>NC_059112.1:38761425-39390800 GCF_020740685.1 Jaculus jaculus
AATCTCAGAGTGGCCAACACCAAGTTCCCCAGCTTTCTTCAAAGGACTCCCCATCTTTATCTGTTTCCAATGTCAGGAAATGGCTGCGCCTCCCACCCACGGGGCCGCGCTCCGCGTGTAGACCTGACTCCCTCCCTCTGCCGCCGCAGCCCAGCCCTGGGCCTCCAGGGCTTCCATCTGCTCCTGTGCTGCCTGCCATGTTTCATCCCAACAATTGGATCGCGTCCAACCTTCCTGTCCGCGTCCCACCCGGCAACCTGAATGTGTTCTGCTCTCAGCAGCCACAGCTACCTCCTCCTCCTGCTCGTTCTTTCTGCATGTGGGTATGGCATGCATACACCTCTGTATGCACATTCATGTGCATGTAGATGTGCACGCACATGTGTACATATCTGTGTGGAGGCCTGAAGTCAGACCTGGTGTCTTCCTTAATTGTGTTCCACCTTGTTCTTTGAAACTGGGTCTTTCACTAAACCCAGAGCACAGTGGTGTGGCCAGCGCCGTGCTTGACAGTGCTGATTGGAGACTCTCGCAGCACAGGCACCTGAAGCTGTAGCCATATGGCTGAGCATAGCAGAAGGAAGGATAACTTTGCTTGGAATTTAAAGGCCACGGCAGTACCGGGTTGTGATCATCTCCCTCCAACTTCTGCCACCGTAATCCACCAAGTCACTACGAGGACAGCAGCGGGATTTCTGGAAGCCAAACCAATACGTGTACCTCTAGCATTAGACATGCAAATGGTTGAAAACCACCAAATACAGTCCTAAAATCCAAGGGGTGGGCTCAAGAGATTGGCTCAGCAGTTATGTGCACTTCCTGCGAAAGCCTGGGGACGTGAGGGGTCTGAAAGCACCCACGTTCAAATTTCCAGATCTCGGGTGTTCCCGTAATCCTGGTCCTGCAAAGGGAAACGGAGACCAGGGAAGCACCAGTAACAGGAAGAGAACTGGGCTCAAAATGAGAAGGGGCGGAAGAGCTATGGAGCAGCGTGCCCAACGTTCTGCTCCAGCCATGGCAGGGGAGTGTCCCCCCACCCAGCCCCACCTCGGGTGAGCCCATGAAGCATTGCAAGAGAACATATGCCACATACTAAGCACACACGCACACACACACACACACATGCACATACCACATTACACGCACATAAGACAAAAAAATTCCAAGGTGTGTCTAGGTCAACCTATTTCCCCCACCAGTCACAACCCCAGAAGGTCCAACGGCACCAACATAAGTAGAAGTTGGAGGAATCTAGTTCGTGAATGAAAGGATTATTTGCTGGGTTTCCTGACGTTTGTTTTGCCAGTTTTCTAAATATATTAGTTGTTGAGATTTCTCTCCATGTTGTCAACATTTACTTTCATTCTGAGTTTTGTACTCACAGTTGGGCTTATTTTTCTTATAGAGAGCCTCAGATCACATCAGTGTCAGGCCTTAAGAAATATGGGTCTGCCCTGGACCAGGAGCGTGAGCACTCACCCCAGAGGAAAACTGTTGGGCATTGAACCCAGAAGGAAGACGTGGGATTCAAGAGTAACAAGTAACGATGACAGATCCTTCCTCATCGTGCTGGGTACACAACCCAAACGTGTGCTGTGGTCTTGCAGACCCCCTGTGACACGCCCCCACTCTTATCAGCATCTCCTTCGCTTCCCTCTACCAGAGAACAGCCCATACGTGCAGATGTGCTTAGTGAATGGGTAAATAAGAAATTGAGAGTTTAACCAAAGCCTTTTGCTTTCAGCCCTCCTTATGCATGTCAGTATGGTAGGAGACTCGGGAGAAAGCTAGCTAGCTTCTTTTACGCAGTTTCAGTCAGGGACAAGAGCCCAGGGAGAGAACCAGAAGGTGCCGCTCTGCCTTGGCTGGGCTGGAATTCGTGTCTGATGGAGATTTAGCTACAGCAGCTGCAGCGCCCCCTGCTGCCCACAGTCTAGCACACGCTCGAGATAGGCTGGCCTTCACCATGCAGGTGGGTCAGCCTTTGGGGTCTACAAACCAACAGACTATAGAAGCTTGCCCATGCTGCTTCTGTTCTCTCTGCCTCCTGCTTCCGCCCTGTGAGCTCTGCCTGGACACACGTGAGTCAGGTTCCGCCCCCACTGCACCAGACTGGTGGGGTTTGGGTTGGGAGTGGGGGAGCAGAGCACTGCTTCTTGGCCTGGGTGATTTTCTGCTTGCCTCTGCTTTATTCTTCAGGGTAACTTCTCACATTAATTACATGTATGATTTTCCTCTGATCTCTGAGTCTGCCATGTATGTATTTCCTTTACACTCTAGATCTACCATGTGGGTATTTTCTCTACTCTCTAGACTCAGAGCAACCATTTCTCTCTGCCTGGCACCGTCTCTCTCTGCTGTTCTCACACCATCACAACGTAGTCTTAATGTCCTTCCATGGGACGCTCTGGGTAGCTGCTGCGCCTGCCCATGAGTGTGTGCCTCTTCTAACCCTCTCCACGTAGGTCCTATCTCCCACGTGCTCATGCTCTGCTCCAGCCTCTTCCCAGCGTGTGTTTCCTATCTTCCACGTGCTTGTGATTTTGCTCTAGCCTTTTCTCCTAGACCCCAATTTCCCTTCAATAGACCCCACGACTTGTGACTTCTCCCCAAATAAACTCAGCAATTCAAATCTTATCCTTCTTGAGTCTGCTTTTATCAATTCTTTGTTAACATAGGATGAAGAACCCAAATTGGTGTTCATAAGTTTGGGCGACCTCTCCTGAGCCCCAAAATCCTACATCAGTACTACTAGAAGTCTACCTCGGTGAGCACAGTGGGGTGAAGACACCGTAGTCTTTTTCTTATGACTGGTCCCTTCCTTTGGTCATCTTTGAGTATTGAGGACGCTTGTCCTCAATACTGATGCCCTCTCATGGCCCTTGGGCATACACCAGGAGTGGCCCCTGGAAAGTTCCATGCCTTTCTCTGCCATAGGATGTTCTCCATCTGTGTCTTGGAAGTACCAGCAGTTAGAACCCTAGGATCAAAACTCAGCCAGTGAGAGCCAGCCTCCTTCACAGTGGTCAATCAGAGGCACGCCCCCAGTCCCTCAGGGGGTCTCTAGCATGACTGAGTCACCCGGGCCCAGATTCACGTTTTAAATAATAAAGATAGATCCTTCCAGGTTCCCTAGAGAGATAAAATATCCTTAGGTCACCCCTGACACCCACCAAGGAGAGAAACCAAGGCAGAAGTTCCAACAACTCACAATAGTTCCTAATCAAGCCAGGTGTGGTGGTGCATGCCCGAGACAGAGGTAGGAGGATTGCCGTGAATTCCAGGTCAGCCTGAGCTAGTGAGACCCTACCTAAAAAACAAAACAACAACAACAAAACAAAGACAAAAAAACAAAAACAAAACCAAAAAACTCATACTTGGCTTTATTTCATGTTTTTATTATATTTTTATTTATTGAGAGGGAGATGAGAGAGTATGGGTGCACCAGGGCCTCCAGCCACTGCAAATGAACTTCCAACACATGAGCCACTTTGTTCAGCCGGGTTTAAGTGCATACTGGGGAATTGAACCCGGGATGGCAAGCTTTTTACAAGCAAACACATTTATCTACTGAGCTCTCTTTCCAGCCCACGATTAAACTTATTTTGGGATGTAGAAATAGGCAGCACTTTGTTCCCTAAAACAAGAAAGTGTTCCGATGGGCTGGACAGATGGACAGAGAAGGGCTAAAGAAACAGAAAGAGAAGACTGGGGTTTCGAAGTTTCTTTCCTTGCCAAGTGAGGACTGCGAGTCAGAGAGAATTAGCTGGTTGGTTGACACCAGGTTACCTCGGGTTCCTTTGGAAGAGGGACCACGATTGTCCTGCTAACTGAAACTAGCCCTTTGGGGAATGCTGGCCCTGAGCTCGCACTCCTGATTTCTGGAAAGATCAGATTACAACTTCCTTTCAATTTAGCTTTTAGTATGAGCGACTGGAGTTTGATTTTCAGTCTCCTCTGTCAGGGCCAGGTGTAGCACTTACTTGGAAGCAAGGGCCTCCTAATATTTTTATTTCATATTTCTCCCTACTAAACTTGCACCCACACCCTTGTTACTGCACGTGACAGAGCCATTAGCTGAAACTGGTGCAGGAGATCTGGAATGGTGTGTTTATCTGGACAACAGTGGCTTAAAAAAAAAAAAAAAAGAAATCACTGAACTATGTAAATGAGTAAAATGAGGTTTTTTTTTTTTCCCCCCTAAGATTCAGGATACTTCTAACTCCATAGTAGAATACTGCAAGTGAGAGTCTTAAACACAGATGAGTTTGTTCTACGAGAGAGAGAGAGAGAGAGAGAGAGAGAGAGAGAGAGAGAGAGAGAGGGAGAGAGGACACTAAAAAGTGACAGCTGGGCTGGAGAAACGGCTCAGCAGTTAAAGGTGCTTTCTTGCAAAGCATGATGGCCCGTGTTCAGCTTGCCAGTACCCACATAAAGCCCAATGCACACAGCAGCCCAAGTGTCTGGAATTCATTGCAGTGGCAGGAGGCCCTGGGCATCCATTCTATCTCTTTCTCTCTCTCTCTCTCTCTCTCTCTCTCTCTCTCTTTCAATTCTCTCTTTCCTTGTCTGTCTGCTTCTGTCACTCTGAAATAAATATGTATTTTTTTAAAAGTGACAGCTTAACGAGCAAAAGTTCCCCTGCAGGACTAAGTGTCTTCCTCTAGTCCATCGCTGGTAGGGTCTGAGAGGTGAGACCAGAGTGTTCTTGAAGACACCTGGTTTTCATCTTGCTTCTGTGGAACAAAAGCTGCTGTCCACCCCGCCCAAGTCCCTGATTGCCAGATCCCCTGGCCAGCAGCATGCCACTGCCCTGGCTGGCTAAGTCCTCAGGCCCCTGGCCTAACCCCAAGTGCCATCTTCTACCTTGCTGTGATGTCCACTCCGAGAGGAACAGCAGGCCACCCCGGGGTGGAATGGCTGAGCTGGGTGTCTAATCCCCGTCTCTCACTGTAAGCAGCCCTGCGAAGTTTCCTAAGAAATTTAGGCTCCACACCACGGCCGTGAAACCAAAGGATCTTGAAAGCAGAGCAGTTTAGAGACCCACCCAGGGCACGGGGGCATGGGGCTGTCTGGTGAGAGGGAGGCCGGCACGTGGAAGCTGTCCAGAGAGGATGGACAGGGCCCATGGTAAAGCCATCAGGGAGCTGCTGGCCGTCATTAGCACAATGGTGCCCTGTGTGCTGTCTGGGGACTTTTGCGCCTGTAAGTTTACAAGCCCTGGCCCCCCTATGACCTCAAACTGGGGTCTGCTAAGAAAAATAATCTGGCTTGAAACGGCATCCTTCAGCCCCACTTGAAAGTTTGAAAAAAACCCTGGATAGGAAAATAACCCCAGTGGCCAAGTCTCTCTGCCCTTGGCCAAGCCCTGGTCCCCACATCCACATAGGAGCACCTCGCTTTGAAAGGCCTGCGCTATGCCTATCTGAGCCATCTGAAAACAAATAAAAAAGAGACCTAAACAAACAAACCTAATTGTGCACAGAGACACAGCCAGGTTTCCAGCCTGGCTCCCCCTCTGTTTTCATTAGTTGGGAGCCAATGCGTGCAGCTCTCTTGGCATCCGGAACAAGCAGAAACATTCGAAACAAACTGCCAAGCCCTCTCCCTCCTCGCCTTCTCCTTCACAGGGTGCCCCAGGGGCCAAGCCCTGGACTCTGCCACCTTAACGGGCAGCTGCTGCTGTAGCATGCTGCCCATGGCCAACCAGCAGCCCCTGGCACAGTGTCATCCATGAACAATTGAGGGCCACTTGGATGAAACTTCCACAGACAGGTTTGGGGTCTTGGGTGATAGCTGTTTTTTTTTTTTTTTACCACAAATCAATACAACTGGTTTGAAAGCCAGGACTGCCAAGCCAAACTCATCCGGCAGAGACCTTTGCCAACACCTGCAACTGCCTTGTTTCCCCATCCCCTGCTTCATGTTGCTGTGAAGGATGCCTTCCACCATGATGGTTTTCTCCTGTTTCCATCCTCCGATTTTCCTGCCTGATAAGATCACCTCATTTTCCTTTGAGGAGTCTACCCTACCCCAGATTTAAGTCCATGTCGCTTGGTGTGCTCTCTTCCACCCTGCTTCCGGGGTGGGTGAGCAAGGCTAAGATGGCTGGGTGCTCACTGGTATAGAGATGGACACAAAGTCCAGCTTGGGCTGTAGAGATACAAGCCGGAGCCTTTTGCAGAGATGGCTGGGAAACAAGCGCATTCCTAGAGGGTGGTTTGGCAGGCACAATGCCAGTCTGAAACAGCTGGAGGTCACATTGACACCAGATGAGTAGAGTTTGTGTGACACAAGGAGACCCAGAGCCCAGGGAGCAGGAAGGTGAGAGCGTGCAGTCATCTGAGCAAAGGGACGCGGCCGTGGCTCAACTCCCGAACACGTCCCCAACACACGCAATGCTCCCATTGTCCTCAAGCTGCTGGGGTTGCTGGATCTTGCATTCAGGTCTTAGCACAAGGCACAAACCTCAGAATGCCAGGTCTACTTACATGTTTGCAGCTTATGGGGTGGGAGGCTGTCACTTTTTTTGTTTAACTTTTTTTATTGACAGTTTCCATAATTATAGGCAATAAACCATAATTCCCTCTGCTCCATCATAATCCCTCTTCCCCCTCACAAACCCACCCTCCATCACATCCCCTCCCCTTCTCAATCAGTCTCTCTTGAATTTGATGGCATCATCTTTTCCTCCTTCTTCTGTAGGTAGTGCCAGGCACTGCGAGGTCATGGATACCCAGGCCATTTTCTGTCTAAAAAATTGCACTGTAAGCAATCCTACCCTTCCTCTGGCTCTCACATCCTTTCTGCCACCTCATCCTCAGTGGACCTTGGAGGCTGTTACTTTTTGATGTTTAACTTCTGGGGATGATTCTTCTCAAAAGGAGATTTTTTTTTTTCCTTAGTGAATTTCAGTTTGAATTATATTTTAATTTCAGTTTTATGGAAGCCCAAAAAACCATCTACTTTAGCTCTGAATTTTCTGGGGCAAAACATCCTTTGCTGTGTGGTGAAAGATGAATGAATTTTTCATAGAGTTTACTTTTGATACAAAGAACAAAATCATGTTGTAATTACAGAAAAATGTCTTCACACTCTGGCTTGCTCTCATGACCAATTCCACACGTCCTGTTCTCTGAGGCTGGGGAATATCTGAGTGCCAAGCTCAGTTGAGATCCAAAGTATGTTGAAAGCAAGACAACAATAAGTCCTTGCCAAGCAAACCAAAGAAATGAATGACATCAGACATTTGGGGGAACAATTAAAGCTGTAGGGCCAACATTTTTTTTTCTTTCTTGTCCTGTGTGCCACAAGGAGATGGAAGCTTGGCCAGTTTTCTCCTCCTGATAGCTCACTAGAAAGGACCTTCTGTTAACTTCTTTACTCCACTTTTTAAATATCAAGACAAGGTGAAAAGATGCACTCAAGGTCGAGATAGGGGCTTAAGGAATTAGGCTAAGAGACCAGAAGGGTGACTGATTTGTTGTACATGGTTACTTATTTTTTTTTACTTTTTTTCTTATCTATCTATCTATCTATCTATCTATCTATCTATTATTTATTTGAGAGAGAGAGAGAGAGAGAAAGAGACAGAAGAAGAATGGGCACACCAGCGCCTCTAGCTACTGCAAATGAACTCCAGATGCATGTGCCACCTTGTGCAGCTGGTTTATGTGGGTCTTGGGGAATCAAACCTGGGTCTTTTAGCTTTGTAGGCAAGTGCCTTAACCACTAAGTAATCTCTCTAGCTTCATGGTTAGTTTTTTAAAATAAAGTTGGTCTTCTCAAGAGTCCCATCAAAGCTGGCTTCAGCCAGGTGTGGTGGCGCACGCCTTTAATCCCAGCACTTGGGAGGCAGAGGTAGGAGGATCTCCATGAGTTCAAGGCCACCCTTAAACTACATAGTTAATTCCAGGTCAGCCTGGACCACAGTGAGACCCTACCTCGAAAAACCAAAAAACAAAGCTGGCTTCATATGCCATCGCCTTCAGAAAGCCTTCCCTCTTTTCTTTGTGTGTCTCTTGCACAAGATTCCATTTGTTTGATTTTAGAGGAGTTGGTGTGCCTAAGCTGGAGTATTTTGGGGAATACATTGGAATAAACAACCTGCTAAGTTGCTTGGAATGAAGTGAGGGACAAGCGCTCAGAGTGTGTGACCCAGGAGTACAAGGTGGCTGCTCTCCTCACTTGGGATCACCTCAGCTTAGTGATATATTTCCATGTGGGGAGCCAGAAGAGAGCTATAAGGCTTTGAATAGCAGAGGAGAGGAAGAGTTTGAGAAAAGGAGAAAGTGGGGGGCGGGGCGGAGGCTGGGGGCAGGGAAGGATTAAAGCCCTCTTGGAAGTGAGTGACTAAGGCGGAATCTGGAGAACAGAAACCGGGAACAAGTTGTTCAAGCCTGTGGCTCACGCTACAGAGTGACTGTGTCTCCTGATGTTCTTGTGCTGGAAACGTAACTTTCATGTGATAAGGCTCAGAGCCGGGGACTAGGTCATGGCAGCTTTGCCATCAAGGATAGGTTAATGTCATTATGGAGGGAGGGAGTTCATTACAGAAGGAGTGGTTAAACTGTTTCACTTTTTTCTTTTCTTAAAAAAATATATTGACTGATTCATCTGCATGCAGAGAGAGACAGAGAGGAGAGAGAGAATGAGAATGGGCATACCAGGGCCTCCAGCCACTGTAGACAAACTCTAGATGCAGGTGCCACTTTGTGCACCTGGCTTTACTTGGGTACTGGGGAATTGAACCTGGGTCCTTAGGCTTTACAGGCAAGCACCTTACCCACTGAGCAATCTCTCCACCCCCAAGGTTGGCCTTGTCTTGCCCTGTCATCTCACAATCTCTTGCCCTTCTGCTTTTTGCCCAGGGATAATGTGCTTCAAAGGTCCCTTGCTCAGCATCAGAACCATGTTCTCCGACTTCCCAGCCTCTACAACCATGAGCCAAAATAAATCTGTTTTCATAAGTCATCCAGCCTCAGGTATTCTGTTATGGTAACTGCATGTGTACAACACGACCTATCAATGTGACGGTCGTCATGTACGTCTGCATGCTTCCCCCGGAAAGCTGCCAGGAAATTCCACATTGCTCGCAATTATACTTTCGTGACAGGTGACCCTGACAAGGGGTGGCTGCAGTGCCGTGACCAAACGTGCAGAGAGCAGCTGCGAGCACAGAGCTGAAGTTCAAGGGGGACTTCTTGGTTCCATTTACCAACATGCCTTTCCAAGGGGCTACTAAAGTTCCTTGGAGGAAGGGTAAGATTTCCTCGTTCAAGAATTTCTCTCCACTGGGCATGGTGGTGCATGCCTTTGCTCCCAGCACTCGGGAGGCAGAGGTAGGAGGATCACCATGAGTGTGAGGCCAGCCTGAGACTATGGCATGAATTCCAAGTCAGCCTGAGTTAGAGTGAGACCCTACCTCGAAAAACCAAAAAGGAAAAAAAAAATTCTCTCCAGTGGGGCTGAAGAGATGGCTTAGTGTTTAAAATACTTGCCAGCAAAGCCAAAGGACCAGGTTTGATTCCCTAGTACCCATGCAAGATCGGATGCACAAGTTGGCACA
The DNA here is from genome assembly GCF_020740685.1 of Jaculus jaculus. NCBI lineage: Eukaryota > Metazoa > Chordata > Mammalia > Rodentia > Dipodidae > Jaculus > Jaculus jaculus. The sequence continues at coordinate 38,770,994 of NC_059112.1, forward strand.
TGCATCTGGAGTTGGCAGTGGTTGGAGGCCCTGGCTCACCCATTCTCTTTCTCTCTTTATCTGCCTCTATGTTAATTAATTAATTAATTAATTGTGGTTTGATTCAGAGGAGTCCCCCTAAACTCAGGTGTTCTGAATGCTAGGTTCCCAGCTGATGGAGATTTGGGAATTAATGCCACCTGGAGGCAGTGTATTGCTGGGGGCGGGCTTATGGGTGTTATAGCCAGTTTCCCCAAGCCAGTGTTTGGCACACTCTCCTGTTGCTATTGTCCACCTTACCTTGGCCAGGGGGTGATGTCCATTCTCTGCTCATGCCATCATTTTCCTCTGCCATCGTGGAGCTTCCTCTCGAGCCTGTAAGCCAAAATAAATCTCTTTTTCCCAGATGCTGCTCTTGGGTGATTTCTACCAGCAATGGGAACCGGACTGCAACATTATTTAAACAATTTTTTCCTTCTACTTGCTGCAAAGCCCGCCATATGGTAGTGGCCCAGAACCTCCAGGATAAATAATTTATTCCCTTATCATCCCACAGTATGAAAAGCTGCCACGACACAGCTGTCAGCCATCCCAGACCCTCCAGCACAGCCAGCCAGGCCACGAAGCCCAGTCACTGCACAGAGCATGAGCTCTTGAGCTGTCAGCCACTAGGTTTGGGGGTGATTTGTTACCCAGTGGAAAGTGACATTCTTCATCGACTTTATCCATTAGGAAATCAACCTTGCAGAGACTGAGAAACTCATCTTGCCAGCAAGTGCCTTAACCATTAAGCTACCTCTTCAGCCCCCTTTCCTATTTTGATGTCTCTTTTTTATTCCTCTTCTTTATCACACATATTCAAATGTTAATGGGCTCAATATTGAGCAGGCTGTGTGCAAGTAACAACCGCTGAGAAATTCTGAATGCAGCAGCCACTTTATGTCAGAAGATAGAGTCCTAAAGCCCTTCTCCCCATCCTCTGGCTCTTGGCTCTCGCGTTCTTTCCACCCTCTCTTCTGTAATGTGCCCCGAGTCTAGGAGGGGGTGATACAGATGATGTCTCACTTAGTCCTCGGCACTCGACAGTCTCTTTGATGAGTTTTGAGTCTCTTCAGTGGTCACCACCATCTGCAAAAAGCTTTTCTGACCAAAGGCAAGAGCAGAACTAATCTATGGACACAAATATTTAGAGGACAATTTGATAAGCCTCCATTTAGCCAAACAGCAGTAGCAGCTTCCCTGCGGGGCCTGTGACCTTCCCAGCCATTGGCTTTCAGCTAGGTTTTCAGTGCAGGTATGAGCTCCCTCCCATAGAACGGGCCTCAAGTCCAGTCAAACAGCAGTTAGTTACCCCCATAAGAGCCATGCCACTACTGCACCAGTGGGCACATCTTTGCCTGGCAGGTTGGTTGTGTGGTACACAGGGTCCACTGCTGCTTAAGTATGTTGATGACTTTCCTCCTCCATAAGTCTACTAGCACTTTCTAGCACTATGAGAGCCAGGCAGCCCCTGGCCAGTGTTTGGCACACTCTCCTGTTGCTGTGGTCCACCTTATGTGGGCCAGGGCGTGATGTCCACCCTCTGCTCATGCCATCGTTTTCCCCTGCCATCATGGAGCTTCCCCTCGAGCCTGTAAGCCAAAATAAATCTCTTTTTCCCAAAGCTGCGCTTGGCCAGGTGATTTCGACCAGTAAACAAAGAGTGTCTGTCGGCAGTAGGCTATTCTGTTTGGGGCCTCGGTGGCCTCCCTGGGCAGCAACTTGCTAAGAGGTATTACATCCCTGGTTCTGGGCTTTCCCGCAACAACCTATGATCTCTTGAAGCTGCAGGGTGCTTCTGCCGAAAGTCTCCCACTTACTTATTTCTTAAAGTTATTTATTTATTTATTTGAGAGCGACAGACACAGAGAGAAAGACAGATAGAGGGAGAGAGAGAATGGGCGCGCCAGGGCCTCCAGCCTCTGCAAAGGAACTCCAGACGCGTGCGCCCCCTTGTGCATCTGGCTAACGTGGGACCTGGGGAACCGAGCCTCGAACCGGGGTCCTTAGGCTTCACAGGCAAGCACTTAACTGCTAAGCCATCTCTCCAGCCCCTTATTTCTTTATTTCACGTTTTGATTTAATTTTCAGTTCTCACCCTAGCCCAGGTTTTTACTATCTTTCTTTTTTTTTTTTTTTAAATTTTTTTTGTTCATTTTTTATTTATTTATTGGAGAGCGACAGACATAGAGAGAAAGACAGATGGAGAGAGAGTGAGAGAATGGGCGCGCCAGGGCTTCCAGCCACTGCAAACGAACTCCAGACGCGTGCGCCCCCTTGTGCATCTGGCTAACGTGGGACCTGGGGAACCGAGCCTCGAACCAGGGTCCTTAGGCTTCACAGGCAAGCGCTTAACCACTAAGCCATCTCTCCAGCCCTTTACTATCATTCTTAATTAGCTAACAAAGAAGTAGGGTTCCATGTGGCTGTTTCATAATGTCTTTAGCTTTGGTTCACCTTGTCCCTACGCTTCCTCTCCCTCCCCTCCCCCCCTGACCCCGCGTGAGCCTCTCCAGCCTCGTGCTTCCTCCCGTGTACTTACACAGGCACCGTCGCCTCCCCTTGAGTCCCACTCCCCGCTCTCATGGCCCCTTTCTGCTGCCACTACTGACCTATCCCGACACTGTTACCAACACATCTCAAGACTAAAGCTAGGAACCACAGGTGAGAAGGAAGATGGGGCCTTTGGCCCTTCTGAGGCTCAATTTCCTCACTTTGTGTCATATTTTTCAGATCTATCCAGTTTCCTGAAATTTTCATAACTTCATGTCTCTTCTTAGCTGAAAACGACTTCATTGTGTATATGAATCACATCTTCATTATCCACTCCTCAGCTGCTGGATGCTTAGGCTGACTCCATTTCCCAGTTATTGAGAACAGAAATAAGCATGGGTGAGCAAGTATCTCTATATAAACTGTAGAGGCCTGAGCCCATGAGGGGTATAGCTGAGTCATAGGATAGATCTATTTTTCACTTAGAAAACATTTATTTATTTATTTATTTGTGAGTAGGGATATGCAAGGGCCTCCGACCACGGTAAGTGAACTCCGGTATATTTGCCACTTCGCATGCCTGGCTTTATGTGGGTGCTGGGAAACCCACCCCAGGCCATTAGGCTTTGCAAATACCTTTACCTACTGAGCCATCTCTCCAGCTTCTAGTCTTAAATTTTTGAGTACCTTTTGCACCAAGTTCCACAATGGCTGTACCAGTTTACACTCCTACCAACAGTGAGCATGGGTTCTTTCCCCACCATCTCTCCAGCATTTGTTGCCATTTGATTTCTTTCTTTCTTTCTTTTTGGTGTTTTGAGGTAGAGTCTCACTCTAGCCCAGCTGACCTGGAATTCACTATGTACTCTCAGGGTGGCCTCTAACTAATGGTGATCTTCCTACATCTGCCTCCCGAGTGCTGGGACCATTTTCTTTCTTTCTTTCTTTCTTTTTTCTTTTTTTTTTGGGGGGGGGGGGGTTTCCGAGGTAGGGTCTCACTCTAGCCCAGACTGACCTGGAATTCACTCTGTAGTCTCAGGGTGGCCTTGAACTCACGGTGATCCTCCCACCTCTGCCTCCTGAGTGCTGGGATTAAAGGCGTGCACCACCACGCCCAGCCCCATTTGATTTCTTAATGATAGCTGTGATGGTGTGATTCAGGTGTCCCCAATGCAAGTTCCCAGCTGATGGATATTTGGGAATTAATGCCTCCTGGAGGCAGTGTATTCTTGGGGGTGGGTTTATGGATATTATAGCCAGCTCCCCCTTGTCAGTGTTTGACACACTCTCCTGTTGATATTGTCCACCTTATGTTGGCCAGGGGGTGATGCCCACCATCTGCTCATGCCATCATTTGCCCTGCCATCATGGAGTGTCCCGTTGAGTCTGCAAGCCAAATAAACCCTTCTTTTCCCCCCAAAGCTGCTCTTGGCCAGGTGATTTCTGCCAGCAATACAAACCTGACTGAAGCAATAACTATTCTAACAGGGTAAAATGAAACCTCAAAGTAGTTTTAATTTGCATTTCTCTGATAGCTAAAGATGTTGAACACTATCCAAAATATTCATTGCTATTTGTATTTCTTCTTGTGAACTCTCTGTTCAGTTCCATAACAAGTCTATTTTTAAATGGGTTATTTGATGTCTTATTGTTTGCTCGTTTTAGTTCTTTGTAATAGATAATATTTTGCAGCTACATATCTGGCAAAAATGTACTCCTATTCTGTAGGCTGCCTTGTTGCTGGGTTAATAGTGCCCTTGTTATCCCAAACCTTTTTAATTTCATGAGGTCCCATTGGTTGATTATTGGTCGTATTTCCTAAGGAACTGGAGTTCAAAGTCCTTATCTAAGTCTACATGTTGAAGTGTTTCCCCATTTTTTCCTTTAGCATTTTCAGATCTTTTCAGATCTACTGGTAAGGTCTTTGATCCATTTGGAGTTGATCCTTATATATGGAGAGAGATAAGGACATAGTTTCATCCTTCTGTAGACACACACACACATACACACACACACACACATAAAGCCAGTTTTCCCAGCACCGTTTGTTAAGAGGCTATCTTTTCTCCAGCAAGTATTTTTGGCATTTTTGCCAAAAAGCAGGTGTCTGTACCTGCCTGGGTTTATATCTGTATCTTCTATTCTGTTCCACTGGTGTCCATGTCTGTTTTCTAGTCTTGTTTGGGGTGGCCCCAGAAAACTTCTGGGAAAAGAATAAGGGCATACTTAAAGGTCATGTAGGCTTAGGCCTGAAGCATGACTCACTGCTATTTGAGCATTCTCTATATGAAAGGAATATTATGTCTATGTCAGTAACCTTTACAGTGAGTGTTAAGTGTACTATAATACATGTGTGTGGGGGGGGTATGTGTATGTGTGTTCACATATATGCAGGTGACCATGCACTTCAGTGCATGTATACGCTGAGGGCAGAGGTTGACTTCCGGTGCCTTCCTCTATTTACTGTGACAGGAGCTCTCAGCTGAACCTAGAGCTTGCCAGTGTGACTAGGGTAGCTAGCCACCTTGCCCTGGGGATCTGCCTGTCTCTGCTTCCCAAGTGATGAGATTACAGGTGGGCTGTCATGCCTGCTCAGCTCTACATGAGGGCTGGGATTTGAACTTAGGTCCTCAAACTTGTACAGCAAGCACTTTATCCCCTGAGCCATCTTCCCAGCCTCTATGTGCTGGAATTCTTTTTTTTTAATTTCTTTGTTTATGTTTATTTATTTATTTGAAAGTGGCAAAGAAAGAGGGAGAGAGTGGGCGTGCCAGGGCCTCCAGCCACTGCAAACGAACTCCAGATGCGTGCGCCCCCTTGTGCATCTGGCTAATGTGGGTCCTGGGGAATCGAGCCTTGAACCCGGGTCCTTAGGCTTCACAGGCAAGAGCTTAACTGCTAAGCCATCTCTCCAGCGCAATGTGCTGGAATTCTTGATTCTCACCTGCTGAGAGGCTTCAACCAGACCTCTTTGCCAGGGCTCCTGCCACGCTGCTAACACCTGACTAGAGACATCCCTTGGCCTGCCTCCATCTGAAGGAGTTTAGTGTGAGGACGAGGTGGGTGCACGGCACGGCAGGCTGCAGATAGGACAAACAGATGACTGTGTTCGTGTCACTGCAGCCCAGTGTGCTCCCCTGCAGACCCTGACTCCCAGGAGCTCCAGACTTGGCTGCATGCACACATCATCAGATTTTTTCCCCCCTCTTACATCTTAATGCCTGGATCACACTTCAAACTAAATCCTTAAGGGCTAGACTGGGTATTTTTAAAGCCCTGCTGATAATCCTAAGGAATAGCAAAGCTTGAGAAGCAGTCTTACACTTCTCAAAATAAGAGAGATAGGGGGTAGGAAAGCTGGAGCTGCTAGACTACAAAAGTCTCCTGTATAGCGTGGTGGCTGCCTCCCAGAACTTGATGCTTGCAAAATTACATCACACCATGACTGATGCCATGATTGTAAGTGTTCCAGGTACCAGGAGTGACATGGGAGAGACAGAAACCAGCATCCGCCCAGGCCTTGGAAAGGGGACGCTATTGCTGATCCTTGTGTGAAGGAGCACCCAGGAGAGCTCTGTGTTCGCTGGGGCTCCTCAGGAGTGGACTAAGTGCTCCCAGGGAAAGGCCCAGGCTGCCCAGGAATAAGTGGTGCTCCCAGCATCTAGCTATCTGAAGCTGCTTTAACAGGAAACCACAGGCTGCGTGGCTTAAAGAATAATTTCGCGAGCTGGGTTTGGTGGCACATGCCTTTAATCCCAGCACTCAGGAGGCAGAGGTAGGAGGATCACTGAGTTCGAGGCCACCCTGAGACTACATATTTAATTCCAGGTCAGCCTGGGCTAGAGTGACACCCTACCTTGAAAAAAAAAAAAAAGAATAATTTCACTTGTTCTAGTTCTGGCGACTGGAAAGTACAAGGTCAACACACTGGCCAATTCAGCCTCCCAGGGAGGACTCTGCTTCCAGCTAGCGGATGGCTACCTTACTGCTGTGTCCTTGAATGCCGAGAGAGGGACGGTCCTGGTCTCTTGCTCTCTTTATAAAGACATTAATCTCATCATGGGGAGCCCACCTTCCTGACCACATCTAGATGTAATTCCTTTCCAAGGCTCCACTTCCAAATATCATCATGTTGGAAATAAAGACTTCAGCATATGGTTTGGGGGGGTTGGAAAACACATGACGTTCAGCCCATAGCATCAGGAGAAAAGTTATTGCCTGGCCCTGGAAGGTGAAGCAAAGAGACTGGTTGGTCTGGACGTCAATAGGACGGAGAGAGAAACATAACACAAATATGCGGATAGTGTAGATGTGGGCAAATAATATCCCCTGTGATCCCGTCCATGTGCTGACGTTACACATCTCTCAGGATATTGGATGCCTAGATAACCTGAATCCATTTTGTGTTGTAATAATAAAAACCTGACACTGTGTATTTTATAAGTACAAGAGGTTTATTTTAGCTCACAATTGTGGGGGCTGACAAATCTAAACCACGTGGGAAGACCCACGTGGTGGGTGATCCGCGTGGTGGTCTGACTACGCAATGTCCCGCATAGCCTTATGTCTTTGTGACTATGCCTCATGCTTGGTCCCAGCTGGTGGGGCCTTTGGGAGAAGGAGTCTTGTCAGAGGAGGTGTGCCACTGGGGGATGAGCCTTGGAGTTTTGGGGTCCATCCTTACTTGCCAGTGCCAAGGAGCTCAGTTGGAGTATTTCCGTACTGCTTGGGCCCTATCACAACTTCCAGCCATGATGAAACTTCCCTTAGAAACTCTCAGCCGAATGAACTCTTTCCTTCTGTCAGCTGTTTCCAACTGTGTGTTGTGTCCCAACTACAACAAGGTAGCTGCTACAATAACACGGTAGGAGCATGGCCCAGAGCACCCAGATGCTGGTGTAGAGGAGGCTTGGCTCCCCAACAGCAGCTCTCTCCGAAACTGGTCTGGACCCATGAGACCTAACCCACATCCTTGAGAAGGTCGTAATCCTCTCCAAGGACAGTGTCCGCCTGACCTGATTACCTCTTATCAGGCCCCACTTCTCAGCAAATTTACACCGGGGATCAAACTCACGTGAACATTTAGGTGACAAGTCACATCCAAAGCACACAGCAGGTTTGGGGTTGGCCTAGGCCTGCTTATGGAGCCCAATAGGCCATAGCTATGAGGGTGTGGTATCTTCTGGTCATGGTAATGAAGGTGCTCATTGGATCTCTGTTGCTGGGAATTGTAAATCCTGACCCTAGAGCAACAGCTACTGAGCCTTCTAGCATCTTCCTTTTCAGTGTGTACTTGTGGACCACCTGGGAGCTTCCTAGAGATGCAGAGTTTGAATCACTCCAAACTGATTGAAACATAATCTACACTGATCAGTAAACGACTTGGATAATTCCTAGGCCCAATAAAGACCTGAGGACCTTAGTAAAATGAGCAAATGGCCAACCGTTACATGTTCTAGAACCTAGAATTTCCTTACAAAAGGAGCCAATCCAGCCCTGGTTTGGCAAATAGCAGTCCACAGAAGTCACCAGCAGGGGGATGTCAGTGAGCACAAAACTGCATGGAGCAGGCCTTAAGGTCAAGGGCAGGAGCCCCCCTACCATCATGTCCCTGGAGGGCAAGCTTGTGCTGTGGTCCAGAACCTACCCTTACTTTTGTTCCTTGGTCTCCTTTTCAGAATACCAGCTGCAATCCATGGACCCTGGCACTACTTCAGCCAGTTTGACCTCCCATCACCGGGGGCATATGAACACTTATGGATTCAGTGTGGCAGCCAGAACCTCACGGCTGTGCCAGGCCCCGGATGGTGATTGTCCTGAAAGGCCCAGCTGCGACCCCTTGCGCATGCTGACCATCCTGACCGCTACTGCTGTCCTCGAGCTTCTCCACGGCTCCCTTGTCTCTCGTCCCCAGCTAGCCGTCAGGGACTGCGGTGGTCTTCCAGCTCCAGGTGGCTACTGAGGTTGGGAGAATGAGGTGGGTGGCTGTTCTCACCACTCATCCCATAGCTAGGCCAAGTGCAGGCCCACGGCTTCCTCCTACGCAGGCCCCCTACTCGGTTGTGAGTGGGCTCCGGCAGGCTCTACGTCCATAAGAAACCTGGCAGTTCTATGCATGTGTCAGGCTGCCTGGGGAGAAAGTGCTGCGTGGCCATAGAAAACGGCCCTGAGGGAGACAAAGCAGTGGACCCAAGGATGTTGGTGGGTGAGACGGGGTCTGAATTTCCAAACCTTGGTATAGCTTTTTGAATATATGCCACACCATCCTGACCCTGGCCAAGCCTCTGCCATCCTTTTCCTCTGAATTCAGGCCATGCTGCCCTTCAACAGTGCTGTGAACAGGGCTAGAGAGATGGCTTAGCGGTTAAGCGCTTGCCTGTGAAGCCCAAGGACCCCGGTTCGAGGCTCGGTTCCCCAGGTCCCACGTTAGCCAGATGCACAAAGGGGCGCACGCGTCTGGAGTTCGTTTGCAGAGGGGCTGGAAGCCCTGGCGCGCCCATTCTTTCTCTCCCTCTATGTCTTTCTCTCTGTGTCTGTCACTCTCAAATAAATAAATAAATAAATAATTTTTTTTTAAAAAGTGCTGTGAACAAAGGCAGGGCAAGGGGCGCATGTCTGCCAAAACCAAACAAACACTTCCAGTGGGGGGCTGTAAGCGTGGACCAGGAAGGAAAAGGGTCTTAACTCAGCAAGAGCGCCCTGTTTGCATCATGAGTTCTCACTTCTCCACTTCTCCGACTCATCTTCCTCCAGTGGCCCAGAGGCACCAGCGCTGGGACCCTGCCCTCTACTGGGGTGCTTCCTTTTTGTGGTAACAGTGCCTCTGCCTATCTGGCCTACACCATGTGTCCTTACTCTTGGCAGATTCTCTGACTCCAGTCATGCTAAATTGCACATCCTGAGCATGGCAGTGGCTGTGCCACCTATCAGACCTTGTTTAATTCTCACAGAAATTCTGGGAACCGGCTTTTATTTTTAACTCTACTTTAACTGATGAGGAAACGGGGGCTCAGAGAGGATACTCTGAAGTCCCATAATGACTAGCCAAAGCAGGGTTCAAACCTTTGTGAGACTCTGGGGCTCTGCTCCCAGCCCTCGCCTTAAGATGCGACCAGGTGTGTTCAGGGTGGTGTGGCCACAGACAGTCACCTACAATGGAAGCGCCAGCACCAAACACAGGAGGATTGCAACTGTGTGGGGAAATGCACGACCCCTCATGGGGGCCCACGGGTATCTAAAAGCAGGACAGAAACTGGTGTCGCAGCTTCATTTTGCATCTATCTCCTGTAGCCATTTTTACCATCAGCATTTACACTGTGCTATTCCAGACCTCCCAAATGCATCCGAACATCTCCGATCACTACCCTAAATCTGAGGTCACCTTTGTGAACTGAAATTCCCAGGGAAAAAAAAAAAACCCACAAGCTATCTTAAAGATTCTACAGGGGTGGTTGAATAACACTTTTGGAGATTTGGAATGTCACAGAATCAAAGTCAACTTATCTTGGACTACCTGTTGTCTCCTTAATAACCACTCACCTCCCATATCTGTATCTGACCTATGTGCAACATCTTTTTGATTATCAGATAAAATCATTTGGATGTATGAACTTAGCAGGACACACTGGATTCCACCAACCCGAAAGCTAAGAATGTCACCAGATAACATCCGAAAGCCATGACAGATTTCTTTGCTTTTCTATAACCCACCTATCTGATGATTCCATCAATGTATTTGGAAAAGGACTTCATTCATTACTTTTTTGTTGTTGTTCTATAACTATAAAAATTCATGTGACAATTTGCATGCTCCCAGGCCGTGATCACTCTTGCATTACTCAGAATAAATGGTCTCTTATTCCTTTTTTGAGGTGAGAGTTGTGTTTTGTGTTGACTTCTTGGATCCTAAGACTAGTAAGACTGACCAATAGATTTCTTTTCTTTTTTTTTTTTTTTTTTTTTGATGTATAGTTTCACAGTAGCCCAGGCTGACCTGGAACTCACTATGTAGTCTCAGGGTATCCTTGAACTCAGGGTTCTCCTACTTCTGCCCCCCAAGTGCTGGAATTAAAGGTGTGCACCACCTGGCCCAGCACCAATAGATATCTTTATGACTAGGGGCAAAAACTACCCCTCAGCAATAGAAAGACCACTCCTTAAGTTAGAGCAGTTATCTAGGATAGCAGAGCTGCACCCTGGAGGAGTGAATCATCTCATGAGAACCACATTGCTTCCCTCGAGCAATAAAGACTTATTCTAACCACCTTGCAAAATAGAGCAGAGATACTGCACAATCAAGCCAGGACTGCTTCATTATGCAGCCCTCTGGCCCCTGTCCCAATTCTTTCTCTAATCAAACCCAAAGCTCATGTCAGTAGCCCAAAGATGAGGCATCACCAAGCCTCCTTGTCTCTACTTCCCTAAGAGAGTCCTATCAATTCAATATCCTTTCCCCACTTTTGCCTTGTCTTGCTTCTGTGAATGATGAATTGGGATGGGTGGCCCAGACCAGCCTGTTGAGATTCCCAGAGCCAAGGCTTTTGCCCTAAAACTCCCTTGAGTTTGTCAAGCCAATCTCTGGACTCGATGGTTGGTGATACTTTCACTGTATGTGTTTTACAAACTAGTCCTGACCAAGCTCTGCATCATGGTGCCCTCAGAATACAGCTCTCAGCATCCTACCCCAAACCCATGAAGTCCTTACCACAAGGGCAGGAGCTAGGGAAACTGCTTGTCCAAAACAAACTCCCAACCTGGTCCTATGATTAATTAAATGGGAGTGACAGTCTCTATTACATCACATATTCCAGTGAGATGTGCAGACAGAGGAGAGGGAAATAAAAGGTGCTGAGGAATGGTCCTTACATACAGGAACACACATTCCAGCTATAGGTTACAGGAATGCAAATTCCAAAGTGTGTCTCAATCCTCAACCCATGATGAACTGAGGAATCCTGAGCATAGAGCAATTACTAATCAGAGATAGGATAAGGCATGGACTAGAAGAGTCAGGGAAGGTTGCAGGGAGTATTAACATGGGCTCTGGAGGATTTGGAAGAATATTCCAGATCTGAAAAAGACAAATCTGGGGGTGTCCTAAGGCTTATACACACACACACGCATGTGTGCACGCGCACAGCCCAGAGGGAGAGACTAGATGAAACAAACCAACAAGAAGTAGAAGTCTAGGGCTGGAGAGATGGCTTAGCGGTTAAGGTGTTTGCCTGCAAAGCCAAAGGACGCAGGTTCAATTCCCCAGGGCCCACGTAAGCCACATGAACAAGGGGGTGCATGCATCTGGAGTTCATTTTCAGTGGCTAGAGGCCCTGGCACACCCATTCTCTCCCTCCCCCTCTCTCTCTCTTTCTCTGTCAAATAAATGAAGAAATAAATAGAAGTTCAGCACAAGGGTGCATGTGTATCCCACATGGGCTCATGTGTCTGAACACTTGCTTCCTAGCTGGTGGCATTGTCTTGGGAGTTGTGGAACCTTTGGAATGTGGGGTGTAACTGGAAGAAGTGGGTCAGTGGAGGTGATAGCCTCGTCCCTGCTTCCTGTCACATCGCTGCTTCCCATTGTGTGACAAGTGAGGAGTCCCAGCCTAGGCTCCCACAGCTATGCCTTTCCCACTACGACAGACTGTATCCCCTCAAACTATGACCAAAGATAAATTCTTCCTCTGTTAAGTTGCTTCTGTCACAGCAATGAATAACTAATACAATGTGTCTCCAAGTTCTTTTGATGCCAAAACAGGATGAGCCCCACAGAGAAAGAAAATACCAAAAGGAGAGATACCACTGCTGAAGGACACCGTTAGCCCAACCTGATCCTCCTGACATACAGCAGAGAAAACAGAAGCTTGCCATAAGAAAGGAGGTAGGCAGGGGCTGGAGAGATGGCTTAGCGGTTAAGCACTTGCCTGTGAAGCCTAAAGACCCTGGTTCAAGGCTCAATTCCCCAGGACCTATGTTAGCCAGATGCACAAGGAGGCGCACACATCTGGAGTTCATTTGCAGTGGCTGGAGGCCCTGGCGCGCCCATTCTCTCTCTATATATATATCTGCCTCTTTCTCTCCCTCTCTCTGTGTCAGTGTCAAATAAATAAATAAAAATGAACAAAAATAAAAAAAGAAAAAGAAATTTATTAAAAAAGAAAGAAAGGAAGGAAGGAAGGAAGGAAAGAAAGAAAGAAAGAAGGAAAGAAAGAAAGAAAGAAAGAAAGGAAAGAAAGAAGGCAAATCCTGCTATTGGGAAGTGTGTGAGGCTCCGGCTAATAATAAGGAATGACCCAGTGATGGTTGCTTGAAGTTCATTGAGGAAAAGAATGGAGTGCTGGTTATTTGGTGGAAAAGTCATGCTCTTGGTGATATTCCTGGAGTCTGCTTCAAGGATGTTAAAGTAGCCAATGTGTCTCTTTTGGCACTGAACAAATACAAAAAGGAAAGGCCAAGATCATAAAATTTCATGACAGAAACACAGTAGTAATAAATTTTTATATTACCTCCTTAGAGCAAGAACAAAAAGGAAAGAAGGAAGGGAGGAAGAGAAGCGAGGCTGGAAGCTGGGCACGGTGGCTCGCACCTATGATCTAAGTAAGCACTTGGTAGGCTGAAGTAGAAGGATCATCTTGAGTTCAAGGCTAAGGTACATTCTAGGTCAGTACTGGCTAGAGTGAGAACCCTGCTTCAAATAAAAAAGAGAAACCAATGGGCTAGAAAGGGTTTAGAGGTTAAGGCATTTGCCTGCAAAGCCAAAGGACCCAGGTTCAATTCCCCAGGACCCATGTAATCCAGATGCCCAAAGGGCACATGTGTCTGGAGTTCGTTTGCAGTGGCTGGAGGCCCTGGCATGCCCATTCTCTCTCTGTTTGTCTGTCTTATGTCTATCTCTCTCTGTGCTTGCAAATAAATAAATAAAATTTAAAACAGAGAGAGAGAGAGACTGAGAGAGGAAGAAAGACACAAGGAGGAAAAAGAAAGAAGAAAAGAATTGAGGGAGGGAGGAAGAAAAAAGAAGGAAGAAAGATATGGGTCCAGGTATGGTGGCACATGCTTGAAATCCTAGCACTAGGGAAGCAGGGGCAGGAAGGTCTCAAGTTCAAGGCAAGCCTGGGGCACAGAGTGAGTTTAAGGCCGGCTCCAACTGTACAGCAAGACCTTGTCTCCAAAAGACCAAGAACTAGGAGGTATAGTCCCATGGTAGGATGCTTCCCTAGCATAGGGACGGCCCTGGGTTCAATCCTCAGTACTGGATAAAGGATGAGGCACTTTGAAAGCCACCTTCACAGACTTGCAGCAATGTTATATGGCAAATGCGTGGTCTTAAAATCTAGACCTGGAGGCTGGAGCGGTGGCTCATTGATTAAGCGCTTGCTTGATAAACCTAAAGACCCTGCTTCAATTCTCCAGTACCCACGTAAAGCCAGTTGCTCAAGGTAGTGCATGCATCTGGAGTTTGTGGCAGTGGCGAGAGGCCCTGGCATGCCCATTCTCCTGTCTACCTTTCTCTCTCTCTCAAAAAAAAAAAAAAAAATTAAATTAAATGAAGAAAAAACAACCCAGACATGGAATTGGCTACGATCCTTGGTTTAAGTGGTAAGATCTCAAGTTCCAAATATTCAAGCGAAAGCAAAAGGACTGGCTCAAGCATTTGAGCAACTTGGCCTCAGGCACAGCAAGGCACAGCCTTAAGCCCCTGGTAGCTCTGAGCGTCTCCTCAGCCCGCTGCCTTTTCTCTTCAGGGTTTCTGTACAGGCGATTGTATCACTGCAAATCAAAACAGTTTTGTCTCTTCTCTTCCAGCTATTAGCTGCTTGTGCCTTATTCTGCCCACTCTTTTGTCCAGGAGCTCCAGTCTAACTTTGAAGAGTTGGCTGGGAGTGGCATTTGTCATCGTGGCTCCCAAAGGCCCTTATGCTAAGGGCTTAGTCTTCAGCCTGTGGTGTATTGAGAGGTGGTGGAAATCTTTAGGAGGGGAGGCCACATGCAAGGAAGTTAGGTCGTTTGGGACCTTGCCCCTGCTCCCAGACCTTAGCTTTCTGACTGCCGTTAGGGTGTTCTGCCTCGCCACGGGTCCAAAGAAGAGCCAAGCCAACTGACCATGGATGGAAACTATGAGACGAATTTAAATTTTTCCTCATTTTAGGCTGACTTTCTCAGATATTTTGTGCTGGCACAGAAAAGCCAACTAACACAGCATCTTTTTTAAAAGACAGTTTTACTAATTTATTCACAAAGACAGAGAGAGAATAAGGATGTGCCAGAGCCTCTTACCATTGCGAAGGAACTCCAGATGCATGGGACATTTTGTGCGTCTGGTTTTACATGGGTACTGGGGAATCAAACCCAGGCCAGAAGGCTTTGCAAGCACCTTTAACTGCTTGCTGAACCATCTCTCCAGTCCTAACACAGCCTCTGTATCTTCTTTCTGACTTTTTTTGGGGGGGCAAGCCCAACAGACTGGCCTTTTTTTATGAGAGAGAAAGAGTGAGTGAAAAAGAATTGGAGTGCCAGGGCCTCTGGCCAATGTAATCAAACTCCAGATGCATGTGCCACCCTGTGCTTGCTTCACCTTACATGGGATCTGGAGAGTTGAACATGGGTCCTCAGGCTTCCTAGGCAAGCGCCTTAACCACTAAGCCATCTCTGCAGCACTTCTTTCTGATTGTAATGCAAATAATTCTGTAGTATCACAATTAATACTACAAGTCATTCAAAAAGGGGGATATCTTTAAGTTGTTTTATTAACTGAAATTGTTATCTATTGTTTATAACTTTTTTATACCAATGGTAGCATATTGTTCATTGTTTGACAGCTGACAGTATATACTCATATGTGCTTGTATTGTGAATATCTGTGCAAAGATAGAAAGAATCTGGGAACACTGGGAGTATCCAACATCAATGAAATTCAAGTGACTGTCAGTGACCACTTATCTCTAAGCACCCTGCTAGCAGTATGGGCAAGCTTCAATGAGAAACGTGCAGATTTGCATGCTGTCAAGTCCTTTGTTTCATGGCCAGAAGCAATTAGACATATGGGCGAGTAAGGCAAAAGAGATTTATTGGGGGAAAGGTAGAAAGGCTCCAAAGTGTCAGGGCAAACATATTCAGGAGTTTGGCCACCATCCAAAAAAGACAGGAAAAAAAGGAACGTTACGCTTTCTGAGCTAGACCTCAGGGAAGCTGGAAGGCTTGGCAGAGCAGCGGCAAGGAGGAAAGGGCTTCTGCAGGCTTAAGAGCACTAACTCGGGGCTGGAGGGATGGCTTAGCAGTTAAAGCACTTGCCTGCAAGGCCAAAGGACCCAGGTTCAATTCCCCAGGACCCACGTAAGCCAGATGTACAAGGGGGCACATGCTCTGGAGTTCATTGGTAATGGCCAAAGGCCCTGGTGTGCCCATTATCTCTCTCTCTCTCCCTCTCTCTCTCTTTCTCTACCTCCCTCTTTTTGTTCTCAAATCAATAAATGATATAAAAAAAGAACACTATCTCACTGGGGAGATAACTATTCTTCGTACCCCCTTAGCATGTCTGTAGGTGAGGAGTGGCCTCTTGGCCATGACCCACAGGCTCGGTTGGGTTCATGTTAAGGGAGGGGACCATAATCGTATGTTTGGGGTGGCTCAGAAGGTCATGTCTCCACCCAGGGCCAGAGGTAAAATTCAGAGTAGCTTTCCCTCAGCAAAAGCCCCTATGCTTCCTTCTTCTTCCTCTTCCTGTGGCATTTTACATGCTATGAGGTTTCCCTTGCTCATGTTATCAGGGAAGCAAGAGATGGGTCCATCCTCAGATGACCTCCCATTCTGCTCATCTTGAATACTTACAAGAGTAATGCTTTTAACACCATTCACCCCCAAATATTTTCTCTTTCATTATGCTTTTCTTTCTAAGCCATCTGTTGTGTGAAATGTAATTTTTCAGCTTACAAACTGTTGGAAATTTGATATTAAATTTAATTGTTTTGTGGACCTTATTATTTTAATTATTTGAAAACATTTGACATGATATATAATCATTTATTTATACTTAAAATAATATATTCTGTAATTTTTTCATATGAATTTAAACAAATTGATTTTTTTTTGTTTTAGCTTAGATGTTCAATGTTGCCAGCTTTATATATAGTTTTCTTGAAATCATTTAGAGTTTTCAACACTCATAATAGATTGTTCTGGTCTCGCTAGTGATTTAATCAGTTTTCCTGCTTGTAATTTTGGTTTACACTAGTAAGGTCATACAAATTTGTGGCAGGTATATCTTCTAGGAAATGATGTTTTCTAATATTGCATACTACCCTATCTAGTCACTGAAGGAGAACCCGGAGTAAGGTAGCTTTTTGCAGACAGTAGGGGCAGAAGCCCAAAGAGGGAACAAGGTGATGCCATTATCCTTGCCCTGGGGAAACTCGAGCTTGTGTTGGATCCTGTCTCATCCAAGGTGGCTGCCAGCAACACTCCTCGGCAGAAACTTCCTGCTTCTTCCTCAGCTCAGCCTTTTGAGTCCAATAATTGGGTCTTGGCTCCTCAGGAGTCAACCCCTTGAGTCCTCAGGCAAATCCAGTGGTTTCTTCCATACGTGAATCCCATGACAAGGCTCACTCTAACCGGATGCTTGAGCCCTATGCAGGAGCCTGACTATGTGGGCCAGCTCTCTCCTTATTCCTCCCTGTGACCTTGCCTGTGTAAGTGTAGAAGTCTGTCTCTCCTCGCTGGGGATGGGGGACCACCTCTTGTGGTCTTGGTATTTACCTGCCTTTCTTCTATATGTGTCTTGCTTTGGGGTGCTTTCTCACATTGTTACACGTCACAGGTGTGATTTCTCTTTGATCTCTGAGTCCTGCACTGCTTCTTAATCCCCTCTGGTCTTTTAGGTGAAGAAGAGCTTCTAAACCTCATGCTTTCAGTTGGTCTCCTCCCTGGATCTTAATGTCCCCTGTCATAAACCTCATCATTCATAATTTCTCCCTAAGTAAATTTAATAGTTCATAATTGACCCTTCTCAGAGTCCATTTTCTCAATTTTTTGCTGAAATAAGATAAAGTTCCAAAAGTTGGGGTTCACAGGTCTGGGAGAGCCCCCAAATGCCAAAATCCTGCATCATCATCATCATGATTATTAGCATTACTAATATTATTATTTTGCTTAAAACTTCTGTATCGTTACCCTGGCATACTATAACTTCTAAAGATAAAAGGCTTCTTTGGGCTCACGGTTCTGGAGGTCTCAGTCCATGGCTGACTGTCCCTGTGGCTGTGGGCCTGTGGCAAAGCAGCTCACTGAGGCAGGAGCCTGGGGCTCAGGCGCACTCTTCTCCAGGGCCAGGGAGGAAAAAAAAGGCAACCAGTTTCCAGTTTCCACAATCCCTTTAAGGGCATGCCTCAAAGACCTAAAGACCTCTTGTTAGGCCCAACGACTCAAGAGTTCCATCATCTAGACCCCACAAGTGTTAACATTGACCAGTCACGCCAAATGTGCCAACTGGTGCAATGGTGGCATGTCTGTTACAGGAGAAACTGATGGCTCTCTTTTTGGGCTGGAGGTCCACTCCACAGGAAGAAATACATGCCTGGTACTGAAAGCCTTGTCAAAAGCCTATGGCTGGAGAGGTCATAAGCTTTAGAAGAGTAAAACCTGCTGTTTTCTGGCTAAATGCACATACCATGCTCACCAAACTACCTTCTAAGAACATTCTTATGTTTATACCCATATAGTAATGCTTCTCTCACTTTTGGTTAGAGGAGCTTCTCTTTTCGGATGATGGTGACCACTGGGGTGACTCAGTAGTCACTATGGTGCTGAGAAGAAGTGACAGAGGAGCGCTCAGCACTGAAGCATCTCTATCACCCCTTCCAAGGCTCAGGGTCCATTGCGGAAGAGGTGGCGGAAAGAATGTAAGAGCCAAAGGAAGGGTAGGACTGCTTTCAGTGCACTTTTCCAGGCACAAAATGGCCTGGATATCCATGACCTCACAGGGCCTGACACTACCTACACAAGACCATCATAAAAAAAGATCATGACATCAAAATAGAAGAGAGACTGTTTAGATTCAATGGAGGGAGGACTTGAGAGGGGGTTGATGAGAGTGGGTATGGGGAATTATCAGTGTTTATAACCTATACTTATGAAAGCTGTCAACAAAAAGTTCCATTATCTATCAACAGCACCACCTGGGGACCAAGCCTTTAACACACAGACCTTCGGGTATATCCAAGACCCAAGAAATAGCATGTTAGTGTTATAATCCTAGTTTTCTTCTTGTTAGTGTTTGCATGATACATTTTCTTTTATATTTATTACAACATTACTTTGTCAGTATGCCCCAAATTAAAAAAAAAAATCCCAGCCGGGTGTGGTAGTGCTGCCTAGCTAACTAATTTGGAGATATTTCATTTTTTATTTATTTGCCCTTTGTTTTTAAATCTATTTATTTTGCTACATTGACAAAGTGCTCAATATTTCTTCTTTTAATCCAATGATGTGGAAGCTATAGTTTTTTTTTTCTCTTATCATTACCTTTAATTGAACTATACTTTACAAAACAATCTGAAATCTAAACAAGTCCATCCTCATTTAAAGCATAGACTTAAACATATATATTGTAGCCATCCTTTGTTCCTCATCTTGTTATTGTCACCTAAGGTTTTTGTTTTGCTTTTTTTTGGCGGGGGGGCGGGGTCTGAGATAGGGTCTCACTCTAGCACAGGCTGACATGGAATTCACTATGTAGTCTTAGGCTAACCTCGAACTCACAGCAATCCTTCTACCTCTGCCTCCCCAGTGCTGGGATTAAAGGCATGCACCACCATGCCCAGGAGAGACAGGGATTGGGAATGGGTCCACCAGGGCCTCTTGCTCCAGCAACTGAACTGCAGACACAAGTGCCACTTTGTGCATCTGGCTTAACATGGGTTCTGGGGAATTGAAAGCACCTTAACCACTGAGCTATCTCTAACCCTGTTTCTGTTTTTGCTTTGAGGCAGGGGACGACTTGGAACTCACACTCTGGTCCCAAGCTGGCCTCAAACTCATGGAGATCGCTTACCTCCGCCCTCCAAGTGTTGGGCTCAAAGGTGTGCTTTACTATGCCTGGTTCTGTTTTATCTCTTTAAAAATGTCTCTGTTTTTGGGCTGGAGAGATGGCTTAGCGGTTAAGCACTTGCCTGTGAAGCCTAAGGACCCTGGTTCGAGGCTTGGTTCCCCAGGTCCCACGTTAGCCAGATGCACAAGGGGGCGCACGCGTCTGGAGTTCGTTTGCAGAGGCTGGAAGCCCTGGCTCGCCCATTTTCTCTCTCTCTCTCTATCTGCCTCTTTGTCTCTCTGTCAGTTTCAAATAAATGAAAATAAACAAAAAAAATTAAAAAAAATGTCTCTGTTTTTACATTTCATAGTTAAGTTTACCAACACAGAGCACCTCATCACTGTTTATTGCGTCACATGCCTTCCCCTTGGGTTTATTTTTCATCTTCTTGAAGCATATGCATGAATATTTTAACAAACGTCTGAGAATACATGCTTTTAGTTTCTATATGCTAGAACATTCCTTAACTGCAGACAAAATCCTAAGCTGTCTCTTGTTTTGTGTCATCACCTCGAACAGACTTCTCGGTAGCGAGGTGCAGAGTCGCGAAGAAGTTTTGAGGAGTAGAAGGCAGATCAACTCCTCCGGTAAGTGTCAGAGCTTGGGCAGGAAATGCTGAACTTCCCTTTGGCTTGGTTTCCTCTGCTATAAATGGCAACAAGTAAGATCTTATGTCGTGGAACAGTTGCGAGAGCTAATTACTGTGCTCAGAGGACTGGGTACGGAGCGGTGCCGGGGCGGCCAGGGTTAGCTGTCGTCACGATCTCTGCTGGCTTACTGCCTGGGAGAAAACTACTGTGCCTAACTGTGCTCCCTTTTTAGATTCTATAGTCTTGCTCTTGGATTAACTTTAAGGTTTTTTCTCTATTTGGACACTTTACAATTCAGTCAGATGCACTTTTAGCCTGGGAGCTAAGTCTTAACACAGTTCTGGAACATTCTGAACCATTATTATTCCCTGATTGTTTTTTCTTTTTGATCTTTCTTATGCAATTGATTCTTTTTATATTCAGTTTTGTAAAAGTTCTTTTCTGCCCCTTTCATTTCATGGTTTTACTTTTTTTAATTTTATGTCCTTAAGGCCCCCAGTGATACTACTTTTTATTTCATTTTTGAGATGAGGTCCCCCGTAGCCCAGGCTGGCCTCCAGTTTACTATGACACTGAACTCCTGATCTTCCTGCCTCACTTCCCGAGTGTTTGGATTACAGTATGTGTCACCATGCTCAGTTTATACAGTGCAGGGAATAGAACCAGGACCTTGCACATGACAGGCAAAGACTCTACCAACTGAGCCATATTCCCAGCCCCCATATTTTTAATTCTTTTTTAAAATATATTTATTTATTTATTTATCTAGAGGGAGAAAGAAGCAGAGAGAGAGAATGAGAATGGGTGCGCCAAGGCCTCCAGCCCCTGCAAACGAACTCAGTTGCATGTTCCCCCTTGAGCATCTCTGACTTGCCTTGGTCCTGATGAGTCGAACCTGGATCCTCTGGCTTTGCAGGCAAATGCCTGAACCACTCAGCCATCTCTCCAGCCCTTTTTAATTCTTATATCACATTAGTCTGTCAGTTTCAGAGCATGTACCTGACACATATTTATTTTCAATTGCTTTATTAATTTCAAATTTTACCTAAAATGCAAAAGCTATCAAGAACGGATTCATTGACTGCTATCTCTTAGAGTTGTCTTCATTGCCTTTGGAATCAGATGTGAGATTTGTCTGCAGCTCCGTTCTTTCTTTGCTTCCCCGGGAGCTTTGCAGTCTCTTTGTCAGCCTTTCTTCTAGCAGAGCCCCAGCTTGATGATCCCTGCTCTGGCTCATTGGACCGCCAGCCTGTGTGGCACCCTCCTCAGCCAGCAAGGGTCTCTGGGCAGTTCTGATGGCCATTCTGCCCTGGTCACTGCCAGCCAGTTCTTCAGCTTTGGCGAAGGTCTGTTATTATTGTTGTTTTATCAGTCTCTCTTCCTCAGTGGAGAGCTGACCCGCCCAAGTCTCAGCCTTCCATTCGGCCCTGGCCCTGCCTCACCTGAGGCCTCCTGCTTCTTTAACCAGATCAGGCTCCTCAGCCAGGAGCCACTCCTCCTCTCCGCCTGCTTCGGAGTTTAGGATCTGGGCCAGCAATATAGCTCAGTGGTTAAGAGGCACTTGCTTGCCGAGTGCTCCATGCTGTACCTGACAATCAGCACCAGGGTGAAGGAGACAGGCCCTGAGGATACTCAACACCTACCAAAGCAGAGATCCAGAGGCTCCTAAGAGCTCATCGCTGAAGTAGACTTAAAACCCACTGCAGCTCAGGGAATTTGGCGGAAGAGGGTGGAAAGATTGTAAGAGATGGCCTGAGGCATTTCAGCGCCCCCGCCCCCAAATAACTGACTGCTGCTCCCACAGTACATAAACCACAATACCACAGGGAATACCTGCAACCCCACTGAGGAGTAACCCCAATGGAATGGGGGCAGGGACGAAGGAAAAGAGGGTACCAACACAAGATGTATCCGTACAAAACATCTTGTTAATAATAATAAACATTTTTAAAAGGCACTTGCTTACAAAGCCTCCTGGCCAGGGTTCAATTCCCCAATACCCATATAAAGCCAGATGTTTGTACAAAGTGAAGTTTGGTTGTAGCCCCAGTGCATCTCTCTGTCTATGGCTCAAATAAGTAAATAAAAATGCTGTTTAAATAAAGAGCTTAGGAACTGAGATCCAAAAAACTCTGGGTCATGAAGATGTCAACTGGATACCAGCCCTTTGTTATTTTACTTCCTTGTTCTTCCTCTTCAGAACATCATGGGGAGCTGCTCCCCCCCCCCCCCCAGCAGGCTCTTTCTGACTGTGCGATCTCCCGCTCATCCCCTTGACCAGTGAGGATTTCCCATGTATGTTCAAACTAACCAACCAGGCTCATCCCAACTTGATCCCTAACCTACATATGGTCAGGAACCAATCCTGTTCTTATGTTATAAAAACCTCTGGTCCACAGTATTCTTGTGGCAACACATTTTTGAACATTTTGTGTGTTTGTTTGTTTGTTTGTTTATGAGAAAGAGACCGAGAGTATTAGGGCCTTCAGCCACTGCAAACAAACTGCAGACCTTGTGCATGTGGCTTACGTGGGTCCTGGGGAGTCAAATCTGGGTCCTTTGGCTTTGCAGGCAAGCCCCTTAACCACAAAGCCATCTCTGCAGCCCAACGACATGTTTTTGAGCTGTCACTTTACTTCTCAATAAAACTGCTTGTTTACTGTTTAAAAAAATGAGTTTTATAATTAGTTGACCAAAAAAAAAGTGGAAATCCTACATTTGCTCTCCAACATGGAGCCTTCCTTAAGGTTCTAGAATGGTGACCTGACCTGAAGCATTCACTACAACCACAGGAGACAGCTCCTTACAATTAATTCTCCTCCACTCTGCCCACCTCACTCCACCCTACTGCTCTGGGTTCTGTGGAGCTTGTTAAGGAATACAAAGCGCCTGTGAGGAAGAATCACACACACAAAAAAATAGCTGACTTTCCTAAGAAGTCAGAACCCGGGTCCTTAGATGGAGGGCCTTCATATGTGGAGCTATGGCATGGAGGGAACAGGGGACAATTGAAGGGCAGATGTCTCCCTGTGATGATGGGAGAACCACAGGATGGGGACTGTCTCCTGTGATGACAATTTCATCTGGGAAGTAGAAAGCAGAGTTACATTGTGAGTCTAGGGAGAACCTGCTCATAAAGGGTTATGGGAAATCAGGGATGCTAATGCTCAAGAGGCACATCAAAGCCCTGCTGAGGTTGGAAGCTGCGATCTATAGTATTCTGATCTGCAGGACCAGGAGGTCTGAAGCTGGAGGAGCAGACAGTTGACAAGCTCTGGGCTGAACCTACAACAGAGGGAACTCGGCAGACAGTGAGGCCTTCTTGTCCAAGCTCTGAATTCCTGCCTACTCCTTGACAGGAAAGGAGATGAGAATTATGGTTCTCATGAAGGATTCAGGACTGCATTTGTCCTCAGCAGAAACCAGATGTTTCTCAGCATTTTCCCTCATACACAACCTGGAGAAGTTGTCAGCAGGCTTCTAGCAACTTCTCTAGCACAGCCAGGAACCTGCAGAGGTTAGAGAGGCAAAGAGACCTGAAAGATATGACCCAGAGTGCTTGTTCTAGAAGAACCCTGGAAGCAAACTCCAGAGAGCTCTTCCCAGCAAGATCTAGGTCTCAGGAACCTCTCTCTCTCTCTCTCTCTCTCTCTCTCTCTCTCTCTCACACACACACACACACACACACACACACAAAATGACCTGCGGGCTCCCATGCCTGGGTATGAATTTGTGGGGTTGTGGGGAGAAACCACCCAAAGATAGGTGCTCCTGCGATAGGATTGACAGGCAGCACTCTGATTTCTGTGAGAAACTGGCTGCCTAGGACCCTCGCCATTCAACTCCTGGTTCCCGGGGCATGGAAATGGCACCAGTCTGGAAGTGGCTGTCTGAAGGAGGCCCTGCTCTCTGCAGTTGGGACCCTTTGTTGCCCACATTGAGGAAGGCTTGCCTCCATGTGTCCCCATTCACAGTGGCCTTCACTCATCCTTGTCCTAGAGAAACCTTGGGGCTCTCCACCAGGCAGTCTGAGCCTCTGGGCTCTGTTGTCTGAGCTGAGTGGCAATCCACCTGTGCAAGGGTCAAGGCATGCCCCATCTTGCCTGGCACCTCAACGGCATCTAGGGCCAGCCAAAGCAGAGAGGTGTTGACGAAATGAGAGCTAAGAGAGAGGTCCACTTAGCCCCTTTCCCTTGGGGCCACATACTGTTTTCAGATGACATCCTTGAGATAAATCTCTGAAAGTTCAGTAAAACTCTTCCATGCCTAGTTGGAATAATCACTTCTCTATGTCTTCCGGATTGGAAAGTGCAAATTGGTGTCTACAGTTATTTCTTTTCTTTTTTGAGGTAGGGATTCACTCTAGCTCAGGCTGACATGAAATTCAATATGCAGTCTCAGGGTGGTCTCGAACTCAAGGTGATCCTCCTCCCTCGGCCTCCCCAGTGCCGGGATTTAAAGGCATGCACCACCACATCTGGCTCACAGTTATTTCTTATATTTAGGCTCCATGTGTGGGTGCTGAGTTCTAGGTTGTGCTGTAGAGAGATTTTTCTAAGCAGGGTCTGGTTCTGGGCTGGGGGCTGGGGGCTCGGGGGTTGGTTAGCCTGCACTGGCTAGTGCAGGGGCGGTTGTTTCTGTGTGACTAAGAAGTGAGCGGATGTGTCACAGGTGTCACGTGACGGGAAAGCAGTGCATTGGGCTCCTTGGGGTTACAAAATGAAAGGAGTCATTGAAGTGAACATGCAGCAAAGATCGGGAGAGACTGTGTAGACCCAGGGGGCGCCCTGGTGCCCACGGTGAGATGTGCGCCAAGCCCTCAGGGAATGCCTGGAGCAGGAAGTAGATGGGAGGCTGCTGAGACCCTGTCCCCACTTCGCTCTGCACCTGAGCCACTCTTGTCCTTGGCAAACAGCCTCCTTGATGCCACATCCACAAGGCAGGCCATGCAAGAGCTCCTGGAGAGTCAGTAGCAGCAGCAGCAGATGGTGGGGGTCTCCTATTACAGGTATAGACCATGAGCTGTAGCTTGGAAACCACAATGAAAAACAAAGAACAGGGGCCAGAAAGGCTCAGCAGCTAAAAGCACTTGCTTGCAAAGCCTGTCTTCCAGGCTTCCATTCCCAAACCATCCAAGTAAACCTGATGCAAGAAGTGATGTAAACATCTGGCGTTCATTTGCAGCAGTAAGAACGAGGATCTGGTACACACACACACACACACACACACACACGTGTAAATTTTAAAAATTGCTTTAAAAAGAGAACATCTG
This sequence comes from Jaculus jaculus, assembly GCF_020740685.1. Lineage (NCBI taxonomy): Eukaryota > Metazoa > Chordata > Mammalia > Rodentia > Dipodidae > Jaculus > Jaculus jaculus. The sequence continues at coordinate 38,796,444 of NC_059112.1, forward strand.
CCGGGTGTGGTGGTGCACGCCTTTAATCCCAGCACTCAGGAGGCAGAGGTAGGAGGATCGCCTTGAAAATACATAGGTCAGCATAGGCTACAGTGAGACCCTACCTCAAAAAAAACAAAAAACAAAGAGAACATCTTTCTTCACTGGTCATAGGCATCAATCCCAGGGGAAGCCCTTGATTCATCATTGTGGGAGCAAAGAGAAAAACTTCCTGTTCATTTTCTGAAGGTTTGCTGGAACAAACTGACAACAGATTAATAGCATAAAATAGAATATAGATACGTTAAATGGGGGAAATCACAGAAGTAGGATTACCCACCTTCCCAAGGGGGGTGATGTTTATGTATCTGTCTTCATAGGGCAGTGGGGATATAAGCAATCCTTCTGGAAGGGTAGTAAATTATTATGACAGAGAAGGAATGGGCCAATAGGACAGACACGAGTTCATAAATGATTTTCTTTGGAAAACTGAGTGGACCCGGGAGATGGAGACTGATCGGTGATAAAGTCCATCCAATGTGTTAGCGTTCCTTCCTCTTTCTTCCTGACATATGAGTTTAGTTGATGAAACCTCAGGGCGGGACAGAAGCCAACTGCTTTTCTCTTTGGCAGGTCTGGTCTTTAGAAGGATAAGGGAATATTACAGCAAAGCCTCTTTAAGCATCTGCTGGTCTCCAAGGGCCTCTAACTTAAAATTATTAGGGTGCCATTTGGGGGAGTAAAATTTACAGACTCCATCACTTGGCCAGTTATTTCCAGGAGGGAAAGCTCTGACTGTCAGGACATATGGAGAGCTTGTTGAGAAGGAGGAAAAGATGATGTGTGTCAGCAGCATGCTTCTCTACCTCTCTCGTCCCCAAAGATCTGACCTCCAGAGCCACAACAAATCCTGGCAAAGGACCGTTTCATGGAGGGGAGCCAGGCTACTCGGAGCCTCCCACGGGGGTGGAATGGCTCAAGGAGAAAGCCAGAACTGAGCACGACACTCAAGCCTGCCCTTGAATTTATGTCGGGCACCTCCATGGGCCTGGCTCCTGATGGTGTGAGAACCCTGTGTGAGTGCTATGGTAGGGCAATGAGTCCCTGGATGGCAATCCTCACCATACATTCCCCCAGACCTAGAGACAATGGGTTTCTGCACCTATAAACAACCTCTCTTTTTTTTGTTTGTTGGTTCTTTGGTTTTCAAGGTAGGGTCTCACTCTAGCTCAGGCTGACCTGGAATTCACTAGGTAGCCTCAGAGGGGCCTCAAACTCACGGTGATCCTCTTACCTCTGCCTGGGATTAAAGGCATGCACCACCACTCTCAGCTACAACCTCTTTTTTTTTTTTTTTTTTCAAGAAATTAACTATGTAGTCTCAGGGTGGCCTCGAATTCTCGGCAATCCTCCTACCTCTGCCTCCCGAGTCCTGGGATTAAAGGCTTGCACCACCATGCCCGGCTAAACCTCTCTTTTTTAAGGGATAAAATGATTTAAAGAAATAGCACAGCACAAGAGTCTCAGATTGTGGTGACTGCTTCACACTGGATGGGCAGGGCTTCTAGTCACCCTGCTACAATGAAAATACCACCAGAATTTTTTTTAAACGCCTGTTGCAGTCAGGTTCGCATTGGTGGCAGAAATCACCTGACCAAGAGCAGCTTTTGGGAAAAGGAGTTTTATTTTGGCTTATACGCTCGAGGCAGGGAAGCTCCATGATGGCAGGGGAAAATGATGGCAAGAGCAGAGGGTGGACATCACCCCCTGGCCCACATCAGATGGACAACAGGGACAGGAGAGTGTGCCAAACACTGGCATGGGGAAACTGGCTATAACACCCATAAGCCCGCCCCCAACAATACACTGCCTCCAGGAGGCATTAATTCCCAAACCTCCATGACCTGGAAACCCAGCATTCAGAACAGATTGTGGGGGACACCTGAATCACACTGCCACAGCTCCTTTATGTTTTTTTTTTTTTTTCAAAAAATTCCTTTCTGATACCTTCCATATAGAGGCAATATACCATGAATACAATCCCCTCACACTACCCTCTTTTCCCCTCCCAAAAAACCCGTCCACTCAATCCCTTCTTCTTTCTAACTAGTCTTTCTTCCATTTTGATGTCATCATTTTTTCCCTTCTATCACTCAGGTGTTGTGTAGGTGGCATCAGCCACAGACACCATGAATCTCAAGGCCGCCCTGTGTCTGGAAGACAGCACTGTAAGCACTTCTCCCCTTGCTTTGGCTCTTACCTTCTTCCCACCACCTCTTCTCAATGGGCCCTGAGCCTTGGAGGTATGATAGAGATGTCTCACTTAGTGCTGAACACTCCACTGCCACTTCTTCTCAGCACTTTGATGGCTTTTGAGTCACCCCAGAAGTCACCACCATCGGAAAAGAGAAGCTTCTCTAACCAAAAGTGAGAGTAGCATTAACAGATGGGCATAAACGTAAGTGTACAGAGGGTAGTTTGGTGGATATAATATATCCATGTGACCAGAAAACAGTGCTGGTTTCTCCCGTAGGGCTTATGACCTCCATAACCACAGGCTTTTGATTAGATTTTCAGTAGTTGGCAGGAGTCCCTTCCTATGGAGTGGGCCTCAAAATCAATAAGGGCGCAGTTGGTTTCCCCAATAACAGGCATGCCACCATTATTAACACCAGTGGGTACATTTGTCCTGACTGGCTAGCCATAAAGCTTACAAGGGTCCACTGCTGGTTAACACCATTGATGTCTTTTGTCCCCAAACAGACTGTGTAGGTTTTTCCAGCATGGACACTGATAGCTAGTCAACAGGGAGGCGGCTTCCAGCTCAGCTCTAGGTTTGATTTCTCAGTGATCTACAGCCCAAGCTTGTGCTATCTTCACCACCAAACATTTTTATTATACTTTAATTTTTGCCACAATTATTAAAGAAAATTTGATCCAATATGTTTGCTTTTATTTTATTTTATTTTTATTTTTGAGATAGTGCCTCATTGTGTAGTATAGGCTTGCCTGGAACAAAAGCAATCTTCCTGCCTTTGCTTCCCAGAGGGTGGGATTACAGGTCTGAGCCACTATTTCTGGTTGATGTACCATTTATAAATCCATACTATAATACATAAGGATCAATAAATTCTTTCTAATCACTCACTTTGTTACCTAACACTGACTAGATAAGCTGTTCAGTCATTGTGGGAAAAAATGTCTTTAAAAAAGAAAAAAGAGTAGTTAACATTTAACAAGTTTCACTTAGCAAAGCATCCCCAAAGGAAATCGCAGTGCAAGGAAACTTTAAGTCAGGTTGAGGAGACGATTCAACAATCAAAAGTGCTTGCTTGCAAAGCCTACAGTCAATTCCCTAATACTGATATGTAAAGCCAGATGCACCAAGCGAAAGGTGCTTGCTTACAAATCCTACCAGCCCAGGTTCCATTCCCAAGCCACCCACATAAGCCTGATGCAAAAACAGAAAAAAAGTGGTGTACGCATTTGGAGTTTGTTTACCGTGGCAAGAGACCCTGACATGCCCATGTACAAATTAAACAATTAAAATATTGAAAAGAAAAAGGAAATCTTAAGTCGGGATCTCACCAATTCCTACAGTATTAATATTGAGTCTCAGTTCTCCAAACTAACTTTATTGTACATGGCTACGTGTGTGCTGCATGTGAATTTGTATGTATTTGGGTGCACGTATGTGCATATACTTGCCTACACATGGGCGCACATGTGCACTGTGTGGATGCCAGAGGTTGACACTAGGTGTGTTCCTGAATTGTTCTCCACTTTCTTTACTGAGGCGGTTCTCTCACTTGAACCTGGAGCTCATTAACTGGGCCAGTCTAGCTGGCCAGCTTGCACTGCCCTGTCCCTGCCTCCCAAGCGCTGGGCTTACGGGTGGCCAGCGCGTTCATTCAGCATTCACCTGGGTACTGGAGATCCAAACACCTGTCCTACCATTTGTATAACAAGGGCTTTATTCACCGACTACCTCCCTAGCCCCTTAAATTATCATTATCATTTGTGTGTGTGTGTGTGTGTAGTATGTGTGTGTGTAGTATGTGTGTGTGGCTGATGCTGTATGCACAAGTGTATGCAGATGTAAAACACCCCATGCGTGTGTATGTAGAGGCCTGAGGAGAACAGCAGTCTGTCCTGTTCTGTCACCACCTGCATTCTTCCTTGAGATGGGGGTCTACAGAAGCACTCTGGAGGCAGAGGTAGGAGGATCACTGTAAGTTCAAGGCCACCCTGAGACTATAGATCAGCCTCAGCTACAGTGAAACTTTACCTCAAAAAAAAAAAAAAAAAAAAAAAAAAGAGCTATGAGGGAAGAGTGTAAGCACAGTCACAGATGGACTCAGGCTCCTGTCAGGACTGTCGGGGAAAAGTGGGCTCCTTGCTCCCAAATACCAGATTCTTTTTCCAGAGATTTGGTTAGTCATCTTCAGATGGCCTTCCCACTCCATGACCCCACTACTGCACCCCAGGTACCTCCTCCTTGGACAGAGTAACTGGACCTTGTGATCAGTAGCTCCAAAAGACCCACATACTACAGAGGAGGGTCGGTCACTAAACAAAAAAAAGAGATCAAGTCCCATAGGCTGGCCAACAGTGTGTCCTCCCACTGTGGGCATGGTGCCAAGGCCAACAAGAAGTTCTCACTTTTGTGCACACAGCGGCACTCAGCATCAACGGCACTGAGGTGTGGCCCCCAGGTGATGAAGAGGGCACGTCTCCCTGGATGAGTGTGAGCTGCGAGGGATCCTTCCCTTCTTTGAACGATGGCACGATATTGACAAAGGTATCCTTTTCCTTCCAGAACCTTTCCGTGCCTCCCTACTTCCTCACGTTCAAATCCAGCCATCAAGTACAAATGCATCAGGATGAAGAAACACCTTGCACCTTGGCATCACACAGTGTGGTTGGGACAGTGATATTGACTTGAGGCCAAGCTTCCTTGAAGTTCTGACTGGGATTGGTGGCATCCTGCTATTCTGTTGGGGCCCTGTCCCCTAAAGTCACTATTTCCACCATTCCCAAACATATGGCCGTGAGCACATTACTGAATCATTCTATGCCTCCATTTCCTCACTTGTAAAATGAGGAAACGATTATTCCAGGGCTGTAAAGATGGCTCAGTGGTGAAGGTATTTGACTGCAAAGCCTAAGGACCTAGGATCAATCCCCCAGTACCCACATAAAGCCAGATGCATAAGGTGGTGCATGTATTTGGAGTTCGTTTGTAGTGGCCAGAGGTCCTGGCATGCCCATTCTCACTCTCCTTGAAAATAAATAAATAAAATATTTTTGCCTCTGATCCCAGCACTCGGGAGGCAGAGGTAGGAGGATGGCTGTGAGTTCGAGGCCATCCTGAGACTACATTGTGAATTCCAGATCAGCCTACTAGACCCTGTATTAAAAACAACAACAACAACAACAAAAAAGATTATTCTAAACCTTCCAGACCACGGATGTCAAAAACTTGGGAAAATGTCTGGCACACAGTAGACAACGGTTATTATTATTGCTATTATCTTTGAATTCTCCGTACCTACAGAGTACTTGGCCCACATGAAAAAAAAAAAAGGGTTGAATGAAGCACTGGACTGAACTTCTTAGAAACTCATTTTCCTAATGTATAGAATGACAATGTGGCTCACCTAATAGGTTGTTGTAATGATTAAATGAGATCGTATATATCAATATAGCATCATGACCACCTTACAGCAGGCAGTTTACACTGGCTTATCTCTTGTTTCATTCTTGTCTTTTCTCTGATGCTGACATTCATGGTGCGCCATGACCTCTTTGAGTCAAAAGTGCCAAAAACCCAACTCAAACTGACTTCTGCTAATAATAGAAAAGTTCAAGTTACAGATGAGTCTAGGGACTCAAATCTGGGGATTTAAGTAACATAGAACAACTTAGTTTTCTTCTTACATTTCTTTTTTAATGTTGGATAGATTCTCTTTTTGTAGTGACTCCCTATAGATTTCAGGCTTCACTGAGTCTCCTAACTGCTCTACTTCAGAGTTCTCAGGGAGAAATAATGGCACCTACCATTGTTTTGAGTCATACATGGTTTCATATGGGCTGTCAAAGGACAAAATTACAGGGGCTGGAGAGGCGGCTTAGCGGTTAAGCACTTGCCTGTGAAACCTAAGGACCCCAGTTCAAGGCTCTATTGCTCAGGACCCACATAAGCCAGATGTATAAGGTGGTGCATACATCTGGAGCTCGTTTACAGTGGCTGGAGGCCCGCGCTCACCCATTCTCCATCTCTCTCTCTCTCTCTCTGTTTGTTGCTCTCAAATAAATAAAAATAAACAAACAAACAAAAAGGACAAGCGGAGCGTGGTGGTACACGTCTTTAATCCCAGCACTTGGGAGGCAGAGGTAGGAGGATCGCCGTGAGTTCAAGGCCACCCTGAGACTCCATAGTGAATTCCAGGTCAGCCTGGACCAGAGTGAGACCCAAGGACAAAATTACAACTTAAAGGTCATGATTGTGATTATTATTTGAGACAAGGTCTAGCCCAGGCATGCTAGAACTCAATATGAAGCTGAGTTAGTCACCTTTCTCAGTGCTATAACCAAATATCTGATAAGAGACAGCGGGGCAGGAGGGAGTGAGGGAGGGGAGAAAGAGGAAAAGGGCAGAGTGGTTTCATTTTGCCTTACATTTTGAGTTTAAGTGGCAGGTGCTTAAGACAGCTAACACAGGGTCTCCCACCCAAAAACTAATCTAGAAAATTCCTCATAGTCATCTCCAGAGAATTGTTCTCATGGTGATTCTAAATCCCATCAGGTTGACAAGCAGAAATCACACATCAGGGTAGCCCAGGTTGGCCTCAAACTCGTGAGATCCTCCTGTCCCAACCTCCCCAGTTCTGGAATTATAGGCCTGAACAAGTACATCCAGTTTAAAGGTCTTTATCAACTTTATTTTCACGATATTTCACAAAGTACAGGTGCTCTGGTGGGCCAAGCCATGGAGGTTGATTTTATAGATAGAAAAGGGCAGACAAAAATCAGAAACAGAAGAACAAAATGCAGATTTGTCATTTTACCACTACTTGCCTTATAAAGTAGGGGCAGAGATATTGAAAAATAGAAAAAATGCCAGGTGTGGTGGCACATGCCTTTAATCCCAGCACTCAGGAGGCAGAGGTAGGAGGATCACCGTGATTTTGAGGCCACCCTGAGACTACACAGTGAATTCCAGGTCAGCCTGGACTAGAGTGAGACCCTACCTTGAAAAACCAAAAAAAGAAAAAAGAAAAAAACAACTTTAACAGCAGAGTTCATCTGATGACTTTTTTTGTGTGTAGATATAAGGCAGAAAACACTTCATTATAATAGCTTCCTTATAAGGCAAAACTAGCTTCTTTGGAAAAATGGGGTTGTCTACCTCCTTAACCTTGATTTCACAATTTATTTGAAACAGATCAAAGCAGGGTCAATGCATAACATTTTGGTTGGCATGCTTCCTAAATCTCATTTAATCTTTCCAACAATTAACATACATGTATCTGCTCCTACCGCTCAACACCTCTCCCTCCAAAATTCTGGAATGTTCCGAAACAAATTCCAGACACAAGCATTATGCAACTTTATCATTTTAGTAGATGTTAACTTTCCCTCTTAAACGAGCTGTTAATGGAAGCAAGCCAAACGTTTGTCCAGTGTCAATGGGTAAACAAAATGTAGCATAAGCACAGAATGATCTCAACAGGAAGGAACTTTTAACACAGACTGCATGAACGGACCTTCCAGACTTCATGCCAAGTGAAATAATCCAGCCACAAGAAGGACAGATATTGTATGACCCCTTCTTTATAAGAAACCTACAGTAAGCTTATGGTGACAGAAAGAATACCTTTAATCCCAGCATTTGGGAGGCTGTGCTAAGAGGATTGCCATGAGTTCCCAGGCCAGCCTGGGCTACGGAGTGGATCCAGGTACAGCCTGGGCTATGGAGTGAGTACAGGTACAGCCTGGGCTACATTGAGACCCCACCTCATAAAAGGAGTGGGAGGTAAATTATTGCCAAATAGGTGCTGAGTTTCTGTTGAGGAACACAGAAAAATTCTGTAGATAGATGGCTGGAATCATTACACAAAAATGTGAGCGTATGAATGCCACAGAACCATGCATTGCAAAATGGTAATTTAAGTGACAAATTTTTACCACATTTAACCACCAAAAAAAGCTGTTGAATTCCTATTGTGTAGGACTCCTGCCCCCAGCCGCTCCCCTGCCTATCATTTTATGCTTCTTGGTGAGCTTCTGGACCCATCCCAAGACGAGTCTATGATTGTGAAAGCAAATGAATTAAACTGGTCTGAAACCCTGGCCTCTGGCCACCGATGCTTAAATGTTCATTAGCACCAGCTCTGAGCAGGCCTGGCCGAGGGCCACGCTTCAGGAGCATGGGGGAGGGAGGCAAATGGAAGGCAACGATGTCGGATAACACAGACCCCGGATTCCAAAGCCTTCTAATTCTCTTCAGATTGGGAAAGTGAGCGATCATGCAGGGCAGCCCGGGCCACGTGTCTCTTAATGAGAGTTAAAAGGAGCAGGCAGGCCTCCCAGGTCCCCTTCCTCCTTCAGTGCTCCAGGGGCTCAAAGAGATTTGGCATGGGAAGGAGGGGGCATCACTCATGCCCCTCACTGCCTTCTCTGGGCGCTGACTGTGGGGGAGAGAGAGAACTCATCCTGTTGTCTTTCCACAGACCCGGCGGCTTAAGGAAAGAAACCTCCTTTTTTTTTTAAAAAAAAAAATTATTTATTTATTTATTTGAGAGCGACAGACACAGAGAGAAAGACAGATAGAGGGAGAGAGAGAGAATGGGCGCGCCAGGGCTTCCAGCCTCTGCAAACGAACTCCAGATGCGTGCACCCCCTTGTGCATCTGGCTAACGTGGGACCTGGGGAACCGAGCCTCGAACCGGGGTCCTTAGGCTTCACAGGCAAGTGCTTAACTGCTAAGCCATCTCTCCAGCCCAAGAAACCTCCTTTTTCAGTATTCCAAAGAGTGAGGTCATGAGGCCGAGGTGCCCGCGGGGTTGGCCTCTGCCATCTTCTCCCTGCCCCTTTACATGCTTTTTCTCTGTTTCTTCTGGAACACCAGTCACTGGACTGGGGTCCTCCCCAGATGCCTTCATTTTACCTCAGTGGTTTCTTTCAAGGCTTTCTCTGTGAGGAACCAGGAGTTAAAACTTCGACATATGAATGATAGGGTGGTAGGTATGGGAAGAGATGGCATATTTGCCCACAACACTATGGGAAGGTCTGGAGTTAGAGTAAACCACCAAAATTGTTCCAGTCCGGCCACAGTGATCAGGTCTGTAAGGATCACTCCTACGGATGCAGCACTCTCTAGGAAAGGTGTCTTGGGGCAAAGACCATTCTGGTAGCTAAGTTAGTGCCCACAGGTTCCAACAGCTGAAGGTAGACCACGGTCAGTGCCCCCAGAAGCTGGGCAAGGAGCCTACATGGAAAGACACAGCACACACGTATTTCACCACCAGAGGGTGTGTTTTATCCTGGGGCTGAGACAATAATCTCAACTACCTGAGGATGGAGATGGAGTGAGAGTCACTGCGGGTCCCCACTGTTGGCTGCTGCCCTGCCCATCTGCACCACAGAGGAAGGAAAACGCTGACCTCTCTTCCTGCGGAGCTGTCTCCTGAGTGGGGTCTAAGACAGCTTGGTGTTTGGTGACAACAGAAACAGGTGTGACTGTGGCTGCCACTGCCTACCTCCCCCGATATAACTAGTGATCTGACGCAAGTGTCTTCCAAAATTACGGGAAGAAAACAGAGCTGCAAAGAGGTGAGGGAATAAGCCAGGGCCAGTAGCTGCTAACCTTCACACTTCTTTTTAATGGAGAATAAATTCTGTTGTAAAACTTAGAACATTGTGTAATGGGGTTAAATGGTGTCCTCCCAATAGATACAACCTTCCCCCGGCACCTGTGAATAATGTGACCTTTTTTTCTTTTTGGTAAAGGGTCTTTGCAGATGCTTTAATTAAGTGTACGATATTAAGTGTAAGATCTTAAGATGAGATCATCCTGACCTAGAGTAAACCCTAAATCTAAGGAAAAGCGTCCTTAGGAGAAAGGAGACATCGGAAAAGACACCAAGGAAATGCACTGTGAAAAAGAAGGCAGAAGGGCTGGAGAGATGGCTTAGCAGTTAAAACGCTTGCCTGTGAAGCCTAAGGACCCCGGTTTGAGGCTCGGTTCCCCAGGTCCCACGTTAGCCAGATGCACAAGGGGGCGCACGCGTCTGGAGTTCGTTTGCAGAGGCTGGAAGCTCTGGCGCGCCCATTCTTTCTCTCTCCCTCTATCTGTCCTTCTCTCTGTGTCTGTCACTCTCAAATAAATAAATAAAAATTTTAAAAAAAAAATAAAGAAAAAAAAAGAAGGCAGAAGACTGGAGACATGCCTCCGCAGTCACGGGTGCTGGCTAGGCAAGCCTGCTAGCCCGGGTTCAATGCCACAGGCCCAGGTAAAGCCAGATGCACAAAGTGGCCCTTGGTTCTGGAGTTCTTTTGCAGTGACAGGAGGCACTGGTGTGCCCATACTCATTCTTTCTCTATCTGCCTCTCTCTCTCCCTCTCTCTTTCCCTCTCTTTCTCTCTCTCAATAAATAAATAATATAAAGAAATTTTTCAAAAGAAAGGTAGAAATTCAAGTGATTTATCCACAAGCCAAAGAATAGGCAGAAGGTAGGCACACCCTGCACCCAGGAGGGACATGACAGAGAACCTTCCTCAGGACCACCAGAATGAACTCACCCTGTGTGGTGGTTTGATTCAGGTGTCCCCCATAAACTTAAGTGTTATGAATGCTAGCTTCCCAGCTGACAGAGATCAGGGAATTAACACCTCCTGGAGGCAGTGCATTGTCAGGGCAGGCTTATGAGTGTTATAGCCATTTCCCCATGCCAGTGTTTGGCACACTTTCCTGTTCCTGTTGTCCACCTTATGTGGGCCAAGGGGTGATGTCCACCCTCGGCTCATGCCACCAGTTTCCCCTGCCATCATGGAGCTTCCCCTTGAGCCCGTAAGCCAAATAAACTTCTTTTCTTCCCACAAGCTGCTCTTGCTTGGGTGATTTCTACCAGCAATGTGAACCTGACTTTAACACCCTGCTAATGCTTCATTTCACACTTCTAGCCCCTGGAAGTGTAAGAGGAACAATTCTGTTGTTTAAACCACCGGGTTTGTGGTAGGGCATCATGGCAGACACAGGAAGCTAACATATATGATATGTCAGGATATTTCTTGTTTGCAGCCCTCCTCCTGATTGTCAGGCCTGGCAGGACACAATATGCATATGTACTCAGGAAGGATTAGATGGGTGGGAGAGATGAGTTAGTGGTTAAGGCACTTACTTGTGGAGCCTAAGGACTCAGGTTGGATTCCCCAGAACCCACATAAGCCAGATGCACATGGTGGCACATGCATGTGGAGTTTGTTTGCAGTGGCTAGAGACCCTGGCATGCCCATTCTCTCTCTCTCTCTCATAAGTAATTTAAAAAAGAAGGAGGAGGAGGAATGGTCTGGAGAGATGACTTAGCAGTTAAGGTGACTGCCTGCAAGCCTCTGGACCCAGGTTCGATTCCCCAGGACCCATGTAAGCCAGACGCACATGGTGGTGCATGCATCTGGAGTTCATTTGCGGTGGCTAGAGGCCCTGACATGCCCATTCTTTCTTTCTCTCTATTTGCCTCTGTCTCTCACTCTCTCTCTCAAATAAACAAATAAAAATAAAATATTTTTAGAAAAATAAGTTTTAAATGAGTGAAAAAACCCAGTGAATGCCTGAGAGAAGACTCCATTGTGTTTGTGTCCTTAGTGGGAGAGAAGAAAAGACATTGAGAGGGACACCTGGGCCAAGCACAGTGATGTCCTCACCCAGGTATGGAGGAGGATGTGCAGGTGGGAGAATGGCACAGGCAGAGGCATGGTTTGGGAGGGGCTGAGGCAGGCTGAAGCAAGGGCTCTAGACATAGATGGTCCTGGCGGAGCAGAGTGCCTGTGGAAGTGAAGGGAGTTCAAGCTAGAAAGGCAGACCCAGAGCCAACCCTGGAGACGCGGCATCATTCCAAATGTGGCACTTGGCCTTTTCCCTGTGGGTGATGTGGTAACCTGTTGCGGAGGTTTGCAACCCAGGTGCACTATGCTAGAAATGATGCTGCAGGAGATGGATCTGGTCTCGTTAGCATTGATTCCAGACCCGCTGAGACAACAAGGCATAGATGAATGGTCCGCATCCAGCCTTGGAAGTGCACAGCAATTGTCCAAATGAGCCCACTCTGCCCTGGCTGAGCTTCCGATTCCAGAGCAAAATCATTTACACTGCCAGAGCAGGGCCAGGGATAAATCATGATGTCTCCCCCCCCCAAGACCCCCACCTGCTGTGGCTACCTCTCCCATGGGCCAGCTGTGCCCTGAAGCTGGCATCCCCGGCTGACTGACTCTGGGCCTGAGGGTCACTTGACACACACTCTTGATTCCGACCCCATCTTTGGTCCACAATGGCCACCTGGCTGTAACAGATCCTGAACTCCTTACCCACATTTCAGCCTCACAGTCAACCAACAGTTCTGTCAGAGGGAGAGACAGATTCTCATTCCATACCTCAAGGGAAGAAGTGTTTGAGCACCAGCCTGGGGCCCATCCTGGCTCAGCCCAGGATGTTTTATTTTTTATATTTATTTATTTATTGGTTTTTTGAGCTAGAGTCTCACTCTAGCCCACGCTGACCTGGAATTCACTATGTAGTCTCAGGGTGACCTCGAACTCATGGCGACCCTCCTACCTCTGCCTCCCAAGTGCTGGGATTAAAGGCGTGTACCACCTCGCCTGGCAGGATGTTTTATTTTTATTTATGTGTTTGAGAGAGAGAGAGAAGGAGAGAGAATGGGCACACCAGGGTCCTCAGCCACTGCAAACAAACTCCAGACACACATGTCACCATATGCATCTGGCTTACGTGGGTCGTAGGGAATAAAACCTTTGGCTTTGCAAGCAAGTGCCATGAGCACTAAGCCATCTCTCCAGGCCAGCCCAGTCCAGGATGTTTTAAAGTGCTCTTGATTCCCTAGGCTGATTGAGGTGGTCTAAATATAAATTTCCCATAGCCTAAGGTGTTTATCTTTGAGCTTTGTGCTTAGTCCCCACCTGGTGGAGTCTTTGGGAGGTGGAGCCCTGCAGGAAGAAGTGTGGGGACCAGGGGTGGGCTGGGGGACTGAGTCTAGTCTTGTACATTCAGAGTCAGCTGGCGTTGCTATGTTGTTTTCTCTCTGCTATGGATGGATGATGAAGTGAGCCAGCTTCCCCCACCATGATGAAACTTCCCCTCAAGACTGTGAGCTGAAATAAACCCTTTCCTCCTATAGGCTGCTTCTGGTCGGATGTTTTGTCCCAGCAATAAGAAGGTAAGTACAACAATAGTTAAGAAAACATATACCTAGACAGACTGCTTGGTAGTTAAGGCACTTGATTGTGAAGCCTAAGGACTCATGTTCTATTCCCCAATATCCACACAAGCCAGATGCACAAGGTGGTACATGCATCTGGAGTTCATTTGCAATGGCTAGAGGTCCTGTCGAGCCTGTTCTTTCTCTCTCTCCCTCCCTCTCTCTCTCAAATAAATAAATAAATAAATAAATAAGATAAATAAATTAAAAAAAACATATGCTTACTTATGTGGCAGCTGTGGAGGGTAGCAAAGTGAGGCCAATAAGCAGCATTATCATCATCACCATCATTATTGGCTGCGTCTGTGTACCTGTGGGGTGTGTGTGTGTGTGTGTGTGTGTGTGGATGTGTAAGCGCATGCCACAGCACATATGTGGGGGATCACAGGAAGCCTCAGGGTGTGGATTCTTGTCTTCCATCTAGTTTGAGACAGGATCTCTCTTGTTTGCTGCTGCAAATATCAGACTGGCTGGCTGGAGAGCTTTGGGGGTTCTCCTGACTCCACCCTTCGCTGCCATAAGCACATTGGGATTCTAGGCACATGTGCTAGGCATTCATCTTCAGGTGGTTCTGGGGATCTGAGCTCTGGTCGTCAGGCTTGCACACGAAGCACTTTTAACCACTGAGCCATCTCGCCAGCCCTTAGCGGCACTGTAAGGAGACGTGGGCTCTGCTGCTCTCGAGCTTGGGATGGCCAAATCACCTTCGTTTAGAAAATGTCAGGAGTTGGCTGCAGGAAAGTGCAGATGCCATCCTGGACTTCAGTATGCGCTCACATATTGTTCCTGGAATACATTGTTATCTGAATTCAACATGTCTGCCACTCGGCTATTCCAAATGAAAGAGGATCAAGCATTGTCCCTTAGATAACTCAAATGTGGTGGTCCCCAGTACGGTTTAAATGCTCAGTATTGCCCACGGGCTGGTGTGTTTGAACAACTTAGTCCTCAGCTGGTGTTGCTTTTGTGGGAAGTTGTGGGACCTTTGAGACATGAGGCCTAGCTGGCAGATGTATTTCCATAGAAGTGGACTTTGGGGGTGATAGGCGGGCTCCGCTTCTGACTGGGGCTCTCTGCTTCCTGGTCATTGATCGGTAACAAGCAGCCCCCTCGTGCACACACGAGGTACAGCCACGAGCTGCCGCTGCTATACTTCCCCAACGTGATGGCCTGCGCCTTCTCAAACCATGAGCCACATAAATCCTCCCTTCCTTATTGCTCCCATAAGATATTCTATCACAGAGACCAAAAGTAACTATGAAGGTTACACACTATGGATCAATACAACAGTTAAAAGCCACAAACTAGATATATATACATGACAGTGTGAATGAACTAAAAAAAAAATGTTGTACATAACACTGGCCACTGCCTTGTACCAGGCACCATTCCAAGTACTTGACAGATCTTACCTCATTCCATCCTCACAAAATCCCCAAAGTACACAGCATCATTGTTCCCAATGTGCAGAGACAGGTACAGAGAAGTTCAGTTACTTGCCCATGTTACATATCTAGACCATGAGCATGTGAGATTTGAACTGCATAGCTTGTGCTTTGCCTTGATATTATACTAAGTGCATACACAATCATACGTGTGCACATCCACATCCACACATTCAAGTGCATGGATAACAGGAGACCTTCAGTGCTCTACCATTTCGCCTGTGACCCCACAGGTGACTGCCCATCCATCTCTGTCTTCCCCGGCCTCTTCTTTGTATCCCAGGGAAATGTCACACCCAAGTTCTATTGCCTCTAGAGTTTCCATTGGTGCAGGCAATGGGAGAGTTTGGTAAAAGATTGGATAGAGGCAGAAATGAGCACTGGGGTGTTTCTCCCTCTGCTTCCAGCAGTGTCCCCGGCAGTTCCCCGGCTTCTCCCATGGCATTAGATTCAGCCATGACTTCAGATCCTGTGGACAGTACCCATTCTGGAGTCCCAGGCCAAAAGTTCTAGCTGGTAGATCTCAGTAACATCAGTCTTCCTATTGTCCCTCTAGCCCTAGGGGCAGGTGTGATTTCTGCACTTGGTATCTCTGGAAGGCCTCATCTTCCCTCATCTACTTTCTCAGTTCACCCACATGTATACAACCAGTTCCTTCTATTATATTCCCTGTGTTTGAAAGACCTTGAGTCATTTTGGATTTTCTTGCTAGATCCTCACTGATAAATCCTATATGTAAATAAAAAATGTACACATGCTATGCACACAGGCGGTAGGTGGACTGGCTTGAGAGTCAACATGCCTACAATGGAGGTCAAGCTTTACCCCAACCCCTGTACAGTTTTTTTGTCTATCTCTCTTGCCCTTGGGTTTCTAACTTATTATGTGGATGTTATATATTCTTACTCAGGCACACACTCCATTTTTTAAAAAAAATTTTTTACACACACCATTTTTAACATTACTTGTATTGTGAATAAAATGAATTCAAGGATATCTGTGATGCCTAGGGATTTAAAGAGTAAACTAACCAAAGGAAAGTCCATTACACAATTCCAGTCTGAATTTGAGATTTCATACAAAGCTCAGCCGGGGAAGGCTGCTGGCGCCATCTACTGCTCGAATGGAGAACTGACTCTGTCAACTTCCTCTGAGCTGGATTTACTGCTCTGAGCTCTCCAGAAAAACGTCATAGCTTGCCAAACTGCAAATATTGGGAAAGCACTTTGCCTTGCATTCTTCAAGCAGTAAATCTCCTGAGCCCCTTGGGAACAGGCAGAAGCTGCCAAGCAATTACCTACCCCCCCCAGGGGTTCCTACAAATTCTAGCTATTGAAACCCCACCATCCATACACAAGAATTACAGGAAACTGGGGTCCAGATTGCATCCTCAGAGTCTCTCAGGGCTACCTGAGTCTTGCCTAAGAGAGGTGTGAAGACATCTGCTTCTCAGCACTTCCTCCTCCACTTTTCCTAAATAACAATTTCAAAACCAGTTGTTGGTTCACATTTAAAATTTACAGCCATGTTTTCATTTTGTCTTATAAGATAGAAGAAGCTAGCTGTTTCAGGGTTCAATAAACCCCAATTTCTTCACAGAATTCTGGGCATAAATGGCCTAAGTGATTTACCAAGTGTGAAGACACCCCACAATTGGACCCAATCCCTAAAAAAAATTGACGTTTATCTGCAAACTGCCAAAAAAAAAAAAAAAAGATCTTGATTTCTTGGTAATCAGCTAATGTTATCAGTGAACAGAGAGGAAAAACAAACAAATACTTGAGCACTGAGTAAGGGTGCGAAATTTAAGAACGCCCATGTTTTTTGTTGTTGTTCTGAATTTGACAAGAAACAAAGACAAGAATGAATTGATAAATTTCAGAACAAAAGATCATGACTCTCTGCTTCCTGAGAAAGGAATAGGATGTATTTTCTATCAAAGTCTTCATTGCTTTTGTGAACATCCAAAATTTGTCAGTAATATCTTTCCCTAATAACATGGCCTTTGATTTCATTTGCCTCTCTCTTAGGGGTTGGCAGGAGGTCACCAAGGCCAAAGGAGCGGCAGTGGGATAGCCGTCCCTCTCCCCTTTTCTGAGCTTCAGGAGCCTGCCTGTGTGGCCAGAGAAATTGCCTTTCCGTCTTTTAGTTTAGCCGGGGTCTGACAGGCCCCCTTTTCTCTCCTGTCAGCTTCTCAATTCAGGCAATTTCACGGCCTCTTTTCCGCTGCTGAGCTCGTTTGTGGTAGTAGGGTTGTTAGACGCAGCCTAGCCTCGGGCAGAGGAGCCAAATTGCTAAGCAGCCTCAATTTGACTGCAGCTCATTCCGCTGTAGAAGTTTCGCTGGTGACCTGGGGTCCCTGGGAGTGGCGGGGTGCAGTTCAGGCATAACAGGGTGATCAGGAAAGCTGAAGGGGGAACAGTGTGTCCTGCTTAATTATTCCTCACAATTGGATGCCTAACAGCTCTCTGTATTCTCACTCTCAATGAGTTGGAATATTATAAAATAGACCTCATTCATTCATTTAACAAGGTTTTATCAAGAGCTGTGCTAAGGTTCTGTTGAATGTAATTAGCTGGTTAAACAGAACTGCGCTAAAGGGGAAGAGGGTTCCAGGCACAGGGAGCAGCAAGTCCAAGGTCCAAGTCACTTGCTCGGCTTTTGGGGGGAAGACCAGAAAGGCCAGCCAGCACAGTTAGAGGGCAGGCAGTGAGGGGCAGAGGGTGGGCGACTACTGAAAGACATCAGCCTGAGCTGAGGTGGGGGCCGGCGCCCAGTGTGAGGGATTTCAGTGTCAGCGTGATTGTGTGAGTGTGTGTCTCCCATAGCCGGAGGTATTTTTGGTTCAGATTAAGCTTACAACTTGAGTCCCCAGCAGCCCTGCCGGAAGAGCGGGTGTCACTGGGGGCAGATCTTTAGCCCGGCCCTACTAAGCTTGAGCTCTGACTGTTGGTATTTGCTGGCTGTTGGTGGCAGCTCTCTGCTGTGGGTGTGTGATGAAGTAAGCCAGCTTCCTCCACCATCACGACACTTGCCCTGGCATCTGTAAGCCTGAAATGAACCCCTCCCTCCCATAAACTGCTTCTGGATGGGTGTTTGTACCAGCAACAACCAAGTAACTGCAACAGATGGGCACCACCACAGAGTCTGAACATCATGTCACTTCAGGATCCAGAGGGGTCTTAAAATGTCATGGCTGCTAGAATAAAGCCTCTTCCTTAGCTGGGTCCCCTAGCAGCTTTAACAGTAGGCTCTCTTCCTCATCTCATCTTATTTCCACACACATCAGTGAGGGATCTTGCTTGAGCTAATCTCCCTTTATCTGCCTGGTAGGTTCCCACCCACCTTGCAAGACCCAACACAGCCATCCCTTTCCTCACCAAGCCTTCCTTGGCATTTGCAGACCAAATGCTCCCTTTCCTTTGCCCCATTCCACCTGTACCGAGGGGGCATATCATCTCTCTAGGGCTTTCCCACGTGAGGGCCCTTAGACCTGGTGCTGCTCAGGAGGGCAGAACAGGTGTGCTCAGTTATGGGATGAATGAGCAAATGAATGGGTGAACTTGTCTCCGGGAGTAATTAGCCCATGAGCTCCCTGTCAACTACCCATGAAGAGTAGACCAGAGCTAAGACTGGGAGCCAGGCTGCCTCTAATTACACCCTAAGTGAACTTGGGAGTTGATGCTGTGCATTGACTTCTTGGGATATGAGGGACATAAGGGTATTCTTGACTCATGGAGTTGCTGAGAGGATTAAAGTAGGCAGTATATTATTCTTGGAATGGGGTTAGCACAACCATCGTCTGGGAATGCCAGTCTTAACAGTGTGGGGTGTTGAGAGAGAGCAGAGCTGAAAAGAAGCAGAGAGAGCAACACCGTGGAGAAGTGAACATCTCGGAGGGGGGTCAGCTCCCCCATATCTCCCAGTGCCCTGCCTGGACTTGCTCTGGGCTTCAATACCATTCCTGAAGGTGGGAGGAAGTCATTTGCAAAGTATTTTAAAATGTATTTATTTGGTGTGTGTGTTGCACGTGCATGTTCGTGTGTGAATGGGAGCACACATGTGCCACACTGTGCACATGCAGGCCAGACAATAAGTTTCAAGTCAGTTGCTCCTTGCCTTTCATCACTCTGTCTGTGAGCTTCTGGAAGATTCTCCTATCTCTGCTTCCCTTCTTGCTGAAGGTGCAGTAGGATTACAGAAGCCTGCCACAGCTTCTGGATTGTACGTGGGATCAGAGGATAACTCAGGAACTCAGAGTTGCATGGGAAGTGCTTTACTATGTGATCACGCCGGCCTCCAGGAAGAAGTCATATGCTCATTAATTTCCCTGTAATGTCATGGAAAACAGTGGAACAATGTTTTATTCCCAAGCTGTTTTACTTCTTGGGGCCATTTGCTATTCCTCTTTGACAGAGGAAGCCATTTGAGGGAGCTGAGTGGGGCTGGGCTTAGAGCCAGAATGCCTAGGTTGTTGGAGCTCTAGCTCTGCCATCTGTCATGTTAAGTGGCCTTGGGCAAGGGGTGTCACCTGAGTCTTGATTTCCTAGGCTGTGGAAAGAGGCTGATGGCATCGCCCTGTCTCTGTGGGCTGCGGTAGGCGCAGGAAGTAGATGCGTCCTCGGGCTCTGGACTCAGGCAATTTCTGCTTGGCTCCTGGCTCTGCTCTGTTAGCTCTGGGTCTGGAAAAGTTATCAAACTTTTTTTTCTTTTCTGCCTCGGTTTCCTCTGCTGAATATCAGGTAATAAAACCTCCCACCCTGTTAGGAGCTGACGTGCATCCCCTCCCAAATCCCTATGCTGAAATATCAGTCCTCGGCATTGGGAAACAGCGCGTTTAGAGAGATAAGACAAAATGAGGTCATCTGGGTGGGCCCTAATCCAGCACGGCTGCGGTCCTGAGAAGGAGAAATTAGGACACCGCGCACGGATGGAAGAGCACGTGAAAAGACAGCCGTCTGTAAGCGGAGAGAGACCCGTCCTGCCAACACCTTGATCTTGGACCTCCAGCACTGGAAGAAATTAATTTCCACTGTGTTAACACCCAGTCTGCGGTGCTTTATTACGGACTGATACGCTCCGCACCAGGAGGGTTGGAAGGTGCTTTAAACAGGCCAAGTTGCAGACTCAAGCAACCTCCCTGCTCATCCCACGAAGGGACCTGGCAAATGCAGGGGTCAGTAAAGGTCACGGCATCTTTTCTCTTAGCTCCATTTTCAGACGCAGTGACACATTCAACATATTTTCCTTTTTCTCTTTGAAAGAAACCTCTTGTGAAGCCAGGTGCAGGGCCACACACCTGAAAACCCAGTATTTGGGAGATGAAGGCAGGGGGATTAGGCATTCAAAGCCAGTCTTAGCTACCAGCAAGTTCGAGGCCAACCTCGGGCATGGTAGTGCATGTCTTTAATCCCAGCACTTGGGAGGCAGAGGTAAGGAGGATTGCTATGAGTTTGAGTCCTCCCTGAGACTACATAGTCAGCTGGGCTAGAGGGAGACCTACCTTAAAAGTTAAAAAAAAAAAATCAAAACATAAATTGTATAAAAACAAAGATTTTTTTCTGTACTTTCATGAACAATCTCCACACAGTAGCAGCACTCACTTCCTGTGCTTGATTCACTTCCAGTTCATGACTCGCTTTCTGGTCTCTGATTATTTTGAGACCTGGACCCACGTCCTGTGACGGTGCTTGCCCTGGGACTGTGCGACTCTTCTTGAGTCCGTTCCTTCCACGCACTACCCTTCCTATTCCTGGGCTTCCATGTTGATTATGTGTCTACTGTGCTCCGCCTCCTGCTACTGCAAAGTAGAGAGTGAGGTGGGTGTTTCCCTGGTCCATGGAGCCTATGTTCCAACCAAGGACACACTACAGAATAAAGACATCCTGATCAATACACCAGGAGTGAGAAAGTAGGGAAAGCGGGTCAGAGCCGGCCATGGTGGCGCACGCCTTTAATCCCAGCACTTGGGAGGCAGAGGTAGGAGGATCGCTGTGAGTTCAAGGCCACCCTGAAACTCCATAGTGAATTCCAGGTGAGCCTGTGCTAGAGTGAGACCCTACCTCAAAAAAGAAAGAAGAAAGAGAAATAAAGAGAGAGAGAGAAAGAAAGGAAAGAAAGAAAGAAGGTGAGAGAAATAGAGAGAGACAAAGAAAGAAGGACAGAGAGAAAGTAAGAGGAAGGAAGGAAGGAAGGAAGGAAGGAAGGAAGGAAGGAAGGAAGGAAGGAAGGAAGGAAAGAAGGAAGGAAGAGGGGTCAGGGTGCAGCTGAGGAGGTGGGAGAAAGAAGGCAGCCGTCGCTTGAGGAGACTGAAGCTCATCCTTATGGGATGTGGTCACAGGCATGGGACTCGGAGCAGGAGGCCAGCACTCCCGTGCGCCTGCTTCAGTTTTATCTCTGCATGAGTAGCCGTCCTCATGCAGTGGTCACAAAGGTAAAAATAGTATCTGTAAAATACTTAGCGGGCTGCTTGGTCAGAGTTTTGTGATTTGCATTACTGTAATGCCGTAATGATGTTCACAAGCTACCTGTATGGAGCGTTTACAATGTGTCAGGCAGTTCAAAGCTTTGCTCGAGATACACTTAGTCTTCATTTCAGCCTTTTGGGAGAGAAACTGGCATACTTTCCATTTTGAGGTGTAGAACTGACATATACAAGCCTTGTGTTCCAGGTTGCATAACAAAATCTGGAGGTATGCCAGCATATTATCCAAGGCACAGGGCCTCAGGAGCTGAGGCCTGGGCACAGAAGAGCCCCTCTGCTGGGCTCTTCATTCAAGGAGTCTCAAGTCCCCTGGCCAGGTAATGACGTGCCCATGGTCCTCCCAAGCCTGCTGTGCATCTATCCGCAGGGGAATCCGCTTCCGCTCCTCCTCCAGCAGCCTGAGGCGGGGCGGGGTGGGGAGACCAAATGGAAAGAGCCTTTAGACTCTGTATTATTCCTTGCATTGTGCATGGTTAAAGCTCAGTGGAGCCCAGTGGACGGTGCCTCCTCTAGGAGTGTGCTGAGAAGAGAAACAAAGGCTTAGAAGATGGCTTGACAGTTTTGGTGACATGCCACTTCTTATTACTCAGAAGAAGAGTGATGCTGGGTGTCTGGGTGGAGCAGTAATATCTTTGCAGATGGCTCCTAATGCCATAAGCACGGTGGGTAGGGCATACCTGGCAGAGGGTGCGCTGATACAAGTCAGGGCCAGTCCTGGCTGTCAAGATGCATTCAACATCTTTCTCCTTGACAGATCCTCTGCTGATGTCTCTGGGGTCTTTGTGATTCGCTCTTAGCACCAATGACATCCCTGGGCGCCTTTGCCTCTGAAGCTATGTCTCTACTTTTTTGTGTCACACAGTTAAGATACCTTGGATTGCAAGCCATAATGATCCAAAGGAACGGTGGCATAAACAAGACAGCTGTTTATTTCTTCCTCGTCGTGAAGCTCACATTTCAGCTTTCCAGAGATGGCGGGATGCTTGAGCAAGCCCTTCTGGGCCCAGTCATCTTCCAGTTCATGCTTCTGTTCTCCCCAGGTCCTGACATAAATATCTTTATGCTAGAGCTTCCACTCACGTCCTCAGCAAAGAGAAAAAGGTGCTCACCAACTGTCTTCTTTTAAAATTTACTTTATTTTATTTTTATTTATTTGAGAGCGACAGACAGAGAAAGAAAGAGGCAGAGAGAGAGAGAGGCACAGAGAGAGAGAGAGAGAATGGGCACACCAGGGCCTCCAGCCACTGCAAACAAACTCCAGACGTGTGCGCCCCCTTGTGCATCTGGCTAACGTGGGTCCTGGGGAATTGAGCCTCAAACTGGCGTCCTTAGGCTTCACAGGCAAGTGCTTAACCGCTAAGCCATCTCTCCAGCCCACCAACTGTCTTTTAAGAGGGGCCCTAAGAGTCATGTGGCCTTCTTGCTAGCTTCCTGTGGTGGCTTGAATTATCTGTCCCCATAAACTCATGTGTTCTGAATGCTTGAGTCCCACCTGATGGCAATTTGTTAGATGGCACCTTCCCCGGCGAAGGTGTGTTATTGAGGGTGGGCTCAGGGGTGCTGGCCAGCTGCCCCTCACTTGAGTTTGGCTCACTGTCCTGCTGCTGTTGTCCACCTGATGTTGGCGGGGAGATGGTGTCCAGCCTCTGCTCCAACATCTTTTCCCTTCCGTTACGGAGCTTCTTCCTGAGTCTGTAAGTCAAAATGAACCCTTTCAAGCTGGAGAGAAGGCTTAGCATTGATCTGTCAAGGATTATTGCCTGCAAAGCCAAAAGACCCTGGTTCAATTCCTCAGGACCCACATAAGCCAGATGCACAAGGGGACACATGTGTCTGGAATTTGTTTGCAGTGGCGGGAGACCCTAGTGCAGCCATTCTCTCTCTGCCTCTCTTTCTCTTTCTCTCTCTCTCAAATAAATAAAAATTTTAAAACTTAAAAAAATAATAATAAATAAATAAACCCTTTCCTCCCACAAGCTACTTTTGGTTGGGTGTTTGTCCCAGCAACGAGAAGGGAACTATAACGCTTCCCATGGCCCCAATTTTTTATTAGCATTTTCCATGATTATAAAAAAAATTCCTTGAGCCGGGCATGGTGGTGCACGCCTTTAATCCCAGCACTCGGGAGGCAGAGGTAGGAGGATCGCCGAGAGTTCGAGGCCACCCTGAGACTACATAGTGAATTCCAGGTCAGCCTGAACCAGAGTGAGACCCTACCTCGAAAAAAAAAAAAAAAAAAAAAATTCCCATGTTAATTCCCTCCCCCCCCCACACTTTCCCCTTTGAAATTCCATTCTCCATCATATTACCTCCCCATCACAATCATTGTACTTACATATATACAATATCAACCTATTAAGTACCCTCCTCCCTTCTTTTCTCTTCCCTTTACCTGGCCAAAATTTGATTCTGCATCCACGTACCTGCAAAGCAAGCTGGAAAATGTATTTTTTTCTTTATTTTTTGAGGTAGGGTCTCGGCTGACCTGGAATTCACTATGGAGTCTCAGGGTGGCCTTGAACTCATGGCAACTCTTCTACCTCTGCCTCTGGAGTGCTGGGATTAAAGACGTGTGCCACCACGCCCAACAAGAAAATGCAATCTTTATTTGGACATTCAGGACCCAGCCAAAAATGGTGGGATCTATTTTCACAGATCAAGAAAGAAATGGATAGCCAGAGGGTTAATTAACAATCTTCCTCACTGCTCAATTTTCCAACAGAAATCAACATTTTCTGTAAAGTGCTAGGCATGATAGACTTTCCCATAAATTAAGTCACTTGGCTATTGAAGAAAAGGAATAGAGGAATAGGTAAATGCAGGCTTCCTAAACCTTACTTAGCCATTTACAAAGTAACTCAGTGTTGGCTTTCTAGTGAAAGCGGCATCATGATCCCCGTGTCTGGAGCCATCCTGAGGATCAGTGGAAGTAAGGCTCCTAGTACATTGTGTGTACCCCTCCTTGCCATGTTACTCAGTTTCTCTGAGTCTTCAAATCCTCATTAATGAAGTAAAGATCTGTTGTATAGAGTCATAATGAGGATTAAGTGAGATGAATGATATGAAATGTTTAGTGTGATATTTAGCTTTTAAGAAAACACAATATGCCGGGCATGGTGGTGCACACCTTTAATGCCAGCACTCGGGAGGCAGAGGTAGGAGGATCACGATGAGTTCGAGGCCACCCTGAGATTACCTAGTGAATTGCAGGTTAGCCTGGGTTAGAGTGAGACCCTACCCTGAAAAACCAAAAAAAATAAAATAAAATAAAATAAAATAAAGAAAGAAAGAAAGAAAGAAAGAAAGAAAGAAAGAAAGAAAGAAAGCAAGCGAGCACAATCAGAGGCTGGTATAATTTAGGCCTTCCTAAATTCTTAGAAGATATCAAAGTAGGACTTTCTTTGCTTTCTTTCTTCCTTCCTTCCTTTCTTTCTTTCTTTCTTTCTTTTTTTTTTTTTTGTGTGTGTGATAGGGTCTCACTTTAGCTCAGACTGATCTGGAATTTCCTATGTAGTTCCAGGCTAACCTTGAAATCACAGTGATCCTCCTACCTCTGCCTCCCAAGTGCTAGGATTAAAGGCATGTGCTACCATACCCTGCTAAAATATTATTTCTAATAGTCTAAAGATATAGCTCTTACAAAATAAGAAATGAATACTTTTAGATGTTACTAAAAATAATTTCATCCTGGCATGGTGGCACACACCTTTAATCCCAGCACTCGGGAGGCAGAGGTAGGAAGATTGCCTTGAGTTCAAAGCCACCCTGAGACTTCATAGTGAGTTCCAGGTCAGCCTGGACTAGAATGAAACCTTACCTCAAAATTTTTTTTTCATTAAAACATAGCATTAAAAATAATGAGGGGGTCTGGAGAGATGGCTTAGTGATTAAGCGCTTGCCTGTGAAGCCTAAGGACCCTGGTTCAAGGCTCTATATTCCCAGGACCCACTTTAGCCAGATGCACAAGGGGGCACGTGTGTCTGGAGTTGGATTGCAGTGGCTGGAGGCCCTAGCGTGCCCATTCTCTCCCACTCTCTCTCTCATTGCCTTTCTGTGTCTGTTGCTCTCAAATAAATAAATAAAAATGAGCAACAACAACAACAACAAAAAAAAAGCAATTAGGGAAACATCAAGGTGAAAAGACTTATTTAAATAATATTTGAGGTATTTACATGAAAAAGAAAAGAATAAGAATTTTAAGGTGAACATAAAACTGGCTAATGTATATGGTAAAAGCCAATTCTGGTGGAAAGAAATCATTTCCATGCCTGTTCGGTAAAAACTACACTATCGTGCGCTATTCAATACCAGGGTTTGATTCAGTAGTAAGCAGGGAAGCTGGGGAATGAGATGCGAACCTCCAGAGCCACAGCACGTATCCAAACCACAGCCCTGTGTGACCGTGGAGTTGGCCATCCATCCCTGGGGAGATGCCCAGTTACAAAAGGGACCAGGAAATTGATGAGAAACGGGCACAGAGGCAGGAGAAGGGACCACCCAGGGAGCGGCAGGCAGCCAGGTCTGGCCACAGCAGCACTTGCATGGTTTCCCAGATGAGAGGTTAATTAACTTGTTCAAAGTCCCGCGGGTAGCGAGGGGAAGAGCTGAGCACATTCTACTTCCCACACCCGTCACCTCTTGTTGCTTTTTTAAAACCTGCCCTGCAGGGACGAAGGATCTGCCATGACTATTTTGCTCTTTTGTGTTCATTTAAACCCGTGCTGCGCTTCTCCCGGGGCATTTTGAATTTTGGGTCCAGGCTTACTGAAATGGAATGAACGGTGTTGACCCATGCTGGCTTGGCAGCAAGGAGCGAGTGACGCCCCAGGGCATGGGGCTCCCTCCCCACCCCATCACCACCATCCTTGAAATGCCAGCACACCCCGAAGAAACAGGCTGAAGCCACTTAGCGACCAATAACCAGAGAGAGGCAGGAGCAGGTGGAGAACACTCCGGTTTCTTCGGCGGGATGGCGCATCCTCTTACAAGCCAGCGAGGTTTTAGGAGGAAATGTCGGCCTCTAGGCCCAAAGATGGTAGCATCAGCATCCTCAGAAATATTCAGACTTATAAAATTGGATGTGGTTTAACTGCTCAAGAAGAAGTTATTTCAAGACTCTCCCTGGCCTTTGTGGAGCCTGAAATCGTTGGTGATGCTGGAGAGTGGAGGGGAGAACAAGTTAAATTCAACAGCTCTCATCACTCCACACTTCAAAATTCATTTATTACTGAAGTCTCTGATGCATATGGACTGGAAGAAAATACATTCCTTTCACCCAGTGTCTAAGTTACTCATAGTCAGATGTGACCTGTCTGCCACTGTCCCCTTGCTCCCAGTCTTGTCCAAATTAGGGTAGTCCCTGACTTTCCAAATTAGCTTGGCTCATTGCTCCCATCCCATATTTCCTCACCCCACCCATTCACACAGTACCTGCGGGCCACAAGACTCCTCTCTTCTAAAATCCTCTGCCTTGGATCCAATCACAGGTTTCCTTGACCTCGCAGGGTCTGCAGAAGGGGACAGCCTGGTTGTCCTTCCTGCAGTCTTTCTCCCACCACTCAGTGAAGAAATATTTATCAATATTTACCTTTTTTGCCAGACCTTTAGAATATAGCTGTGGTAGTTTGAATGGGAAATGGCCGCCCATTGCTTCATGAGTTTATGATTAAGCCTCATACTTGGTCCCCAACTAGTGAGTCTTTGGAAGATAGAGCCTTGCTGAAAGTGGTGTGTCACTGGGGGCTGGCCTTGGGGTTTTATAATCCAGCCACCACCACCCCTTGCCAGGGCTAGCTTGGTTCCTGCTCCTTACTACCTTCCTGCTAATGTGATGTGACAATGTGAGCCAACTTCCTGCTTGTGCCAGACTTTTCTTGACATGATGAAACTTCCCCTCAAAACTTTATGCCAGAAACAAACCTTTTCCTTCTGTAAGCAAGCTGTCAGGCATTTTGTCTCAGCAACAAGAAGGTAATGGATAGGCTGGAGAGATGGCTTAGCAGTTAAGGTACTTGCCTGCAAAACCTAAGGACCCATGTTCAACTCTCCAGATCCCACATTAGCTAGATGCACAAAGGTGAGGCAAACACAAAGTTCACAAGTCTAGAGTTTGATTGTAGTTGCTGAGACCCTGGTATGCCAAATCTCTCTCTCTCACTCTCTCTCTCTCTCTCTCTCTGTCTCTCTCTCTCTCTCTCTCTCTCTCCCTCTGTGTGTGTGTGTGTCTATCTGCCTCTCTCTCTCATATATATATAAAATCAGCACAGATGAAAATAAAACTACATGGGCTGATGCAGTATCATTTCCCCATGGACAGATGAAATGAGAGCATCCCGGGGTAGATGGGGCAGACAGGGAGCTTGCATTTTATGGCTGCTGAAAGCAGTGGCTTTGGGAGTTGACACACATAGGGTTGAGTCCCCTTGTCAGCCTTGGTGAGCATCAGCTTCAAGCACTGTAACTTTGAGCCTTTCTCCTCCAGAAAACAGGACAAGATCCTGGCATACTGCACTCTAAGTATTTATGAAGTGCTTAGCATAGGGTTGGTCTCATTCCTAATACAAACAAAGTGGTAGCTCTTGTTAGAATTGCTATTTGCTTCAACTCCTTAACATTGCTGGATAGCCCCCTGTGGTGGTTTGATTCAGGTATCCCCCATAAACTTAGACATTCTGAATGCTAGGTTCCCAGCTGATGGAGATTTGGGAATTAATGCCTCTTGGAAGCAGTGTATTGTTGGGGGCAGGCTTATAGGTATTATAGACAACGTTCCCTTGTCAGTGTTTGGCATACTCTCTGTTGCTATTGTCTACCTTATGTTGGCCAGGGTGAGATGTCCACCCTTTGCTCATGCCATCATTTTCCTTTGCCATGATGGAGCTTCCCCATGAGTCTATAAGCAAAAAAAAAAAAACACCTTTTTTCCCACAAGCTGCTCTTAGGTGGGTGTTTTCTGCCAGCAATGTGAACCTGACTGCAACAGCAAAGTGGTACTGAAAGTGGGATTGCTGCTAGACCTGACTGTGTGGCTTTGGCCTTTTGAAGCTGATTTTCAAGAGGAGTGTAGGATTTGAAACCTTGGCCTAAGAGATGCCTTGCAGTGCTGTAAGTACAGCTTGATGGACTATTCTGGTCTAAGCTGCAAGACCTGAATGCAGTGAGAACTATGGACTATGAGGTTTGATTATGAGGGTGAGAAAGAGCTTTGCTTACACTGGGCTAGAAGCAGTTTGTGTGACAGGCTTTCTGTGATGGTCATGTACTGAGAAGTTGGGCAGTGTTGCAATGCATAGAAATGGACTGGTGTGTACAGAGGGATATGGCACAGAAAGAAGTCTTTGGGACAAAACTGCTGCCCCTTCAGCTGCAATTATATGAGCAATTACAACCTTTGAGATTGGGCCAGCTGACCTGCACTGAGGCAACAGGAAGAATGTAAGCTCTTTTGAAGGGGCCTAAGTGCTCAAGGAGTGTCCTCTTCTTCAAAGTCTGCTTTATTCCCCCTGGATCAACTAATTGGCATCCTACCTCATATTATGGAGTATAATGTTGGGCACTGCCAGGCACAGGCTGGAGTCTTCAGGAGAGGGGCCTGAGTTGCCAGGCATGACTAAGGACCCCCTGGGCTATAGGAGGCCACTCCCTCTCCAAGCCCAGCACTTCTGAACTTAGGCTTTGCCGGTAGCCCTGTGACCATTGGCCAGTTGCCTAGGAAACTCCTCATCAGCCAACAGCCTTCACACAGCTATGACCCTTTTCCTGCCACTATGTAGATCACCTGACTTTCTCCCTACGTGCTGGAATGAATGTCCCTAGGCATCAGCTAGCAACCTTTGAACCCCCTTTGAACCCTCTTCCCGCTCTCAACTGCATCACAGTCTTGTGTTTTGGAAGTGGCCATGGGCAGTGTGAAGCACTGGATGCCTGCATGGGGACCCCATGGGGCCATGAGGATGGGCTGTGGGTTGTAATTGAGACCTAGTGGAGATGCCAGGACCACGAGATGTCTGCTAAGGAAAGCTGCCAGCCCCAATGAAGTTTTCCAGGACTGTGAGTAGCCTAGCTGGAGGGATGGAATTGGAACTCCAGAGACTCATTGCTGGTTAGAATTATCAGACTTTAAGATATGTCATTGACTAGAGTTGTTGGACTTAGAGCTACAGAGTTTAATGCTTGCTCTGTTTAAATCTTGTATTGCTTGAATATTTCTCTGCTATACCCAATGCCATCTTGTGCAGTGTGAATATTTATTCTGTGCCATTATGGATTTGGGGGGAATTTTTTGGTATTATGTCTCAGTTAAAAGATCTTGGACTATGGGAATGTATGAACATCATTAGGATTGATAAAAACTATGGGGACTTAAAGATGGACTAAATACATTGCATTTTACATCATGGATGGTTATCAGTTTATCAGGGCCAGAGGCAGTATGTGGTGTTTGATTCAGGTGTCCCCCATAAACTTAGGCATTCTGAATACTAGGTTCCCAGCTAATGGAGTTTTGGGAATTAACACCTTCTGGAGGCAGGGTATTGTTGGAGGCAGGCTTATGGGTGTTATAGCCAGTTTCCCCTTTGCCAGTGTTTGGCGCAGTCTCCTGTTGCTATGGTCCACCTTATGTTGGCCAGGGGGTGATGTCCACCCTCTGCTCATGCCATCATTTCCCCTGCCATCATGGAGCTTCCCCTCGAGTCTGTAAGCCAAAATAAACCTTTTTTCCCACAAGCTGCTCTTAGGTGGGTGTTTTAGGCCAGCGATGTGAACCTGACTGCAATACCCCACCCCCACCCCCCACCCTGTGGTCTCCTGCCTATACGCCTCTATTTGTCTACTTACAAGCACAGGCTTCTTGGAGCATCTTAGTTTAGGTAAGTCCTGTCCAGAGCTTCCTTCCGCTGGGATGTCCTCAGGCTAAGGGAAGGCAGCGTTGTCCTATGGTACATGACATCCCAGTCCCACTTATGCCCTTTATGTCCTTGAGCCAGTCAGTCTCCCTTGGAGTTAACGTGTGGTCACAGGGCTGGAGAGATGACTCAGCAGTTAAGACACTGTACAGCCTGATGACCTGACTTCAGTTCTCCAGGACCCACATAGAGCCAAATGCACAAAGTAGCACATGCATCTGGAGTCTGTTTACAGTAGCTAGAGGCCCTGACATTCCCTTCCTCTCTCTCAGTTTCTCTCTTTTCTTGCAAATAAACAAATATTATTATTATTTGTTTATTTTTTGGTTTCTCAAGGTAGGGTCTCACTCTAGCCCAGGCTGACCTGGAATTCACTATGGAGTCTCAGGGTGGCCTCAAATTCACAGCGGTCCTCCTACCTCTGCCTCCCAGTAGTGCTGGCTCAACTTAGGACTGGAGAGATGGGTATAGTGGTAAATGTGCTTGCCTATAAAGCCTAAGGACCCAGGTTCAATTCCTCAGTACCCACGTAAGCCAGATGCACAAGGTGGCACATATGACTGGAGTTCATTTGCAGTGGCTGGAGGCCCTGGCATGCCCATTCTCTTGTTCTCAATCTGCCTCTCTCCCTCTCTCTTTCTCTCGCTAATGAATAAATAAAACATTTTCAAGTCACCTTAACATGTGGCCACGATGGTTATATTGTACCATCTTTCTGTGCCTCAGTTTCCTCCACTGGCGCATGATGATAATGAAGATGATGGTGATGATAGTGCCTGCCTCATGCCGTTGCCACAGTTTGAATGACATGACACATGGAAGGCACTTAGAAGAGAGCCTGACGTGTAGGCAGAACTCAATAACTAACTATGATTGACATGGCTCTAATCCTTTGGTTTAATGTTATTATGTTTGCACACAGACTCATTCCTAGCCTCAACAAACTGCATCTCAGTCAGCCAAGTGACCCATCCAAATACCAGCTTCCACGCTGCAGTGGGGACACGCATTACTTGACATGTAACCAAGGCTCCACTCCTGCTCAAAGAACTTACTCTCGGCTAATGTTCTTCAATCTCCATCCTAAGGTTCTTATAATATTTTTTGCTTGTGTATGGAGGGCAGATGTGGTGACCCGTGGACTCACGTACAGCAGAAAGTGCCCTCCAATGGGGGCCAGAGTCGGGTCTCGCACTCCATTGCTCCTCCACCTCACTTGTCTTGCGCCACAGATGTCTTGACTCGTTCTGGAGCTCGTGAGGCTCCTGTGATTCTGCTGGCTCTCTGGTCTCTGCTGCCCTGTGGGACTGGGATTACAGTCACTGTAAGCTACACCCAACTGCTTATGTGGGATGTGAGTGTTCAAACTCTGGCAGCCTCAGGTCTCCATGCTTGCACAGGAAGCACACTTGACCACTAAGCCATCTCCCTAGCCAAAATTTGTAATTTTTGAACAAGAGCCTGCAATTTCATTTTGCACTGATCCCTGCCAATTATGTAGCTGGCCTCCCTGGAACCCTGGCACTGCTGGTCTCTTACCCTCATGAGTAATGGGCCAGGCAGGGCGCCCTCTCCTGAGCAGGTTCTTCTTCCAGCTCTGTCTGCTGCTCAGTGTCCGCTTTATCTCTTCCTTTCCCTCCCTTCCCTCACCTCTGCCTACCCCTAGCTTCCTCTCCCCTCCTACTCTCCCTGCTTCTGCTTGGCAGGCAAGCTCAGAACTGTGGGACCCACTCCAAATCTGGTGCCTTGGATGACAAGAGGAGCTTATCTCCTCCTTTTAGAGTCATTTCTCTCCTTTCCCCGTGATGGTGGTAGAAATGCATTCACCTCTTGTTGACTTGTAATGATGAGAATGTATACTGTCTTTCGTGGAATGGAAGTCCATAAAGATTGTAGAGCTGGCTAGAGAGATGGATTAGTAGTTAAGGCACTTGCCTGCAAAACCAAAGGACCTAGGTCCAATTCCCCAGTACCCATATAAAGCCAGATGCACAGGGTGGTGCATGCATCTGGAGTTCATTTGCGGTGTCTGGAGGCCCCGGTGTGTTCTCTCTCTCTCTCTGCTTGCAAATAAATAAATAAAATATTTTTTTAAAATTATTGTAGAACAAGAATTCCAGTTCCCTAAGCCTCAAAGTGGGATAGAGGAGTTGGTGCAGGGTTCCTGACATGGAATCAGGGAATGCATGAGGGAAAGATCAAGGTGCATCAGGCTTTGCTCCCAATCACCAAGGACATAAAAATTCACATGGGCCATGGTTATAGGTGTGTGCTGTGCATGCCTGCTGAGAGTTCAGATCCCCAGTGCCCATGTAAAATAAAGCTATGTGCATAATGGTACACATATCCATAATCCCCACATGCCTATGGAAATTGGAGGTAGAGCCAGGAGAACCCCAAAGCTTGTGGGCCAGCAGCAAAATGAGACCCTGTATCAAACAAGCTGGAAAGAGAGGTCCGATGCCTGAGGTTGTCCTCTGACTGACCTATGCATGCACACACACGCACATGCACACACAACTGTCTTGAACTAGAGAAATGGCTATTCATCATTTCTCTGACATTATTTCCCCCAGAGAAATCATGGCCTCCTTTCTCTTGTCTCTTAGAAGATGTGGTAGTTTGAATAGATGGCCCCCAATATATGCACTGTCTTAGTTTATAGCTTGCATCTGCAGCCACCTGGCTGGAGGCGGTGTCACTGGGCGGATCTTAAGGTGTGGTGGTGGGTTTCAGATTTCAATCTAAAGATAGGAAAAGTGTGCCTAGATGGAGTTCCAGAAGTGTGCTGTGCTGTGTGGCTTTTGTCTTCTGTCTTGTGAGACTCTCTCTCTCTCTCTCTCTCTGTGTGTGTGTGTGTGTGTGTGTGTGTGTGTGTGTGTGTGTGTTTGGTCCTATGAAAGCAGGCTAGCTTCTTTTGCCATTATGGAGCTTCCCCTGGATCTGTAAGCTTCAATAAATCCCTTCCTCCATAACTGTGCCTGGTCTGGAAGTTCATCTCAGCGAACCTAAATCTGCCTGCTACAGAAGGTAACAAAACGAGTTTGGTTCTCAGCAAACACAGTGGCCACCAGGAATGCGTGGTCCTGCATGCTCAATATACTGATCTGCAGGTAGAATGATGGACATTCATGATGAAAGCAGGCAGCCTTATCTTATGAGGCCCAAAGAGACACTAGTGCATCTGCACTGGTGAGGACTAACCTCCCCCATGGAAGACAGGCGCAGCCAGGCACAGCAGCAACAGTAGCTGCATTTGGGAAGGAAACACCTCACTACTCTTGGAATGAGAAGAGAGGATCACCCCAACTCTGCAGGGGCTGCACCCTGGGCCTCCTTGGGATTGGCTCAGTGAAGGGGAGGAATAGGTTCTTAGGACTGTGTTCATGCACCATCGCAGCAAAGCCTCCAGCTTCTTAGGAGACCACAACTCCTAAGTACAGCTGAGGCTTGGGTAACCAACCCACCTCCCACTGGCGCTAAGCAGCCTGGCTTTCCGCTGGAAGAACTGCTCTCCACGACACACTCAAGGGTGGCTCATTCGTCTGGAACTGTGGCAAAGTTACATCCTGGTTAACCCTGACATAGGCAGGCTAGAAGTTTGCCATGAGGACATCTCTAGGTGACAGCCCACTGATGGGACAGAAGGGCTGGTGACCAAAGGGGGTTATGGGTGCCTAGAGACAGTCTGCAGCGACCAGCACATTGGCCATGGTGAGTTCTGGCGGCAGGAAGGCCTGCTGTTGGAACGTTTGCTCTGCCACTGCAGAGTCAGAAAGGCAGCTGTTCTAAGCACACCACACCCCGGGATAGGAAACTGGGAATTGATCCAAAAAAGAGGCCATGGGTGGGTGGGCAGGGCCGAGCACTGTACTCCCTGAGGTTGAGCCTTGGGTGAGGGTTTTCAAGTCACAGCGGGCCATCCTTCAACCCTGCAGGGTTGATGGGCAGAAGGGGAGAAGACCAACTCCCAATGGGCACTGAGGTGGTAGCAAGAAGAGGCCACAGGGACATAGCTTACATCTTGTCCTTGCCAACTCACTCCCTGGCTGAGCATGGGCCAGCCACTGCCCCCTCCGGCCCTGGCTCCTCATTGTTAGCTCTGGTCTCCAGCACCGGCTGTTGATGATTGGAGTGTGTGATGTCCTGAGCTGTGGACAGCTCACAGGGAATGAGGAAGATGTAAAATGCTGACTGGTGATTTCCCCTGAGAGTCTGGGCCTGTGGGGACACTGTCACTGTAGATAGCCCAGGCCACACACAGCATCTGTCAGCATAGGATTTGATGGAATTCTGTGGAGGAGATGAGATGAGCTCATTAGACTGACCTGTGTAAATCCATGCCTTTCACAGCTGAGTGTCCTGGGGAGGGAGGGTTGGGGCAGCTACTCAGCAGGGCAGGAAACCCCGTGTCTGAAGGCCAGGCTGACACTGAAATGAAGCTATAGAAGCATATTTAATGACATGGAAAAATGTTCAATGAGAAGGTGAAAAAAAGCAGTTATATAAAGCAGCAGATACAGAGTGATCCTCTTATGCTGGGAAAGAAATACTTCCCTCTAAAGGTACACACACACACACACACACACACACACACACACACAGAGAAAGGCCCTGAAATTCAAAAAGTGATTATCTCAGAGTTCTGGGATTTCCTGTGGCTTTCATTTTCTCCTTCTGTGCCTTTCTATATTTTTCAAGCTTTTTGTAATCATGTGAAAATAATTTTTTTTAGTTTTTACAGAAAACTCCATTCAAATACACTGGCTCGATCACACACACAGTCCTTTTCCTTAAAGATTCTGCCCACATGCTAAGGGAGCAGTTCTTAGCAGCCCTGTCTCAGTTTGGGGAGTCCCTTGGCCGCTTTAATGCCAGCATGGGAGGCTTGAGCACTACCTAATTGGAAAGCAGAAATTGAAGTTATATTTCAAATAAAATCAGAACCACATTGATTGTCCATGTGAAAAAAGTGAGGATGGTCGACAACTGCAATGCCTTCTCTTCAGGGTCCACCATTAAATCTCTGGTACTCCTGTGCACCCCACCCCCGACACACACACGTGCCTTATTGGACCCACTGTGATTAGCTGACCTAATTTCAGCCAACACATGGGTTGGCCTATACTCTATGCAAAGAAAAAAAGAAAGAAAGAAAGAAGGAGAAAGAAAGAAAGAAAGAAAGAAAGAAAGAAAGAAAGAAAGAAAGAAAGAAAGAAAGAGAAAGGAAGGAAGGAAGGAAGGAAGGAAGGAAGGAAGGAAGGAAGGAAGGAAGGAAGGAAGGAAGGAAGGAGAGAAGAAGAAGGGAAGAAAGAAAGAAAAGAAAAACGATGGCTAGACCATCAGATTCGATCAGCAAGGATGACGCAGGGAGAGGTGAGGATAGCGAAAGGAAGGAGGTTTGTTTGAGGAGAGAGACTGCTAGCTGAGGAAAGTCTATGGAGAGTTCACATAGTGCACATTATAAGAGAGGAGAAATGTTAGATGAAGCCAGACACAAGAAAGCAGAGTTCGGAGGTTTAGAAAAGGTTGCTCTGATCCAAGAAAACGTGAAAGAGCAGAGTTGCTGGAGTTCTCCCAGAAGCAGGCTGTGAGACAGTGATGGAGTGTAAGTGGCCTGTGTGGGACGTGATCCTGGGAAACACCAAGAGAAGAGAAGGGGAATGGCTGGAGAGGAGAAAACAGCTAATAAGTGGTACATTATTGAGCCAGCCACTGAAATGAGTGACTGAAGCTTCATCCAGACAAAAGTGACATGTGTATACCTTGGCATTATCCCCAGCCAACCGATCGCTGACACAGCCATCCTGAGAGCTGTCAGTCCCATATCACTGGACTCCTTGACATACTAAGGCAGTGGTTATGATGAAATACCTGAGATAAATAATTTAAACAAAGAACAATTGTGTTTTAGTTTGTGGCTTCAGTGGTCTCAGGCCATGGTCACTTGGCCCTCATGGTTTCTGGGTGAGACAGGGCATTGTGTGAAGGAGCCTGTGGTGGAGTGGGCGCCCACCTTCCACTGGTAGAAGGGAGAGGGAGAGAGGAAGAGGCCAGAGATAAACAATGTATAGCCCCAAGGGAACAAGTTCCTTCAACTAACTCCTACTTCTTTTGGTTTGTTTGTTTTTAATTATTTATTTGAGAATGACAGAGAGAAAGAGGCAGATAGATGGATAGAGAGAGAGAAAGAGAGCGTGAGAGAGAATGGGTGCTCCAGGGCCTCCAGCCACTGCAAATGAACTCCAGATGCGTGTGCCACCTTGTGCATCTGGCATATGTGGATTCTGGCGAATCAAGCCTTGAATTGGGGTCCTTAGGTTTCACAGGCAAGTGCTTAACAATTAAGCCATCTCTCCAGCCCAATCCTACTTCTTAGTTTCCATCACCTCCCAATAACTCATGGGATTATTCTCTCAATCCACATAATCCAGTCACTTCCCCAAAGCCTCACCTCTGAACATCACTGCACAGGAGACCCAGCCTTAAATTTCTGAGCTTTTGGTGGAAATTTCAAATCTAAGCCATAATAAGTAGCCAGGCTTGGGATCAACTGGACAGAGGCTCTGGACTTGGTGGGGCCAAGGCTATACAGGATGCCAGAGGAATTGGGGATTAAGAGATATATCAGAGATGTGTTAGTTGCTCTTCTTATAACTATAACTAGATACCTGATTATTTTTTAAAAACAAAAAAGCAATTTAGGGCTGGAAAGATGGCTGAGCGGTTAATATGCTTGCCTACAAAGCCTAAGGACCCAGGTTTGACTCCCAAGAACCCATATAAACCAGATGCACATGGTGGCACATGCATCTGGAGTTCCTTTGCAGTGGTTAGAGGCCCTGGGGAGTCCATTTGCTCTCTCTCTCTCTCTCTCTCTCTCTTTCATAAATAAATGAAATTTTTTTATTTTCAAAGTAGGGTTTCACTCTAGCCCAGGCTGACCTGGAATTCACCATGGAGTCTCAGGGTGGCCTCGAACTCACAGCGATCCTCCTACCTCTGCCTCCCAAGTGCTGGGATTAAAGGTGTGCGCCACCACGCCCGGCTGAAATGTTTTTTAAAAGGCTATTTAAGAGAGGAAAGGTTTAGGAGAATAAAATCGGTCATGGGGGGAAAGTAGGGTGGTTCAGGCATAGCAGCAAAAGGATATGGCAACAGGAACAGCCTGGCATGTGACACCATCCAGGGAACAGAGAAAGAGAAGTGCCAGGTTCAGCTAGCTGTCTCCTTTCCCATGTATGTATGGATGGAATCAAGGACCCCAGCCCATGGGATGCCACCCACATTCAGAGTGTGACTTCCCTCCTCAGTTAAACCTCAGTACAGCAAAACATTATCAATGGCAGTCGATGTGGACATGCCCTAGCCCAGGTAGAGATGTGGAAGGGAAAGAACTTATGCTTATCCCAAGCAAGTCCAATGGTCTGTTTCACAATGGTGAGTGGTATGGGATGATCGTGGAAATTAAGCATCATAAAGAACAAACTTGTTTCCTACCAGACACTTTGGACAGCCTTGATAACGTCTCCTGTGTTTTGTACTGTGCCAAAAAAAAAGTTACAGTCAGCCATGGCCTCACAAACTTGTTGGCAGGACCTTGACCATCTGGCCTCAGCACCCCACAAGAAATTGCTGCACATTCCTTATACCAGTGACTGGCAAGGACTTGACGGTCTGCACTGCAGGCCTGACCCTCGGTGATGTAAGGTAAGAGCTGAGTTTAGAGGCTCATAGCTCCTCTCCACATGGCTCTCAGAACCCCAATACAGCCTCAACACCCTGCACTGTCCCTACATTCTGTCAGCCCTTCAGTAATGGCTCCCGAGTAAGAAACAAGCTCCTTCCAGGCTTTTCCACAGAAAGGTTCTGAAGTGATGATGCCAGGAGGAATGCTGGCAAGCGTCACTCAAAGGAACTTACGTGCTTTATATAAGCTGATGCGTTTGTTTCCCCCCTCTTCAGGTAAAAAGAGTAAGGCAAAGAGAAGTAACCTGCCAGAGACACAAGACAAAGTGGAGCTAGAACTCAAACCCAAACTTCCTAGCTGCCACATCTGGTCTCCCAAGAGGCTATGCACTCTGGAATCAGCAGAATTACAACAGCAGTGAATTTCCATGGAGAGAGAGAAAAAAAAGAACATTCTAAAGTAAAGGCTCAGAGCCAGGTGTGGTGGCACACGCCTTTAATCCCAGCACTCGGGAGGCAGAGGTAGGAGGATCGCCATGAGTTCGAGACCACCCTGAGACTACATAGTGAATTTCAGGTCA
Source organism: Jaculus jaculus (assembly GCF_020740685.1). Classification (NCBI taxonomy): domain Eukaryota; kingdom Metazoa; phylum Chordata; class Mammalia; order Rodentia; family Dipodidae; genus Jaculus; species Jaculus jaculus. The sequence continues at coordinate 38,835,024 of NC_059112.1, forward strand.
GCCTGGGCTAGAGTGAGACTCTACCTCAAAAAAACCAAACAACAACAAAAAGTAAAGGCTCAGGCAAATGCTGTCTGCCATTCTCAGCCATGTCCTTGAGAGTGTGGTGTCTGAGGTTCTCTTGGTCCATCTCAATTCCTTCTAGATGTTCAGCTCTTAATGGTGTGACATCTCAATGCACTGACCATTACTCTAGGTTAAAGGCATGTATCTTTTCATGCAGGACAGACTTTTTAAAAAATTTTACTTACTGGGCTGGAGAGATGGCTTAGTGGTTAAGCGCTTGCCTGTGAAGCCTAAGGACCCTGGTTCAAGGCTCGGTTCCCCAGGTCCCACGTTAGCCAGATGCACAAGGGGGCGCACGTGTCTGGAGTTCGTTTGCAGAGGCTGGAAGCCCTGGCGCGCCCATTCTCTCTCTCTCCCTCTCTCTGTCTTTCTCTCTGTGTCTATCGCTCTCAAATAAATAAATAAAAATTAAAAAAAAATTTTACTTACTTATTTGAGAGAGAGGCAGACAAAGAAAAATGGACATGCCAGGGTCTCTAGCCCCTGCAAATGAACTCGAGATGCATGTGCCACCTTATGCAACTGGCTTATATAAGTCCTGGAGAATCAAACATGGGCCTTTTGGAAATGCAGGCAAGTGCCTTACCCTGCAAGCCATCTCTCCAGCCCCAGGACAGACTCTTTATTGTGGGCCAACTGCTTCATCCTTTACTTTAAAATATTTTATTCATTTGACAGAGAGAAAGAGGGAGAGAGAGGGAGAGAATGAGCATGCCAAGTCCTCCAGCCACTGCAAATGAACTCCTGATACATGCGCCACCTTGTGCATCTGTCTAACATAGGTCCTGGGGAATTGAACCTGGGTCCTTTGGCTCTCAGGCAAATGCCTTAACCGCTAAGCCATTCCTCCAGCCCCCATAGAGCTATGTGCTTTAATGCTGGGAGAAACACAGGGGTGAGGGACTTCCTGAGAGATGATCTACATGTGACTCCATGACAGTATTATTTCTATTGCTGTTCTTGGCAAATGTATAGAATTGTCAAGTCTGTGTTAGACTGCACGAGCCGGCATAGGCTCCTCATCATCACGTAGGACATCATTGTTCCTCTGTCTCCTTGGATGGTGCCTTTTTAAAAAAAATCATTTTATTTGTTTATTTGAGAGTGACAGAGAGAGAAAGAGGCAGAGAGAGAGAGGGGGGGGGTGCACCAGGGCCTCCAGCCACTGAAAACGAACTCCAGACGCGTGCGCCCCCTTGAGCATCTGGCTAACGTGGGTCCTGGGGAATCAAGCCTCAAACCAGGGTCTTTAGGCTTCACAGGCAAGTGCTTAACCACTAAGCCATCTCCCCAGCCCCGGCTGGTGCCTTTTGCCAGTGCCTTTCTCTGCCTGGCTCTTTCTAGTTTTTCCTGAATCCCTTACTTTACCTAGCTAGTACCACCTACTCATCCTTTAAGACCCAGTTCAGATACCATCCTGTGAGTTGCCGGCCAGTGAGGCCCCTGACACTGCCAAGATATTACAGGCTATTGGCAAGGCTCCTGGTTATGCACTAGAACTAGATGGTAAGATCCTATTGCTAAAGATTCCACTTGCCTGGGCTGCAGAAATCAAGAGAAATCAAGCTGGAGCTGATCTGAAAGCCTCCTCCCTACTGACTAGCTGTCAGGATTCTGGAAAGATCTATGTAACCTGTTGGGGAGAAAAGCCATCAATGGTCTTAACCAGCAGCGGATCCTGCAAGGATTATGGCTAGTAAGCCAGAGCAAATGTACCAACTGGTGCAATGGTGACATGTCTGTTATGGGCAAAACCAATTGCTCTAGGATTGAATTTGAGGCCCACTCCATGGAAGGGAAGCCAGGTACTGAAAACTTAATTAAATGCATTAATATAAGGGTATGAACATTAAGAGAAGTGCTTACTGGGCAGTTTAATAAGCATAGTATATACATTTAGCCAGAAAGCAGCAGACGTTATACCCCTAGGGCTCATGACTACCCCTGCTTTAGGTTTTCAGTATCAGGGACGTATTCCCTCCCATTGAGCAGAACTCCAGTCCAATTAGAGGGCAGTTGGTTTCTACCATGACAGATGTGCCACTATTGCACCCATTGGCTCATTTGGCCTGGCTGGCCAAATATAAGGCTTACAGTGTCCACTGTTGAGTATCACTCCTTACAACATGCTCCCCCCAGACACAAAATGGCCTGGATATCCATGACCTCACAGTGCCTGGCACTACCTACACAAGACCATCATAATAGGAGGAAAAGAGCATGACATCAAAATAAAATAAGACTGATTGAGTTGGGGAAGGGATATGATGGAGAATGGAGTTTCAGAGGCAAAATGGGGGAAGGGAGGGTATTACCACGGGATATTTTTTTATAATCATGGAAGTTGTTAACAAAAATTTGAAAAAATCAATCAATCAATAAATAAATTTTAAAAAACTTAATTAAATGCCTATGGCTAGAGAGGTCATAAGCCCTAGGGGGGGAAACTACTATTGTTCACTGGCTAAAAGAAAATATTATGCTTACCAAACTACCCTCTAAACATTTATGTTTATGCCCATTTGTTAATGCTACTCTCACTTTTGGTTAGAAAGCTTCTCTTAGACATTGGTGACCACTAGGGAGACTCAAAACTCACTATAGTGCTGAGAAGACTTGACAGTGGAGTGTTCAGCACCAAGTGAGGCATCTCTATCAGACCCTGCAAGGCTCAGGAACCACTGCAGAAGAGGTGGCATAAAGTATATAAGAGCCAAAGGAAGTGAAATGGGGTGTTAGGGGTTCAGGTAAGTCTTTGAACTCCAAACTCTGGGTTCGCATTTGTATTTAACCAAAGAATTGGGCAAACCAAACTGAGAAGGATAATTATTCAGTTATTCTTATTTGTAGAAGTACAGAACCAAGGGAAGGAAAATGAAAACACCCTGGGCCTGGAAAAAGCATAGAAAAGACAGTACAGAGATAACCTGCCGTGTGGTGGTCAGGAAGGGGGGATCAAGAGCCCATGTGGGAAGTAGGAGTTAGGGGGCTCTTCCCTTGTCTCAGCCCAGCTGAGCTGACATGAAGGGAAATTCACCAGAAGCCAGAGGTTCACAAGTGATCAGACAACCCAGAGAGCATGCCCTCCCCTCACAAACGTACTGATAACCTTATGGTGACGGAAGCTACCTTTGGGCTCAAGTGAGCCAGAGAGACAGCTGACTAGTCTGGGCTAGAGGCTGTCTCAGGAGGAGGCTAGCCATGATGTCAAGTTCTGGGGGCAGAACTTGACCAACCACAATGTCAGGACTAGCTTTGAATTCTAGAAAAAGACCTCTCTCCCAGGGATGGGCTGAGGTATGGAAAAACAGGTCTAGGGAACTAGGCAAGAGATAAGAAGTCAGATCATCCTTTGATCTCTAGCAGATGCTGATTTTCATCTCTATAACTCCTGATGGCAATCCACTTCTCGTTCCTTATTGGCTTTCAACAAGGTTTACTGGGCTATCAGACCATCTGAGCGTGTGCTACCCTCCATTCCCTGCACTTTAAGATAAACGCGCATTCTCTCTCCTCCTTATTTTCCTTTCTCCCTTTTCTTTCTGCAATCCAAATCAAATTCCTCCCACGATCATCAACTCAAGTACATACTTCCAGGTCCTGCAACTCCACATCCCTACTGCGTCTAGCACTTTCCTTCTCTAGGATACTCCAGTTATTATTTTCAACATTTTTCTTCCTGGCTAGGCTCTTTGTCTGGAGGAGACAGAAATCTCTGCTTCCTCCTCTGGTGCCTGGCCTATCACTGGACAGTCAGTCACTATTTAATAATAAACAAACAAAAATCAGTCAGTGAAAGATGATAGTTTTGAATTCTTTAAGATACTTTTAAGAAAGTCCAGACTTCCTGCGTGGTCAGATACTCTAATGACCACCCTGAAAGTGCCAAGGGCAGGAAATTTAAGAGGGCATTTGCCTTGGATGCCATCTCTACTTTTAAATGAGCCTGAGACTGACAGCCTCCTTAAATTTGGGACCCTGACACCTTGTTAGTCTCACTCTGATCTTAGCCCCATTGTTATTCCCTAATCACATAGCTCATGTCTCTATAGAAGTCAAACATATTTTGGAAGCAAAATTTGTTTCTTCTACATGTAAAAATTCTACCATCACAACTCAACCTAGACCATTTCTATGGCCAGATATGATTCCACAGTGGATTCTCTAATGGACACCAAGTAGACACATCCTAACTCAATTAAATCTGGACTCTACCTAGAGCGAGTGTCACATTCTACAGGTTGAGGATCCGTCTCCCAGACCTCCATCTCTGATGAAGAGATGCCTAGGGCAAGGTATATGGGAAGGGAGGAGAACTTCCATGAGTCCTCTGGACACACCCTGTGGGGCCTGTGTCCTATGGTCCAGAATCTCTGAACCCAGCCACTTGGGGCTTACATGAAAATGTTGCTGTATGACTGATTTGATCCCTGGCTATCAGTGATCAATTTAACAGTCAGCCCTTTTCCCTAGGTGGATGTGTGGGGTGAGGTGGGACTGAAGAGTCCCAACCTTGTCATTTTGTTTGTTTTGTTTTGTTTTGTTTTTATATAAGAGAGAGAATTGGCATGCCAGGGCCTTAGTCACTGCAAACAAACTCCAGATGTGTGTGCCACCTGTGTGAACACGTCACCTTGTGCATCTGGCTCACGGGGGTTCTGTGGAGTTGAACCTGGGTCCTTAGGCTTCACAGGCAAGTGCCTTAACATCTAAGCCATCTCTCCAGCCTCCAACCTTGTCATTTAATCCTGCCTCAGTCTTTCCAGCATTGTCCTACCTACCGGCTTCCAGCCACTCGGCCACCTTGTTAGCGTATAGAACACTCACTCAGCATTCCAGAGATTCCAAAGGTTTTTAGGAATTATATGCCAGGAAACTGCAACAAAGTCTAACTACATACACATGGTTATAAATCACAATATGACAGTTTATTAAATCAGAGGCTAGAAATGAAGGTGTCATTGAGTCAAACTGCAGGCAAGCAGCAGAGCAAGGCTGCAGGTTGTTGGTGGTTGGTGGGGGGGGGGGAGGCTCCAGAAACCAGGCAGTCCAGTGAAGTTGGAGCTCTGTCCTGGCCCTGCTTGCTTCTCTCAGAGCAGCTGCCTTCAGGCAGCAGGAAGCAATGTTGCTATAAATGTCCTACCATGTTCATCACCCTCCCCAGCCAGGTCCAAAAGCGAGCTCTATGGCAAAATTCCTGGGGACATTCTCTGATTGGGCTCAGATCACCTGACCACAACCAGGACCAATCACAGCAGCCAGAGGCTAAAGGTCCTCTGCTTGACTCACATAGATAAGTCCCAGGATCCACACCCAGGGAAGACTAGGGTGTGGCAGAGGTCATGGCCCCAGGGGAGTTCCTGGAACTAACAGGCCACCAGAATTGGCTTTTACAATGTTTTTGAGAAACATGGAACTCTGTCTTGTGGAGCCCACAGTAGCATCACTGCCTGGTCCTTTAGGGGGCTTCAGTCATGTGCCAGGTCAGCAAAGCACCTCCAGACCTCTGAAGACTGTCTTCTGGCCAGAGTGGGCCCCTGCTGGGAAAAGGGATAATAACCAGCTGTTATCTGAGACTTAGAGAAAGGAATGGTTTTCCAGACTAGAGCTGTACAATATTGGTTATTTTCAACCAGGGGCAATTAGGTTACATTTGGTTACATTTTTCTTGTCATAGTTGGGGAGTTTGTTGAGCCCCACCCCCCACTCCTGCCTCACAATGCATTCAGGATGTGGAGAAGGTGATCTGATGTTCCCCCAGATTTCGGATGCTTTTGAAGTAACACTATGATAGTTACCTTCTTGTGGCTGGAATAAAGCACCTAACCAGAAGCAGCTAATGGGAGGAAAGCTTTTAACTTGGCTTATGGTCTCAGGAGGAAGCTTCCTGGTGGTAGGGGACAGCATGGCATGAGCAGAGGCTGGCCATTGTCTTCTTGCCATTAGCATGTGGAAACAGCAACAGAAGAGTGAGCTGAGTTCTGGCCAGGAGGAGCTGTTTATAATACCCTCAACCCACCCCTAGACACACGCCTCTTCTAGCAACATTCTGCCTCCCAAATTGCCACCAGTTGGGGACCAAGCCTAAACATGAGTTTATGGGGGAACATCTGATTCAAACCACCACAACCATCTTTTACCTCCTTTTTTTCTCAGGACAAAATATTAGACTCTCCTAGAAGACAAAAGGGGCCCTGAATACTTGGAAGTCATGCAGAAACCTTGTTTCAAATAATGCCAGGAGCTATGGAGGCTGAGCAGGAAACTGGCTGAGATGAAAAGAAACAGCTGGCAGGTTTTTAGAGGGACCCTCCAGGAAGATGCAGGCTGCCTTAAACATTATTAGCAGCCCACACAGAGCTTCATGCAGTAGTAGAATTTTTGCTTTTTAAGAGCCAACAGTCTTCTATTTTTGTAGAACTGCAGGTTAAACGTAGGGCTTTGCACAGACTAGCTGTAATGGTTTGACATGAGCCTTCTTCCACAGTCTCATGTATTTAAACCTACATCCTCAGTTGGTGGGTGCACAGTGACCTTCTTGTTGCTGGGACAAAACACCTGACCAGAAGCAGCATGTGAAGGAAAGGATTTGTTTTAGCTTATGCTCCAGAGGGGAAGTTTCATGTGGGAGACCAGGCACTGCAGAGCAGAGGCTGGGCATCACATCTTGTCATACATTTCAGCTGAAAGGTAGTGATAACTTAAGATCAAGGTAGCATTTTCTGGTAGGTAGTCATCTAGGGACTGGCCTATGGAAATGTAGATGTCACTCTTCACTGGAAAGATAAGAACTTCACTTTGATGTGGTCTCATCCAAGGTGGGTTTAAACAGCAACAGCTTCGTGGTTCTTCCTGGATGCTTCCTGGGTTTATCCCCTGTGGGTAAGCCCTTCTGAATCAGTGTTCCTATCAGCCAATCAGGGTCCTTGCTGGTTCTTTCTGGATGTTTCTTGGGTTTATCCCCTGTGGGTAAGCCCTTCTGAATCAGTGTTCCTATCAGCCAATCAGGGTCCTTGCCATATACTTGAACCTGGTAAGCATACTTATTCTAATTGGGTGCCTAATTCATATAAATAGACCTAAGCCATGCTTATGAGAGAGATTTCCCTCAGGGAAATTCTTCCCCATGTGAAAGGAGGTTTTTCCAGGTCTTTTTTTTTCTCTGGGAGAGGAGAAATTCCTGTCATCTCAGAAGCTTTTATACTTTGTCTTCTTTCCTGTTTTTGTTCTACTCTTAATAAATTCTCTATAGCTTACTTTCCTCTGAATTTATGGTCTTCAGTTCTGTGCAAACATGGACAAAGATGCAATATTTCAGAATCACAAGCTTGAGGAGTTCTAATTCCACCTAGAGCTCCTATTCCTCAATAATAGCAAGAGTGACCTTGCCCTGAACACCCAGGCTGGGCTAATAAACCCCAAGGTCTGCCCCAGTGACAAACCTCCTCCAGCAAGACTCCACCTTCCCGAAGGCTCTACTAGCTGAGGACTGAGCATGAGGCTTAATCACAAACACGTGCGGCTATGGGGAGATTTCATATTCAAATCCACCACGGTGGTGCTCTTGGGGAAGACTGTGAAATCCTTGGGAAGTAAAGTCTTCCTGGAGGAAGTAGAACATTGTAGATGGGCCTTGAGGCTTTTATAGCTTGTCCCCACTTCCTGTTTTCTGTCTGCTTCCTGATGATGGCTATAATGGAATCAGCAAGCTCCCACTCCTGCCACCATGCCCTACCCACCACAGTGCAGTGTATCACCTCAAAACTATGGGGCAGTATAAACTCTTTCTCCCAAAAGTTGCTTTTTGTCTGGCATTGGTCACAGCAATAAGAAAATTATTGACTACACTGGGCTGGTGCTCTGTCACTGAGCTACATCCCAGCCCTTTTGAATGTGAAAAAGTTTGAAAAAGGGTCTCACTGGTTTCCTTGGGAGGCAACCTAGCATAGCTCCCACTCTCAGATTTACAATCTTCCTTCCTCAGCCTTCTGAGTAGCTGTGGTTACAGGTCTTTGCCACCAGGCCTGGTGACAAGAGAGTCTTAAAGGAACACTAGGCTCAAACAATTTTTTTTTTTTCAAACTCATGGCCATCTTCCTACCTCTGCCTCCTGAATGCTGGGGTTAAAGGCATGCATCACCACACCCAGTTTAAGATTATACAATTATTCTACTCTTTTCTTTCTTTGCGCCATCATGTGTTCAGGGTATTTCCAAATTGTCAGAGAAAAATGAAGTTCCTGCCCCCTAGAGTACCTAAGACTCTCCAAGCTCTGATGTCACAAACTGTGGCGGCCCCTGTTCCTGGCTCAGCAGCTGATATGTCCTGGGGTGGCATCTAAAAACCTTCGTTTCTTCCTCTGTAAAATGGTATTGTCTCTCTTACTGAGATGCTGGGATTACATAAGTGAAGATAAGGCATATAGCGTGAAGCCTGATCTATGATAGGTTCTCAGCAGGCATCAGCAGGGCTCACACTGTTGGGACAATTCCACCAAACAGCTTAGCCAGGCCAAATGATGAAGGGCAACAGGTCTCAACCTTCCATGTGCACAGGAATCACTGGGAGGGCAAGTAGCTAGACTCTTGACATTCTTGTTCAGTAGCTATAGGGTGGGGCCTGAGGTTATAGATATCCAATAAGTTCCCAGGTGTCTTAGTTCATCCACAGACTGGTGGCTTTCACAGATATTTTCTCCTTACACTTCTCAAGGCTGAGAAATTCAAGATCAAGGTGCAATAGATTTGTTATCTGGCTGCATCCTGTTCCTGATGGTCATCTTCTCATTGTATATATAGAGTCCTTCATAAGGGCACAAATCCCACACTCCACCCTTATGACCTAACCACCTCCTAATGTCACCACACTGGGGAAAGGCTCCAACATGTCAGTTTGTCAGTCCATGGCAAAGCAACAATGAGGAAGTGCTGCTGCTTTTAACCTGGGGACCATGCTTTTAGAATAGCTATTTTTCATTCAATGTTCATTCCTAGTTACACATTAGTACTACGCCCCACTCTATGCAGATTGAAGTGGTTTGTGTGGCTCTTGACTTTTTAAAAACCTTCCCAAGTTTCTCCATGTGTTCCAGTGGCCCCAGGGGCAGGGTGGGCAGACAGTGCTCATGCTACCCCAGTTAGGAGATTAGGGGACCTACTGGTGCAGCTATGAGCCTACCCGGAGATGGCCTAGTCCTACTCCCACACTAAACTGAACATTGTCCTCCGCCATCACTTCTCAAAGCTGCATCTTACTTCCTGCACCTTAGCTATTTATTGCCAGTCATTGCAGCCAGGTTAACATTGCTGGCAGAAAACACCCAGCCAAGAGCAGCTTAAGAGAACAAAGGGTCTATTTTGGCTTACAAACTTGAGGCAGGGATGTCAGGGAAAAACAATGGCATGAGCAGAGGGTGGACATCACTTCCTGGCCAACATCAGATGGACAAGAGCAGCAGGAGAATGTGCTAAACACTGGCAAGAGGAAGCTGGCCATAGCACCCATAAGCCCACCCCCAACAATAAACTGCCTCCAGGAGGATTTAATTCCCAAACTGCCACCAGATAGGGACCTAACATTCAGAACACATAAGTTTTTGGGGGACACTTGAATCAAACTACTGCATTCCACCCCAGGCCCCCATAAACTGAACAATCCATGATGTAAAATGCAATACATTCAGCCCAACTTTGAAAGTCCCCATTGATTTTATCAATCTCAATGATGTTCAGACATCCCCATAGTCCAAGGTCTTTTTACTGAGCAGTAATACCAAAAAAAAAATCCATAATGGCACAGAATAAACATTCACAAAGAAATAGACAACCAATACAAGATTTAAACAGAGCAAACATCAAACTCTGCACCTCCAAGTCCAACAATCCTAGTCATTGACAAATCTCCAAGTCCAATAAATCTAACCAGTGACAGGTCTCTGGAATTCCATCTTCACTCCTCCAGCTAGGCTATTCACAGTCCCAGAAAACTTCATCCAGTGCCAGCAGCTCTCCTTGGCAGCCATCTCATAGTACTGGCATATCCACTGGGTCTCCATTGCAACCCACACTTCATCCTCATGGCTCCACTGGGCTCTGTACAGGTAATTCAACAAGCCTGCTTCACACTGCCCATGACCATTTCCAAAATACAAAACTGTGTTGCAAATTCAATGACCCTCTCTTTCCTGCATTTTTTATACTCCATAATACAAGATGGGCTACCAACTTATTAATCCATGGGGGAATAAAGCAGACTTTGAAGAACAAGATACTCCTTCAGCATTCAGACCCCTTCAAACGACCCTGCATTCTTCCTATTGTCCCAATGCAACACACCTGGCTTAATCTGAAAGGTTGTAACCTCTCAGACAATTGCAGCTGAACAGGCAGAAGTTTCATCCCAAAGATTTCATTTCTGTGCCATATCTCTCTGTTCACACCAGTCTACTTATATGCAATGCAACCCTGCAAAAGTTCTCAGGACTCAGGTATAACAACAAGTCTCTCACACAAACTGCTTCTCTCCCAGTCCAGGTAAAACTCTTTCTCACCCTCATAAGCCAAACCTCACACTCCATACTTCTTGCTGCATTTCAGGTCTTTCAAGTCTGACCAGAATAGTCCATCAAGCTATACTTACAGCACTGCAAGACATCTCTTAGGCAAAGATTTCAAATTCATCCACATTCCCCCTACAATGCAGTTCCAAAAGGCCAAGAGCCACATAGTCAAGTTTCTAGCAACTATGATATCACTTCTCAGTACCAATTTTACTATTGCAGTCAGGTTCTCATTGCTGACAGAAAGCACCCAACCAAGAGCAGTTTGTGGGGGAAGAAGGGGTTATTTTGGTTTATAGACTTGAGGGGAAGCTCCATGATGGCAGGGGAAAACAATACCAAGAGTAGAGGGTGGATATTACCTCCTGGCCTAAATCAGATGGACAATAGCAACAGAACAGTGTGCCAAACACTGGCAGGGGGAAGCTGGCTGTAATACCCATGAGCCCGCCCCCAACAATACTCTGCCTCAAGAAGGAGTTAATTCCCAAATTGCCATCAGCTCAGGACACAACATTCAGAACACCTAAGTTTATGGGGGACACTTAGGTTAAAACACCACACCAGCTATTCAGAGTCCTGGGATTAACACCCCAAACTTCATATGCAGCCCATGGCTGACTGCGATGGGAGGTCTTCTACTGTGTCACAGCTCTTGAATCTCCACTGAATTCATAACACAAACACCCAGGCACTCAGGTGACAAAATTGGGACCCTTGAGAAACACAGCGCAGTCCATTTTCAACTGTTCCAGCAACAGAGTACAGTGGAATGACGTTTTGTCTCTGTCAAATTGCTCCGAACTTCACTTTTAGCTTCCAGTAAGAACTTTTTACTCTACTGCCAAAGACATCTCAACAATGTCTGGGCCTCAGGGAAGAAGTAATGGTGTGGGAGGGTAAGGTTAGGCTGAAGATGGGGCGCAACCTGCCAGTCAGAGCCTCTAGCAAGAAGAGTGGGGAACAGGGCAATTTTACAACCTTCAGCCTGGCAAAGGCTCTAATTAGACATGATTTGCTCCTGCCAGGGAACACCTTTCTTTTGAGCAGCTGTGTGTTGAGGTAAGCATTCTAGCCTTTGATGATCTTTTTGTGTTGTGAACATCAAAGGGCAAAGATGGTCCCTTTTGAAATTTAAACATAAGGTTTTGTTTCTCAATGTCTTGTCAGTGTTCTAAATTAAACCTTAGAAAGCTGGGCGTGATGGCGCAGGCCTTTAATCCCAGCACTCAGGAGGCAGAGATAGGAGAATCGCCATGAGTTCAAGGCCACCCTGAGACAACATAGTGAATTCCAGGTCACCCTGAGCTAGAATGAGACCCTACCTTGAAAACAAACAAATAAATAAATAAAAATTAATTAATTAATTAATTAAAGCTTAGACCATCACTGGCAGGGAGGAGCAGGAAGTAAGCAGAAAGCCAGACCTGTGGGCTGAGCCTGTGGGAACCGGGTGCTAGGGGAGTCCACCACCTATCCTGGGTCAAGTCAGAGCTCTTTATTTGGGGTATTCAGAAATCATCGTCTTTATAAGGGGCAAAGTGGAAACCAAGACCAGTTCACACACAGGAAGAAAATCCCATGAAGATTCAAGGAGCTATTTTCAATTCCTAGCCTCCAGAATCATGAACTAATAAATGTATGTTGTTCAAGCCACCCTGTTTGTGGCTTAAGCATGGCAATCCCAAGAATGGATGCATCCTTCATCACCATGATTACTGTCTCCTTCCTTATCCCTCATCTGTTCCCCCTTCACAGCAGTGGTCCACCCTCACTGGCCTTCTTGCAATTTCTAGGTGGTTCCAAGCCAGCTCCTAACTGAAGGTCTTTGCACTGGTTGTTCCTTCTTCCCAGAGTGACTCCCCCACACATCCACATGGTCCTTTACTTAATGATATGTTCCTGTAGGGCAGGAACTTTTAACAAACATTCAGAAATGTTCTGTCTCAAATAAATAATCCAACTCTGACCTATAAAAAGCAACCCCTATCCAGGCATGGTGGCACACACCTTTAATCCTTGCACTTGGGAGGCAGAGGTAGGAGAATCGCTGTATTCAAGGCTACCCTGAGACTACATAGGGCATTCCTTGTCAGCCTGAGCTACAGCAAGACCCTACCCTCAAAAAAACAAATAAGGGCTGGAGAGATGGCTTAGCCGTTAAAGGCACTTGTCTACAAAGCCTAAGGACTCATGTTTGACTCTCCAGGTCCCGTGTAAGCCAGATGCACAGTGAAACGAGCATGCAATGTAACACATACACACAAGGAAGCACACGGGTCTGGAGTTTGATGCAGTGGGTGGAGGCCCTGGTGTGTCAATTCTATTTCTCTCTCTCTCATGAAAAAAAAGGCAGTCTGCTGGGCTTACATTAACAAAAAACAAACCCAAATAAATAAATAAATACCAACCTCAACCAACAGTCACTAGTATAAGCAAGCCTCTACAAATGCCCTATGGGGGAGGTGCCCACCTTGAGAGCTGTGTGGACTTGGCTTCCCAGGCACTCTTTCAGACTGACTGCTGCATGATTTCCTGCCAGAAACCGCCTGTTTGGAGCATAAACTTCACAAGACGTCTATCAGGAAAGTCCTTGGTCTCCAGAATTTGTAAGGAGAAGCCAATAATGAACATCTCTGTATATCTGGAAAACACAAAACCCTTAAGACATGCACAGACTCGGTACAGCTGCAGCAAGAGAGCAGGATTGAAAGCAATGGGACAAGAGAAGAAGAAGAAGAGGAGGAGGAGGAGGAGGAGAAGGAGGAAAAGAGGAGGAGGAAGGAGCGTGACATTAAGAAGATGCAAAGCAAAGCCTCAAAGCCTCCTTACACTCCTTCGAATGGCTACCATCAAAAAGAAAGAGAAATGGAAGTGAAAAAAAGTTCAGCAGTTGCTAGAGAACTTGGAATCCTTGTGCGGTAGGAACAGAAACCGATGCTTTCTCAAAAGATTAAACATAGATCTAGACAAGCCACATCTGGGAGTGGAGTTTCTAAGTTATTTTATGACAAAAATAATTGAAAGAAAGCGTTCAGAGAGTTACTTGCATACTCATGTCTGATGGTTTGAATGTGAGGCATCCTCCTATCCCCAGCTGGTAGCGCTTTTGGGAAGGTTGCGGAACCTTCGGGAGATGGAGCTTTGCCGGAGGAAGTGTGTCGTTGGAGGTAGGGCTTGGGGGTGGTTCTAGCCCTGGAAGCAGTCAGCGCCTTCTGGATAGTTCCTCCTTGCTAATGTGAAGATGTGGTGCCCAGCTGTTGCTCTTATTACGTTTTCCTCCCCCTGTGATAAAACTTCCCCCTTGAGACTGCATGGCAGAAATCAACCCTTACCTTCCCAAAGCTGCTTCTGGTCAGGTATTCTGTCCAGCAAGGAGCAAGCAACACCATGTTCATAGCAGCAATATTCCCATAGCTGAAAGTAAACTGGGGGTCCACCGAGAGATGAATGAATAAGCACAGTGCAACATATGCTACATATGCAATGGAATAGAAGTTCTCCAGTAAAAGGAAGGGAATTCTGGCACATGATACAACATGGGTGAATTGGGACAGCATCTGCTGAGGGGAGTAATCTGTTCACATAGAAACCCCCGAGGACTACATGATTTTATGTATGCAAGGCTCCTGAAATAGTCAAATTCATAGGCACAGAGAAGTAGAATGGTGATTGAGAGGGCCTGGAGGATGTGTGAAGGAACGGGCAGTTGCTTAGAATGTGTGCAGCTTGAGTTTTGCCAGATGAAGACTCCTGGCCGTTTACTACACAACAAAGTGAATTTTCTAATAGCTGAACTGTGTGTGTAAAAATGGCTAAAATGGTAAATTTTATGTTTCGTATATTTTTGCCATAAAATAGTTTGTAATTAATAAAGCAGCAGGGCTCAGTGGGTAAAGTGATCACCACACAAGCATGAGGACCTGAGTTTGGATCCCCAGGACCCACGTAAAATGTTGGGCATGGTGGCACACACCTGTCATCCCAGCGCTGGAAAGGTGGAGACGGGAATCGCTGGGCCAAGCTGGAGAGCTAGTCCAGCTGGATCAGCACACTCCGGATTCAGTGAGAAATCCTGTCTCAAGAAAGCACATGGAGGACCTGGAGAGATGGCTTAGTGGCTAAGACACTTGCCTGCAGAGCCAAAGGATACCAGTTCGATTCTCCAGGATCCACATAAGCCAGATGAACAAGGGGGCGCATGCATCTGCAGTTCGTTTGCAGTGGCTAGAGATGCTGGTGCACCCATTCTCTGTTTCTCACTCTCTACCTCTTCCTCTCCCAAATAAATAAATAAATAAATAATATTTTAAAAAATTTAAAACAGGGCTGGAGAGATGGCTTAGCGGTTAAACGCTTGCCTGTGAAGCCTAAGGACCCCGGTTCGAGGCTTGGTTCCCCAGGTCCCACGTTAGCCAGATGCACAAGGGGGCGCACGCGTCTGGAGTTCGTTTGCAGAGGCTGGAAGCCCTGGCGCGCCCATTCTCTCTCTCCCTCTATCTGTCTTTCTCTCTGTGTCTGTAACTCTCAAATAAATAAATAAAATTATAAAAAAAAAAATTTAAAACAAAAACAAAAAGTGCTGGGTGTGGTGGTGCATGCCTTTAATCATAGCACTTGGGAGGCAGAGGTAAGAGGATTGCCATGAGTTCAAGGCCACCCTCAGGCAACATAGTGAATTTCAGGTCAGCCTGGGCTAGAGCAAGACCCTACCTCTAAAAAACAAAAAAATAAGTAAATAAATAAATAAATAAATAAAATAAGTGGAATGTACAGAGGAAGACACTGCACGGTGATCTCTCACATCAACATGCACACACATACACCTGCACACACGTGTGCCCGCACACATATGAACAGATACACATTCATGTACACCACACACACATACACTTGCAAAAAGAAAGAGGAAGGAAGGAAGGTAGGTTGGAAGGAAGGTTGCATGCATTGTAGACTTGGCCCTACCTGACCCCAAACCCTACTGTGTGAAGAGATATGAGAGCCAGGCATGGTGGCACACGCTAGTCCTTGAGAAGTGAAGGCAGGAGGATCAAGAATTCAAGGCTAGCCCTATTTACATAGTGAGTTCGAAGCTAGGCTGGGCTGCCTAAGACACTCTTTCCAAAGTGGAAGGCAAGAAAGTACAGAGGAAGAAATGGGAGACTGCTGTTTTGGGGGCATGCAAATCTGGGAGGCTCTAGTCCGTGACTATAGCTGCAGGGTTGGTGGCATTATCAGGCTGTCTTCGTCACACGTTCTGTGGGAGGAGATTATGTAAACAGAGAGGTTTATGTGAGGTGGACGCTCCCCTAGCCCCAATGTCCACAACCCTTCAAAGCCAAACCTAGGCTCTAGACCAGAAGGGCTCTGCTTAAAACTCAGTTATAGGAGATAGACTCTATTCAAACTCTTGCTTTGTTTTCATTAGAATATCATTGTCAGAATAGGTTATATATGCACATGTGCCAAATTCAAATGGTACAAGAATCTATGATGTAAAAGTAAATTTCTGTCCCACTCTGGACTCCTTTGAGACAACTTCTGGTTTCTTTTGCATCCTTCCGGTGGAAGGTAGATTTATATGCCTATTCTCTCTTTGCTCCAAATGGTCATGAGGTGTGACTCTTGTTTGGGCTCTGGCCAGATCACACACCAAGTAATTAGAGATGTACATAATACCCCTCTTTTTTCCTTCTTCCTCCTCCTCTTCTTTTCCTTTTAAACATTTTTGTTAACTCCCATGGAGAGGGGATCATCAAAAGCCTGTGGGTAGGTGGGATAGATGGCTCAGTGGTTCAAGGTGCTTGCTTGCAAAGCCTGGGCCCTGAGTTTGATTCCCCAGTACTCATGTAAAGCCAGATGTACAAAGTGGCACATGCATCTGGAATTCATCTTCAGTGAAAAGAGGCCCTAGCACACCTATAGTCACATTTCTCTCTCTCTCTCTCTCTCTCTCTCTCTCTCTCTCTCTCTCAAATATCTATATAAGCCTGTGGACTGATGCTCACTCTAAGAATGGCCAGCCCTCCTCTTCTGCTGTGCTGTGGATGTGTCCCTCAGAGTTCAAATGTTGGAAACTGTTCCCCACATCCACATACTGATATATTTGGGGATAGCACCTTTTGGGAGGTGATCGGGGTTAGGAAAGGTCATGAGGGTGGGGTCTCCTTGATGGCATTAGTGACTTTGGCAGCACATGCTCTCTCCCTTTGATCTCCATTGATGTCCTCTGACATGCTATCACCCACAAGAAGGCCCTATTGAACTTCCTCATCACCCGAACTATGAGCTAAATAAAGCTCTATGCTCTGGTCTGTTTTCTTGGGGTAATGAGGGGGATGAGATTAAGACAGGAACTCACTCTGCAGCCCGGGATGGCCCGGCACTTACTGTGTAGCCTAGGCTAGTCTGAAACTCAAGGCAATCCTCCTCTTCAGCCTTCCAAGTGCTGGGATTAGAAGCATAAACCACCATGCCTGGCTAAACCTCTGTTCTTTCTTTCTTTCTTTCTTAAATAAACGTTGACTTCTTATTTATTCATTTGCTTATGACAGAGTGGGCATGCCAGGGCCTCTAGTGAACTCTAGACACATGTGCCACCTTGTGCATCTGGCTTATCTGGGTACTGGGGAATTGATCCTGGGTCTTTTGGCTTGCCAGGCAAGTGCTTTAACTGTTAAGCCATCTCTCCAGCCCTAAACATCTGTTCTTGAGAGCTTCTTTGTAGCTTCTAGCAGGGGAACACAGCCACTTGTATGCCCTTGACCTGAGACTAGCCCTCCTCTATTCAGGGAAAGTTGTCCTCTGACCGAGCACACAGCTTCGGGAGGGATGCACATGGCATGGTGAGGGAGGAAAGGGACACCCGCTTAGCCAGCCAGATCAGCTGAATCAACCCAGACCACCATTGGGGTGTCAGATGCCACAGCCAGATCGCCCTCCCATCCTAATGCTCTCTTCTTTATAAATAACTGCCCGCAGTACTGAACAGCAACAGAAAGCTGGCTGAGGCACCCTCTCCCTGTGTGTGGTAGTTTGAATGTATGACCCTATACCATAAACTTGGATGTTTTACTCAAATTGAACTTCCTACTTAAGTCCCTGGCAGGCAGATCCCTGCTTAGGGGTGTGTCACTGGGGGAAGATCCTGGAGCCCAGCCCCAAGGTGTGACTGAGGGCTGATCTGAGACCAACCCTACTAGCTGTGTTGAGAGCCGTTGGAGGCCCGTGGCCTGTGCTTGCTGGCGTTGGTGTTTGCTTGCAGCCGCTGGTCCTCTCGGCTTGGACCTGTGAGAGGGAGCCAGCTTCTTCCTCCACTGATGATGTTCCCTTGGACTCTGTCAGCCTGAAAGAAACCCCTTTCCTCCCATAAGCTGTGTCTGGTTGGATGTTCGTCCCAGCAACATGAAGCTAACTGCAACGCTGTTCATTTGAAAACGTTTCAAACAAAAGTAAGGAGATGAGTAAGTGGGACCAGGGTGTGCCCATGGGCCCAGCACACTGATGACCACAATGCTTCAAGCTCCTCTGCATCCATTAGAAACTTCCTGGATTTGCTCTGGGCTCACAGTTCCCGACAAACCCCAGACACTCGGCCATCAGTCCTACATTCTTCCATGAGTAGCACTAACACGTGTCAACACCATTTTCACACACACACACACACACACACACACACACACCAAGTCACGATGAGATCTAACAAAATTGAAGATAATTCTCTGACGTCTCATATTTGCTTGATAAGCAAATTTCACAGACTCAAAAGTGCTTTTTAGGGCTGGAGAGGTGGCATAGGGGTTAAGGTGCTTGCCTGAGAAGCCTAAGGACCCATGGTTGATTCCCCAGTGCCCACGTAAGCCAGATGCACATAGTGGCATATGTGTCTAGAGTTTGTTTGCAGTGGCTGGAGCCCTGGTATGTCCATTCTGCCATTCCCTACCCCCTGCCTCTTTTTCTTCTCTCTCTCTCTCTCTCTCTCTCTCTCTCTCTCTCTCTCTCTCTCTCAAATAAACAACTAGTTTACACACACACACACACACACACACACACACACACATATGTATGTTTCTCAAGTAGGGTCTCACTCTAGCCCATGTTGACCTGGAATTTATTCTGTATTCTCAGGGTGGCCTCGAACTCATGGTGATCCTCCTACCTCTGCCTCTCTAGTGCTGGGATTAAAGGTGTGTGCCACCACACCTGGCTAAATAAAATAATATTTTTAAGTGCTATTTACAAGTAGTCTGCTCACAAAGATCAGGCTGATGGCTTTCCATACTCTTTTAATCTTGGACACCCCTGGCTTGCATGGATTTACAGTGGTTCTTTACCTTTACAATGCTCTGGATTTGTCTCTCAGCCTTTCTGTCACTTTCCCTGCCCCCACCCCCAAAGCACCCTTCCATATTCCCTGTGCATGGAAGTTAGCTCTGGGGCACGATCAGTATTTTTAGTATTTTCTGCAGGAACTCTTCCCAGTGAGTCTGCATACTGCTTACTGCATTCCATCAGGAGAGACTGAATGTCCTACTTTCAATGACATTAAGATTGATCATTGGTTCAGGTAGTGACAGCCCGATCCCTCTGTGGTCAAGTTGTTCATCAACCTTTCATCTAGTGTGTCTGTCCATTGATGATCACTGTCTGAATCAATTATTCCTCTAGGTGCTGCAAACGACTTGTTTAGCACTCCTATTTCTTCCACATCTATCAGGCAGCATTCTTCTGCCTACCTTTAAGCAGCCAGAGAGCTCACTGTTTCCACCTGTGAGTCTTTGGCTTGGAGTGACTATTCCACAACCGGATTCAACCCTAAAAGACCCCATTCCTAGGGCTGGAGAGATGGCTTAGCGGTTAAGCGCTTGCCCGTGAAGCCTAAGGACCCCGGTTTGAGGCTCGGTTCCCCAGGTCCCACGTTAGCCAGATGCACAAGGGGGCGCACGTGTCTGGAGTTCGTTTGCAGAGGCTGGAAGCCCTGGTGCGCCCATTCTCTCTCTCCCTCCCTCTATCTGTCTTTCTCTCTGTGTCTGTCGCTCTCAAATAAATTAAAAAAAAAAAAAAAAAGACCCCTTTCCTCTACTACTGGGGTTTGCCCAAACTGCCTTTGACTCCAAAAGCCAGTCTGAGAGGGGAACCATCAAAATGACTGTTAGGGTTTCGATATGAAATCCATCCTCTGTTCCCCCACCACTCACTTGTGTTGACGCCTCCTTTCCCAGGGCAACGCTCACAGGTGGAGCATTGGGGGAGCATCTGAGTAAGAGCTCCCTCACCTCGTGTACCAAGTAACACACTAATGCATTCATAATCAGACAGCAGTATGGAGAGGTGGCAGAAACCGGGCTTTGGGCCAGTCCCTGGGAGCTTGTGTTTGATGAGCATACCTTCCTCCTTGAGCTTCCAAGTCGCTCTCTACTCTGGTCTCCAAGATGTGAGCTGCTCTGTTCTACCACATCCTCCATTCCATGATGGATGGAGATCTAGAAATCCATGGGCCAAAATAAGTTCTTTCTTACATTGTGTTGCTCACGTATTTTGTCACAGTGATGCAAAAATCTAACACAATTGGATTGTCTTTTTTTGTTTGTTTGTTTTTTGTTTTTTTGTTTTTAAAGTAGGGTCTTTGTTCTAGCCCAGGCTGACCTGGAATTCACTATGTAGACTCTGGCTGGCCTTGAACTCACCAGTGATCCCCCCACCTCTGTCTCAAGTTCTGAAATTAAAGGCATGCACCACCACGACCAGCTTGCACAATTGGATTGTTTTACACACGCACCACACCCCTGGCCCCATATGTACACATCCAGATAGAAAATTAAACCTTGATTTTTTAAAAATATATTTAATTAATTCATTTATTTGAGGAAGAGAGAGAGAGAGAGAAACAGAGAGGGAAAGAATGGGTGCACCAGGGCCTCCAGCCACTGAAAACGAACTCCGGACGCATGCGCCACCTTGTGCATCTAGCTTACGTGGGTCCTGGAGAATCGTACTGGTATCCTTTGGCTGTGCGGGCAAGCACCTTAACCGCTAAGCCATTTCTCCAGCCCTGTGACTTCTTTTTTGAGGTAGGGTCTCACTCTAGTTCAGGCTGACCTGGAATTCACTATGTAGTCTAAGGGTGGCCTTGAACTCATGGCGATCCTCCTACCTCTGCCTCTGGAGTGCTGGGATTAAAGGCATGCACCACCATGCCCAGCTACACCTTGATTTTTAAAAATATTTTAGTTACTTAAGAGAGTGAGAGAGAGATTGAGAGAGAGAATGAGCACACCAGGGCCTCTAGCTGCTACAAACGCGCTCCAGGTGCAGGTGCCTCCTTGGGCATCTGGCTTATGTGGGTTCTTTGGCTTTGCAGGCAAGTGCCTTAAACTTTAAGCCATTTCTCTAGCCCAAGGTCCCTTTTAACTGGACCATTCCAAGTCTTATGGCCTAGATGTTCCCACTCATCCCTTCCAGTGCTCACAATCTCACAATCTCAGCATTTACTTGGCTTGGAATTGATTTGTTCCTAAGATTGATTTTCTTTTCTTAACCTAAGTAAAAAGTAAAATAGCACTTCCCTTTGGGTTCACCAGTTCCAGGGAAGCAGCT
This sequence comes from Jaculus jaculus, assembly GCF_020740685.1. NCBI lineage: Eukaryota > Metazoa > Chordata > Mammalia > Rodentia > Dipodidae > Jaculus > Jaculus jaculus. The sequence goes on from NC_059112.1 coordinate 38,856,244, forward strand.
GAGAGCTGAGCAAAGAATTGTCACACACACAGACAGAAGCGAGGGCATCCACTTCCACCTGTGTCCCGGCAGGTGGGTGAGGAAGGTTAAGGCCTTGCTCTTGCAAGGATGGGAAAGACTAGAAGCCAAGGGAGTTAGAAGCCTTGGTCCTAGATTCCTTCTGAAGGGAGGAGACCATCCCAAATGGTGTGGTGTTCTGACCATTCTCTTCTCAGAATTTTTTTTTTTTTTGATTTTTCGAGGTAGGGTCTCACTCTAGCCCAGGCTGACCTGGAATTCACTATGGAGTGTCAGGGTGGCCTCGAACTCATGGCGATCCTCCTACCTCTGCCTCCCGAGTGCTGGGATTAAAGGCGTGCGCCACCACGCCCGGCTCTTCTCAGAATTTTTAACAGGACCTCAAACCACCAGTACTGAAGGGAGCAGAAACCAGAAGCTATGAAAAGAATGTTGCATGAGGGCTGGAGGGATGGCTTAGCGGTTAAGGCATTTGCCTTCAAAGCCAAAGGACCGAGGTTCTATTCCCCAGGACCCTCGTTAGCCAGATGCACAAGGGGGCACATGCGTCTGGAGTTCGTTTGCAATGGCTGGGAGCCCTGGTGCACCCATTCTCTCTCTCTCTCTCTCTTTCCCTCTTTGTCTGCCAAATAAATAAATAAATAAAGAATGTTGCAATAAACCAAGGTTTAAAGTTGGTCATCAATTCTCTGTTTATAGATGTGGAAACTAAGGTTCAAGGTGACAGAGTGCCTTACCCAAGATCCCACAGAAAGCTGGGACTTGAACCGGGATCTCCCCTGCGGGTCATGAACACCCACTTTTCCCACTTGAGTGGGAGTTACCAGAGGGTCGTGTGGCCCATCCCACATGGGGGACTTGGGCACTGCAAGCCTACTCCATGCCAGAGCATGTGCTAGGCGGGTAAAACACCACGCTGCTTCCTGAGCAAGTGAATGTGTCTTAAGTACTAGTTTTCATATGCCACACAGCTGTTTCCCAGGGAGAAGCTCATCTGGTGTTGGAAATATTCCGCCTTTTTTTTTTTTCATTGCAGCTAATTTATCTCCTAATGGGTAAAATTCACTCACTGTGCTTTTTAAGAAAAAATTCTGGCTTTATTAAAATATTCTCCAGATGAAACAACCCCAGAGTCTCCAAAGCGCATCATTCGTTGCCAGGGGGAGGTGAGAAGAGTGCAGACATGTGATTCCTGAGGCCCAAGTTCCAGCCCTAACCCTCCATGCAGCTGGGCGACTTTGGCCAAGCCCTCTGGCCTTTCCCCGCCTTGGATTCTGCGTGTGTACAGTGAAGGCTGGAAGAGGCGAGTGGCTTCCAAAGGTACTTGCAGCAACAGCTTCTGCTTACGAAGAGCCCTCCAGATGCCAGCACACTTGATGAATTAATAAGGTGTCTCTCTTCTTTGTAAACATTAATCACACATCCAAGCCATGGGCAGCTTTTGATCAGAATAATACGCCATGGGAAATGAATATGACTCAGCCCCAGTAGTGAATGTCAACATCTGGCCCAAGTGGCTTGGTCATACATCCGTGCATGATTTCTCTTAGGCATTTGGAATACAGAAGCATTCCTTAGATCCCCGCTACCCTCTTGATGGAATGCTGTCCCTGTGGCAGTCTGAATCTGAAACATACCCCCATGAACATTTGGTCCGCAGCTGGTGGTGCCGTTTCGAGAGTTTGTAGAACACCGGAAGAGGTGAATGACTGGGGGCGGGCTCTGAGGTTGATAGGCCAGACCTTCTTCCTGTCCAGTGTTTGTTTCTATGTCCGCTGATGGTGAGCCAGCAGCTTCATGCATCTGCTTCCACAGATGAACTGGTCCTGCCATGATGGCCTTACATGCCCTCAAGCTGGGAGCCAAAATAAACCTTTCTCTTGTGACACAGTCCCTAACTGTCCCAATAAGGCTTGAAGGCTATTAAAGTAAAAGGGCTGTACAACCCCTCTGGCTCTAAATTCTTTTTTTTTTTTTATAGTTAATTAATGAATAAGTGTGTGTGTGTGTGTGTGTGTGTGTGTGTGTGTGTGTGTGTCTACAACCACACACCCCAGGGTCTCTTGTCACCACAAAGGAACACCTGTCTGGCTTTACATGGGTAGCTGAAAGGGACCTCAAAAACTCTGCTAGCACACATCTTTAAGTGCTGAGCAATTTCCCCAGTCCCAATAGAAACCAGAAGTTCCTAAGAGAAAGGATTCTTTGAACTTTCATCTGTGGCTCAGCCCCAAAGCCCACATTCAGGGATGTTGAATATTTTACTTATTTAGGAGAGAGTGAGAGAATGGGCACTCCAGGGCCACTGGCCACTGCAAATGAACTCCAGATGCATACACTATCATGTGTGCATCTGGCTTACGTGGGTCCTGGGGAAATGAACCTGGTCCTTAGGCTTCAAAGGCCAGTGCCTCAACCGCTCAGCCATCTCTCCTGCCCTGTGTTCAGGAATGTGACTTACAATCTTCATGAGGAGACTATGTAACCAAGGATATTTTAGAAGGAAGCAAACCTTGAAACAAAGATTTTTGGCACAAGCTTATTGGAAGGTGATGCAAGAAGGGGAAGTGGGACAAGAAAAGAAGACAGCCTGGTCAGAGATGCTAGTGAGTGGACTGCTGCTATGCCAACTGAGACAAGGAAGCTGGGGCATTTCTCTACCATCCCAGCTGGTAGAAGACTCCCCCTGGGATTAAGTCCCCAGCAACTCTGACCTGCCCCACGACAGCATGGTCAGGGGCCCAGGATGCCCCCGTTTCTTGGGAACTGTCCATAGATGAACTCAGTGGCAGGTGGAGGGGATGTGGTGGGTTATCAAGGCCATCCTCCAAAGAAACTAACCCGAAAGTGCTTCCCTGGTCAAAGTCACGACGGATATCCATCTCTTCAGTTGTCTTTGTTGATTGGAAGGGACTATTCTAGGTGCTCATGTGCATCGATGATCAGAAGACACAGCCATCCTCAAATTTGCGAAGCGTCCTTCCGGGCAGGAGGAGGAACACAGAGCATGTACGGTGCTACAGGGTAGCAGCAGCCCGCGGGTCAATGATGTGGTGCTGGCGGAGGGACCGAAGTGGTAGTGTCAGGGTCAGCAGCGTTGCATTGCCACGCGGTGATAAGGGAACTTCTCTAAGAACAGACTTGAAGGAGGCGATGCAATGAGCCATGGGGAGACCTGGATGCAGAGAATCAATTTCTCCAGGTGAAGACACGAACATTGCTTCTGCCTTCCCGGTGCAGCCAGGAGGCCACTGTACCCGAAGAGTGAGGAGTGGATTCTGAATGATAGTAGAGATCAGGTTGCGGAGAAGGACTGGGGCCTTTGTGTCCACTGCGAGCATGATGGGAAACATCGGCATCTGAGGAGCAGAGGGACGTGAGTGGACTTGTGGCCTAACGTGATCACACTACTGTGTGGAGAACAGACTGGAGTAGACAGCATCAATTATCTGGAAGTGACAAATGTCTGCAAATTTAGCAGCTTGGCATAGCACCAGCCTTGTATCTTGGTTTCCTAGGGAATTGGCTCAGAGTCTCTGTAGGCTGAAACCAAGGTGTGGGCTCAAGATGAGGCCTCACCAGAGGCTCAGGGCTCCTCTCCCAAGTTTTTGTCCCATACACAAAACCAAGGCTTGAGGCTGAATGTTTTTCACAGGCTAACCTCTGCCCCCCCTCACCTGCTGCTCACCTCATGATGCTGAGTCTTAACCTACTTCCGTTAGTGCTCCCCCAAACACCCATCCATGCCTCCATCACGCTCCACCCACCTGCCATCGTCCTGAGACCTTCCTTCCTGCCACTTCTCAAAATCCTGATAGTTTGCACTCCTCGTGTGTGCGTGTGTGTGTGTGTGTGTGTGTGGTGTGCTCACGTGTGTGGGGGTGACACACGTGTATGAGTCTATGATCATGTGCGTGTGCATATGTCAATGTCAGGTGTCTTCCTCAGTCACTCCACTTTGTTCTTTAACACAGGGTCTCTCAATGGCCACGACCTCACCGATTCAGCTAGTGCCACCACGCTCAACTACGACATAGGTGCCAGGAGGTTGAACTCAGGTCCTCAAGCTTGCACACTGACACTTTATCAATAGAGCAATCTTCCGTGCCTCTCTACTCTGAAATCAGTCCTCCACAAGAGGCCCCCCAAGACTGGGAGGATCTCTTTTGCTTTCTTTTTTATTTTTATTTATTTATTTTTGTTGTTGTTTTTTGAAGTAGGGTCACACTGTAGCCCAGGCTGACCTGGAATTCACTATGTAGTCTCAAGGTAGCCTTGAAGTCACTGTAATCCTCCTACCTCTGCTTCCCGAGTGCTGGGATAAAAGTTGTGTGCCACCATCCCCAGCTACTTTTTAAAATATATTTATTTGTTTGTTTTCAAACAGAGAGGGAGGGAAAGAGAGAGAGAGAGAGAGAGAAATGGCACTCCAGGGCCTCTAGCCACTGCAAATGAGTTTCAGATGCATGTACCACTTTGTGCATCTGGCTTTATGCGGATCTGGGGAATTGAACTAGGGTTGTTAGGCTTTGCAGGCAAGCACCTTAACTGCTGAGCCATCTCTCCAGCCCTCTTTTGATTTCTATGGGTGACCTGTTTTATTTCCCAGGAGGACACACGACACTGTGCCTTGTGACTCTACCAGTAGCTCCTCAGCATGCTCTTAATGAGGCTGTGGCGAGGACCTCACAATGGAGGACCAGCCCGCTAGGAATTTCTTGAAGCAACATGGATCCATTTGCGTGGAGTTCTGGAGTCCGGAAGCCCAAGATCAGTCACTGTGCTGGCAGGCTGGCTTCTTCTGCAGCCTCTCTCTTTGCCTTGTAAATGGCCACCTCCCCTTTGTGTCCCCACATGGCTTCCCTTGGATGTCTTTTTCCTCTTCTTATATCATAATGGGCCCCATTGATTAGGATCCACCCTAATAAAGTTTTTTTATCTTTTAAAAAATACATTTATTTGGGGCTGGAGAGATGGCTTCGCCATTAAGGCATATGCCTGTGAAGCCTAAGGACCCAGGTTCAATTCTCCAGGTCCCACGTAAGCCAGATGCACATGGCGGCACATGCATCTAGAGTTTGTTTGCAGTGGCTAGAGGCCCTGGTGTGCCCATTCTCTCTCTATACCTCCCTTTCCCTGTCTTTAATAAACAAACAAATAAATAAGTAAGTAAATAAAATTATTTATCTGCAGAGAAAGAGAGAGAATAAGTACAGCAGGGCCTCTAGCCACTATAAACACACTCCAGATACATGTGCCACTTTGTGCATCTGGCTTTACATGGGTACTGGGGAATCGAACCCAGGTAATCAAGCTTTGCGCCAAGCACCATAAGCACGGAGCCATCTCTCCAGCCCAAGTTGTTTTATCTTAATTGCCTCATTACAGCCCCCCATCTCCAAATATAGCCTAGTCTTAAAGGACTTGGGGTTAGGACTTGAGCATTGTATTTTAAAGGGTAAGAGTCACCTACTAGGTTACTGAGAGGTGTTAGAGAATAGGCATGGGATAAATAACACTCTCATTTATCTTCCTGTCCCTGGCTGGCAGAACAGCCAAGAGGTCAGGGCCTTGGGGACTGTCTGTTCCAGGCTTCTGTCATTCACTGAAGTTTCCCACAGGCTATTGGAAGCAATAATGTTGGGTAAGGGATGGGGTAGAGCTGATTGAGAGTCACATGTTCCATCGGCAGAGGCTGGAAGGGACCAACGGGACTGCCTGGGCTTCTCCGTCCCCTGCCTAACATATTCCCCAAGCTGTGGACCGAATTTCCAAAAAGAAGCGTTTGTCAAAAGCCAAAGGCCTCTTTCCTCAAACCAAGCAGTGCTGGCTGGTAGACTCTGTGTATGCGAGGTGACGCCCTGTCAAGTGACAGGACAATGTAAGAAAAACTAGTCATTTTAGAGTTGGAGAGATGGCTTAGCAGTTAAAGTGCTTGGCTGCAAACCCTAAGGACCCAGGTTTGATTCCCCAGTACCCACAAAAGCCAGATGAACATGGTGGCACATGTGTCTGGAGTTCATTTGCAGGGGCTAGAGGTCCTGGCATGCCCACACATACCTTTCTCCCTCTCTCTGCCTCTTTCTCTCTATCTCAAATAAATAAATAATCTTTTTTAAATAGTCATTTTACTTGGGCGTGGTGGCGCATGCCTTTAATCCCAGAACTAGGGAGGCAGAGGTAGGTGGATCACCATGAGTTCGAGGCCACCCCGAGACTACACAGTGAATTCCTTGTTAGCTTGGACTAAAATGAGTCCCTACCTTGAAAAACAAAAAAACAAGCTGGGCGTGGTGGTGCACGCCTTTAATCCCAGCACTCGGGAGGCAGAGGTAGGAGGATCGCCGTGAGTTCAAGGCCACCCTGAGACTACAGAGTTAATTCCAGGTCAGCCTGGACCAGAGTGAGACCCTACCTCAAAAAAAAACAAAAAAAAACCAAAACAAAACAAAAAGCCATTTTAGGGCTGAAGGGATGCTTAGTGGTTGAGGCGTTTGCCTACAAAGCCAAAGTATCTAGGTTCGATTTCCCAGGACCCATGTTAGCCAGGTGCACAAGGGAGCACATGCATTTGGAGTTTGTTTGCAGTGGCTGGAGGCCCTGGCGTGCCCATTCTCTCTCTCTCTTTCAAATAAATAAATAAATAAATAAATAAATAAATAAATAAAAATAGCCATTTTAGAAGGTAAGTTTTGTCTGGAGAGATGGCTTAGTGGTTAAGGGACTTGCCTGCAAAGTCTTCTCCAGGTCCCAGGTAAGCCAGATGCACAAGGTGGCACATGCATCTGGAGTTGATTTGCAGAGGCTAGAGCCCTGGCATGTCCTCTCTCTCTCTCTCTCCTCTTTCTCTCCCTGTGTCTGACTCAAATAAAAATTAATTTTCTTTTTTTTAAAAAGAAGGTCAGTTTTGCTTTACAAGGCAAATCATTAGAGCTGCCATTTTCCTAGCAATTTCCACACCATACACTGGTGCATGCTCCCTCTCTCTCTCTCCCTCCCTCCCTCCCTCCCTCCCTCCCTCCCTCCCTCCCTCCCTCCCTCCCTCCCTCCCTCCCTCTCTCTCTCTCTCTCTCTCTCTCTCTCTCTCTCTCTCTCTCTCTGTCTCTCAACACAGTTGCCTTCATTTGAGCGTCTCTGAGAAGCATACCCCTTTGGGGATTCATGCAAGCCCACAAGGCTAGCCTGCTGCGTGCCCTTCCGCATGTTTACCCAATACATGGGCAGCGTTTATGAGGCTAATGGCCCCAATGTATTCCAGGGCGCAGAGACCCAGCAGGAAAGCGCAGAAGCTGGCAACGTGCATTTGCTCAAATTGATTCCGCATAGGCCTTAAGTAAACCACTACCTCTAATACAAGCAAGCTTCTCTGCTCCCTCTCGCAAGACACCATGCTATTAGAAGCTGAGGAATAAAGTAGGTATTTTAGAAAAGAAGAAAAATGAGGTACAGGTCAGCCTGAGGTTCAGAGTACTACTGTGGGTTACTGTTCCTTCTTTGAAGAAAACTAAATAACTTTACTAAATTATAAAGCATTTCAACACTAGCTCTTCTGCTCCCCTTGGCACAGTCCTTCAGTGTGAACATCTTGCTATAATAAAAAGAAAAAAAATCGCCATCAACAGAAACATCAGGAACCTCATCTGTCCACGGCACACAGAAACAGAAGCGAATATAAAAACAACAGCAAAACCCCTCAGAGCGGCTCAAGTGCTGCAAGGCTGGTGTGGTTTATCCATCTAGACCTTCCCAGCCATGGTGGGGTACTTGCTTTCAGTGGATGCCAGAGCCCAACATTTGGTGAAATGCTTTTCAGTCTTGTTGCAGATCAGAAGCTGGAATATGAGAGTAACCTTGACTCTGCTCTCTACAGCTGGGAGGCAGGGCGGAGACAGGAACCCCAGAAGAGCCAGAAACATCAGGGGGCACACCTTATCCCCCACCAGGGAAGCAACCAGGCACCTGACTCACCCAGCATCATCCGAGGCACGGCTGCCAGCCCAAGTCATAAGGAAAAAGCTAAATCATGTTGAACATTCTTTATGTAAGGGAAAATGACATGCAAGGTACATTTCTGGAGAATGATTAACATTAAAAAAAAAAAACTCATAAAGTTGACATGCCATATCGGGACTGTTTTGGTCTTGATATAATGCAACGGGAACCACCGAGCCTCTACAAATAGGCCTGTAATCTTTGCTATGTGGGAGTCTGAGGCAGGAGGATTTTATGTTCAAGATCAGCCTGGGCTATAGAGCAGGTTCAAGTCCAAATGAACAATTTAGCAAATCTCAAAATTAGGAGAATGGGTGTGGGGGTGGGTGGGGGGATCCAGCTCAGTGTGGAGCACTTACCTACCCTGCTTAAGACCCTAGCAACTCCCAGAACACGGTGGAGAAAAGTGACGCTAAAAAGTCTCTAAATTGGTACCAAAAAATAAAAAAGAATTTTATTGGGTTGGAGGGATGGTTTAGAGGTTAAGGTGCTTGCCTGCAAAGCCAAAGGACCCAGGTTCCACATAAGCCAGATGCACAAGGGGGCGCATGCATCTGGAGTTTATTTGCAGTGGCTGAAGGCCCTGGCACAGCCATTCTCTCTCTTTCTCTCTGCTTCTTTCTCTCTTTCTGTCTGTCACTCTCAAATAAAAAAGAAAAATGAATTTTATTGCCATGTGTGGTGGCCCTTTAAATCCCAGCACTTGGGAGGTAGAAGCAGGATGATTTCTATGAGTTCAAGGCCACTCTGAAGACTGCATAGTGAAAAGGCAAAAAAAAAAACAAAAAACAAAAAGAATTTATTAATTTTATTGTGTGTGTTCACGGGTGAGTACAGATGCCACATGTTTGTGGGGACCAAGGACTGCTTGGAGCTTGTTGGTCCTTGCCCTCCACCTCCTCTGAGGCTGGTTCTCTCTTTCTCGTTGCTCACCGCTGCATTCGCCAGCTTAGCTGCTCCATTGGAAACTCTCCAGTCTTCACTCCCCATCTCACTGTCAGTGTGCTGCGATTGCAGACCTAGCCCAGACCAACCTGCAATTTACTATGTAGTCACCACCACGCCCAGCAGCTTCTGGCCTTTATGTGGGGATCTGGGGATCCAAACTCAGGGACCCAGGTTAATCCGTGTGCACTGGTCCACCTCTCCAGCACTAACTTTATTTCTTAATCCAGGGATGGCTTTGTTTCAGACTCCAGTGAGTCTGGAAGCTATCGCAACCTCCTTGGGACCTGGCTTTCATGCCCTGCTGATCCCTTTCATGCTCGTCCCAGATGGGCTTTGTCTCCTGGTGTCAGCATGGCTTGCAGTTGCTCAAATCTGGTACACATGAGACCCTCCTCTTTTCTGACCCCACACAGGCAAAATGGCAAGATGAACACACACCCATTCCCAGCGCAAGCCCAGAGTTCTGAATGGCCAACCCAAAGCACATGCCTGCTCCTAAACCATGGGAGGAGGTCAGCTCCACACAGAGCACAGACAGAATGGCTGAGGGCTGGGGTAGATGCTACTAGGAAAGTGGAGATATGATGGTGGTAAAGAGAGCGGAAAATGTCTACCAGGACAGGAAAGTCCTGGACTGAGCTTGAGGCCTCTGGGTGTAATTATTTTTATTGCTTTGTTTTGCTTTTTAGGTACATAATAAATATTTAATGAGTAGATGGGTTACTAGCAATGAATTAGGTAACAGCATATTTCAAGATCCCTAATGTTACGGAGGCATTCACACACAAACATATATAAGAACAGTTATATATGGACATCATTATAAATAATATATACTAAGATGTTAGAAAACAAAGCATTAGTAGAATTTAAGCGTGTTTTAAGATAACTCTCATACATCGTGGCACAAACTTATATAGTTCTATTTTTTTTTTAATTTTTGTTAGTATTCCGTAAACATCTTTGTACATGCAGCTTTTTCTTTTTTATCAATTTATGACAGTTCCAGAAGAGGAAGCAGAAACATAATGTGAATATTTTAAGACCATTAGAATACGTTTTTAGATCTTGTTTTCATCATGTGTGGCTGTAGAGGGAATTTGGGAAGAGACCACTTGAAGTCTCTGCATGAAGGTCTTCACTTCTCCCCAAATTGATCAGATAAGGCCACTTAACATCTAAGCAATAAAAGGGCTTCCTGCTGCTGCCAATCAGTGGGAAGTTTCTGGAAAAGGTGATCCGGCTCCCATCTCTGGCAAAAGTCCCTGGCCCAAAGATGGCAGCCACAGGGGCCATCCATGCCTGCCTGTGTGTGCCCGGGCGCCCACATGCTCAACCTTCAGGGCACTGGCATTGCTCCAGAAGGTGGGAGCTGAGGTCCAGTTTTACTCCCAACCTACTGTGGACCATCCCACTATCCTTGGTGGACTTGGGGATGCGTTTCTGGCACAGAGGTAATAGCAGGAATGCAGAGCACATGTAAGGCTGCTCAGAGCTAAAAAATAAAATAAAATAGGCTTTGACTTCTTTAAGATAATTTAAATATTCTGTTATTAGGTTAATCATGTGTGGATTTTATTCAACTAACTTACTAGACTACAAATGGGTTTTCAACTGAATGCATAAGCCCTGACTCATTTTAAAGTAAGAGCTCTTGGGGCTAGAGAGATGGTCTAGCAGTTAAGGTGAAGTCGAAGGACCCAAGTTCGATTCCCCAGTACCCATGTAAGCAAGTTACAAGATGGCACATGTGTCTGGAATTCATTTGCAGTGGCTGCAGGCCCTGGTATGTTCATACTCTCCCTCCCTATCTGCCTCTTTCTCGCTAATAAATCTTTTTTAAAAAAGGAGAGCCAGCTGAGCACTTGCAGGGTCTCATGTTTTCACCCCTGCTTTCATCAGGATGGCTGGCCCTGAGTTTCCAGTAGGTTCTCTTGCCTCTGTCTCTCTCTTATAGGTGTGGCTAGGATTACAAAAGCCTGTCACAGCACCTAGCTCTTATGTGAATGTTGGAGATCTGCACTGAGCTATCTCCCCAGCCCCTCAAACTTCATTTTAGTAACAGTAAAATGTTTCTGTGTCTCCCCTCATATTATAATCTCCTTCAACATTAGACATGTCACAACACATTCATTACGAGTCATCTGATAAGGAAATGAATATAACCCTCAATTCCCAAAAGGTCTAAGTTTGGAGCGGGGAGCTCTCGGCCTCCAGAAACCTTTCCGGGGTGTGAAGCAACAGATCTGATGCAAAGACATGATAATCCAGGGCTCTTCTCTTAGGCCAGATCTTAAAGAATTTTGCAAACTGCCATTTTGTTCTTGAAAAATAATACACCGTATTAAATCAGAGAGGGGGTACAGTTAGGGTGACTGGACTCCTGAAGGTAAAAAGAAAAAGACAGGAAAGTCTGCACTTGCTAGAATTCAAAGATGAGCTGACTTATCTCTTGCCTAGTTCCCTAGACCTGTTTTTCCACAAACAACCAGGCCCCCTCCTGGGAGGGAGGTCTTTCATAAACATGGAGGAGAGTGGAAGGTGAGCAAGATGGCCTCCCTCTTTATCTGCATCTGTGCAGAGGTGGACCAAAGGCCCAGGAACAAAAATCCCACTCAGGAGACAAACGGTCTGCTCCTGGAGCTCTGTCCTGGAACTCAGTCATTTTAGCCCAGACGTCCTCCAAGCAGAAGCTATCACGCACTCACCTATGTCATAAAGAAAGCTCACTTAAGCATCTGCAGAAATCTGATTTTAAATAACTTCTTACTGCCCCTCCAAGGAAAATAGCCGGCCTATGTGCCCCTAATTAGCCAACTTCCTCTGCTGGGTTGTTAACTGTAAGACAATTAAATGTTAGGAAATGTTTACCAAAAATGATGGCTACAGTTTTAAACTATCAATCTTCTGGCTAGTTGACAGTAATTACATAATTGGGCCTGAAGCCTGTTAAGAAAATGCTAAGTTCACAATAATAAAATTATGTCATCAAGTACCAGGGTCTACAGTAATGTGCCAGGCACACTAACATAAAAATGAGAGAGATGGCTCTTTAGTAGCAAGGGGATAGGCAGAGCACAGGAGAGCAAAGGAAATTAAAGAAAATGAGAGCAAAGAAAGGAGACAGGGCAACAAGAGAGGGAGGGAGTGGCAGAGAGAGCGAGCACGCGTGCACACGCCAAACGAGGGGACTGCATCTCTAACGCGAACACCGCTACAGGCCCTGGTAAGTTACCTGACGGACAACAGACATTTAATAAATATGGCTGAAAGAACATAGTAGGGCTGCAGAGATGGCTCAGCAGTTAAAGGCACTTGATTACAAAGCCCGAGAGCCTGGGTTCCAGTCCCCAGTACCCACATAAAGACAGATACACAAAGTGGTACATGTCTCTAGAGTTTGTTAACAGGAACAAGAGGCCTTGATATGCCCATTTTATCTCTCTCTCTTTCTCAAGTATTTCTTTAAAAATTTATAATAATCCAGGCATGGTGGTACACGTCTTTAATCCCAGCACTCTGGAAGCCGAGGTAGGAGGATGTTCATGAGTTCAAGGCCACCCTGAGACTACATACTGAATTCCAGGTCAGCCTGGACTAGAGTGAAACCCTACCTCAAAACACCAGAAAATTAAATAAAACAAAATTGTTTAAAATCCATGCTATTTACCTTTAAACTATTTAAACACACAAACAGATGTTCTACAAATCACATATAATCTAATGAAACAATACTTTTCAGTGTTACAATTTAGTTTACAAAACAATTTATTAAAAAAACAATACGTGACAGCAGTGTAATCAGAAATCATTTTATTATCAAGTCTCCCTGCTATTCATTCACCACTGACTTCTACTATGCATGGACACTGATCTAGTTCGATTTGCCATCATGGAGCAGTCTTCCACAGGAAATGAGGAAGGTGAACTGTGCATTCTTATAACAGCACCAGGTTACCTTGTTGTCAAAGAGCTTTATCAAATAGAACGTTTTCAAAGTACCCCAGGAGGTAGCTCAGCTTAGCAGGTTTCACTGAGATCTATTTGGAAGGTGACAAAACAGGTGTGGACCTTCTTAAGCCCACTGGTGGCTTATTTCATGTCACAGCTCGGAAGTGATAAAGACTGAATAAGAAGCAGATCTCCTGCACGCCATCTCCATTGGTGGAAAGCCAACCACACCATGGGCCCTTCCTGACGGTGTCAGCTGCTTGGGGTTCTTCGATGCTGAAGAGGGAAGCAGCAGTCCTGTGCAGAGTCCTTTACCGATGGCACCGCGCTTCCCCTCAGCCAGCCTCCCAGTGTGTGCCCTCACTTCAGACAGAAGCATGAAGATGTCTGCTGTCATCATCAGACTTGGTGACAGCCTCATTTCCTGCCAAATGGATCAGACCACACTTTTAACCCTATGGAAAGAAACATGAAGAAACACCAGGATCCAGGGTTAAATGTGCCGGCACATCACTCAGTTCCTAACAAACATGACCCCGAAACGCAGCCATGCAGTTGCCATGTGGAAGAGCCGACGGCAGGGGTTGCGGAAGCCCGGGATGGTGTGCAAAGAGGCCATGGAGCCCTAGGGACTGCAGTGGCTCAGATGTTATCCCATAATAGAGAGATGTGTCTGGCCTAGTAAATAAACATGTAAGAATGCTGCCACCAACTACAGGAGTTTTGGTTAATAAGTTGGAAACCTCTCAAACTCTGCAACTGAGATCATCTTAAAGCGACAACCCATGCAGTCCTCAGGGGAGGTTTGGGGACTTGTGTGTGAAACTCAACCCCACAGCAATGAAAACCGCTCTCACATAAATGCTATTTTCCCATTGAGGCAGTACTTAAATAGGTGCTTGGTAAATAAGTCTGCAAAACAGTTATCCACATTTTAATTGCACACTTATATTACATTCTATCCCACTTATCAACTGCAAGAGTCTTGGACAGTCCCTAGAAAACGGACAGCTGTTGCTAAAATTACCAGCAAAATCAAGTTCAAGTGAAGAACTGTTCTCCCCACAGCAAAGCCAGTGCATGAGCAGGACACCACAGGAACACAGGTGAGATCACATTGTGGGGATTTTTAAGTTTACCTGGTGGTTGCACGTCTTCTTGCACAATACCAGCCCGGTTTACGGCTTGCTCCTTCTCTGAGACACAAAACAGAACAATTACTCTTTACAAGGGGAGGGATCTATTTATAAGGGCCCATGATGAATGATATTTCAAAATGTGATCGCATTCAGAACTAGCACCGCTCAAAGCTTGTAGGCTGTGGAAGCTACATGCTACAATGTAAAAAGGTTGAGTGGGGATGGGGAGACGGCTCAGTGGTTAAAGGTGTCTGCTTGCAAAGCCTACCACCAGAGTTCAATTCCCCAGCCACCCCTGTAAAGCCAGTCAGGGCATCACTGACAATGACAAGAGACATTGGCGTACCCATACACACATCCATGCATGTGCACAGATAAATAAAAAACTCAAAAATAAAATACAAAGATTGAGCATTTTCAATAAAATGAATCAAGCTGTACTTCAAAAGAAAAGCTCCCAGCTAACATCTTTTTTCCTGTGATCTCAGCATTTTGGAACGGCAACAACACAACAGAAAAAAAAAAAAAAAATTCTAAAGACCTGGTGGGCGTGTTATGAGAAGCGGATGCCTGTGGAAATGAAGGGACAAGTACAATGAACAAGAAAATGACGTCGTTTATATGTCAAAAATTCACTCCACGGAAGGACTGGACTTGGAGCTAAATATGCTATGTTTTTTGATAGGAAATAGAGCAGAAAATTAATCTTTGGGTGGGTGGCTTTGGTTTGGATAATTGAAGCTTCCCTAATTGATTGCAGGTGCTGTGCCAATTAGCAAGCGCGTCGTAGCTCCAGCAACTCCACCAGTCTCTTTGGAGATGTCCAACAGGCAGGGGCCAAGAGAAATTGAGCATTTTATGACTGTGGGCTTCAAGCACTCTGACACGTCTTTCTAAGTGGTTTAGAATAAATCCAAGGCCTGTGACAACAAAGACTTATTATTTTAAGTGTCTTGACGAATGGCAGCTTTTTAGAAGACTTAGAGTCAAAGGATTCATGCCACAAAATTATAGTAATTAAATGTTATAATCAGACCCTTGTTTTAATCAGACTGACAGTGTTTCTTTAAAGCCACATTTAGCACTTAGTTAACACTGGGCGATTTCATTTTGGCCTCTGGATTCTCATAAAGTTCCACAGGCATGAAGGTACAAGGAAGAGGGTTTTGCTAACTCTTGATACTCACTGAACCTGCTTCTCCAGCGATGTGACAGAAAGTCAATCCTAATCGACTGGCTTGATCGGTTTATCAATGTTAACTTTTGCTTTGGAAAATAAATCACTGGGTGATAGGATTATGGGAACCTGATATACAATGCTAAGGGGGCAGTGAAAAGACAAAGCACAGGGAGGCCGATGAGCCAACAGCCCGATGGTCTCAAAGAGTCTTCCTGAAAGGATCCCTGGCCAGACACAGCTATGCTGAAAGGCTTCCTCCAGCTCGAGTGGATGATGACGGCGTCACGATGGGTCACTGGGTTTCTGAAACTCAGCACAAAGGCACTCTCCTTTCCCAAGACATTCTATTCCGTTGGCCCCAGTCCTACCATGCTGCCAACGTGGAGATCTCTGAGCATGGATCTCTCAAACGCGCTCTTAGGAAATGCCAGCTAGTAAAAGACCCACTGTCATCAGTTTTGCCAGGAACAAAAATAAACAGAATTTTCTACACCTAAAAGGTCTCTGTGATTATGAAAGAGGAAGAGATGAGTTTTGAAAAGTAATTGTCAGAACCATTCTAGATATTTGGATGTAAGCAACTCAGTCATTGTAGTACACCAAATACTCTCTTGAGGAAACAGCTACTACTGCAAAGCCAAAGACACTGGCAGGCTGCCAGGTGTGGGTGGCAGGGACAGAATGCCTAATGTGCTCTAACCTCGGTGAGCAGTGGAGAACCAAGTACAAGGAAGGAATCCTGCCTCCCACTCTCCTGCTAATTGCTAATGAGGCTGGAGGGAGGCCAGAGCTTTGTTTTAAATAGACCATAATCCCTTCATAATCCTCATCCCAACACAACCACCTCTCCAGTCAGGCCCAGAGAGGCAATTTAAACCAACTCCTATCGAGTTATACCATTGTTAGGAACCAGGTATGTGCATCCTATCTACATCCTGGTTTTTCAATCCATTATTGTTTTATAAACACTCTCAGGCCAAAGCAACCTTAGTAAAAGCATGATAGCACACTCAGCCCCTTCATCCAAACATGCTACCAGGAAGAGAGGAGGCAGACTCTCAGGACTGAGCAGGCACACCGTGATGTAGTTTCTATGTTGCCACTACTGGAGAGAGAGAATGTTTATCAGCCTGAGGAAAGGGGCACGATAGAAGAGAAGCCAGTGTTTCACTGCGTGAACAAATTAACTGCTGACTTCAGTCATGAGCATGTTTCCATAGGGGGTGAATGGACTGAAACTCGACCGTAAGGCATGGTTTAAAATGTCCACTCCAGTGTCCCAGCAAGCCCAACTCTGCCCCCTGGTGCTAAGGCAGAGAGGTTCCATGCGGACTTTGAATTGCAAAATGTCCCCACCCTCTCCAAAGGGCCAAGATCTATTATTAAAGTTGTTTATACATGCGGGCGGGCTGATCTGGGTATGGTAGTGAAAGAATCCACCTAACAAGTTTAAGTCTTTGAAAATGAAAACGTATCCTCATAGCATGCGTCTGCACTAGGGAGTAGATCTAGTGTGACCTGTCACTGTACTTGACACGGCTACACACATGCGGCGCACGCTCGTCTGGGCTCCTAGAGCGTTGGTGAGGGGGCACTAGTGGAGGGCCAGCCAACCGACAGGAAGACCTCAGAAATAAGCAGAGAAAAGCCGGTGCTAAAGAGGACCTCCGGAATCTACCGCCCCCACCTCTGCCAACAACAGCTGAAATAAAGCAACTCGCAACTGGAATTAATTGGGACAAATGGCAAATTGTGCATATAGCTTACGTATTGGATAAAAGCCGTCTGTCAATATTAAAGTTCCTGGCTTGGACAACCGCACTGTGATTAGATAAGAGAATGTCCTTGTAACTACAGGCTTAAATGGATCAGCGGGATCCCAGTGATAATTGCAATACAAGTGTGTGTATATGCTATCTATGGAGAAAGAAAGCAATTGGGGCAAAATGTTAAGTGGTAAATATAGGTGAGAGATATACACGGAGTTTTTTGTACTCTTCAATCTTTTCTGTCAGTTTAGATTTTTTCTTATTACAAAACTGCATGTGCAAAATATGCAGATAAAGTTCAACAGCAGTGTGACTGTTACATGATGATTCCTCCAAAATATTCACTGTGTTTAAAACACCAAACAAACATCATTATTATTATTATTATTATTATTTTGGTTTTTTGAGGTAGGGTCTCACGCTAGCTCAGGCTGACCCGGAATTCACTATGGAGTCTCAGGGTGGCCTTGAACTCACGGTGATCCTTCTACCTCTGCCTCCCAAGTGCTGGGATTAAAGGCATGGGCAACCATGCCCGGCCCAAACAAACTTTTTAAGTGTCATAGTCAGCTTCACGTTGCTGGGATGAACATCCAGGCCAGGCATGGTTTGTGGGAGGAAGGGATTAATTGAAGCTTACAGATCCAGGGCAAGTTCCATAATGGTGGAAGAAGCTGGTCCATTTTTACAGTCCACGCAGAGACACCACAAGCAGGCACCCCCAGGGAGCCCCAGGCAAGCTGCACACCTTAGGCTGGAATTCAGGCCCGCCCCCAGGAACATCTGAGGGCTGGATGGCAGGATCTGCCCACAGTGACCCCTCCTCTGGCTAGGCAGCTGAGCTCCTATTGGGGGACAGCCATTCAAAATACCACAGCAAATACTCCCATGGTGCCCCTGTTTTGCTGCCGCTGTCTAGGTCCTGCCATCTGCCTAAGAGGAGCTGGAACTGGGTGGGCACTGGTGGCAGGCTGGAACCAGAAGCCAAGGGGAACTTAATGGTCATGACGGCAACTGAGCTAGGTGGCCAAGGGGACCCGAAGAGTGACTGTGAAGCAGTGACTGAGGGGTACCAAAGGGTATAAAAGCAAGTGTAAGCCGCAGGCTGTGGGGAACAAATAGCAAGAAGACAGCAGTGAGTGACCAGGACCAAATGGATGTGACACTGACGGGTGTGAAACAGTGGCTGAGGAAAGCCACGTGGTCCTGACCACGAGTGTGAACCAGCTGGCTGAGGGTGAGCAACCAGACAGAAGAGCAGGTGGCAGCCATGCGCTGTGGGGAACCAATCAGCAAGTGTGAACCAGCTGTATGAAGGAGACCCAACAGTGGCAATGGGTGCAAACCAGCGGCTGAGGGGAGCCACACTGCCCTGGTGGCACGTGCGAAGCAGAGGTGAAGAGACACCATGCCGCATGGTGAGAAGAGGAAAGCAGAGGCCGAGTGCAGCCAAGCAGCAAGTGTGAAGCAGAGGACAAGAGATCATCGGTGGCATAAGTGTGAAACAGCAGCCGAGGCAGCATGCCACCACCAGTGCGCACGTGACCCAGTCAGCTGAAGGAACCAAATGGTCACTTCCCTCACGCACACACGCACGCACGCCTAGCACTGTAAACACTTCTGTTTACTCGTCAGAGCCTGTGCGAATCCAGAGGGCTCTGCAGGGCCAGTCCGAAAACAAGACTTCAGCCGGCTCTGCGTTTCGTTCACTTCCCAAGCGACTGGGATGAAAAGCATATTCTAAACACCTGGCATGTGTCAGGGAAATTGTCCTTACAGGGGAAGAATTATTCCCTCATTAAGTGATTTCTCAGAACCTCCTTCTAACAGATATGCAGCACTGGAGGTGAGGGGCAGCGAAAAGTACACAATGCGGCTGAGCAGCGGGAGAATGGAAGTCCTCTGGCCTGCCCACGAACTTTCACCCCACGGCTTCTCAAGCGTTCTTTGATGTCTTCAAGGCTTGGTAGTAGGGCATTAAGCAGACAAGGTCAGGAGTCAGTGTTTTGTGTCTCCAAGCAATTAACGTGCTGGGTGGCATTGAACAAGTTACCTAACTGGCTAAGCCCTTCCGGCAAGACCCTATGATTTTATGTTTCTGCACATCTAATTAAACCTGCAAATGACCAAAATCACATAAGTGACCTAATTCTATCCCATTTCACCAGTGGACCTCAATGCCTAAAACACGAGCTGTTGTGGTTCCCAAGCCATACTCAGAATCACCATCAGGTCGCAGAGTACAAGGACACATTAGGCTTCTAGTCACAGCCCACACTGTGGCGACAGGATGAAGGGAAAAGCAACATCTGGGCTCCCTCTAGAAGCCCAGAAAAACTATCCAACTCCTGGTTTTCGCTCACTGACTCTCAGAGCTAACTTGCCACCTCCTCAAGGCAGGACTCGAGCTGTCATGCAGGGAAAGGGACTTGTACTCCACCTTAAGTTAAGCCTTGAGTCAGCGTGAGCTGCATGTCAAACAGATGCCAAGATGAGGTCCACTAAAACAAGCTTGTCACCGTGGCCCACCTGCTCAGCAGTCACTGAAGATCGGAAGATGTCTTTAGCTCTGCTCTAACAAGCAGCCTTCTTTCGCTTTCCTGCTGCCTGTAGGCTTATTCCAGTGAGGCTCCTCAAACCCACCTGTCTCCACAGCCCCACACCCAGGATGGCCCTAGGAAGGACCTGAAATGACATGTCGCTGTGGCTTTACATGGCCTGTGCTCCTGCCTAGCCGTTCCAGAAACTGTGGCCTTCCCCTTGGTATGTCCAAACCCTAAGGAATACAAATAGACCCAGGCTGGTCAGAGGGAAGAGATAACCAGAGAGGCTCAGATGTAGCTGAAAGGCAGGAACAAGAGAGCAAGCAGGAGTGCTGGAGGAGAGGAGTGTTTCAGGGAGGGAAAGTCAGACTGTGAGACAGATGAGAACCACCGCGCCCTGTGTTGCTGGGCAGGTGGTAAGCATTATCAAAGTCAAATATGGTGAAATCACTATTTGTATTCATGGAAAGTCCTTATTGTAGGCACTCCACCTCATGTTTATTATCATTATTATTACAAATAACTCAATGTGGGCAATGGGGTGATAAAGAGAGTCAGCTCTCTGACAGACTTTAGACCCTTCCCTGTCTTAGCTGCTCTGAGCGAAGCAACCAGCCACACCCCTGCACGCTAGCACCAGCTGTTTTGAACACTCCACAGATGCCTTGAGGACAACGCATAAACTTACAGCTGCCTGCTGCTGAAACAAAATTCCATTTCCAGAAACCAAGGTTCAACCATGGCTATTTCAGATTGTGCTGGATTCTTTGCCATTATAAAGCCTTGGTAAAGTGCAGATGACCCTGCCATCATTTCCATCCGGGCCACAGGGCAAACATTTGCCATGGTGGCCTAACAAAGGAACTTTGGTGACTGTGCAAAAGGAACAATGCCATAATTAGTGGGAACACAGTTCTTCATTTCCACGAAGGTCTGCCAGCCAACTGGTCACTAGCAACACCACCTCCCGGGGTGCTGGAGTCTTGGGGCTCCCTTGCCCTCGAGGCTCATCAGCCACAAATCCCTGCTGTTTACTATTTCCCACAGGCCCACTCTACAACAGGCCAGATATTTCTTGAAAAGGGCAACAGAAGCAGCCTTCCTGTATCTGTCCTCCAGACTTGCCCCTTCTTCCTATGGAGAGAGTGGGGCTGCATGCCATGCATCTGAACCCCTTGCTTTCTCTAGGCCTCCGCTGCCTGAACTCTGAGGACAGCTGTGGTTACGGCCACAGTTTAATCAAGAAGCCAAGCCCGGTGATCAAGTTTGAAGAACAGTATCAGGACAGTGGCCAAAGGCCTGGAGGTTGTGTCAGGTTGTATCTTTCCCAACAAACAAAACAGCTGTTTCAGAAAGAAAACAGCTGGGTGCAGTGGCGCACGCCTTTAGTCCCAGCACTCAGGAGGCAGAGGTAGGAGGATCGCCATGAGTTCGAGGCCACATAGTGAATTCCAGGTCAGCCTGGGCTAGAGTGAGACCCTTCCTTAAAAAACCAAAATAAGTAAATAAATATAAGAAAGAAGAAAACTGAACCCCCCAAAAAGCAAAAGGGACGGGTGTGGGTAAAGGTAAAGAGCTGGTGACTGTGTGTAAAGGATAGGGGTGTGCCTGGGGAGCGGGACAAACAAGGGGGGACTAGAACAGGTGAGGCACGTGTAGCTAGGACAGGGTGAGAAAAGTGTCATGAAGAGTGTCGTGTTGAACTGGGGGTTTGCTTCAGCCAAGGATGGGGGGCTGAAGGGATGGCTTAGTGGTTAAGGTGGCACAAGCGCACAAGTTCACACATGTGCACGAGGTAATACACACATCTGGAGTTCAACTGCAGTGGCAGGAAGCCCTGGTGCACCAATTCTCTCCCTCCCTCCCTCCCTCTCCTCCTCCTCCTTCTCCTCCTTCCCTCCCTCCCTCCCTCCCTCCCTCCCTCTTCCTCTCTCTCTCTCTCTCTCTCTCTCTCTCTCTCTTTAAAAAACCTATAACCCAGCCCTGAGGGAGACTGGAGAGACTGAAGAATCACTGGAGGTAACCAGTTAGCTAGTCTGACCAAAACTTTGGCAGCTCTAGCTGCCAAGGAAACATGTGAAAGAGCAATACAGGAGGCCACAGACATTCTCTCTGGCCTTCCCACACGTGTGCACGGGCACACACATCTGTACATACATACATATACCACATACACCAGCCAAAAAATAAATAAATAAGTGCCGAGGCCATCTTGTTTGGTGACATGCTCCATATCTAACACTGTGTCAGGAACAGACTGACAACTAAAATCCAGGTGTTAAATACAACGAAAGCAAAGAACACTGGCTGAATACCCAAAAATGAACAGTTCATCCAAATAGGTTGGCTCACACTCAGGTGCCCGTACACTGTTTACTGCCAGGTCAGCCGGCTCCAGTACGAGAACCTGCTAAAATCTACATCTCACACTCCTGCCCTAATTTTTAAACAGCTTTTGTGAAATTGTACAACCCTTCCCTCATCAGATTCCCCCAAACCCAGTAAAGTCAGTCTGATAAACGCCAACGTTACAGTTAGGGAAACAAGCAGGGCTGCCTTAAGGTCATTTATCTAGTAAAATAGTAGGACCTCCAGCTGCTCACTCCCCCCACACACCTTTTTTTTCTTTCCTCTTTTGGCTTTTTGAGGTAGGGTCTCACTCTTGCCCAGGCTAACCTGGAATTCACTAAGTAGTCTGAGGCTGGCCTCGAACTCACAGCAATCCTCCTACCTCTGCTGGGATTAAAGGTGTGTACCACCACACCTGGCTCTTCACCCCCTTTTCTTAACCCCCGGGGTGGTAGTATCATGTATAATGGGTTAGGGATTAAGGGCGCTGGCCTAAGTCTCAGATCTGTGACTCCTCTGTTGTAGGTCCATGGCACGCATCATCAGTGATGCAAGCCTCAGAGTGGCCATGTGTGAAATGGGTGAATAAGGAATGGCCGGAGGATTATTTTGAGCACTAAATGGCTTAAAAGGGTACCAAACACACCTTGGAATAAAAATGAGCTGTTCAGTATTATTTTCCTTGTGTAAAGAATCAGTCATGCCTTTCAGGTAAGGGTTGGCCAAATTCATCAAGATGGAAGCCGAAAGGTGAGCACAGACTGCGTTAAAGCTAAAAGCACAGCTATCGTGGTCACCCCTGCAAAACGCTCATCACAGGCAACTCAGCCAGCCAAAGACTGGGGAGTGTCCCTCAAACACACGTAGGATTCCCCAGCATGATGAAGAGCAGGTTTTGCAATCCAGGCACCCTTCCCATTTGGTTCTGGGCGGGTCTTTGTCTGGGTGGCTGTCCTATGCACTGCAAAGACTTTTTTGTTTTTTGGGTTTTTTTTTTAGTTTTTATTTTATTTGTTGGGGGAGGGCAAATAGAGAATAGGTTCACCAGGGCCTCCAGCCACTGAAAACAAACTCCAGACACATGCGCCACCTGTGCCTCTGGCTTACGTGGGTCCTGGGGAATTGAACCTGGGCCCTTTGGCTTTGCAGCAAGCACTTTAACCACTAAGCCAGCCCCACTGCAGAAATTTTTATCTTGGATTCTACCCAGGACGTAGCAGAAGCATACTCATTTCCCCTTCTCTCCTTTAGTTGTGACAAGCAAATAAAACATCTCCAGATAGGGATAAATGTCTCTCGAAGACAATGCCACCCTTGGTTAAATCGTCATAGTTGGAAAGTTCCTAATGTCCCAAGTCCAGCTCTGGAAGCTGTAATAACATAGCCTGGAGCAGGGATTCAGTAAGTGGGGAAAACTGGAAGTAGACAGACAGGACTTCACACAGCCCATGTCCCCTTCATGAACCGCGCATGCAGATGGGTAGGAAGGAAGAAACAAGGCCACCTCTGCCTTGCCTGACAATGCTACTAGGAAAGCCATGTGTAAACTCTCAAATGTCGCAGCATTTGTAATGGGTAGAACATTTACATGGAGCCTCAACTTCAGATCACCAAGCCTCAGCCTCGGGAAATATTCCCCAGGGGCTGGGCTGGCCCTCTTCCATCTTCAAGATGATTCAGGTTTCCTGGAGAACAAAATGAGCCTCTAATGCCCAATATTTTCTCTCTGACAGATGGCTTCAGATGCATCAAAGTGCTAATCCTTGCTGAGGAATAGGTCTCCTGGAAGGAGAGTTTGCCTTTTAGAATGGTAGGACGTGAATGATTAAGGAAGAAAATTACTCCCGGGATATTCACCACTGTCATGTGACCAGCCGGTTTAAAATGAAGGGAAACCAACCGAATTGGGGGGGGGGGGGAAGGATTTGAGGACAAAAAATTCAAAAACCCAGATTTACCGTTTAGGTTTTAAGTACTTCCGCTCACACATTTCTGGGAGTGGAAAGGGAGCCAGAAAAACCCCATCAGGGGTCAACAGGCCTCCCCCTGCATCATTGTTGTTAGCCTGGGGGTTCAGAGGGGCCTGGGTTGGAGTATGTGCCTCACCACTTACTAGCTGTGTAACCTTGAGCTAGCTATACAACCTCTCTGATTCTTGGTGTCCCATCTGTAAAATGGGTAACCTCTGCAGTATATGTCCAACCTGACACATGTTAAGCATTTAATATATGTTTACTATTTGTAAGGTAGTACTTGGTGTCGCCCTACTATGTGCATATTGCTTTATATACACAGGAGGCTTCCATTTTACTGAGAATAGAGTCATGGGTATTTATTTATAGGCCCGAACGCTGAAGGTCAGAAGTGGGGACACCTGTCCAAGGTCACGAAGCTGCCCCGGGCGAGCACCCCTGGAAATGACGGGGTGAGGGGTAGGGGTGGGGGTGGGTGGTTACTGGGGAGCCGGGAACCGCGCGGGGTCAGAGGTCACTCACGGTATTCCTCCAGCCTCATTAAGGGCCGGAAGTAGATGGGGTAGAAGGCGGCGCCGATCAGGGAGACGAAGCCGCCGAAAATGAGCGCGGTGCGCAGGTTCCGGGACGAGGACATGGCACTCGCTGGCCCGGGCTGCCCAGGCCGCCGAGGCCCAGCAGGCTGCCCAGACCCCGATCCCGCCCGCCCGCCCGGCCGTGACCCCGGCTGGGAAGAGGCGGACAGGCTTTCGCTTCCGGGCCCGGGGGCGTGGCCTGGGCGTGACGTGGGCGTGGCCTCGAGCCCCGCGCGCCGCAGGCCCCGCCCCCGGCTGCCGGCGCTGCTGGCGGCTCGAGCTACGCGCTCCGTCCCTCTCTCGCGAGGACTTTCTTTCTTTCTTTCTTTTTGTTTGTTTTTCAAGTTAGGGTCTCACTGTAGCCCAGGCTGACCTGGACTTCATTCTAGTCTCAGGCTGGCCTCGAACTCACGGGGATCCTCCTACCTCTGCCTCCCGCGGGGCTACTTTTCCGTCCCCTTCCTGGCCCTGGGCCCGCTCCTTCCGCGCCACCCAGCGCCCTCAGACCCCCCTTTAATTTACACTCTGCTTCCCAGCACGCCTCCCCTTGATGCCTTCCCTCCTGAGTTTGGCTCTTGGTAACTCCCTGCCGTGGAGCAGTCGCTGGACCTTCCTGAGGACAGCCTGTGACGATGAGTGACAAAGGGACGAATCCTGTGGTCCAGGGCGGCTTGCAGGGGGGTTCTGACACCCGAGCCACTGAGGCTTCCCGGGAGGGATGCAGCTTGAATCTCCAAACTGAGGGTGTCTTTTCTGACTGCTTTTTCTCGTCCCTTCCTGTCTCCCAGTTCTCTTTGCTGGGCTGTCCAGTGGCCAGTGAGGATGGGAAGGAGACCGGATCCCAGGAGGACAGAGAGAGCCAGGGCGCAGTCCTACCCGGGGAACCTGAGGGCTCCTCTACCTCTCTGTCCCCATCACAGGTAGCCTGGGTCTAAGTTTGATCTCCCCAGAGGAAGGGAGCCACTAACACAAGGATTCCTTGGCCCTTCGCCAGATGCTTTATAAATATAAATTCACACCAGCCGCTGAGGCTGGGACGCAGAGAGGACAGAATCTTGACCTCAGAGGCATTGTTTATTCCAGAGACAATCTACCATCTCTCAGATGATGTGGTGAACCTAGGTTTCCTCTCTCTGTAGTTTTGTAGTTAAATCAAGATACCATCTACCTCCAGCTGTGGAGGCATATAAATCAGTCCTTCCATCTGCCAGCATGTTTATAGACTATCCACCATGCCCTGAGCACCAGGCAAAGTGCCAGGGGGGACACAAGATGAATATGACATGACCCCCCACTCTCCCGGATGCTGTCGTGGAACAAATGTGTAAAAAGATATCTAATCCCTGATTCAGCCTGTTGCGGATGAGCAATGTGGTCCTACGGGCTACAGATGTGCACGGGAGGAAGACAGATGACTGTGGGGGGAAAATAGCTGCTCCTCGGGCACCCACAGACACTTGTTGCACAAGGAGACAGGACTTCACAGCAGAGAGAATGTGTGATGCATGGCATACACGTGCTATAGAAGATTCCCCGGGTGGTAGTGTACATCTGTCATCTTAGCAGCCACGGCCTCAGCTCCATTTTCTCTGATAATAGCCCAGGTAACTTTAGGGAAACTAGTCCTCCCATACTTTTGGTGAGCAAGGTAAATGGGGCTGTCTGCCTACATTCCTGCTTCTTCCTTGCTCTGAGAGTTTAACTTAGCACCAAGCTGACCAGCGTTCTTTGAACATGAATTAGTTGACTCAGGACTTGGGCCAGTGAGGTTCCATCTACCTGACTATGTGATACAAGTTGCACCAAAACTGGATTTGAACTTAAGTCAATGAGACATTGGTACAGTGGAGGAGGGGAGAAATTGAGGACAAGGTCAGTACAGCAAGAGAGTTGGGAGATGGAGAGAAACCAAATGCTGATGTTGAAGTTGAGCCAGCCATCCCTGAAACAAGATCTGCCCCTGGACTGCTGGGGTGAGCCTATAAAGCCCCTGTTGACAGAAGCCAGCTTAATCTGCATATTGTCATTTACATCAGAAGGAACCCCAGATTAAATGTCCATGTATGAGACCTCCCTTGCTTCACATTGCCTATGCTGCAAGGCTAGGATCACTCTATTTTATAAGCAGCAGAAATCTGAACTCTGGGGTTGAGGGCTATGCCTTGTGATTGCTCATCCCTTGGAGAGCCAGCATGAGCCCCACCCACCCACAAGCCTCAGCAAATCAGCATTGAATATGTCGGGGGAATAAGACATCCTGGTGAGGTGCCAGGAACCACCCCCAAGGCAGGGACAGGACCAGTGTAGCTGATGAGACAAGGTGATATGACAAGACACTCATGGTCTCTCTGTCTCCTTCCTGCTAACGTAAAGGCACTTGCCCCTACCTATATGCCATTCGTGTAGATTATTAGTTTTATCACCCCAGAAAACGATTATCATGTGCCCACCGTCAGGTTCTATCAAATGCAAGTTCATCTCTTGGATCCCAGTATTCTCCCACGTTCACCCATTCTTGAGAAAACCAGTTCCCCCAGTTTTTCTTCCTCTTCTGTCCTGTGGATTCACCCTGCAGATTCTTGTGTCTCCTCCTTGCAGAGCAGTGATTAGATGTAGGCAGGAATCTGGATATTCTTTTTTTTTTAAATGTTTTATTTATTTATTTGAGAGCGACAGACACAGAGAGAAAGACAGATAGAGGAAGAGAGAGAGAATGGGCGCGCCAGGGCTTCCAGCCTCTGCAAATGAACTCCAGACGCGTGCGCCCCCTTGTGCATCTGGCTAACGTGGGACCTGGGGAACTGAGCCTCGAACCAGGGTCCTTAGGCTTCACAGGCAAGCGCTTAACCGCTAAGCCATCTCTCCAGCCCAGGAATCTGGATATTCTTGACCCCATCCATAACTCACTGAGCCAGACCAAGGTGGTCAGATGCCTTTCAAGTGCAGGTGGCGGCAGGCAGCAGGGCACAGAACAGGAGCAGCAGTTGTCCCTGTGGGGTCCGCAGTCTGGTGGGCGGTGATGTGTAGCGGTGTACTATCACTGCTTCCTGGCAGCTCAGCCTTCCCTCCATGATAGCTCCTGATGTCTTCGTAGAATGACCTCTCATTTGACATTCTTGGTTGAACCATCAATCCAGGGGCCTGTTGCACCCCTAAGAAGTGCAGGGCTGACACAGGTCTTGCAGCACAATTGTCCTGTGCAGTCACTGCCATGACTTTCTCATTTAGTACTCTGACTCCGTGGAGGTGACCAGAGTGAGAATGACTCGCTGCATCAGTAACTTCTCTCACCGCTGTGACAAAATACCTGGTGACAGCAGCTTAAGGAAGGAAGGGCTGATTGTGGCTCACAGTTTGAGGTTGGGAAGGTAGGGTACTGAGAGGGGCTACAGCTGTAGCAACAGGGACATGAAGAAGTGGCCACATTGTCCACAGTCAGGTGCAGGGAGTCTTACCCTGGGAGTCTGCTCAGTGTTTCTTTTTTATTTTTTAATTTTTTTTGTTCATTTTTATTTATTTGAGAATGACAGAGAGAGAAAGAGGCAGATAGAGGGAGAGAGAATGGGCACACGAGGGCCTCCAGCCACTGCAAACGAACTCCAGACACGTGCGCCCCTTGTGCATCTGGCTATCATGGGTCCTGGGGAATCGAGCCTCGAACCAGGGTCCTTAGGCTTCACAGGCAAGCGCTTAACCACTAAACCATCTCTCCAGCCCTCTTTTTTACTTTTTAATTTTTATTTTTTTACTCATTTATTTGAGGATGACAGAGAGAGAAAGACAGATAGAGAAAATGGGCGCTGCAGGGCCTCCAGCCACTGCAAACGAACTCCAGATGGGTGCACCCCTTGTACATTCGCCTAACTTGGGTCCTGGGGAATCAAGCCTCAAACCGGGGTCCTTAGGCTTCACAGGCAAGCGCTTAACCACTAAGCCATCTCTCCAGCCCTCAGTGTTTCTTATTCAGTTCTGGACTCTAGCTCATGGGATGGTGCCACCCACATTCAAAATGGGTCTTCTCAGTTCAACTTCCTTGGAAACACCTTCATAGACACTCCTGGAGATCGTTGTCCTAACTGTCCTGTGTCCTAAACCCAGTCAAGTTGACAATGAAGATTAACCATCACACTTGCCCAAGGTCACGTGACCAGGAAGTGGCCAAGCAAGGATTCATCCCATACTGTCTGTTCTCAGAGACAGGCTCTTAACCATCAAGCTAAATCTTCTAGCAAAGTGAGCTTGTGCTCCCTGAGTCTGGATAGGGTTCTCTTGCTCCCAGAGAGAAGAGTCATAAGACCAGTGACACAAGGATGGATGGCACCATTGTTGTGGAGTTCTTTCATTACTGAGGCTCATGTGGGACTATTGTATGTCTCCCACTTGCCAGCAGTCCCAGAACTGCCATGACTGGGAGAGGGACTAGGCAGTTAGGGCGACTGGGGCCCCAAAAGTAAAAAGGCAGGAAAGTCTGTACTTGCTGAAAATCAGAGATGTTCTGACTTCTTATCTCTTGCCTAGTTCCCTAGACTTGCTTTTCCACAGGCAGCCTGGGCCCCTCCTGGGAAGGAGGTCTTTCATAGGATGAAAACACTGTGGTATGTCAAGTTCAGCCTCCAGAACTTGGTGTCAGGGCTAGCCTCTTCCTGAGACAGCCTCTGGCCCTGACCAACCAGCTGCCCCTCTGGTTCACCTGAGCCCAAAGGCAGGGCCCACCACCATAAGGTTCTAAATACATTTGTGAGGGGAGGGTATGCTGTCTGAGCTGCCTGACCACTTGGAAACTTCCAGCTGCTAGTGAGTTTCCCCTGGGCTCAGCCCAGGCCTAGCCCAAGAGAGCCCCCTAATCTTTTCTGTCCATCTGAGCTCTTACACCCTCTAGCTCTCCACAAGGCACGAGCTCTTTGAGCTTTCTTTTTTCTCTTTTCTTTCCACAATTCTCCCAGGCCCTCCATGTGGGATCTCTAGCCTCGTTGGTGTTTTTCCTTGTCTGTACTTCCCTCAATAAATATAACAAATTTTTGTGTTGTTTTGTTTTTGTTTTTTGTCACTCTATCCCAGGCTGACCTGGAATTCACTATGTAGTCTCAGGGTGGCCTTGAACTCACAGCGATCCTTCTACCTCTGCCTCCCGAGTGCTGGGATTAAAGGCGTGCACCACCACCCCTGGCTTAAATATAATCATTTAATCATTATCCTTCTCAGTCTTTTTTATTCAATCCTTTGATTAAAATCAGAAATAAACCTAGGGTTTGGAGTTCAATTCAATGACTTCATGGACCCCGAGCAACACATTACAGTTTTTTCCCCTTACAGGAGGATTCTGGAGTGTTCATTATAGGGTTCAGGTCAGCCCACATGTTCCCAGTAAACTCTATTTGAACTTGAGCTTGTCAGAGTTTCAGTGCATGCCACCAGGAGCCCTAAGAGATACCAGAAACATGGCTGCTTCCAACACAGGGCATAAGTGAGGTGCTTGGGGCTACACAGCTAAATTAATGTTTGGGAAAGCCAAAAGAAGTCTGGTGGAGGGTATTTGTGGAGAGAGAGAATGCAAGTCAAATATATCAGGAACCCTAGGGTGGATATTTTCATCTCAATCACTGAGAAAAAAATTGGCTTGGGCCCCTGCCGGACACTTTTTCCTCCTTCCCTTCTATGTGAAGATTGAATGCTTGCAGGAAGCAGACTGCCAGTGGAGTCTCTCACAGGGTACAGACAGACATCAAAGTTAATCCGCTCTCTGATCTAAGCAAAATGGTGAGGAGAGTTTCTTGGGACAGCAGCTCCACTAATTGTGGCACTGCAGCCTAGCGGATGTGGATGTATTTTTAGAATGCTGCAAATTCCCAGGAAGTGTTGCTACTGGCTGTGGGAAGGCAGACTGGGCGCGCAGCATCTGGAGCGGAGAGCTCCCCTACGGGGTCCACTGGGCAGCGGCTGTGGAGAAGTCGGGGAGTAGGAGAAATGCTCCCATTTTTATGGGAGATTGGGACCCTCTAAAGCCACATATTTTGGCAAATATTTCCAACTTAGACCAGTCTTCAAGGTTTTCTTCCCCCACCCCGTGCTTCCCACAAAAGAGATATCCTCAGATGGCTACCTTTCTTTTATTTAAATTAATTAATTTTATTTTTTATTGATAACTTCCATGATTGTAAATAATATTCCATGGTAATTCCCTCCTTCCCCCCACTTTCCCCTTTGAAACTCCACTCTCCATCATCTCTCCTCCCCCTCTCAATCTGTCTCTCTTTTATTTTGATGTCATGATCTTTTCCTCCTCTTATGATGGTCTTGTGTAGGTACTGTCAGGCACTGTGTGGTCGTGGATATCCAGGCCATTTTATGTCTGGAGGGAGCACGTTGTAAGGAGTCCTGCCCTTCCTTTGGCTTTTACATTCTTTCACCTCTTCCACAATGGACCCTGAGCCTTGGAAGGCATGATAGAGATATTGCAGTACTGAGCACTCCTGTGTCACTTCTTCTCAGCACCATGATGCCTTGAGTCCCAAGGTCACTGCCATCTGAAAAGAGAAGGTTCTAGATGTCTGCCTTTCTTGCTATACTATGCAGCCATCCAGTTTTCAGTCAAGTTTGGGTGAGACCAGAGTATATAGACCCACTGAATTCTGTTGAATGACCACTCGCTTCTGCTCCTTCTTCGAGATTACAGGTCCTGGCAGGGTTGGTGACCTCATCTGCTCTCCCTAGCCATGATTTTCTTACCACTCTTACACATGCCATCTCTGCCCATCACTCAAGTGTTTTATTTATAGGGTAGCTGTATTAGTTTATCTTCTGTGGCTATAACAAAACACAGAGGCCAACAACTTTATAAAGGAAAGGAGTTTATTTAGTGCAGTTTTAGAGGGTGAAAGTCTAAAGTTAGGACATCATCTGTACCCATGATGAGGACCATAATGGCAAGAGTGCCTGTGAAAGCAATTACATGATGCAACAAGGAGACAGAGTATGGGAAGAGGCCAACCTTGCTCTTTGACAATGGCCTACTAGCTCAAGAACTACCCCATTGTCTCAAGAATTCATTTTTCTCCTGAATTACTATGTGGGCCACCTAGGTCTGTGTAACTACTCGGGGGTGGGGGTGGAGATAGGGCTGAAGAGATGGCTTAGCAGTTAAGGCGCTTGTCTACAAAGCCAAAGGACCCAGGTTCAATTCCCCAGGACTTATGCAAGCCAGATGCACAAGGGGGAGCATGCATCTGGAGTTCGTTTGCAGTGGCTGAAGCCCCTGGTATGCCCATTCTCCCTCTACTGCCTCTTTCTCTCTCTCTCTTCCTCAAATAAATAAAAATAATTTAAAAAAAAAAAAGATAAATGAAGCCAGGGGTGAGGGGCATAGCTATAATCTTAGTACTTCAGAGACTGAGGCGAGAGAGTCTTGAGTTTAAGGCCAACCTGGGATATACAGTATCAAAAAAGGAAAACGTATTTAATTTCTTCTGAGTGTGATGTCACCTATAATCTAGTCACTTCTTTCTAAGCGCTAGCTCTTAAAAAGTTCTACCACTTCCCAACATTGATACTGCGAGGAACTGAACTTCTAACACCCAAACTTGGGGTGCACACTCAAAGCCTATCCAAAGCAGACCAGTCACCTTCTGAAAACACAGATCTGTTCCACTGCTGCCCGGCTTGGAAGCGTCAGCGTCTCCTCAGTATGACCCTCAGGCTATGGTCAGCAGGTCATGAAAGATGCCCGCGAGATCCGTGAACTTCTGCAGGGTAAGAGAATCAATCCCTTCAGCTCGAGGGGCATGGCACGAGCCTATGGCCACAATTGACTGAGTTGGCATGGACATCTGATCCCAGAACAGAGTCATACAGATGCATGAGGGTGAAAGATCTGGAGTTTGCCCTGCCAGGATTCAGTCTCCCTTTGGTCCAGTTATCCCTTGCTATGCACCATTCCTTCCTTTGGAATGGGAATGTTTACAATGGTACGTTGTGTATTGGAAGTACATATCTTGTTTTCGTTATGAAATTGCCTTGAGTCTCAGGCTTTGAGTTGCTGAACAGTGTTGGGACTTTTAAAGACTACAGAGACTTGAAAAAAACATTTATTTTTATTTTTATTTATTTATTTGAGAGAGAGAGAGAATGGATGTGCCAGGGCCTCCAGCAACTGCAAACAAACTCCAGATGTGTGTGCCACCTTGTGCATCTGGCTTATGTGGGTCCTGGGGAATCGAACCTGGGTCCTTTGGCTTCACAGTCAAGTGCCTTAACTGCTAAGCCATCTCTCCAGCCCAACTATGGAGACTTTTGAAGTTGAGTGCATCTTGCGTTATGAGATGGTCATGAGCCTATGGGAACCAGGACTGGAAGACAAGGGCTTAAAGGCAATATGTTTAGGTGTCAACTTGACAAGGGGTGGACTTGGGATGGTTAATCTTTTTTTTTTTTTAAGATTTTTATTTATTTATTTGAGAGTGACAGAGAGAGAAAGAGGCAGATAGAGAGTGAGAGAGAGAATGGGCGCGCCAGGGCTTCCAGCCTCTGCAAACAAACTCCAGACGCGTGTGCCCCCTTGTGCATCTGGCTAACGTGGGTCCTGGGGAATTGAGCCTCGAACCGGGGTCCTTAGGCTTCACAGGCAAGCGCTAAACCGCTACGCCATCTCTCCAGCCCCAAGGGATGGTTAATCTTGATTGTCACTTTGATCACACCTAGAATCACCTAGGAGACAAATGTGTGATGGAGTTTCTAGGTTAGATAAATTGAGGCAGAAAGATCCATCCTAACTATGGGTGGCACCATGCCCTGGGCTGGGGTCTGGACTGAATATAAGGGGAAAGCAAGCTGAGCACCACCATTCATTGCTCTCTGCTTCGTGACTGTGGACGCTCTGCTCCTGCCTCAGCCACCACGCCTTCCCCACCATGATGGTCTGTAAGTTGAAATGAATCCTTACTCCCTTTGGCTGCTTCTCACCAGGTGTTCTGTTGCAGCAACAAGGAAAGTAACTAATCCCACATCCCTCCACTGTACTATCTGTTTCTGGAATTTCACCTGGAAAGCCAGGGAGGATGGGGAGGCTGTCTGGGGAGCGGGGACGGGGCGCAGCAGCGGGAGCATGGAGCCACAAGAGCTGTGGTTGTGAGTCAGCAGAAGGCAGGAGCGAGAGCTCTCATGAAGCTGATGGCAGGGCCCTGCCTGGTTGTAGCAGGAAGCGAAGAATGACGAAGGAGAATTAAACTGAAGATCCACAAATCCCTCCTGCTGAGAGTAACAAGATACTTTAAGCCCTAGACTACATGGGATCTATGTATTTGTTCATTCAAGACTCCTGTCATTTGTGTGAACACCCACTATATGCCAGGAGCCTTCCAAACATTAGACAGTTTATGTTCTAGCTGGGGAGACAAATAGTTATGGTTTTTAGTGTTTTATTTATTTATTTATTCTCAAGTAGCAAGAGAGAGATAGAAGAGAGACAGAGAGAGGAGGCGTGCCAGGACCTCCAGCTGCTTGCCAACAAACTCCAGATGCATGTACCACTTTATGCATCTGGCTTTCCATGGGTCCTGGGGAATCCAACCCTGGTCATAAGACTCCACAGGCAAGCCCCTTGATGGCAGAGCCATCTCTTCAGCCCCACAAATAACTATTTTTAAAGGGTAGCAAAAGATCTAGGATGAAAACTGAATAGTCAAGGAGACTGAAGGGGTGGGGATGGGATGCAATGTATATTTTTTTCTTTAGGAAATGACAGGATCCTGAATGAGGGGGAGGGAGATGGCGGTATTTGAGAAAACAATCCAAGGAGAGATTCACAAATGCAGAATTGGGCTGAGCGCAGACATGTTGCTCTACACAGATGCCCGAAAAGGTGGATGCGACTGGAGAGGAAAGAATGAAGGAGGCTGGTTGGAAGTTAGGACAGCCAGGCAGCCAGAGCCACAGCCACACCATCCTGTTGTTTCCCAGAAAGCCTCTTCATCCAGAAGGTCACAAATGACTTTTACTTCCTGACAAAAAAAGTTTATCCCAGAGGCCACCAGTGATTTGGCCTGACATTCTTCTGGGCTTTGCTTTCTGGAACATTCCTCCCTTTTCCCCTTCAGCATCCATCCCATTAATAGCCCTCACCCCTGTTTGCAGGTCTGTCTGTCTCTCTCCCTCTCCCTCCCCCCTTTTAGAAATTGCTGTCTCTTAAGAGCATCTTGTCACACTATTCCCCAAGACCACTGTGACGCTGTACTTCTGCCCAGAGTACTTGTGTGATCATGTGAAATAAATCCCTTTCCCTAAACCTCTAATCAGACCATCTGTGGCCACCTAACTACCCCAAACTTACTGCTTGAAAACCATTTGTTGTTCTTGAAATTCTGTGGAGCATCTGAGAATTTTATTTATTTACGTGTGCGTGTGTGCGTGCACACACGCACGCATGTAGAGGTCAAAGGACACCTTAGGTGGTGTTTATTAGGTGCTACGCATTTTTTTTAAATTATTTATTTATTTGAGAAAGAGGGGGAGAAAGAGGGAGAATGGGCACACCAGGCCTCTAGTTACTACAAATGAATTCCAGATGCATGCGTCACTTTCGTGATACTGGGGAATCAAACCTGGGTCCCTTAGGCCTTACTGGCAAGGGTCTTAACCACTACACCATCTCTCCAGCCCTACGCATATTTATTTATTTATTTATTTATTTATTTATTTTTGAGGCAGAGCTTGCCAAGTTGGCTAGACTGGCTGTCCAGAAAATGACTAGAAAATCTTTTCCTTTTTTGTTTTTGGTTTTTCAAGGTAGGGTATCCCTCTCTAGCCCAGGCTAACCTAGAATTCACTATGTAGTCTCAGGGTGGCCTTGAACTCACAGCAACCCTGGAAAAATCTATATTTTAATTTTTTTTTTTTAAATTTGTAGTTGACATGTAGAGATTTAGCTGAAGCCATTTGGGTTCCACTGGGTTCACCTGCCCAGAGCAGCTTCCTCCGCAGCTGACTGTTGACGCTCCCTTGGATATCAGGACATCCCTCACAAGTGACGTCTCCCAGCATGGTGACAAGGGAGCCCCTCAGAGGATGCAGCGCTTGTTGGCTTGGTCGTTCAGGACACCCACAGTCACTCCAGCTGCATTCTATGGACCTCAAAGACCGCAGACCAGCTTCAGGGAGAAGAGAACCAAACTGCAGTTCTCAGTGGAACCAGTGAGGAGGAACTTGCAGCTCTCTTTCTCCTGACACAGTTTCCCTGGTGTTTTCCCATATGCTGATGATGGTGTGTGTCACCTACACACTAGATTTTAAGCCTCAGATGAGATGTGACATCTTATGTCACCCAATGTTCTTGATCTAACAATCACTTGGCAACCAGCAGTCATGGAGTTCCTCTACTGTTCAGAGTCTCATCTCATGGGGCACAGGGCACTTCCTCTCTCTACCTTGACAGGGCGGGCATTATTCCCTTTTATGGATATGGAAACTGAGGCACAGAGAGATTCAGCCATGCCCCATTATTGGTAAGTGGTAGGGCCAAGATCCGAACCCATGTCAATGCTCGTGCTCTTATAATTCTCTTTCCCCTGCTGTGGTGCCACCATCGTGGCCTTGCCCTAGTTCACGATGCAATAGTAAGTCACCATAGCCTAGGCACCCTAAACAACACACATTCATTCCCCTCAGTTCAGGAAACGGAAGTCCAAGGTCAAGGTGTGGGCAATTCCCATGTCCAGTGAGAGCTGCCTTCCGGGTGTGCGGATGTCCTCTCATTGTCACCTCAAAGAACAGAAGCAGGGTGAGGAGCTTTGCTACTCTACTGTGGGCCCCTCTCCCTCCCTCCCCTCTTCCTTCCTTCCTTCCCTTCCCTTCCCCTTCCTTTCTTCCTTCCTTCCTTCTTCCTTCCTTCCTTCCTTCCTTCCTTCCTTC
The DNA here is from genome assembly GCF_020740685.1 of Jaculus jaculus. Taxonomy (NCBI): domain Eukaryota; kingdom Metazoa; phylum Chordata; class Mammalia; order Rodentia; family Dipodidae; genus Jaculus; species Jaculus jaculus. The sequence continues at coordinate 38,892,579 of NC_059112.1, forward strand.
CTTCCCTTCCCTTCCCCTTCCTTTCTTCCTTCCTACCTCCCTTCCCCTTCCTTTCTTCCTTCCTTCATTCTTCCTTCCTTCCTTCCTTCCCTTCCCTTCCCCTTCCTTTCTTCCTTCCTTCCTTCCTTCCTTCTTCCTTCCTTCCTTCCTTCCCTTCCCTTCCCCTTCCTTTCTTTCTTCCTTTCTTCCTTCCTTCCCTTCCCCTTCCTTCCTTCCTTCCTTCCTTCCTTCCTTCCTTCCTTCCTTCCTTCCTTCCTTCCTTCTTTCTTTCTTTCTTTCTTTCTTTCTTTCTTTCTTTCTTTCTTTCTTTCTTTCTTTCTTTCTTTCCAGAGCACTCATCCAGAGACTGGAGAGTTTGCTGAGTATGATAAGATGCTTGGTGGGCAAGCATTAAGACCTGAGTTTGGATCCCAACATCCATGTAAATATGCCAGGTGGGGGATGGCAGCCTGTTTATAATCCCAGGCCTCAGGAGGCAGACCCAGGATCCCTGGGGCAAGCTGGTTAGCTAGACTAGCTGAACCAGTGAGCTTGGGTTCAAGTGAGAAACCCTGCCTTAGTAAATAAAGTAAATTAGTAAACAAAAAAGAGTGGGCTAGAGCCGGGCATGGAGGCACACGCCTTTAATCCCAGCACTTGGGAGACAGAGGTAGGAGGATCGCCGTGAGTTCAAGGCCACCCTGAGACTACATAGTGAATTCCAGGTCAGCCTGGGCTAGAGTGAGACCCTACCTCAAAAAACCAAAAAACAAAAAAAAAAAAAAGAGTGGGCAAGGAAGACATCCAACATTAACCTCTGACCTCCACACACATGTGCGTGTACATCCCCCCCACATATACATATACATGAAAAAAGGAAGAACCCATTCAATCATGAAGGCTCTACATACATGACCTAAATTACCTTCCAGAAACCGCACTTCCAACATCATCATGTTAAGCTGAAGATTAGGGCTTCAGCATAGAAATAGGATGGGAGACAGAGGGGAGAGAGCTCAGTGAAGTGCTTGCATTGCAAGCATAAGAACCTGAGTTTGATCCCAGTACCTACGTTAAAGAAAATCCAAGGGTGGCTGAATACATTTGTAATCCCGACACTGGGCACTTGAAGACAGGAGAATGCCTGGGACTTACTGGCCTGTCAATCTTATTTTTATTTTATTTTAGAGGTGTCGGGGGGAGTTGGCACGCCAGGGCCTCAGCCACTAAATTCGAACTCCAGACGCATGTGCCACCTAGTGGACATGTGTGACCTTGCACTTGCCTTACCTCTGTACATCTGAGTTACATGAGATCTGGAGAGAGATCAAACATGGGTCCTTCGGCTTCGCAGGCACCAGCCCTGGCCAGCCAATCTTAACTAATTAGGTGAGTTCCAGGCCAGTGAGAAACACTGTGGATGGTGCCTGAGTAAAGACCACCACACCAAGGTCGTCCTCTGGCTCCACAGGCACATGCACATAACCTGAGGGTGGCACACGGACATTCTGCCCTGAGGTGGTGTGCACAGGTCATTCGCTGCATACTGGTTTCCTGCAGTGCCCCAGTGCCGAGCAGGTAGGGAGGAAGAAGAGAGAGTCCGGCTCGGGAAGTGGGTGTCCAAAGTTGCTCCACACGGGTGCTCTCAACACTCTGTCCTGAGCTTACTCTGGCAGCCTGCTAAACAGAGTGCAGAGTGTTTAGGACTCAGCAAGAGTGCAGTATTTATTGGTTCCAATGCTTGACGCAAAACTTTCTTCCAAAATTCCAATTTTCTATCTGCCAAGATAAGTGATGGAGGCATGCGGTTCATGTAACACATGCACCCAAGCCAGAGCTTTACCACTCCAAAGGTCTGGCCTGCTTCCCCTGGCTAGAAGTGAATGTAGGAACCAGAGCGATATTCCTTGCATGGAGAGAGAGCCTCCTTATAGAAGATTCTATTTTTATCTTGGGAACATCAATCTATGGACCAGAAGGCCATCTTCTTTGGAGAAAGAGCTCCACAATGGAAGCTTCCTACCCAAGGAGATGGCAAATAAAATTGCAAACTTGTTTTGCATAGATTAACCTCCTGCACCTCTGTCCTTTCATGGACATCAGGATGTGATTGGCAAATGCCTGAAAACTGGCTTCAGTTCTGCCAGCTGAATGGGAACAGGCAGTGCAAAAAGCAGATACATACATTTTGTTTTCTGCCCCTTTTCCCCACGCCCTCCATGATCACAGGATCCCCCCCACCCGCCCACCTGCACTCCTGAAGGCCCCATTTTTGAACAGCGTCCCCATGCTTGGACATTGCCAGGGAAGTGAGCAATGCATCCTCAGGATTTCAAGGGCACAGTCATGCAGCCCCTGTTCACCCTAGATGTTAGCAAAGTGTTTTCCTGCTTGGTTTGTTTGGCCAACTTTCTTTTCTTTCTTTCTTTCTTTCTTTCTTTTTTTCTTTCTTTCTTCCTTCCTTCCTTCCTTTCATTCTTCCTTCCTTTCTTTTTTTTTTTTTTATGAGGTAGGGGCTCGGTCTAGCTCAGGCTGACCTAGAATTCACTACAAAGTCTCAGGGTGGTCCCGAACTTATGATGATCCTCCTACCTCTGCCTCCTGAGTGCTGGGATTAAAGGTGTGCGCCACCACGTCTGGCTTCTTTTTTCCTTTTTATTGACAGCTTCCATACTTACAGAAAATAAACCATGGTAATTCCTTCCCTTCCCCCACTTTCCCCTTCATAGATCTACACTCCTTCACTCCCTCCTTCTCTCCATTAGTCTCTCTTTTACTTTAATGTCATTAGCTTTTCCTACTGTCTTGAGGGCCTTGTGAAGATAGTGCTAGGCACTACGAGATCATGGATATCAAGAACAATTTCTGTCTGGTCAATTGCATTGTGAGGAGTCCTACCCTTCCTTTGGCTCTTACTTTCTGTCTGCCACCTCTTCTGAGCCTTGGAAGGTGAGATAGAGATGTTTTGGCACTGAACATTCCTCCATCATGTCTTCTCAGCACTATGGTGACTTTTGGGTCATCTCAGTAGTCACTGCCATCTGAAGAGAGAAGTTTCTCTAACCAAAAGTGAGAATAGCATTAATATAGGGATATGAATATTAAGTAAAGTGCTTCCAGGGAAGTTTGTTGAGCTGTATATATTTAACCAGACAAGAGCAGGAGTTATACTCCTAATGCTCATGACCTCCCCCACCATGGGCTTGTTTGTGATTAGGTTTTCAGTACCAGGCATGTATTCCCTCCCATAGAGTGGGTTTCTAGTCCAATTAGAGAGCAGTTGGCTTCTCCCATAACCGACATGCCACTATTGCACCCGTTGGCTCATTTGGCCTGACTGGCCAAACTTGAGGCTTGCAGTGTCGACTGCTTTCACCACTGATGGCTTCTGTTTCCCATAGGGCTGCATGCAGTGCAGCTTTTTCCAGCTTTCTGTAAGCTGGTCTATAGGGAGAAGGTTTTCAGCTCAGCCCTAGTTTGATTTCTTGGTGACCTTGCAGCCCAGGCCTGTGGAGTCTTCAGCAATAGGGTCTTTTCATCTATTCCTGGTGGGAAACCAAAAGCCAAGGCAACAGCTTGTAATAATTTGAGAGCATCAAGAACTTCCTTTGGCAAACTATTTTAACCCTTTTCAGACAGTCCTCCTAATCTACCGCTCAGCCACAAGGAGGCTGAAATGGTACATTGGCTTGCTAAAAATACTACCTTCAGGGCTGGGGAAATGGCTTAGCAGTTCAAGCGTTTGTCTGCGAAGCCTAAGGACCCCAGTTCAATTCCCCATGACGCATGTAAGCCAGATGTACAAGGGGGCGCATGCGTCTGGAGTTCGTTTATAGTGGCTAGAGGCCTTGGCATGCCCATTCTCTCTTTCTGCCTCTTCCTCTCTCTCTCTCAAATAAATAAATAAATAAATATTTTAAAAAATAAAAATACTACCTTCAGTCCCTAGGAAGTCTGAAATGACAGAAGTCTGCTAAGCACAGAGAAACCCATTCTGAAAACACCAATGCCTTGTGTCCTTAAGGTCAATCTGAACTGTCAGGAAGCAACTGCAAATGCAGTTATTATCTCCCATGGACCATAGGTCCCCCATTGTGTCCTGCCCCCCACCACCATGTGGTCACTCTCCACATCACCGCTGGGGTACACTTTCAGAAATGGAAATTGGATTGCATGACCCTCTATTCAAATGCCCCCAGAGACCTTTCAATGACTTTCGATCACATCCTGTCATCTTCCTATGTCCGAGAAGCTTCTGGGTGGTCTGTCCTTGTCCACTTCTACCTCAGCTCCCACCAGCCTCCCACACTAACAGATGCTACCGCACAGTTTCCCGCTTGTCCTTGAACATATCAGCCTCTGGGCGTTAGGACGCCGGAATGCTGTGCGCTGTCGGCTTACTTGTGACTAAGTTTCTACTCAGGTGACACTTCTGCTATGACTTCAATGGCCCAGGAAACTTAATGCCATTGTAAAGGTAGGTGGAAGAGGAACTTTTAGGAAGTAATTAAGGTTCATCTGGGATGTAAGAATGGGGCCCTAATCCAGTGAGTCTGTGACTTCATGAGAAGTGGGATGCACCTTGGGACTCCACAGAGACACCCTACTAGCAGAAGGGCTTCTAACACCAGCATGATCTTGGATTCCTCAGCCTTCAGAACTGGGTTCCAGGGGCTGAAGAGGTGGCTCAGCAGTTAAGGTGCTTGTCTATAAAGCCTAAGGACCTAGATTCAATTCCCCAGTACCCACATAGGACAGATGCCCAAGGCAGCGCATGCAGGCCCTGGCACACCCATTCTCTCTGTATATCTGGTTCTCTCTCAAATAAATAAATAAATAAATAAATAAATAAATAAAATATTAAAATATATTCTTTAAAAAAAAAAACTGGGGTAGGCATGGTGGCGCACACCTTTAATTGCAGCACTTGGGAGGTAAAGGTCGGAGGATTACCATGAGTTTGAGGCCACTCTGAGACTACATAGAGAATTCCAGGTCAGCCTAGGCTAGACTGAGACCCTACCTTGCAAAAAGGAAAAAATGAAAAAAAAAAAAAAAAAAAAAAAGAACTGGGATGCAAATAGGCTTTTATTTATTTATTTATTTAAAAATATATTTTATTTATTTATTTGAAGAGAGAGAAAGAGGCAGAGGGAGAGAAAGAGAGAGAGGGAGAGAATGGGCATGCCAGGGCCTCCAACCACTGCAAATGACCTCCAGATGTGCATCTCGCTTACATGGGTCCTGGAGAATTGAACCGGGATCCTTTGGCTTTATAGGCAAATGTCTTAATTGCTAAGCCATCTCTCCAGTCCCTCTTTATTTATTTTTGTACACCCAACTTTTGGTGTTCAGTTATAGAAGTAAAAACTGGGCCAGGCCAACTACGTTGGGGGCTGTCCCTGACCACACTTTTTTTGTCCTCGCTCCCTTTGCTATCTGCTCTTGCTTTCTCTTTCATTCAGTCACTTTTAACCACATGAGCCTGTTCATTGTTGGCCCTTGTAAGCCAAGTCCATCTTCCAGCTGTGTCCCCAGCCCCTCCCAGAGCATATGGCAAGTCGTAGGCGCTCCGTAAATACTTAGTGAGTGATTGTACATACGCATGTCTTATGCTGTTTAAATACTCAGGAGACCATTCTGTATGGTTAAGTTACTTAGAAACAGCCAGATGTGGTGGCGCTTGGGAGGCAGAGATAGGAGGATCGCTGAGAGTTCGAGGCCACCCCGAGACTACATAGTAAATTCCAGGTCAGCCTGAGCTACAGCAAAATCCTGCTTCGAAAAACAAACAAACAAACAAAAAAATATACTTGGAAACAACCTCCATTGGGAAGGAAAGAACAAGCCCTACTTGCTGTTAATTATTAGTCACCTTCAACGTTTGGGATTTCAGGAAGGTTCAAAATCTTCCTTATCCCAACTGTGACAATGACATGCCCAGGTCTCATCATAAGACTGGTGGCTCTCCCACTGTTTGCTGGGGTCATTCTTCATACATGATTAGCACAGGAAGAATGCGCTGGCACACTGCTCCCACTGGCTTCTTCTGAGATTTTAATTAATGGGATATATTTTTTTTCTTTCTTATTCACCATCATGACTTTGATTAACTTGCAAGTGGGGACTTTCGTCACTTCCAGATGCTGCGGCTGGTGAAGAGAGTCAGGGCCGCCCTAGGTCGCTTGGGAAGGGTGGGTCTGGTATCAGTGGCCTCCCTGAAGCCAAATCCATCCACACCTTGGCTGGGCTTACCCCGGGGTCACTGTCTGTAGTGGACAGCTGGACCTGCTGGGACTTCCCTGCTTACTAGACATTTCTACGTCTCCTGATGCCTCCGACGCCTGTGTGAATGTGGGGGCCCCGGAGTGCTCACTGGGTGAGGCTGGCATTAGGTGACTTGCACAGCTTCTCCTTGGCATTTGGGCTTCTGTCCAGACTCCCTAGGTGCTTGTGACGATGACCCAGACCTGAGAGAGTTCATCTACTTGCTGACTTGCCAGGAAGAGTTGCTCGGAGGGACCTAGGCGGCTGCCCTCACCACTACCCGTCCCCAGGCCCCGACTTCCCCCACGCCACAGCGCAGCTGTTAGAGCGAGGCTGCAGTCATCTGGCTTTGCGGCCGCCCACATCTGCGTTTGAGTCTTACCCATGCATTTAACACACTTCCCCTCAACTTTACCTATAAAAAGGGGAAGGGGGGTAGCAATTCTAACCGAACTCATGGCATTTTTTAAAAATTTTATTTATTTATTTATTTGAGAGCGACAGACACAGAGAGAAAGACAGATAGAGGGAGAGAGAGAGAATGGGCGCGCCAGGGCTTCCAGCCTCTGCAAACGAACTCCAGACGCGTGCGCCCCCTTGTGCATCTGGCTAATGTGGGACCTGGGGAACTGAGCCTCGAACCAGGGTCCTTAGACTTCACGGGCAAGCACTTAACCGCTAAGCCATCTCTCCAGACCTGAACTCATGGCATTTTAAAAAACCTTTTAGTCTTTGTTTATTATTAGAGAGAGAAAAAACAAGGGTGTCCCAGGGCCTCTAGCCACTGCAAATAAACTCCAGATGCATGTGCCACCATGTGCATCTGGCTTAAGTGGGCTTGGGGGAATTAAACCTGGGTCCTCAGGCTTCCCAGGCAAACACCTTCACTGCTAAGCCATCTCTCTAGCCCACTATTTTATTTTTATTTATTTATTTATTTATTGGTTTTTTGAGGTAGGGTCTTACTCTAGCTCAGGTAGACCTGGAATTCACTATGTAGCCTCAGGGTAGCCTCGAACTCCTGGTGATCCTCCTATCTCTGCTTCTTGAGTGCTGGGATTAAAGGTGTGTGCCACCACCCGCCAGGCTTTTTTTTTAAATTAATTTTTATTTATGTATTTATTTGAGGGCGACAGACAGTGAGAGAAAGAGGCAGATAGATAGATAGAGAATGGGCACGCCAGGGCCTCTAGCCACTGCAAAGGAACTCCAGATGCATGTGGCCCTTGTGCATCTGGCTAACGTGGGTCCTGGGGAATTGAGCCTCGGACCGGGGTCCTTAGGCTTGATAGGAAAGCGCTTAACCACTAAGCCATCTCTCCAGTCCCCTCCCCCTCTTTTTTTAAGAAGCTTCAATGGGATGCTACACACAGTGTTCAGAACATTTGTTATGGTCAGGTGATGTGAATTCAAATGTAGTTCTCTCGGATTTTTTGTTTCTTTGCTTTTGTTTGCTTGTTTATTTGTGGGTTTCTCTTTGTGATTTTTTTTTCTGCTGCTGGAACTTGAACACAGGGCCTGGAATTTGTTGGGGAGACACTCCATCACTGAGCTAAATTCTCAACTTTGAGTTCAAGTTTATTTGTGGCACCTTAGCAAGATTTTGCCTCTCTAAGATGCAGTTTTCCATCTATAAAATGGAGTTGTATGACAATTAAAAGTGATAATTTGCCAATCATTATCCAAATGCTAGCTAATTTCATCAATGAGATATCCCTGAGGTTCAGTTCCTCAAAATAACTAAATAAACTATAAAAATCTCAAAATAGATAAAAAGAAATGAAAAAATAAATATGAATATGTCATTTGTCTTACTCATGAAAAAGAAAACTTGTAGAACTATACAATAAGGTGGGCTATTTCCAAACACTGTTGGATTTTTTCTTTTTTTTTGAACAGAAGCAAACAGCATTAAAATGATTATTGCATGAATGACTGGACTATTGTCCCTCAGGGGAAAATATTTCCCAGTTTGCTTAGAGTAGCAAAAGGAGGAGAACAGAGATTCAATAGCCATTTCAAAGTGATCTCCTCAAGGGAAATTAAAACTGAGTTATGGGATATTTTTCATAAAACCATAGTATAAAACCAACAACTAGAAAACCGCTGTGGGGCACATCTAAGCAGATTTAGACAGGGTTCTCCTCAAGGAGGGAGTCCCTGGGCATACCCGTGTCCTGTCCCTGAGGTCTTTCTTCCCCTACCTATACCTGGGAGATCCATAAGGAATCACCTCTCTCAGCCATGTGCCAGGCTCTCTTGTGGGGATGGATGGCCTCAGGCCGTCAGCTGACTCCGTGCTGAGCTCTCTCAATCCACTCTCAGCAGTACTGGTGATGCTGTAAGGCTCCTAGAGGCAGCGGGGCATTTTCATATTGAAAGCAGCAAGTTACTGCAGTATTTTCTTCCATTTCTATTACTATTGTTGTTATCCTTTATATTTTGAAAGTTATACTGAAGACTTTTCAGAAAATTGATTGTTTTCATCCTCATTTGTTTGCAGTCCTACGGATTATTTCGTGGGCACTTCTTTCCCCATTCATAGGATCCAGAAGGGGCCAAGTCAGGTACTCCATGATGTTGACAGTGCTGGCTAATTCTGTGATGGACACATGATCCAAGACAAGCAAGGTAGCATTTTCTCTGGATCTTTTCTGATGTTGCAATCATTAGAAAAAGAAAAAAAAAAAAAAAAACAGAAAACTATTTCTTTTAACTAGAGTTGTTAATCTGGTAAGATTTTAATCTAATAAAAGTCACATGAGGGGGCTGGAGGGATGGCTTAGTGGTTAAGTGCTTGCCTGTGAAGCTTAAGGACCCCAGTTCGAGGTTCAATTCCCCAGGACCCATGTTAGCCAGATACATAAGGGGGCACATGTGTGTGGAGTTCGTTTGCAGTGGCTGTAGGCTCTGATGTGCCAATTCTCTCTGTCTGTCTGTTTCTCTCTTTCTCTCTCATAATAAAAAAAAAATTACAAAAAAAAAAAAAGCCACATGAGAGAACTCAAAGAGACTGAGGGAGAAACCAGGCAGTGTTATTTGGATTCTCAATCAAACCCTGCATGAAGCCAATCATATGAGTAGGGCCTTACATGAGCTGTTGTGTTAAAATGAGAATTCTGGGTCTGGAGAGATGGCTTGGTGGTCAAGCACTTGCCTGTGAAGTATAAGGACCCCGGTTCGAGGCTTGGTTCCCCAGGACCCACGTTAGCCAGATGCACAAGGGGGCGCACGTGTCTGGAGTTCTTTAGCAGTGGCTGGAAGCCCTGGCGTGCCCATTCTCTCTCTCTCTGTCTGTCTCTTTCTCTCTCTGTCACACTCAAATAAATAAAAATGAAAAAAATACTTTTTAAAAAATGAGAATTCTGTTACTGCAAACTAAAAGCATTAGCCTAATATATTACTGAATCCTTTTGCTCCAATGTTAGGGACCAAACCCAGCCAGTGCTCTGCCCCTGAGCTAAATCCCCAGCCCCCTATACTAAGGGTTGTTTTAAATCTTGAACAGTTCATATGATGAGGGCTTGGGAGATGGCTCAGTTGGTAAAGTGTATCACAAGCATGAGGAACTGAGGTCTCCCCTGTGGGTTTTGAATATAAATGTCACCTATAGATTCATGTATTGGAATACTTAATCCCAAGTTTAGTGGTGGTGTTTGGGAAGGTTGTGGCATCTTTAGGAGGTGGAGCCTTGTTTGAGGAAGTATGTCACAGGAAACAGGCTTTGAAGTATGTGGTGGTTTGATTCAGATGTCCCTCATAATCAAATGTATTCTGAATACTAGGTTCCCCCAGCTGGTGGCAATTGGGGAATTGGAGCCTCATGGAGGCAGTGTATTGTTGGGTGCGGGCTTATAGGTGTTACAGCCAGCTTCCCCTTGCCAGTGTTTGGCACACTCTCCTGATTCTGTTGTCCACCTAATATTGGCCAGGAGGTGATATGCACCCTCTGCTCATGCCATTGTTTCCCCCTGCTGTCGTGGAGCTTCCCCTTGAGTATATAAGCCAAAACAAACCCTTCCCTCCCACAAGCTGCTCGTGGTTGAATGTATTCTGCCAGCAATGCAAAGCTGACTGCACAAGGTGTTACCACCTAGCTCTACATTCTGCTTGCTCTCTCTCCTTCCTTCCTGCTCATATGATGATGTTATCCCTGCTCCTGCCACAACCACTGCTTCAGCTCCAAGCTGAAAGCTAAAATAAACCTTCCTTTTCTTCTTAGCTGGCCAGGAATTTTGTCCTAGCAATGAAAAAGTCATGGCTACGGAACCCTAGATAGGTAAAAATACTGCCCATAGTTGTGCACGCTTTTAATCTCAGCCCTCCTGAGGCAGAGACAGGAGGATCCCTGGAATGAGATGGTCAGCCAGTCTAACCTTCTTGGTGAGCTCCAGAGCTAATGAGAGGCCCTGTCTCCAAAAACGGTCGGTGTTGTTCCTAAAGAATGACACCCAGGGGACAGCAGGAGCCTCAGGCCATACGCACTGACTCCTGGGGTCTGGGCCCAGGGTAGGGGATGGGGTCTAATTGTCCCCTGGGCCCTGTGCACCTGCACTTCTTGCCTTATATTTCAACAAAGATGCTGTATTAGAAATTCTGAAAGATTTTCCGATTGTTGCTTGTGACACTTGATCAAGCGAAGGGTTTTTTTATTCGTAACTGAGACAGCCCCAAATGTATAAATTAACAGAAAAATAAAACAGTCACTGGATGCAGCAGTTTTCATGGATACTGTCTGTGGTGGCTCAATTTAGGCATCCCCCATAAACTTAGGTGTTCTGAATGCTAGGTTCCCAGCTGATGGAGATTTGGGAATTAACACCTCCTGGAGGCAGTGTATTGTTGGGGGCGGGCTTATGGGTATTATAGCCAGTTTCCCCGTGCCAGTGTTTGGCACTGTTGCTGTTATCCACCTGATGTTGGCCAGGGGGTGATGTCCATCCTCTGCTCATGCCATCACTTTCCCCTGCGATCGTGGAACTTCCTTTCAAGTCTATATGCCAAAATAAACCCTCCTCCCCCCACTCACAAGCTGCTTTTGGTCAGGTATTTGCTACCAGAAATGCGAAGCTGACTGTAACATTGCCTCATCCTCACAAAGATTATTTTTAAAACCTTTTTATTGCCAACTTCCATAAGCATAGACAACAAACCATGATAATTCCCATCTTCATCCTCCCCCTCTCAAATCCACCTTCCATTGAATGCCTTTCCCCCCCCCCCCAGTTAGTCTCTCGTTGATTTTGTTGTCATCCTCTTGTCCTCCTATTATGAGAGTCTTGTGTACGTAGTGTCAAGCACTGTGAGGTCATGAATATCAAGGCCATTTTATGTCTGGAAGATTGCATTGTAAGCAGGCCTACCCTTCCTTTGGCTCTTACATTTTTTCTGCCCCCTCTTCCCCAGTGGACCCTGAGCCTTGGAGGGTGTGATAGAGATGTCTCACTGCTGAACACTCCACTGTCACTTCTCAACATTATGGTGACTTTTAAGTCACCCTAGTGGTCACTACCATCTGAAAAGACAAGCTTCTCTAACCAAAAGTGAGAGTAGCATTAATATATGAGTATAAACATAAAAATGTGCATATAGGGAAATTTGATGGACATAATATATACATTTAGACAGACAATAGCAGGCATTGCTTCCCCAGATTTCATGTCCTCCCCAGCCATAGGCTTTTGATTAGATTTTTCGCACCAGGGATGTTTTCCCTCTCATGGAGTGAGCCTCAAGTCTAATTAGAGAGTGGTTGGTTTCCCCCATAACAGACATTCCACTTCTGCAACAGTTAGCCCATTTTGCCTGCATGTAGCCATAACATAAGACTTGCTAGTTAACACTGTTGATGACTTCTTTCTCCCAAAATGATGCATGCACAATGCTCTTTCCAGCATTCTGACAGCTACTCAACAGGGAGGAAGCTTCAAGCTCAGCACCAGTTTGATTTCTAGTGACCGGCGGTCTAAGCATGTGAAATCATCAGCAATAGGGTCTTACCATCTAGTTCTGGTGGGAATTCAAGAGCCTTATCAATGGACTATAATATTTTGGGGGCATCAGGGACCTAATTGGCCAACAACTCACTGGAAGGTATCTCATTCCTGGCACTGAAATTTTTCTAATAACAATCTATGGCTTCTGGATGTACCATTATCCATATCCACAGGATACTGTTTTTGTCCATACAGTTTTTTTTAAACATATGTATTATTGGCTAGCAAATAAGTAGGTTTCTATATGGCTTAATAATAACATCTGAAATTTTGATTCACCTTCCTCCTGCCCTTCCTTTACTCAGTCTCTTTTTTTTTGATCCTACTTAGATCATTTAACCCCCAGTAACCTGACACTTTACTTACATGTCTACAGTACCTTTCCCTTAAGCCCTTTCATCTCCTCTTTCCTTAAATAGCCCCTTTCTAGCTTCTTAGCCTGTACTACTGACTTTTACTCCAACTCATATACAAATCTATACATTTGTAGCTAAGATCCACATATGAGAGAGAACATGCAACATATGACTTTCTGGGCCTGGGTTACCTCAGTTAATATAGTCCTTTCCAGATCCATCCATTTCCCTGAAATTTTCATAATTTCATTTTACTTTACTACTAAATAGAACTCCATTGTATAAATGTGCCACATCTTCATTATCCATTCATCAGTTAAGGGCATCTAGACTGATTCCATTTCTTCGCTACTGTGAATAGAGCAGCAATAAACATGGATGAACAAGTGTCTCTTAGGTAATAAGGAGACTCCTTAAAGTATATACCAACAAGTGGTACAGCTGGATAGTAAGGTAGATCTAGTTTTAGCTATCTCAGTTACCTCTAAACAAATTTCCACAATGGCTATACCATTTTACATTCCCACCAACAGTATGGAAGGGTTTCTCTTTATCCACATCCTCTCTTAACATTTATTGTCATTTGATTTCTTGATGATAGCCATTCTGACAGGAATGAGATGGAATTTCAAAGTAGTTTTAATTTGCATTTCCCTGATGACTAAGGATGTAGACCCTATTTTTAGATGCTTGTTGGCTATCTGTATTTCATCTTTTTTTTTGAGTCAAGCCGAAGGAGACTGGCCTTTTTTTTTACTCATTCTTTTTGTTTTAAATTATTTATTATTTATTTGAGAGCGACAGACACAGAGAGAAAGACAGATAGAGGGAGAGAGAGAGAATGGGCGCACCAGGGCTTCCAGCCTCTGCAAACGAACTCCAGATGCATGCGCCCCCTTGTGCATCTGGCTAACGTGGGACCTGGGGAACCGAGCCTCGAACTGGGTCCTTAGGCTTCATAAGCAAGCACTTAACCATTAAGCCATCTCTCCAGCCCGAGACTGGCCTTTTTTTTATGCATGAGTGAGCAAGTGAATGAGAGAGAGAGAATGTGTGTGTGTGTGTGAGAGAGAGAGAGAGAGAGAGAAAATTGGCATACTAGGGTCTCCAGCCATTGTAATTGAACTCCAAACATGTGCATCACCTAGTGTGCATGTGCAACCTTACACACTTGTGTCACCTTGCATCTGGCTTAAGAGAGACCTGGAGTGTCAAACACGGGTCCTTAAGCTTCACAGGCAAGTTCCTTAACCACTAAACCATCTCTTGAGAACCCTATATTCAGTTCCATTGCCCACGTTTTGACTGAGTTGTTTGATTTCTTGTTATTTAGTTTTTTGTTTTATTTATTTATGTGAGAGCGACAGACAGAGAAAGAAAGAGGCAGAGAGCGAGAGAGAATGGGCATGCCAGGGCCCCCAGCCACTGCAAATGAACTCCAGATGCTTGCGCCCTCTTGTGCATCTGGCTAACATGGGTCCTGGGGAATCGAGCCTTAAACCAGGGTCCTTAGGCTTCACAGGCAAGCACTTAACCACTAAGCCACTTCACCAGCCCATTGTTTTTTGAGTTATTTATATATCCTGGATATTAATTAGTTTTTGAGTTATTTATATATCCTGGATATTAATTCTCTGTCAGATGTATAGCTGGCAGATTTTCTCCCGTTCTCTAGGTTGCCTCTTTGATCTATTCATAGTTTCCTTTGCTATTCAAAAGCTTTGCAATTTCATGAGATCCCAGTGGTTGATCAGTGGTTTTACTTACTGAGAAACTGGGGTTATATTCATAAAGTCATCACCTCTGCCAATATGTTGAATGTTTCCTCTGCCTTTGCCTCTAGCAGCTTTAGAATTTCAAGTCTGATGTTAAGGCCCCTGATTTATTTGGACTTGGTTCTTGTTCATGGAAAGACATAGGGATCTATTTTCATCCTTCTTCATATAGTTCCCCAGGTTTCCTAGCACCACTTGTTAAAGAGGCTGTGTTTTCTCCAATGAATGAAAAAATCAGATGCCTTTAGCTGCCTGGGTCCTCTATTCTGTTCTATGTGTCTGTTTTAATGTCAGTACATACTGTTTTTGTTACTAGGGCTCTGTAATATATCTTAAAATCGGGCATAGCAATACCATCAGCCTTATTTTTGTTGCTCAGAATTGATTTGGCTATTCAAGGCTTTTTTGTGCTTCTGAATGAATCTTAGAATGTTTTTCTATTTAAATGAAGAATGCTGTTGGAATATTGATGGGGATTGCATTAAATGTGCATATTGCTTTTAGTAAGACTGACATTTTCACAATATTGATTTTTCCAGTCCATGAATATGGGATGCATTTCCATTTTCCTAGTGTCTTCTGCAATTTTTCTCTTGAATGTTTTAAAGTTTTCATTGAAGAGGTCCTTTACTTCCTTAGGTTTATTCTAAGGTATTTTATTTTTTGGAGGCAATTTTGAATGGGAGTGTTTCCATGATTTCATCCTCAGCATGTTTGTTGTTAGTATATAGGAAGGCTACTGATCTCTGTGTGCTAATTTTGTATCCTGCTACTTTTCTGAAAGTGTTTATCAGCTCTAACAGTTTTCTGGTTAAATCTTTAGGGTCCCTTATACATAGAATCATATCATCTGTGAATAATGATAATTTGTCTTCTTTCTTCCCATTTGTAGCTCTTTTATTTGTGATCCTTGTCTTATTGCTATAGCTATGACTTCTAGTACTATATTAAATAAAAATGGAGACAGTGAACACCCTTGTCTTGTTCCTGATTTTCATGGAAATGCTTCAAAATTTTCCCCTATTTAGTATTATGTTGGCTGTAGGTTTGCCATAAATAGCCTTTATTATGTTGAGATATGTTCCTTCTATTCCCAGTTTTCTTAGGACTTCTATCATGAAGGGATGTTGCTCATAAAGATTACGGAAGCAAGACTAAAGATGAACAAATGTTCCAGTAACCCTCGTTACTGCTCATGACAAGGACAGTTGCTGGAACGCTGTCCACCATACTGTGCTCAAAGAACTTCTTCCATCACCTCATTGGTGGGCTTGATGAAGAAGGGAACATAGCCTTGACCAGTGAACTCCTACCAGAGAAGCGCCTGTAGGGCTGGAGGCTCTGCAAGCGCCACGTGAAAGCCCGTACTTGACAACCAAGTCAGTTTCAAGAACCTGAACAATGTGGAGCATATCCTGTTATCTTTGGACAGAGCTACAAGGCTGGTGAAAGCCATCTCTGTTTCTGCAGCTGAGAGGGAGGTGTACACAGGGGATGTCCTTGGGACTTGCATTGTGATGAAAGAGGACATGGGGAAGAGACTGAAGAAAGACTGAATGTGGGATGTACCTTGGAGTTGTTGCACAAGTTTGCTACATTAAAAAGAAGTCTAGGGCTGGAGAGATGGTTCAGTGGTTAAAGTAGTTGCCTGAAAATCCTAAGGACCCAGGTTTGATTTCCTAGTACCCACGTAAAACCAGATGCACTAAGTGGCACATCCATCTGGAGTGCATTTGCAGCAGGTGGAGACCTGATACACCCACTCTGCCTGCCTGCCTCGCTTTTGTCTCTCTCTCTCTGCTTGCAAATAAATAAATACAAGTGAAAAAATCTAAAGTACTAAAACTTGACAACTGAATTGTCCTCTGGACCACACACACACAAATACACACACGTGTGCATATGAACACACGCATTCCAAAAGAGGTGGAAAATTGATATGATGAAATGGTTGTGGCATAAGGAAACAAATAGGGGTAATGTGTAAAGTTAATTGAGAATTTTCTTTTAAAGCATCCGCTTCCATTTACTGAGCATCTATCATGTGCCAGAAACTGTCATACACACCATCTCCATGTTCCTCACCACCATGCTGCATGATGCAGTACACCCATGGCAGAGACAAGGAAACTGAGGCTCAGAACTGCTATGAGACTTGGTTAGTTCAGTTAGCCAGAGAGCCCCAGGATCCTCCCAGATCTGCCTCTGGCATTACAGGCTGTGTCTGCCTTTTACACAGGCACTGAGGAGCTAAACTCCTGTCCTCACTTTACTGACTCAGCCAGCCCAGGCCCAACATTTTTTGTTGTTGTTGTTTGTTTGTTTGTTTTTGGTTTATCTAGGTAGGGTCTGGCTCTTGCCCAGGCTGACCTGGAATTCACTATGTAGTCTCAGGGTGGCCTCAAACTTGCAGAGCTCATGGCAATCCTCCTATCTCTGCCTCTCTAGTGCTGGGATTAAAGGCTGAACTTTTATTATTATTATTATTGAGCTTATTTATTAGAGAGAGTGAGAAAGAGAAAGAGCGAAAGAGAATGGGAACAAAAGGGCCTCTATCCACTGCAAACCAACTCCAGATGCATGTGCCACCTTGTGCAGCTGGTTTACATGGGTCCTGGGGAATAGAACCTGGGTCCTTTGGTTTTGCCAGCAAGCGCCTTAACCACTAAGCAATCTCTCCAGCCACCAGTCCCAACTTTTAATAGTGCACAACCTCCCAAGAGCACCTTCCCAGGAACCAATTCTCCAAACTTTGGAGGACATACAGGATCCAAATTATAGCACATTTCCAGGGTCCTTTACAAAGAGAGGGACTCAGACACACGGGTGTAATGTGAATGCCCTGTAAGGACAAGGCAGATATTGGAGTAATGCATGCATAAATCAGGGGACACCCAGGGTGGCCTTTATCAGAAGCTGGGAGAAAGGTGGAGAAGAAATTCTCCTATGAGCCCTCAGGAGGCGCTGGTCCAGCCAGCAGCTCACTTCCGGTCTTCTAGCCTCTGAGCTGTGAGGTAACACATGTCCACTGCTTCAGCAGTTTGTGGCACAATTTTCTGCAGTTCTAGGAAACTAACCCACTTATGCCTCTTGGACTCTCAGCTCAGAGTGCGCGACCCAGGGCCAACATCTGCAGGCATAGTCCTCTTAGCTGCAGAGCTGAGAGCTGCAAATCACCGTTGAGAACACTTTCCCCCTCCGGTCACATCCTTGCCCCCGTGTCTACCAGGCTCCACTGTCCGCAGGATGTTTGGTCAGACAAGAGCCCGGAGGCAGTGGGTACTTAATACTAGGGTGTCACCCCCCCCCTTTTTTTTTAATATTCCAAGGCAGTTCTGTTTCCAGGAAACAGAGCTCATGATTCCTCCCTGTTGTGATTAATGTGGAAGCCACCTCTTGATGCACTGTCTTAATAACACACAGCCTCTGGTTTCCAACCATGACAGCACTTTTATCTGGCCAGTTCTCTCCTCCACCCATCCCTGTGAGTCAGGTAGGTATAGCACAGATGCACAGAGGAACAAGTGAAGAGTAATCGAGCCCACATGAATCACTGAGTTGCCTAAGGGAGTGATTAGCTACAATGTGGACTCGCTGCCTTGCATCTTAAGCAATTTTAACAAACTTCCTTCAGCTTCCCACCGGCCTTCAGTGCTGTGGACCTCTCTAATAAAGCGTACTCACCTGCCAGTGAGTTAGGAGGGAAAAATGTTAATCCATTCAAAATGGTCAAGTCTCCAGTAGCTAAAGCTTTCCCTGTGGGTAAACTTAAACTTTCTGCACTCCCAAGAGGAGGGGACAATGTCCCCCAAGTGGGTGGTCTTCTGTCTACTCAAACGCCAACACCTAAAGAATAAGGCTCCACTCTTGATGTTTTTGTCACTTGTATTAACTTCCTCCAGCATGGCCTGAAAGTTGGCTTGGTTAAGTACAGGGATTTAATTTGGCATGGCATCACTGCCATTATTACTATTATATCCTGGGTGGGGGGGGTTGAGGTACAGTCTCGTTCTAGCCCAGGCTGACCTGGAATTCACTCTGTAGTCTCAAGGTGGCCCCGAACTCACAGCAATCCTCCTACCTCTGCCTCCTAAGTACTGGGGTTAAAGTTGTGTGTCACCACGCCTGGCTTACTACCATTGTTTATCAGGTTTGGTGATTAAAATTTTGGGTATTGAGGGGGCTAGGAAAATAGCTCCATGGTTAAAGATGCTTGGTTGAGAAGTTTGAGCTTAATTCTCCAACACCATTCCAACATTTGGGTGTTTGGATTTGGTGTCTGGATTAGAATCATGGCTGGCTGGGTGACTTTAGGGAGATAGGTAACCCCTTTGAGTTTTATCTCCAACATGGGTTAGGATGAGTCAAGGGGACCATGTGTCTGCCCTGGGTATCAATTTACATGCCAATTTGGCTAAGGCACTGTCCTCAGAGATTAGGAAATTAGGTCATACATTACTTTAGGCTAGGTAGTTCTGTGAAGTTACCCCTCCCCCTGCTTTTTTTTTTCTTTTTTCTTTCTTGGTTATTTTTATTTATTTATTTGAGAGTGACAGACAGAGAGAGAGAGAATGGGTGCGCGAGGGCCTCCAGCCACTGCGAACAAACTCCAGATGCGTGCGCCCCCTTGTGCATCTGGCTAACGTGGGTCCTGGGGAATCAAACCTTGAACCGGGGTCCTTAGGCTTCATAGGCAAGCGCTTAACCGCTAAGCCATTTCTCCAGCCCTTTTTTTTCTTTTCTTTCTTTTTTTCTTTTTTTGGAGACAGGGTCTCATGTAGCCTAGACTCACTGCATAGCTGAGGATGACCTTGAACTTTTGTTCCTCCCTCCTGCTTCCATCTCCCTCCTGCTGGAATCTCACTCGAGCTCAGGATGACCTGGAATTCACTATGGAGTCTCAGGCTGGTCTGGAACTCACCTCCTACCTCTGTCCCCCAAGTGCTGGGATTATAGGCTTGTGGCCCCATATTAGGTTTTATGTGGTACTGGGGGATGAACTTAGGGCTTCATGTGTACCAGGCGAATGCTCTCCCAATCGAGCTACACCTATGGAGCCATGTCTTAGGTGAGAATAACATGCAAGTCAGTCGACTGTGGAAAAGCAAATGGCCCGCCATAAAGTTGGCAAACCGGGTGGTGACAAAGACAAAGCCTCTAGAAGAAAAGATTCTACGCACAGGCTGCTTTTGAACTCAAACTGAAATCCTTGCCTGCAGCTCCATCCCGCCAGCCTACCTTGCGGGTGTGCAGTGTACTGCAGGGTCTCTGTATCTGTAGACTTCACAACCATGGCTTCAATGGGCCAAAAATATTCAGGAAAAGGGGCCTAGAGAGATGGCTTAGCAGCTAAGGTGCTTGCCTGCAAAACCTAAGGACCAGGGTTTGATTCCCCAGTACCCATGCAACACCAGGTGGACAAGGTGGCGCATGCATCTAGAGTTTGTTTGCAGTGGCTAGAGGCCCTGGTACACCCATTCTCTTTCTATCTGCCTCTCTTTCTCTCTCAAATAAATAAACAAATAATATCTAGGAAATAAGATGTGGCCTGTGCTGAGAGAGGAGGCTTGTTCATTGTCATTATCCCACAAATAATGACAGCCACTTTCATAGCGTTCACCTTGTGCTGGGTAATATGAGTAAACTAGAGAAGAGTTAACTACACGAGAGGTTCTGTGCAAACACTGTCTCAGCTCATCGAGGCGACTCGAACATCTGCAGATGTTGGCATCCTCGGGGAGTTCTGGAACCAAGCCCCTATGGTCATCAAGGGATGGCCCTGTACACTGACTTGGTGCTCTTTCTCTGGAGATCCCCAATCCAGTGGGTCCCAGCCTCAGTGGCTTTGTGGGAGGCCCCAGGGCCTGGGCAGTGACATTGCAGCTGGGGCAGAGGTGGCAAGATGAGGACAGAGGAGGGCACCCAGGGCTGCCTCCCATCCTGCCTCAATGTTGACAGACTCCCGGCCAAAGCCAAAACAAGCATTTGGGAGCCTGTAGTTTTTATTATTCCCTTGGCTCAGGAAGGTTAAACAGTTCAGTCTCGGTGTGAATTGCTGTAAGAGATGACGAGGGAGAAAGGAGAAGAAATTCCTTAGCATCACAGGTTACCACCACCCTGGACGCTGTTGGACCACAGATGGGTTTAGGATGGAACTGCTTTCCTAAAGGACTGGGCAGAACTCTCAAGTGTCTGACACACTGTCCATCATCTCTTTACTCATTACTGGGTCCAAATTTGAGTTGTTTAAAGCTATACTGGTTTATTTGTCTGTGATTCTTGGAGTCACCAGCTTGCATTGGTTCTGCTGGATGTCTCTTCTGCTGGAGTCACCTGGACAGTGACTTTCACCTGGCATTGTGACATGGACTAGACATGTTTGGCAGTTGGAATTGACTACTGACTGGGCTTATCTATCACTGAGAGTTTGTATCTTTGAGAGGGCTAGCCTGGGCTTCTTCACTTGCTGACCCTGTGTTGTAAGAAAGTAAGAGCGGAGGCTGGAGTGATTGCTTAGTGGTTAAGGTGCTTGCCTGTGAAGCCTAAGGACCCAGGTTCGATTCCCCAGTATCCACATAAGCCAGATGCACATGTGTCTGGTATTTGTCATTTATAGTGGCTGGAGGTCCTGATGCACCCATTTTCTCTCTGTTTCTCTCTCTCTCTCTCTTTCTGCCTCTTTCTCTCTCTCAAATAAATAAATCGATTCTAAAAAAGAAAGTAAGAGTGGAAGCTTCAAGCCTCTTGAGAACTAGGCTTAGAAGGTAACAAAATATCGCAGCCATGTGTTCCTTCGGAGTGGGCCTTCCTAGATTCCTGCAAGGAGGAATAAACAGGCCCCACCACCTAGTGGGAGGCAATGCGGGGAAGAAAACATATTGCAAAGAGATCTTCACGCATTGATGGAAGGGTTTATTACAGCCAACTTTGCAAACATGTGCCCCGCCCACAATGCAAATGGAGTAGGTGAGTTCCGTGCGTGCGCAGACAACAGGGGAAGGGCTAAGCGTAATGCTGGTCAGATCGGAAGGCCAGCGAGGCATCTGGATGTGTGGGGACAGCGCTGTGGAGTAACGTGTGACCGAGAACCTGGCAGAGAAGGCTTTTGGACTCTGTCTGATTCAAAGTCTAGTCTATAAATTTTTTTCCCTGTGAAATTAGCTATGTGTTTCAGCTCCGTTCCAGCACAATTGGAGGCATCTGGTAGGGCCTGCTAACTTATGTTCTTAGATTTTCCTTGGCAGAAATTATTTTTTTTTCTTCCCTAAGAATTCTTTTTCTTTCCAAGGCTGAGGCTTTGGGTTAATACTGAGGATCTACAATTCATAAATTTGTCCTTCTTGCTTCATTGTTTCAAAATGAGACTTTTAATAGATTCCAAAGTCTTAATAAGAGGGCTGTCTAGTCACATAATGAAGCTACTGTACAGTGTGGCTGACAGGTAGTAATTTATTATTATCTTTGACTCTGATAAGAGCCTTACCATTCTCAGTGTGTGTCTAATAAATATTAGCTGTAACAACATGGCAATGTAGGGGCTTTTGTCCCCTTTGCATATCAATCAACCATTCATAATGCACTCCTTTATTGATACCATGTCTTTTTTTCCTGGTAACGTTATCAATTACCTGTGGAAAGGAGCTAGAGCTGTGTGTCTTTGTTATTGTTATGTTGGGTGTCCTAATTTATCCTGCCACCCATTTTTTCTTAGTAGAGTAAGTCACAATATTTTCCTGACCCTGCAATGTAAGACTGCCATTAGTTGATCATGTTAACAACAGCTAATTATTAGCTTCCTCGAGACTGTTACCCCATATGTGTTACCAAGTGTTCCAGGGGGATTAATATTTCTATGAATTTTAGACAAGACGAGACAGCCACAAAGTGACGTAGGTCTGTTTTCCTATTTGTCCTTGCTCCGTTGTCTGCATATCCATCACCAGAAATGTGTCAATGCCATGGGTGTCTCGGTCTGTGGTCACCCCTGGCGAATGAATGCCCATCTAGGAGCTGAGAGAGACAGCCCATTCCAGATGTGAGAATTAGGCGAGTCAGACGCTCGCTGATTCTGGCAGTCACCAAGTTTGCATCCAGCAGTGACTTCTTCACAGAGTGATGCTTTTCTGAGAGTGGACCAGGGAAATGGCAGATTTTAAACACGTTTCATTGATGAGTGCGGGTTTCCTCAGGTGGCCACAGCTATTCCAGCACGTGGGACTGCACATGTTTCCCCTTCCTCCCTCCCTCCCTCCCTCCCTCCCTCCCTCCCTCCCTCCTTCCCTACTTCTCTCCCTCCCTTCCTTTCTTTCCTTCTTTCTTTCTTTCTTTCTTTCTTTCTTTCTTTCTTTCTTTCTTCCTTCCTTCCTTCCTTCCTTCCTTCCCTCCCTCCCTCCCTGTTTGTTTTGTTGTTTGTTGTTCAGGAGATGGGGGGGGGAGTAAGGAAATTTAAAATTCTGCAGAGGGGGCTGGAGAGATGACTTAGCTGTTAAGGCACTTGCCTGGGAAGCCTAAGAACTGTTCAAATCTCCAGGTCCCATGTACGCCAGATGTAGTACACAACTGCAAAATGCACAAAAGGGGGTGTACATCTGGAGTTAGTTTGCAGTGGCTGAAGGCCCTGGCACCCCATTCTCTCTCTCTGCCCCCTCAAAATAAATTAATAAATAATTACATAAATAAATAGATAAATAAAACAATAAAACCCTATTTGTAATATGCATAAAAATAAAATCTGGGCTGGGGAGATGGTTCAATGGTTAAAGGTGCAGAAAAAATCAGCAGAGGATCGTTTAGCTGGGGAGGGTTTGGCTGCAAGGCTCAGGGTCCCAAAGAAAATGAAAACCTGAACCCCAAGGTCTATTTGCACATCAGTTGTTTAAAACAGCCACCCACCTGCACACATGTGTGTGGCAAAGCATTTCATTGATGTCTTCCAGTGAAGGTTTGCATTTAGGAGAAGCCATAAGGAGGCCAATACTGATACCATATTAACATGGGGCTGGAATTGGGTTGTTACTATTAAACATTTATGAAGTACCTAGCTCAATGATTCATCAGTTCAGTGTCATTAATCAACAAATAATTACCAGAGGTCTCGTGTGTGCCAGGAGCATGGCACGTTGGAGCAGTGCCGGGTTGGTGAGCAGACAGGGTGAGCAGGGTGAAATGTGTGGTCCACAGGGAAGGCCCATGGTGGGGCTCGGAAGAGATCTCGGCAGTGAGGCATGTGATAGTAGGTGAGACTGGAGATGGAAACAGCACCGGGAGGTTGAAGACCCAGGCCAAGGGGAGGAGGAGGAGGTGGCTCTGTAGATAAAGGGCTTCCCATGCAAGCACGAGGACCTGAGTTCAGACCCCTAGCACCTGTATAAAGAAACAAGTGTGCTGGTTGCACATCAGAGTCCCAGGGCTCGGGAGGCCGAGGCAAGGAGGAGCTGAGGTCTGCTGAATAGCTCGTCCAGCTGAATTGGTGAGCCCTTGGTTCAAGGTGAGGCCTTTTGTTAAACAGTAAGATAGTGACTAAGGAAGAAACCTAATGTCAACCTCTACATATACATGCACATACACACATGCAACACGGCACACACACAAAAAAGAAGGAAGGGAGGGAAGAAGGGAGAGAGGGAGGGAAGGAAGGGAAAGAAAGAGAGAGACTCAGGCTTGGGAGTTTGGGCCGATGGGAGGCATTAAGAGCTTATGGTAGAAAGGGACTGGGTCAGGCAGTGGTTTTCAGAGCCTGCCTCTGTTTGTTGAGGGGGTTGGTGGCACCCTTTCTGCTGGTTTGCCACCACACTAAACAGGGCTCCCTGGCCGTGTTTCTTGAAGGCATGTTGGCAGGTCAAATCTGTAAGGGTATGATGTAGTCTAGTCTTCAACTGGTCCAGGGATGGAGCACCCCTCTTGGGCCCCTCTGCCAGCTGTCCCCAGAAGGGAGATAGGACTTTAGGCACTGCCAAATGAGTGACACCTTTCTGCCAGGGCTAGTGTCAGGAGAATGGAGGTCATGCTTACAGCAGGGTGCAGGGGCCCAATTGACATTGACAGCATTTACTTCCAGGGGGACAGAAGAGCAGGCTGGGAGGTACTTAATGTCCTCCACATGGGGGAGATTGCTTTCCACTGCTCACAAAGGAAGGACAGATCAGTGCTCTAATGGAACATGCATTAGGCCTTCTGCAGAGTGCGCCGGGCGTCAGAGGCAGGAGTAGCAGGGCTTTACCAGAGGCCTGGCCGAGGGCAGGACTTACAAGGAGGTTTCTCCACCCACCGGGAAGGAAATCAGCCCACAATGCAGAATGACTCTGAGGCACAGGGAGCAAGACTTGAGTCCCACGGAGGTGTGCGACAGGCAAGGCAGGGCCTGGGTTCTGCCAGCATTCTAAAAATAAACAATTCCCTCTCTTTTCCATCAGAGGCACTCAAGGTAATTTGCAAACATTCGCAGGCAAGTTTTCACGGGGCTTAGCAGCAGGCAAAGCTCTCATTGACTTCACTGGAGCTTCCTGGGAATGCGCAGCAAGGTGAAGCCCTGGTTCCGGGTAATTAAGACTTATGGCACCCTTGTTAGCACAAAAATGCCCGTGCACATTGTTGAAATGCAGCCCTGAGCTCCTCCGCGGCCCCTGGCCATTAGAAGCCCACTCAAGCCATTGTTAATTTGACTATCCCTCACCTTCTAAAATCAGCAAATGGCATCACTTTGATTAAGAGGGACAATCATGTTCCAGGCAATCAGTTGAGTCAGCTCACACTGTGGTGCCTCAGTGGTGGTGGGTGGGTTCTCTTAGAGCAGAAGGGCACAGGAAGAGACAGCCTCTAATTCTGCCCTTGCCTTCTGAGCAGGTGTTCCTGCATGACCATCTTAGCTTTCTGTATTCCCCTGCCTCTGTTTGTGTCCATTTTTCTAAGAGGCAGGTGTTTCATGGGGGTGGGGGGAGGGGGAGGGTCCTGGCCAGAAGGAACTATCTCTAGAACATTCCGTGGACTCCTCCCCTGAATCAAGAGAGAGGAGGGAAAGTGCAAAGGAATGGGCAGATGTATTGAAGCAGACCTAAGCAGGGTGCTGGACTGGCAGATGGAAAGACAGAAAAGTTCTCTAACACATCCTGAAGTCCTCCTGCTGGGCACCTCTCTAGGCAAGGGAAGGCACTTGCCAATAAGGGTTAGCAGCATACCTTGGGGTCTGGATGGCCTGGCTGTGCCCCCTGGATGTGTGACTTAGACATCCACCCCCTCTGTGCCTTAATTTTTCTCATCTGTAAGGTGGAAATAACAATAGTAACATCTTCTTATGTATGTCATTTGAGGAATATAGGAATGAAAGAACTTAAGCTAAAACATGGTCAATGCTCAGTATAGACGAGCAAAACAGCAAGCATTTACGGAGTCCTAACATGCGAAGTGTGCTGTATGTATAGCACATTAGATCTGTGAACAACAAAGGCCGGGGCTATGATCATCACTCTCTCGCAGGGTTTGGCTGCCCCTCTCAAGCGCATATTAAAATTTGCTTGTCATTGTAACAGTATTAGAGACTGAAACTTTAAGAGGTAATTAGGCCACAAGGTCTCTGCCATCGTGAATGAATTAATATAGTTATTACAGAGGAAGGATGCTCTCTTTCCTTTCTTCTTCCCTCCTTTATTCCTCCCCATCACACCACCACCTTCACCATGTTACAAGGCCACAATGTCTTCACCAGCTATGGCCCCTTGATCTTGTATTTGCCAGCCTTCAGCACTATGAGCCAAAACCACTTTATTGTTTGTAATTTGCTCAACCTGTGGTGTTCTGTTACCGCAGCAGAAACAAGACTAAGACACTCACAGTTTCCCAAGAAAGATAGGTATCTCAGGGAAGTTAATGAGTACAAGCCAAAAAGCCAGGAAATGGCTGGACCTTGGATTTATGCTCAGAAGTACTTGGTCGTCAATCTACATGGTGTCTTATTTAAGAAAATTCACAAAATTCATGAGGGCCAAATGCTTTAACTACTCAAAGAACAAAGAGCTCATGGGAATGGAGCCATCAAGGAGAGTTTCTGTAGTCTTCCATTTTCTAGTAGGAAATTAATATTACTTACCACTCTGTGGTAGTATGAATGGATGTCCCTCAATAGATTAAGGAGTTTATTAAAGCTTGTAACTTAGATCTTGAGCCCTGGCTGGAGGAAGGAAGTGTCACTGTGGGCAGATCCTAGGGTCCATCCCTGAGGTGTGGGGGTGGATCTGGAATTCCAGCATAAGATATGCAGGGTGCTTGAGCTCTGCCCGGGGTTCCTGGAGCATGCTTGTTTATGGTGCTGGCGGGTGGTATTTCTCTCTGCGTGGACCTGTGAAAGGGGGCCAGCTTCTTCTGCCATTATGGGACTTCCCCTGGATCTGTAAGCTTCAATAAATCCCCTTCCTCCCATAAACTGTGTCTGGTTTGGAAGTTCACCCCAGCAACTTGAGCTGACTGGGATACTTCTCTCTTTGCTGTGACCAAAACTGCCTGACAATCAGTAATTTAAAGAAAGAAAGTTTTATTTTGTAATACTGTTTTGAGGGAAGCGGCAGAAACAGGAGACAGCTGGTCACATTCCATCCGCTGGCAGGAAGCAGACAGGGGCAGTAAGTGGACGGCAGGCTGTAAAACACCCCCAGAGATCAACTGCCTTCAGCAAGGTACTCTTTTTTTAAAAAAATTATTTATTTATTTATTTATTTGAGAGAGACAGACACAGAGAGAAAGATAGATAGAGGGAGAGAGAGAGAATGGGTGCGCCAGGGCTTCCAACCTCTGCAAACGAACTCCAGACGCGTGCGCCCCCTTGTGCATCTGGCTAACGTGGGACCTGGGGAACCGAGCCTCGAACCGGGGTCCTTAGGCTTCACGGGCAAGCGCTTAACCGCTAAGCCATCTCTCCAGCCCAGCAAGGTACTCTTAAAGGTTGCCAGACAGCATCATCAGCTGGAGACCAAGGATGTAAATACATGAGCCATTGAGGGATGTTTCACATCCAAACTGCAGCAAGGTTCATTCATTCATGGATTGGGCACAGCCTAACACTGGACGCATAGCTGGGGCCCAGATTCCAGTCACAGCTCGTGGGGAAGAAGAACAAGCACCACAATACTAGTAGGGCAGGAAGGGTCTCTGAAGGGTTGGGTTAGGCAGCACCCCAAGGTAGGTGGCGGAAGTCCCTTCCGGGTGATGTCTGTGTCTCTCCTTGCTGAGCAGCGGAGCAGCTGAGGCTGGGTGCTCAGTCTACAAACAACAGGAGCTTGCTCAGTCCGCCATCCTTGATGCTGAATCCCAAGTTTGAGCGCCTATGTTCAACGAAGTTCTCCTCGCTGCCTCATGATGTGGCAGAGGCTACCCCGTGGGCGGGAGAGCGGCAAAGCTGGCCTGGCTCATCTGCATTAGCAAGCTGCTGCGGTGATGCCCACGCCTCTCGTGTGATCTCAACACGCACCCATTCTTGAAAGCAGAGCCCTCCTGACTCGGAAAGCTCCCAAGCTCTCATCGCTGTGGCATCGGGACGTAGGAAGTTAGGGAACATATTCAGCCACAGCAGCTAAGAAACTGGAGAAGGAGAGGCGGGGTCCTGAAGGGCCTCCTAAGAAGACGGACTTAGAGGGCAGAGCATGGCAGAGGCCCTGAGAGATGACAGCTTTGGGAAGCTCTAACAAGTTCCATGACTGAATCCAAGGGTGAGTGGCAGGAGCATCAAGTCAGGGCGGGAGAGATGGCTCAGCGTTTAAGACGCTTGCCTGCAAAGCCTAAGGGGGGCCCCCCGTGTGATTCCCCAGTACCCACATAAAGCCACCTGCAGAAAGTGGTGCATGCATCTGGAGTTTGTTTGCTGAGGCTGGAGGCCCTGGAGTGCCCATTCTCTCTGTGTGTCTCCTATCTCTCTCTGCTTGCAAATAAATAAAAATATTTTGAAAAAACTGTATCATCGCCAGCAGCCTTTGAGTCCTCGGGCAGTGTTAAGTCCTGTGCACTTTCTCTTTTGCTGTTTCTGCGGAATAGACAGACCACAGCCCACGGGCCAAACCCAGCCCACCACCTACTTCTGCACTGATCACAAACTAAGCCTGATCCCTACTGCTGAATGTTTATAATCCATCTTGGCAACAAGGAAGACCAGCTTCAAATCCCAGCTGAGCACACTATTATCTCCTCCTTACCAAAATCAAATCCTATTGTTCTTACTAGTAGACCTGTACTAAAAAAAAAAAAAAAAAAGTTGGTCTCAGTGATCACTTCCCAAGCTTTGCTGAATGACAATTGACAAATAGGACTTGTGTAAGTCAAGATGTCCAACATGATGATTTGATTTCCATCTACAGGAACTGATTGTCACAATCAGGTAAATTTATACCCACCACATGTGCAGTTACTGAGTGTGTGTACACTGAAGATTTACTCTTCTAGAAAAGTTCAAGTGTAAAATACAGTGACAGAGCCGGGGAGTTTGCTCAGTGGGCAAAGTACTTTTCACATAAGCACTAAGCCCAAAGTTTGGATCCCCAGTAACCGTGTAAGATGCTGGCATGGTTACACACACCTGTAACTCCAGCACCAAGGAGGTGAAGACGGGAGATCCCTGGAGCTCATTACTAAGCCAGTTTGCTGAATTGGTGAGCTCCAGGGTCAGTCGAATTCCCCATCCCAAAGATAAGGTGGAAAGTGACTGAGGAAGACCCTTGATGTCAACCTCTAGCCTTCATTCACATGTACACATGTACACACACACACACACACACACACACACACTCATGGCGATCCTCCTACCTCTGCCTCTGGGATTAAAGGCTTGTGCCACCACGACCAGCTAAAAACTACGGTTTTATTGCCTGTAGTCACCATATTACACATTGATTCTCTAAAAATTGCTCATCTTTTAATTGAAAGTTGGTATCCTATAATCAACATCCCCCACTTGTCTCCCTGGGAACCATTATTCTACTCTGCTTCTGTGAGTTCCAATTATAATTATGTTTGAATTTTGTCGATAAATGCTGTAAATATTTACTTTTCTGTCTAGTTTTATAAGTACCTACGTAATAGCCTCAATATTTACTATGTACTCTATCATGCCAACCCCTGCTTTTTCCAAATGCCCGTGAAACTTCAGTCGTATTTAAAGATGAGGAGACAGGGCTGGAGAGATGGCTTAGTGGTTAAGGCACTTGCTGGCAAAGCCAAGGGACCCAGGTTTGATTCCCCAGTACCCAGGTAAAGCCAGATGCACAAGGTGGCACATGTGTCTGGAGTTTGCTTGCAGTAGCTGAAGGCCCTGGTGTGTCCATTCTCTGTGTATCTGCCTCTCAAATAAGTAAACAAATAAAATATTTAAAGATGAGGAGACTGAGGTATAGAGGGCTGTGCAGTGTTACTTGGGTTAAAGAGCTAAGCTGGAGGCAGCAGAATTTGAATGTGGGTTTTTGGTTCTGGGACCCACAGCTCTGAATTACACTTTCACTATGAACCAGAAAAGGCATGAAGAGCCCACCCAGAGCAAGAGGAAAGAAATAGTCAGCCACAAGTTCAAGAGCAGGAAGGAGGAGGTATCCTGTGGAGTAAGGCTCCTCTGGCTGGCACAAGAAACCACAGCTCCAGCCACATAGAGACATTTCCTGAGTGAGGACATCAGAGTTCTCATCAGCCTGTTCTGATGACAGGAAAGACTGACGGGAGGACAGGTGGCCTGGACTAAGGCTGGGATGGAGGCGCTGCTCTGCTGAGGCACAGATGCCTGGGGGCAAACATTTGGACATGTCCCATTGGGACATGATTGACAACAGGGTCTGGTTTGGGGATGAAGTGTGGAGCCCAGGGCCACAGCAAAGGAACCTGAAGACTTGGGAAATCAGAGTTAAATCCAGGAGAAGACAATATTCTTTCAGTTAGCAGTGTTGGAAAGCTTACCCTGGACTGCAGAGATCCCTCTGTGGTTAAGATGCTTGCCTGCAGAGCCTAACAGCCCGACATCAATTCCCAGTACCCACATAGAGCCAGATGCACCAAGTGGCACCTGCATCTAAAGTCCATTCACAACAGCTGGAGGTCCTGGTGTGTCCATTCTGTCTCATTTCTCTCTCTCTCTCTCTCTCTCTCTCTGCCTGCAAATATGTCAAATATATATGTATATATATACGTATATACATATATATATACATATACGTATGCTTACCCTGAGCATAGGTCCCCAGGCCTGCTTCTTCATTGCCTATCTGGGGTCAAGGGCAAGTTGGAGCATGAGGTGATGCCTCTGAGGACAAGGTATCTTCTTATCTTTGAAGGTATGGAGTGGAAATGGGTGGGGGCCATGATCCTGGGTTCACTGGTTCTTAGAGAAGGAAACAAAGATAGTCTAACTTTTATATTTTTGTGAGGCTCGTGTGTGTGTGTACGTGCAAGCATGTGTATGTATGTATGTGTGTTATTTGTTTGGCACTGGGATTGAACCTATGTTCACACTCTACCAGTGAGCTACATCCTTAGCTAGGTTATTTTTGAAATGAGTTATTTATGTTTATATATGTATTTATGTTTATATATGTATGTGTTTATATATATATACACATACATATATGTGTATATATATATGTGTATATATATATATATATATATATATATATATATATACATATATATGTGTGTGTGTGTGTGTGTGTGTGATGTAAGGGTCATAAAGGATATTTTTTAAAGCCTTAATGCATCTCTTAAGTTACACATAATTATCTGATTAGTTTCTGAGGCTTAAGAAGCATGAACCTTTCCAAGTAATGGCAGAGGGAGAATGCTCAGTGTGATTGCAAACATAAGGAGTATTTCCTTTAAGCAAAGTTGCAAAAACAAAGGTAGACAAAACATCTGATTACATAACTCCTACCCAGGTAAGTCAAAATCTTTGATTATCTATTTATGCCCTGCTGATCTTGGGTCCTGGAGGAAACCAGACATGTATCAAAGAAACTAATTCCAACCATTTCTCTTTTCCTCCTAGGCCTTGAAGTGTTTGTTATGAGTGCTGCAGGTTATGCATTCAGGAGGTTCCAGAAAGGTAGATGAAGTGAGAAAGAGAGAGAGAGAGAGAGAGAGAGAAGGGGGCAGGGGACAGAGATGAAGGGGAGGAGTTGATGCTCTTACAGCCTAACTGGGGCAGAGCTGAGTCGATCTTGCCAGTTGAGAGGATTCTTACAGGGCTCAAGTTTTGCTAAGAAATCCTGGGGCAGGCTGGGGAGATGGTTTGGTAGTTAAGGCACTTGCCTTGTGAAGCCTAATGATCCAGGTTCGACTCCCCAGGACCCACATAAGTCAGGCAGGTGCAGAAGGTGGCACACATGTCTGGAGTTTGTACACAGTGGTTAGAGGGCTCTGGTGCACCTATTCTATCTTCATCTTTCTCTCTCTCTCTTAAATAAATGGTTAAATAAATAAATAAGAATTCCTGAGGCAAAGGAGGAGAAAAAGGAGAAGCCATGTGAGGTTCTAGAAGAGAGGGTGGATGGTGGTTCTGGGTATGCCAAGCCCTGATAATGCCTACCGTGGGTCTCCTTAAGGAAATTCTCCTGGTATAAGTTCCACGTGCAAGGAATAAAAAGGTGAGCCCACTGTCCCTGGCCCTAACCCTGCAAGTGCAAAGTTAGGTCTTCCGGCAGAGGAAAGAGCCCGCTTTCCTTGTGGAGCGAAGCTTAGGCAGTCCAGAATTACGCATATGCCCACATTCCATTCATTCCTTTCTAGAAGGAACAGAAACCTCACAGAAACACTGAGAAAGCCCTGACACATGGCAGATTTCCACTGACAGCCTCAGAGGCATCACTTCGCACACCAACTTGCTCTTGACCCCAGATAAGCAATGAAGAAGTAGGCTTGGGGACCTATGCCATGCCATGACCCCTGTTCTTGCCGGCACTTGATTCTAGTGGGAGAATCTAGCATGCTGGTGCGTCAGAAACGTGCAGCCACACTTGTTGGCCACTGGGTTCTCACCAAATAACTAACCCTTTGATGTTCTCAATGGAACAGGAAATCAAATCCACAAGCTCTTGGAAATCTATTTAGTTTTTAAGAAAATATGCAACATGGTCTCATATTTGATACGAGAATGAGATATTCACAAGATTCTATGGAAGAGAACATGCATTTGCCAATTGATACACAATGGCGGAATGAATGCAAACAAATGATTCCCTGTGAATTGCAGGTAACATTGGATGTAGGTGAAGATATTGGTAAATTTACCTGTGAACTTGATGTGATTTTAATATTTTAGCATTTATGAACAGCTTCCTTGTCAAGAGCAGTTGCTTATTAAGTCACTGAAAATGTCGTATGAAAATAGCCTACACTCTAAGCTGTGACTCATATCGTGGGACCCCGGTGGCCTCAGCACCACCAGATTCTGCGGCAAGTTAAACAAATGTGCAAACATGTGCTCGGCTGCCTTTCCGTGCCAGGCCCACTGCTAACCCTGAA
The DNA here is from genome assembly GCF_020740685.1 of Jaculus jaculus. Classification (NCBI taxonomy): domain Eukaryota; kingdom Metazoa; phylum Chordata; class Mammalia; order Rodentia; family Dipodidae; genus Jaculus; species Jaculus jaculus. The sequence continues at coordinate 38,925,426 of NC_059112.1, forward strand.
GTAAACAGAGATTAATAAGGCATAGCCTGCGTTTGAAAGGAGTTCACAACCTTGTGAGAAAGCAGCGGGCTAAAAAAAAAGTTACACAAGATAAGATGAGAGCATTAGAGATAAATTGGAAGAAGTCACTGGAGTTGTATTGATGAGGTTTTCTTATGTGCAAGGGGCTATGGGAACATTGGAGAGTGATGTCCACCCACCTAGGGGTGCCAGAGACAAGCAAAGACAAGACAGAGACACTTGTATCATTTTCTTTTTTTTTTTAAAAAAAATTATTTATTTATTTGAAAGACAGGGGAAGAGGCAGATAGAAAGAGAGAGAGTAGATGTGCCAGGGCCTCCAGCTGCTGCAAATGAACTCCAGACACATGCACCACCTTGTGCAGCTGGCTTGTGTGGGTCCTGGGGAATCAAATCTGGGTCCTTTGGCTTTGCAGGCAAGCTCCTTAACCACTAAGCCATGTCTCCAGCCCCACGCTTGTATCTTGATAGATGGGAACCATATTTGCAAAAGTGGTGGCCCAAAGGGGCTTCTATTTGTGAAGCAGACCCTCGAGAAGAAGGAATGTGGGGCTCTGCCAGGTCCGCCTCCCATAGTCTCTGGCCCTGGGGCAAGAGTACTCTGGAGGCCTGCCTGCCATATGTTCACATAGTTAGAAGTTATGAACCAAGCTAATGCGTTATAAACCAATGAATAAGCTGCTCCATAAAATGTGCCATATCCTCCTCCCTTGACAAGGACACCTTCTTCGCTGCCTGGAAGCCCAGGCTGGAATGAAGGTCCGAAGGTCTTAACGCTGCCCATGGCACCATGAGTGGCCAGTTGCTTGCCACCACACCCACATGTCAGCCCACTGTTGAGTTTTCTCACCTGTTCCTGGATTCTTCCGGGCATTTCGCCAGTTGCTCCCTCACCAAGTATGCCTGCCGTGGGCTGCCTGCCATCTAGCTGTGCCCTCTGGCTTCGCTCCTTCACTCTAGCTCTTTATCTACAGGCAAACACTGCTCTGCTGCCTGGCACAATCTCCAGGGAATAGTGTCCTGATGGACTCCATACCCTGCTACCCCCTCCACACACACACACACACACACACACACACACACACACTCACACACACACTCACACACACACTCACATGCCTCCACACATACAAACATGCATAAACACACACAGACACCAGAGCACATACCCACAACAAAAAAGTTCACTTTTTTTTTTTTTTTTTTGACGTAGGGTCTCATTCTAGCTCAGGCTGACCTGGAATGCACTCTGTAGTCTCAGGGTGGCCTTGAACTCATGGTGATCCTCCTGTCTCTGCCTCCCGAGTGCCGGGATTAAAGGCGTGCGCCACCACGCCCAGCTAAAGTTCACGTATTTTAAACAAAGAGTTTTGGTTCTAGTGAAATATGATTTATAGGACATACATTCCAAAAGGTACACACAAAAACATGATTGTGTCTAATTGTTGGTATGATACTGCCATGGCCAGTCCTGTTACTCTTGGGAGGACGTGAGCATGAATTTGAAATGGTATAATGGTGTGTGTCTATCGTGGATTTCAGGGAGGCAAGTACATTTTCCACACTTCACCCGAGCCAGAGTGTTACCTTTGTGTAGCCATGCCTGAAATGCCTGACAGAACAGCGCAGGTAGACACCATGTATTTTGGTTCGTGGTTCAGAGGTCTACGGCCCTTGCTGTCTTGTGCTTGAGCACAGCATCTTGGCATGGGGGGCAATGAGGCAGAGGACCGCAGATCACTTGATGGGAGACAGAAAGCAGAGAGCAGGCGTGAGGTTCGGGCGTGACCACGACCACGGAGACCACTCTAAGGCAAAGATGGAAGCTTTTATTCGGGACAAACACGAGCTGTCAGGACTGACTCTCAAGTGCACAGCAGTGCACTTGGGGTTACAGATAGTGGGCTTTATAGAGCTCCTCAGTTGGGGGAAGGTGGGGAAGGGGGAAGTAAAGAAAAGGTTTCTTTAGGGGAGATCTAAGACAGCCAGGGTATGACACCAGACCAGTAACCTGCTGTCCTGAGAGATAAGGGGGAAGGAAACCTAGACCTGGGGCATTGTTAGGCAAGGAAGGGATGATGGCTGGGCGGTTCCTTGAGGAATGTGGATGACCCACTTCCGTGTGTCTCTGTTGCCCTCCTGCTGTCCTCCGTGACCCCATTTTGTCCTGACCTAACAGAAGGGAGAGGAGCAGGCCAGGGATAACATATCCCGAAGGACTCACCTCTAGTGACCAGCTTCCTCCTCCTCCTCCTGCCATCTCTGGAATCTCCCAAAACATCACCAGCGGTTGATGATCGACCGAGCATTGAACACACAAGTCCGTGGAGGACATTTCATGCCAAGATCCTAACAGTTGACAACAGGTCACAGCTTTCCAAAGTGATGGAACCAGCCTGTGCTCTCACCTCAGCCAAGAGAACCCCTGATGCTTCACAATGTCAGGAGCTTTCCTTATGGTTTCCCAGGAGCAGAATCCTTGTGGAAGATGTCCTGAGTTTATCCTGTGGCTTCAATTGTCCCCAATGAGAGGAACTCAACTGTTTCTTAACTAATTTCTTTCTTCTTTCTCCCCTCATTTCTTTCTATTTTTTTTATAATAGATTTCCTCTTTTAATTGTTCATTTTAAATATTTTATTTTTATTTGAGGGAGAGAATGTGTACACCAGGGCCTCCAGCCACTGCAAACAAACTCCAGGTGCATGTGCCACCTTGTACATCTGGCTTACCTTGGTCCTGGGGAATTGAACCTGGGTCCTTAGCCTTTGCAAGCAGGCACCTGAACTGCTAAGCCCTGTCTCCAGCTTGCTTTCTTTCTCTTTCTTTTCTTTTTTCTTTCTCTCTTCCTACCTCCTCATTCTTTTTCTCTCTGTCTCCCTCCCTCATTCTTTCTCTTCCTTCTCTCTCTTCTTCCCTTCCATTCTCCTCTTCTGTTCCCTGTTTCTTCACTCCCTTCCTCTTCCTTCCCCACCCATGCCCTCCTTCTTTCTTTCTTTTTTTGTTGTTGTTTTTTGTTTTTTAGCATGGCCCTACTGTGTAGTCCAGGCTGATTTGGAATTCACTGTGTGGCCCAGGGTGGCCTTGAACTCACAGCCATCTTCGTGCCTCAGCCTCCTGAGCACTGAGAATCCAGGCATGTGCTCCCATTTCATACTTTCTCACTTTCCTCCCAACTGTTGCATGCTGGCGCCAGCTTTCTCCCCTGCCTGGCACAGTGCCTGGCATCATTTTGCCTGGGGCTGAAACCTAGTCTAAGCTGACCTTCACTCCTCTTAGCAGAAAGTACTTTTCTCAGTGGCTTTGTGTTGCCTGCAGGTTCATCGGTTTGTGGCTTCGATTAGTTCCTGGGTCCTCTCAAGGGAAGGGGCCACGCCCAGCTTTGCTAGGCGCCTCTGTCACCTGGAAGAACACTCGAGACCCCATGGGGAGCCATCAGTATTTGCTAACCGACTGGCTGGCTCAGTGTAGCTTAAAATCCATCTTTATTTTTATATGATAGTTTAAATGATTTAATGAGTGGCTGTCACTGACAAGGCACTTGGGGACTGTGCATAAAATGACACAATAATATAAAAATAAAGCTTTGCTCGGAGACTGATGCCCAGAACTGCCTTCTGTATGCTGTTGTTCTTTATGGTAGAGGAGACAATTCTTCCTTTGGTCCAGTGGAGTTGTTTTCATTGATAAAAATAAGTAAATCTGCATTCACTCCTGCTTTATTTGAATGCTTACACAAACAGGCATCGTATATAATATTCATTTTGGCCATGAATATGCAGGAAGTGCTGTGTCTCTTTATTTAGGGATTTTCAACATTGCAGTCATGTTCCTTGTGGTGACTGTAGGCTTTCATATCTAAGACAGACTCATTTCTCAAAGTCATATTTAAATATCTCAAACAGTAGCGCCGGCCTTGTGGGTAATGCACAAAACACAACTCAAGAAGGAAGGTTCACCTCATTGGGGAAAAGAAAATGTAAAGAAATAGCAGAGCTGGGGAGGTTTCACACCTAGGAGCGGAGCGGTGAGGAAGGAAGGAGGAACAGAGAATTCTGGAAGAACCGAGTTGTCGGGAGAATCGAGATGCTGGCTTCGTCCTGGAGCGCAGTGGGAGCTGCTCCCTGACTTGCAGGCGCTCTCAGTGAGGTGCACGTTGTCCTTTCTGAGTCCCGTGTTTCATAGGCAGGAGTCTCTTCTGCTTCTTGGAATATTCTAAAGAACTACTCCTGACAAACCACATGGCTACCTGGACCTACACACTCACAGCCTCACAGCTGAGTCTGTTCTTGACTTTATATCGTAGGATGGTTTCACTCATGCTTTTAGTTTTTTCATTCATTTGTGTATATGTGGTGTGTATATGCAAGCAGGTCTGTATGTGTGGGTACATGTGTGTGACAGTGGATGTGCCTGTGTGTGCACATATGTATGTGCAGGCCAGAGATCAATATCAGGGTCTTCCTCAGTCACTCTCCACCTCAGTATTTGTTTAAAATATTTTATTTATTTATTTATTTGTGAGAGAAAGAGGCAGACAGAGGGAGGGGGGGAGAGGGAGAATGGGTAGACCAGGGCCATCAGCCACTGCAAATGAACTCCAGGTGCATGTACCACCTTGTGCATTTGGCTTACATGGATCCTGGAAAATCAAACCTGGGTCCTTTGCGTTTGCAGGCAAGTGCCTTAACCACTAAGCCATCTCTCTAGCCCCACCTCAGTATTTTTAAAAAATATTTATTTATTTGCAACCAGAGCGAGGTGGAGAAAAGAGAGCCAGACAGAGAGAATGGGTGCACCAGGGCCTCTAGCCACTGCCAATGAACTCCAGATGCATGTGCATTTGGCTTTATGTGGGTTCTGGGAAATAGAACCCGGCTCCATTATGCTGTGCAAGCAAGCATCTTAACCGCTGAGCCATCTCTCTGGCCCCTACTTCAGTATTTTGAGACAAGGGGATCCATGATGTGGCCTCAGCAGACTGTACTTCAATAAGTAGACACAGAATTATATATCAGCGCCAGTGTGAGGATGCTAAAAGGAGAGCTGACCACACACGCTAGAATTTGACTTAATCAGGGAGGCCTGGACGTGTCTATGAGGAACTGATAACTGCTGAAATTGGTTAAGAGAGCAGGTGAGGGGCTGGAGAGATGAATTAGCACTTAAGGCACTTGCCAGCAAAGCCAAAGGATCCAGGTTTGATTCCCCAGTACCCATGTAAAGCCAGATGCACAAACTGGTGCATGCATCTGGAGATCATTTGCAGTGGCTACAGACCCTGTTGTGCCCATTCTCTCTCTCTGCCTCTGCCTCTCTTTCTATCTTTCAAGTAAATAAATAAAATAGAAAAGAGAAAGCAGATGAGTTAACAAGGTCAAAGAGTGGGAGGGGAAGGCTTGGAAAAACAAGAACAGCTTGTGCAACGGCTCTATGGTGAGAGCGCAGGACTTACCGGGGACATCCAAGTCAGTGAGGCAAGAGTGGCGAAGAGCGAAGTGTGCAGGCAGAGCCCTTGGAGTCCTGCAAGACCTCTGGCCGTTTCCGCAGCAGGGCTGATGGACACGGAGAACTGGCAGAGGCAGGGAGGGTTCCAATTTCATAGTGTGGGTCATGGGACTCTGAAACCCAAAGCAGGTTTTAGGATTCCTCGTTTCGTCTCTCCAGTCAGCTTCTTGACTCAATTACAGGTGTCCCCCGACAGCTGTTAGCTGCCAGCCAGGCTGATCTCCCTGGTCTGAGCAGCTAACAGGGACGATGTGCTGGAGTGGTGGGACATGCTCCAGCAGTCTGGAGCTCTCTCTTCTACACAATGGGCCGTTTGGGTGGGAAGGCTGGCCATGCTAGCTGCTCTCAGATCCGAGTGTGTTCAGCCGGCACAGTCAGACAGGGAAGCCTGGTTTCGACTTTAATAGAACACGAAGCACCTGACCAGTGGGCAGAACAGCTCTGCTGAAAGATGTCGGGGGCCTTTTGTGTGCTTGGGCTTCAATTACAACTGAGATTAAATATAGACAAAGTCAAAATATGAATGTTCTTGGCTTGGTATATAAAGCTAATAAGGGAAAAAATCCCCATCACAATAGTATTTTCATGCTCTAGGTATTTAAAAGATCTGAAAAAAACATCTTTTTTTTTTTTTTTTTGGTTCAAGCTATTGCAATGCACAGCATGTTAACACAGCCACAATCCTCGGAGAGGCAGAAGAGGGGCCACAGGAGAGAAGTGGGGGAAAGAAGGGGAATGCTAGCTTTCACGTGAGCTGTGATCGCCACACAGCAGACTTCGCAAGCAGCACAAACGATATTCTGAGTGCCATCACCCTTCCCCGTGGGCCGTGTTGGACCTAGTGAGGTGTCTAGCTATGTCTTGGGCTTCTATCCCCAGATGCCACCTTCATCCCCAGTTGTTACAAACCCAGGTCTCTCCAGATCTTGCTACATGTCTACTGGGAAGTGATATTTTCCTCAATTAATTTTTTTTTTTTTTTTTTTTTTTGGTTTTTCGAGGTAGGCTCTCACTCTAGTCCAGGCTGACCTGGAGTTCACTATGGAGTCTCATGGTGGACTCGAACTCACGGAGATCCTCCTACCTCTGCCTCCTGAGTGCTGGGATTAAAGGCGTGTGCCACCATGCCCAGCTCAATTAAAAAATTGTATTTGTTTATTCATTTATTTATTTGAAAGGGACAGACAGAGAAAGAGGCAGAGAGAGAGAAAGAGAGAGAGAATGGGCATGCCAAGGCCTCCAGCCACTGCAAACGAACTCCAGATGCGTGCACCCCCTTGTGCATCTGGCTAACGTGGGTCCTGGGGAATCAAGCCTCGAACCGGGGTCCTTAGGCTTCACGGGCAAGCATTTAACCACTAAGCCAATTTTCCAGCCCTCAATTAAAAATTTTTAATCTCTCTCTCTCTTTCTCCCTTTCTCTGTGTGTGTGTGACGTGTATAAGTGTGTGCGTGAGTATTTCTGTATGGAAGAGTGGGCATGCACATAACACTGCTCATGTATGGAGGTCAAAGGACATCCCCCAGTGGTCGTTCTTACCTTCCACTTTGCTGGGGCCAGGCTCTCCTGCTCACCACTATGCAGGCCAGGCTAGCAGGCCAAGGAGCTCCTTGGGGACTGTCCCATCTCCACCTCCCTCTCACCATAGGACTCCTGGGATTACAAATGCCCACATTGCTGCATCCAGCTTCACGTGAGTTCTGGGGACCTGAGCTCAGGTTATCATATCACTGAGCCAGCTGCCTGCCCCCTTCTCTTTGTAAACGTTTAGTCTTTGTGTGTGCATGTGTGTTCTTGTGTGTGAGTGAGGCTCACCTCTGACTAACTGTAACATAGGCTCCAGCATTAATACACCTACTGTGGAAGTGTTGAAAAATGAAACAACCATCATTACTAGTCATTTGAAGACTGGCTTAAACTGGAATTCTTTTCTGTAGAATGTGATTGAGATGTTTCAATCTAAAATCAGCCTTATTCTCAAACTCTTTAGACACAGAGCACGTAGGTAAAGATGATACCTCATTGACTTCCACCAACCCCCCAGCTGGGGTAGGCCCCACCCTATTTATAGAGGAACTTTGAACTCAGGACCCCATAGGCCAACTAATTTTCTTAAACTTTTATGGATAACTTCCATAAATATAGACAATATATGATCATAATTTCCTTCTACCATCTTACATTTTCCCCTCCAGAATCTACCCTCCACTGAATCCCATCTTCTTTCTAAATAGTCTCTCTTCTATTTTGATGTCATCTTTTCTTTTTATACTTCTCCTATTATGCAGGTCCTATGTAGCATCAGTCACTGTGAGGTCATGAATATCAAGGCCATTTTATGGCAACTTTTTACTTTAAAGTTGGAAATGCAAAACTTTACGTTTGCTATTTCTTCACTCACAGAGAACTAAGAAAGGGAAGGGTTGTTTGCTCTTGGGACTCTAAATCTTTCTCCCCTCTATTTGGTTGGAAATGGGAGGGTATTAAAAGCTGTAATAGAATCATCTGGATGCTTAACTGTAGTCTGGAGGAATTGGAAAAGCTTTGCAAAATTTCCCAAGAGAGCAAGGCTCTCTGACAGGGGTCGGCTGCCCAGCGTCCTCGGCTCGGACAGAAATCACTGCCCAGCTGGGTTGCATGGCGGGTAGACCTGGAAATGCTCGACTTTCTGCCTCTTTACCATGCTGACCATGTGTGACCTTGAAAAATGGGCAAGTCTCTCTGGTTCTCCATTGTCCTTTTTCTGAAAATAAAACTAAAAGCGGTGGCTGAGTCCTTCGTCAACATGTGCGGAGTACAATGAGACCGTAATTGGGGGAAGAGGACGTTAGTGAAGTTATCCTCAGAAGTACACTTTTCCACCTCAAGCCTGACAGGCATTTGCTGGTATTCTGCCTGGGTTTTGCAGGCAGGTGCTGCTCTCATGTAATTGGAGATGAAGAAGCCCTGCTAACCACCGGGAATAGAAATTTGGAACCTTGAGATGAAGTATAGGTAAGTGATTGGAATCCATTAGGTAGAGATGCAGATAGTTAGATGGTAGATAGATGACTATATGTGCACATGTAGCTAATATATGTGCTTAATAGATAAAGTATCTTTGAATATAGAGTCACAATGTAAATAATAAATTACCTAAAATTATCAGTAACACCATAGCTTTCATGACTTGCAATAGACTTTGCTATTTGGGTTGGAAGATAGAAGCAATGTGCTATAGCAAAATTGCACAGTTTGACTGGCTTATAAACAAAAGAAGCTTTTTTCTCAGCTTTGGATAGCAGAAGTTCAAGATCAAGGTGTCTGGTGGGTCCGCTTTCTGATGCATAGGTGGCATCTGTTTACTGTGTCCTCACTGGGTGGAAGGGCCCGAGGTGCTCTCTGGTCTTTTCATGAGGACACTAATCTCATGGATGATTAGGGTCTAACCATCTCCCACCACCCCTCAACCACCATCACCCTGGGATCTGGGTCTCTATTTGAGCATTTGGGGCAGTGCTCACAAACCATAAGGGCACAGTTAGAAATGGAGTTAGGAAACATTAGTTGATCTGACTGTGAGAAAGCTCTGGAGGAAAGCACCCAGGCCGCCTGCATGTATTTCTTCCTATCTTTGGAAGGAGAATTTATCTACAGTCCCTGAAGGGAAATGGAGAGACAGTCTGTTTTGTGTTTTGTGATTCTGTGCCATTCGTAGTAAGATTAGGCAGGAAAAGGTGGGTTTACATTAAGGCTTAAGCCTTATCCTTGACTAATGTTAAAATTAGCTAGCTAAAATTGGGTTTAGTACAAATGCTAAATTAATTTTTTTTTAAAAAAAAAAGGTCTTTTAAACTTGAACATGATTCTGGATTGTTCAGTGGCAGCAAATACTGGATATCTGTCTTATGGAAGAGGTGTGTACTTGCAACAATAAGACTTTCATCCCTATTCAAAGAAAATACTGAAAACCCAATACCTTTGTGTATTTCACCAAGTACTTCCTGGGTGACTTTTTCAAAAAATTTCTATATCAATACTTCCAATACTTTTGAATTAAAAAAAACTTCCTCCCCCTTATCCTTCTATAATTAGGTATGTAGAGAATAGATTAGGGGCTGGAGAGGTGAGTTAGCTGTTAAAGTGCTTGTCTGCAAAGCCTCAGGACCCAGGTTCAATTCCCCTGTACCCAGGTAAAGCCAGATGCACAAGGTGGTGCATGCATCTGGAGTTCATTTGCAGTTGCTAGAGGCTCTGGTGCACCCATTCTCTCTCTATATATCTGCCTCTTTCTCTCTCTCTCAAATAAGTAAATAAATAAATAAATAAACTATTCTAAAAAAGGAGTATATTTAAAAAAGAGAATAGATTAGTGTGAGTCCAGACACACCTATAATCCCAGCACTTGGGAAGCAGAGGCAGGAGAATCAAGAGATCAGGGCCACTCTCAGCTACAGAGTGAGTTTGAGGCCAGATTCTCAAAAACAGAAAAAAGGAAGAGAGAGAGAGAAAGAGTGGTTCTATTTGCTTCAATCAAATTTCTTCTCTCCCAAGTCACTTCCCTTCCTTCTTTTTTATGTAATGTCCTGATGGTGGTCTTGGTGTGGTCATCTCCCACTTAGAAAGAGGAGGACAAGCTCTCTGTTGGTCACCGTCTCCTTCCCACATAGGAATTTCTTCTGCTGTCAGGCACCCTGTCTCTCAGCTATGTGTTGACTGAATGCAAGTTGTGGCTTGAACTACCATCTCTCTCCAGGGGCCTTCCTCCTGTGTATGTAGACTGTGATTTCCTAGTTTTAAGATGTGGTGAATGGCAGTTTGTGGCTGTAATTGACCAAAGGACTGAGCCCATGCAGGTACAGTTCTCTGTTGAGTATGTGGCTTTTCTATGCCAAGCCACTTTCCGTATCACAGAAGCCACCATGTTGCCCCTTAGTTGTTTTTTTTTTACAATTTATAATTTTATTTATTTATTTGAGAGAGAGAGAGAGGGACAGATAGATAATGGGCATGCCAGGACCTCTAGCCACTGCAAATGAACTCCAGATGTATGCATCACCTTGTGCATCTGGCTTTACATGGTCACTAGGGATACATAGGCTTTGCAGGCAAGTACCTTAACCACTGAGCAATCTCTCCAGACCCTAAATTTTGTTTTATTATAGCATGTTTTTGCCTTCCACTGGTTTACCAGATCCATTTATACCATCTGAAGAAGTGTTTAAACCATTTGGTTTAAAGATATTTCATTATTGGGCTGGAGGGATGCCTTAGAGCTTAAAGCGTTTGCCTGCAAAGCCAAAGGACCCGGGTTTGATTCCCCAGGACCCACGTAAGCCAGATGCACAAGGGGGTGCACGTGTCTGGAGTTTGTTTGCAGTAGCTGGGGAGACAGAGAGAGAGAGAAAGAGAGAATGGGCAAACCAGGGCTTCCAGCTGCTGCAAACTTAATACATGCACTACCTTGTGCATCTGGCTTATGTGGGTCCTGGAGAATCCAACCTGGGTCCACTGGCTTTGAAGGCAAGTGCCCTAACCACTAAGCAATCTCTCCAGTCCTCTTCCTTTTTCCTTTCCCTCCCTCCTTCCCTCCCTCCCTCCCTTCCTTCTTATCTCCTTCCATAATTCTATATCCAGGATAGATTAGTTGAAGCCCAGGCAATCCTATAATCCTAGCACTCAGGAGGTAGAGGCAGGAGGTTCCAGATACAAGGAAGCACATGGAAAATACAATTTTAGGAACTCAAAATGTTGCAACACAGAAGTTAGTAAATGTTATTGCTCACCACTTACCATTTGGCCTTCACACTTTCATTTTATGTAATGCTGTCATCGATATTCTTGACTTGAAATACCTCCTTACTTTGATTTTTGTCTTGAAGGCAGCATAATTTTTTAAAAATGTACTCCATTTGGTCTAATAACACTCTTCGTCCAAATATACTTGGCTTCTACAGTAATTCATTTGTGTTGTCTGTTTGTCTACCTATCTATTTGTCTATCATTATCTATTCATCCAAATAAAAACTGCTTACGCTGGAAACTGCTTGAACAAATCCCAAAAGCACCTTTTAGTCCCCAGAGAGGTTCTGTGCCATGTGGCCTTGGTGGGAGGTACAGGGGATTTTTCTCTCCCAAGTGGCACAGCTAGCTGTCACCCTCTACTCCACTCTGCCACTTATGGAATCATTTCCCTGCTTCTCCACTTCACTCAGATTTGAGAGAGTTAATTATTCACTGTGTTTGCAAAGCACATTGGGATCCCTGGAGAAAGCATGCCACATAAATATATATAAATGAATAATTAATTAAAGTTTAAGCAGATTACTTGGTGAGTTCTTCCCTAACTGCCCCATTTTCCTAATGAGGTGTTTGAAGTTACAATCTAGTCTTGGTTCCCCTCCCATCCTTTCCAGCATGTTCTTCCTGTCCTTCATTTCTGTTGGTTTAACTCTTCCTCCTTGTGCCAATCCCATCAGTACCTTCCTTACCACAGGCACTGCCAATCATAGTGATTTAGCCCCAGATCTATAGGTAAAAGCCTTCATTAACTTCTATGGGCATCATAAGCACTGAAGAGCTCCAGGGTGAGATTAATAATTAGGTAATGGTGCTCATGTGCTGTGAAAATGAGAAGCCAGGTTCAGGAAATATTGAACTCACTGTCATTACCAGGAGCTGAGGAAACTCCTGTTTACTCACCCCTTGTCCCTGATCCACTTCAAGCCAGGCAAGATCTCTGCCAGACCACAATGGACTGACTACAATTGTAATCACGTCCCCCCCTCATCCCCACCCTTGCAACCCTCCACTCAATCTCATGGGGTAAAACAACCCCCTGGGTTGCAATTTACCGGCAGGTTTTGGAGGTCTGGTGGAAGCTTCTGGAGAAAACTTCGTTGATTAGCTGGAGAATGAAGGAGCAGCGACACCACAATTGCTTATTGAGCAGTGACGTCCGGGTCCTAGTTATTCCTTTACCATAGATGAAGAGGAATTAGAGAACAGTTCACGTCTGTCCTGCTTAAACCTGACCCAGTTTATTTACACTCTAATCTTACTTCAGAGCATGAGAGGTAAAAGGAGCTGCTCTTATCAATTAATAGCTGAAGAAAATTTAGATTTCAAGTTCAACACAAGAGCTATTTATCCCAAAGCACTAGAGAGATGAAGAGGTACTCCCAGCCAGGCCAGGATGGGGAGCGCTGGGGTGGCGGGGGGTTGCATGGAAGTGTGCTGAAGAGATTTTTTTTCCTTTCCCCCTTAAGAGTTTGAATGACTAAGAAATCTTGCATTTTCTGGTGACCTGTGTTTAAAGCCCTGGGGCAAAAGCAGACCTATAATGGATCTATTTCTGAATTGTTCAGCAATATTGGAGTTTAAAACAGCAGTCGTGGTACGTGCATATAATGACGCCAGTGACTCCTGCATCTAGGAGGGCACTGGTCACAGCCTGCGTGGCCCCTCCAAGCACATAGTACAGTGAACTATTCCTTGGCCCATTTCCAGAACTCTCTAAGGAGCTGGTCCTATATTGAGCCAACATGGAAGCTTCTTTTGGGCTCTGAAAGAAAGGGTCAGAGAATGACCACTGCCGCTGCTGCCCGCCGCTGGAAATTCACCTCTCTGAACTAAGGCATGGTTTTCCATTCCAAGACTCCTGGGAAGGAGGGCGCATTGTCTTTACCAGTCACGAATAATTGAGCATTTATTTGACAAGCACTTGTTGTTTGTTGAATTGGCTCCTAAAGTGACTACTCATAGTGAGGATGAGAAGATGTATGTTCTACACGCACAGCTTCAGCTCACACGCTGGCAAAGCCTGCTGGCGCAGAGCTCCAAGCTCACTTGGGCCTCTAGCCCGAAGCCTGGACACAAATCATGAAGGGTGGGAGGGCGTGACTATGGGGCGCAGAGGTGCCTGAAATGCACCAGTAGGAGCCCAGAAATTCATCAGATGGCATGTTCTGTACTAGTCTCCAGTCTGGGTTCCAGAGCTTAGCACAGAGCCTGGCGCAATTAGTATTCAATAATATAGCATTAAAAACTGGAAAATTAATGCCTAGCTATGTATTAGTTTCCTAGATTTTGGAGTAAAGTAGCACAATCTGGGTGGCTGTAAACAAGTGCAATTTTTTTTTTTAAATTTTTAATTTATTTATTTGAGAGCGACAGACAGAGAGAAAGACAGATAGAGGGAGAGAGAGAGAATGGGCGCGCCAGGGCTTCCAGCCTCTGCAAACAAACTCCAGACACGTGCGCCCCCTTGTGCATCTGGCTAACATGGGACCTGGGGAACCGAGCCTCGAACCAGGGTCCTTAGGCTTCATAGGCAAGCACTTAACCGCTAAGCCATCTCTCCAGCCCAACAAGTGAAATTTTAGGCTAAGAATGTGGCTGATTTGGTGGAGTGCTTACCTAGCCTTCCTGAAGCCCTAGGTTCAATCTCCAAGGCATAAACAACATGAGACTATCTCAGAAGGAAGAGGCAGAGAAGAATACTTGGAAATAGATGTGCACTGGGGCTGACAATGTAAAGACAGAGAGGGAGGATAGGTCTGGGAAGATGAAAGCAAGATCAGAGTGATAAAGCCACAAGCCAAGAAATGCCTGGGGCCTGACCCCTGCAGAGACAAGGATCCAACCCCCTTTGCAGGTTTCAGAGGGATTACAGCTTCCCTAAGACCTTGGGTTTTGTATTTTTACTTTCTAGACTGTTGGTGAGAATGTAAGTTTCTATTGCTTGTTTGCCCCTCTTCCTCTCTCTTTCTTTCTTAAGACTGGGTCTCATGTATCCTGGGTTTACCTCAAACTCAAAATTCAAAGTAGCAAAGAAGGACCTTGAATTTCTGATCCTCCTGCCTCCACCTCCTGAGTGCTGGGATCACACGTGTGCCCCACCATGTAGCAAAGAAACTCTCTTATTAGTCATGTTGGCTCACATCCACCCTAGGACCTCATCTTGACTTGATTGCACCTGCATAAATTCTGTTCCCCAATGAAATCACATGTACAAGTGAAATAGGGAGCCAGGACACCCCCACATATCCTCTTAGGGGTCATAGTTCTATGACAGCCATTTCATATATCCGTTGAGAGAACGAAATGAAGCAAAAAGATGTGAAATGCCTTGATGAGAGGTAAGTCTTTATGAACACAGGACTTGGTATTCAGCTGGGATGTCAGTCAGCCCTTTCTCCCACAGTTTCAGCAGACTGTTTTAGGGGTGCAGAAACCAATGAGAGGGTAGGTTTAGAAAGTGAGGTCAAGACATAAGTGACTATTTCATTACTTTCAAAGAGTTGTCTGGGTCTAGTCAGGGTCACAAGTGAACAGAGTGCCCGTGGGCACTTTATGAATGGAAGAAGCAGGGGCTGGAGAGATGGCTCAGCAGATAAGGTGTTTGCCTGCAAAGCCTAAGAACCCAGGTTCTATTCCCCAGTGCCCATGTAACCAGATGCACAAGGCCCTGGTGTGCCCATTCTCTCTTTAACGGCCTTTCTCACTCACTCTCTCTCTCTCTTTCTCAAATAAATAAACAAATAAAATATTTAAAAGGAAAAGAAGAAGAACGGAAGAAGGAGGCAAGGAATGTCCTTCCCAAGAGCCATGATGGGGACAATGCAAATCATGCCCTCAGCTAATCTCCATATCACTGTTACTGCCAACCTCCAATGCCATTTTATGAAGAAAACTTTAAGAAGTACCTGGCTGGAGAGTGGAGAGTTGGCTCAGCAGTAAAGACCTGAGTTTGACTTCCCAGTACCCAGGTAAAGCCTGATGCACAAGGCGGTACATATGTCGGGAGTTTGCAGTGCCTCTCTCTCTCTCTCTCTCTCTTTCTCTCACTATTAAATAAATAAATAATATTTATTTTTACAAACAAGGTACCAAGAACCTACAAGCACTGGACCTACAGTTCCTGATGTCTCAGAACAGAAATTCTGCCACACACACAACTTCTGCATTTCTCCTCTCTCTTTTCGGGGCTAATGCCAGGGAAGAGTTGCATTTGAGTTGATTAGGGACCTCAGGTCTAAATTTCAATTCTGTGTTGAATAGTCACTTTTTTTTCCTGGAGGTTTGAATAAATCATCCAATCTGCTTCAGTTTCGACTATTTTCAGCATTTCTATTAATATCACTAATTCTGCCTGCTTAGGACCCTGAAGTCACTGAGCCTGTTTGTGACTTACTCTGGGATGAGAAAGAGAAAGGAGGCACAAGATGCACCCAGAACCAAACACAAGAAAATGGGCATGAGTTCATCTTCAAGATTTGCCGAGTGCATAGGGACAGTTTCTTCCTTGTGGTCTCTGTGACTGGTTTGCTGTAGCCCGTTTGCTGTAGCCCGCAAGTTACGGAATTTGTTTCGCTGGATTGTAATTCTGGTAAACAGAGGGGAGATGCTCATGTAAGGAAGGTGGTTTAATTTTCATTCTGATTTGACAAGAAGATGGTCAGATGAGCTCTTATAAATCAAAGCACCACAAGACAGGTGCAGTTAATCCAGCCCACCCCCCTTTTGGCTTTGCGTGCTAGGAAGCTCAGAGATAATAAAACACGAGTATGAACCCATGGTTCTGTCTCACTTATCTATTGCTATTAACAAACTATCTGAGCTTAGTGGTGCAATTCAACAATTTATTATGATTAAAAAAATTTTGTTTAGGGCTGGAGAAATGGCTTAGCGGTTAAGCACTTGCCTGTGAAGCCTAAGGACCCCGGTTCGAGGCTTGATTCTCCAGGACCCACGTTAGCCAGATGCACAAGGGGGCGCACGTGTCTGGAGTTCATTTTGCAGTGGCTGGAGGCCCTGGCGTTCCCATTCTCTCTCTCTCTGTCTGTCTGTCTATCACTCTCAAATAAAAAATGAACAAAAAATTTTAAAAATTTTTGTTTATTTTTATTTATTTGAATGCAACAGACAGAGAGAGAAAGAGACAGAGAGAGAAGGGACGCACCAGGACCTCCAGCCACTGCAAATGAACTCCAGATGCATGAGCCACCTTGTGCATCTGGCTTACGTGGGTCCTGGGGAATCGAGCCTCATACTGGGGTCCTTAGGCTTCACAAGCAAAAGCTTAACAGCTAAGCCATTTCTCCAGCCTTATTATGATTCTTTTTTAATCTTCCATGACTCTGAATTGATAAGACTCGGTTGAACAATTCTTGCTTGGAGACTCTTGGGTATTTATGATGGTGTGTTCATTCACACAGCCAGCACCTGGGCTGGCCTGACCGAAGGCTGAGTAAACATCTCTCTTCCTCCACATGACTGGCTCCGGCTTTCACACAACACAGTAGTCGTCATAGCTCATACACTGTAGCTGGGAACGTACCAGAGGGCTATGTATGTTGGGTGTTATGATGGGGCTAGTAGTTTGTAGGTAAGGTCTTCTTTGGAGACCACGGGCATTTTCTATTTTCTATGTCTTTTTCTATTTTCCAGGGTCTTTTATTAGACATGGGTCTTTCCATGTGAGCCCTTTGGAGAACCTGGCAAGCATATATATGCATTGCTCTTGTCTTAGGACCTGTCAATCTACACGTACACTCACTATGCCACGTCCCCTGGCTTCCCCAACGCTATGCAATGTAGCAGATTTGCACCTTTGTTCCCACTTTGACAGGCATGGTGTGATGGTTTCCCTAGATTAGGTTACCTTGATTAGGTTAATTGAGCTGGGAAGACCCACCTTAATGGGCACCATTTCATGCGTTGGGGTCCTGGACGGTATATAAAGGAGACAGCTGGCTAAGCAGCCCTCGTCGCTCTCCCTCCCTCACTGTGGGCTGAGCACGATCAGCTGTTCACACTCCAGCCGCTGCTCTGCCTTGTCCACCAGCCCGACTATTAGAAGAACTGACAACTGAAACCAGCCCTTTCCCCTTCAGCTGACTTTTGTCAGGTATTTTGTCCCAGCAATGAGAAGGTAACTAATACAGAAAGTTAGTTCCAGAAGTGGGGCCATTGCTGTGATAAACCTAACCCAAGGTCACAGGCCTTTGGGACTGATTTTTCAGGGGAAATGTGGAAGATTTGGACTGTGAGCTAGAAAAGCATTTGCGTTCTGTCTGAAGAGCTTGGTGAGGCCATTCTGGTGGGACCTTGGAAGGACTTCTCTAACACACATGGGGACTGGGGTTCAAGGATTAGTGCCTGGCCAAGGGAACTAGGCCGGGAAGTGGTAGGTTGGGCCCTGAGCAGGTGTATCTATTGGCAACCAATGTTCTCTAGTACCTGGTGAGGCACTGGCAGAGAGCTAACTTTAAAATCCAGGTGGGAATCCCACCTGCTACCTCTCCATTGCACCTTCACAGCAGAAGTTTTGGAGAAAAACCCCTAGAATTGGGGCTGGGGCACAGATAGGGATACCATGCTTGCTGAGCATACACAGGTCCTGGGTTCAACTTCGAGTAAAAACATAATAACAATGAATAAATAAAATAAAACAATTGCCAGAAACCAAGTCAGCTCTGCCACCTCCCAGCTCTGGACTTTTCTATGACCGAGTTTCTTTATCTATAAAATGGGGTTGTTGACAGTGACAGAGCCTGTCTCTTGTGATTGTCATGAGCGTTAAATCAATGAATGTCCCAAAGCGACGCTGAATAAGAACTCAAATAGGACATCCCTCCATGAGGAGTGGAATAAAAGAGTTTTGGGCTTGTTGCCCTACTATGTGATTTTCTTTCAAGCCTCCAGCTGTTGCTGCCACTCCCTCTGGCTTAATATGATACATTGCCAGTAGACTGAAAGCCCCCAGTTGATGTAAATGTCTGCCAAGAGTGCCAGGTCGGCTGCAGGATGTGGTTATGAAACACGGTCATGACTTGTAGGCGCAAGCTGCTCTTCCTCAGACTCAAGCGCACCGGCTCTCCTTTTATTGATTGATACTGACACTGTGTCCCTGGGTGCCCTGTCCTTCTCATTCCCCAGTGCATCTGCACATTCACACCCAACTTCTCTCCCCTGCGCTCCAGTTTTGTGCACATGCTCTCAGCTCGCTCACTCAAAGATACCCCTTACATCTACAGATACACACCTGTGTGCCCTCCATTCTCAGATCCATCGATATTCCTGCTTCTGAGCTTCCAAGTCCCCAGAAATGACAGTCAAGTATCTAGCCCAGAGATGTCCTGTTCTTGTTAGCTGGTGCTTACGGGGGCAGGCACTCATGGCCCAGGGGAGGTGTGCTGCCTAAGGAGAGCTGCCTGCTTTCCCCACCTCAGGGTGGGGTGGGGGGAGAACTGAGCTCAATATGCACCTATGCAGAAGGGCAAAGAGCCAAAAATAACTAGGAGCAACAGCATTTCAACTGACAGGCCCAGAAATAGAGCTTATTCGAGAGCATGCGAAGGCCACAGAGTGAGTGATTCCAATCTTCCAGCATCCCCATATAAACGATGGCAGGGCTGGGGAGATGGCTCGGTGGTTTAGAGTGCTTGCCATTTAAACAAGAGGACCTCTTGGGCTAAAGACTGCCAAGTTTGACTCCCCAGAATCCATGTAAAAGCTGGGCATGAGACTGGGTGAGGTGGCTCCTACCTTTAATCCCAGCACTCGGTGTTGGGGAGGGGGGCAGAGGTAGGAAGATCGCTGTGAGTTTGAGGCCACCTTGAGACTACATAGTAAATACCAGGTCAGCCTGGGCTACAGTGAGACCCTTCCTTGAAAAATCAAACAACAGCAACAAAAAAGCTGGGCATGGCCATGCACAGATGTACTCCCAGTCCACGGAGAACCATGGGGTTGAGGCAGAAACCCAGTCTCAAGAAAATATGCCAATGAGTGATAAGAGAAAGACACCTGTCCCCTGTATGTGCACACACATGGTGGGGTATGCATCTGCACACACGTTCATACACTATACATTACAAATCATACCACAGATACACTCTACATACACACACACGCGCACATGCAGGCCAGAGAGATTGCTCAATGGGAAAAGCACTTGCTGCACAGGACCGGGGACCTGAGTTTGGAACCCCAGCACCCACAAAAACCAGCCACTGCAGCATACATCAGTAGATCCCAGTGCTGAGGAGGCAGAGACAGTGGATCCCTAGGGCTAGCTAGTCTAGTCAAATCAGTGAGCTTTGGGTTTAATGAGGGACCCTGTCTCAAAAATATGGTAGAGGATGATTGAAGAAGACATTCAATGTTAACCTCTGGTCTTCACACATGCACACACACATTTCATGCACACCCTCCACACATAGGGACACACACGCATGCATGCATGCATGCATGTAAAGTTTTTTAAAATTCTTTTGTTTATTTTTATTTATTTATTTGAGAGTGACAGAGAGAGAAAGAGGCAGTTAGAGAGAGAGAGAGAGAGGGAAAGAATGGGCGTGCCAGGGCATCCAGCCTCTGCAAAGGAACTCCAGACATGTGTGCCTCCTTGTGCATCTGGCTAACGTGGGTCTTGGGGAATTGAGCCTCGAACCAGGGTCCTTAGGCTTCACAGGCAAGCACTTAACCGCTAAGCCATCTCTGTAGCCCTGCAAAGTTTTTTTAAAAAAAAATGTGGGTAACACAAACAGTGCCCAGTGCATCCCCGCCTCATCACAGCTTCTCAGCGTCAGGAAGAGGCTCCAGGACAAGGCTGAAAGTGGGATAGTCTAAGGAAGGAACAGAAGGTAACTAGCCCATCAGGAGGCTGAAAAGCAAAGAATGGGTAACAATGAATTCTGGGAAGGCAAAGTCAAGGGGTCACGCGATAATGGGAGCACTGAACAGGAAGAGGCCGGCAGGACTGAGCTGGACCACAGAGGCCATGCCCAGCGGGGAGGAAGGACCATGCATTTCCTTTTGGGATGGGAGCGGGTTCCTACAGGAGATTTTTCTTTCTAGGTTTGCTTTCTCCTCGTCTATTTTGATGCAGAAGGCAAATGTCTTGAGTTTCTCCGCCACCCTTTTGAATAAACTGACATTACAGAAGGGCGGAAGGGGCGGAGGAGACAAGAAGAGATTTCACAGAACCCGTGTGGAAATCGAGACAGGAAGACAACAGGGAATGAGAGAAGGAAAGAAAAGCAAGGGGCCGTAAAGGTGGCTTAGTGGTTAAGGCGTTTTCCTGTGAAGCCAAAGGACCCAGGTTCGATTCCCCAGGACCCACGTAAGCCAGATGCACAAGGCAGCATATGCGTCTGGAGTTCGTTTGCAGCAGCTAGAGGCCCTGGCATGCCCATTCTCAATCTCTCTCTCTCTCTCTCTCTCTCTCTCTGTGTGTGTCAAATAAATAAATTAACTTAAAAAAATCAAGAAAGCAGTGCTGGAATTACAGATGTGCACCATGTATGTGACCATGTGTGTGAACATCCTACGCATAAGCAGGGGTGGGCATGCAGCAGTGCTTAGGAAACAGGCCCCACTTTCAGCGTGCGTATGATCTACTTGAGGAGAACAGGCCATTGACCAATCTCACATAAAGCAGAATCTGCCAGTTCCACAGAAAGAACTGACCAATTGTGCTTTGACCTGAGGTGCTGAGGGAAGGGCAGCCTTTGCCTGCCTCTGGAGACTGTTGTAGGAGGGAAGCAGGTAGAAGCGACACTCCATGGACTGCCTCCTCCACCGCATGAAACCTAGGGGTCATGTCAGATCGCTTTATCCTGAACATCCTTTCTGCCTGGAAACCCCACATACACTGTACCAGGCCAAAGTTGAGTTTCTACCAACTCCTTGACAGGGGAGACAAAACCAAACTGGTAGTTTTTCACAGGCAAATTATAGTATGTCTTTAGGACTATCACTCTTTGATGATCTTTTCTTATGGTGTGGGGTCCTTGCATACTAATTTGTTAATTCTTTCTGAGACAGGATCTTGTATGTAGCCCAGGCTGGTTTCATACTGTCTGTCTCCTTGCCTCAGTCTCTCAGGTGCTGGGATTACAGGCATGCACTCCCACACCTATCTTGCTTCCTGATTTTTTTCTTAATAAAAATGCCCTGCTGAATAAAACAATGTTAAGAGACAGTATATTTCAGGATTTTTTTTCTGAATATTTTGACTTAGCAAGTTAATAGTGAGCCAACTACACTGCTCCCTGATTCTGTTGATGTTAAATCACCTCACAGTCTGTGAACAACTGGCCAAGTGGCAAGTAAGGCTGCTCAGCTAGAGGCAATGCTCCCTCCTTCCCTTTGGCAAGGGTCCCTCCCACGGGGCTTCCAAAGCTCCTTATATTGCCTTGCTTGGGTGTGGAATTGCTCTCCTCTCCCAGTCTCCTTAAACAGGAGGTGATAAACTGACTCACACTGAGGCAGCCATGAGGGAGGCCAGATTCACACAGCCTCCCCCAGGGGCTGTCAGATTTTAGTGGAATATAAAAACTTAATTCAAACCAATGAATTGTAATGATGGAGTTTCAATCCCTTCCACGGGGCAGTGAGGAAAATATATTTATTTTTAAATAAAGGGCCTTCATCTGAAATCAAGCCACACCCTTCAAATAATCTGCTAGAGAGGAGGCAAGGGTAATAAGTGATTCTGTCTTCCAGACCAAAATGTCACAGTGAAAAGAAATCCTGACCTTCTCTCTGCCTTTCTGAAATATAGGATTCATCAGGCAATCTCTCCCCTCCTGTCCCCTGGGCAGCAAAGCCCCGCAGAAGCCCGTTATGGGGGACCCCAAGTGTGTTTGGGTCCGTTTTCTGAAGCATGCCTATTGAAATAGACAGTCATGCTCACTTCTAGATTCCCGAGGAGCAGGGTGGTGTCAAACCCTAATGCAAGATAAATGAACGTGCAACGGGATATGGAGTACTAGATTAAACACAGCCCAGGCTCCATGGGGCACCTGTGCAGAGGCTGCATGTGGGCAAAAGCAACAGTTTAAAGCCCAGAATGCTTTGAAAACTGATTCCCTGCGTCATGACAGCAAACCACCCAAAGGATCCATTCAGTTCGCTGAGGACAGACAGAGTCTGGGCCAACAAAGAAGCAGGGAGATCCAAGAGGAGAGACAGGTGGAAGATGGCACAAATTCTGTTATGCCCGCTGAAGACCTCTTTTCCTAGACCAGCCCACCATTTCCCGACGCACAGACATTAAAAGCCTCCCCTGGCCAGGCATGGCCACAGCACAACTGTAACCCCAGCACTGCCGTGGGGGTTGGGGGGTGGAGGTTGCAGGACCTCAAGTTCTAGGTGAGCCTGGGCTAGAAAGTCTAACAACCTTGTCTAAAAAAAAAAAAGTATAATTTTTTTTTTTTTGATGGAAAAAAAAAATAGGATCTGGGACAAAGCCACCCCATCTTTTGTTCTCCTGAACACTCCATGGAATAAATAGTCGTGTACATCACAGAGGAGAATTTTAAGTGCTTTGTTTCTGCAGAAATGGGGCAGGGATCCTGGCAACATCTGTCAGGCCTCCCGAATTCTTCAAGATGGTCGCCACTGGCTGGGCAGCAGGCCCCTTTCCTGCAAGTGATGATTCTGGTTCTGGTTCTGGGAGTGGGGCCTCTGGACCGTCACCTACCTGGCAACTTCTCACCCCAATCCAGGACTCACTGACAGGGAAGTCGGGAAGGCCCCCATCGCCTGCTTGAACGTCGCTCCAGGTGTCTCTCACTAGACTGAAGTTTGAGAACCTTGCAGAACTCAATGTCAGGAACCCCACCCAGGGCCATAGCTCGTAGGTGACCTAAAAAACAACCCCCAAACCAAGGGATGACTCAGCGGCCCCCCCAGACACCCCCAAGCCTGGGCTAAGCAACTCTGGACGTCTTTTCCTTTGCCCCACAGCGAAGCAATGCCATGAGGAAACGGCTGTGTCCTCCCTGACTTCCAGCTTTGTAGCCTGAGTTCCAATCCGCACAAACCCACCAGTACCACAGAAGTGTGGACAAACTTTCAAAGATGGGTTGTTTCACTGACCCGCAGGAGACCCCCAGGCAGTTGTTTAATGACTACCCCAGAGCTGCAAGGCATGCCCAGAGTTGATGGCTCTGAGCTCCCCCACCCACCCCACACCCGGCCCTTCCTGGCAGCAGAACCTGGGTAGGCAAGCAGCCAGTCCCAACCTGCCTCCCCAAAGCCTAGGATGTGTCCTGATTTTTTAAAAGCCCTTTGGGCATTTCAAGGGCTTCACCCCTTTCATTTGAGGCTTGGGTCCGTTTGTACTGGCCTAATTAATTCATTTTCTTTTTCGGTCCAAAGTGGATGCCAGAGCACAGGGATGCAAATCAAATACAAATCCGCTCTGGGCGCCAATATTCTGGACAGTTAAAACAAAGAGGCACCGCACAAAACCGGGGGGAAAACATTCAGAACGTGTCGCCAATCAGGCGGCAGGGTGGGGCTCCAAACGTGCCAACAGGAAGGCGGGCCCCAGCCCTGCGGGCGGACAGGTGGAGGTTGGCAAGGGTCAAAATCCATCCGGGAGGGGCTCAACTCCAGGGAACACTCTCCCTTTCATTCCCTGCGGGAATGGCGCTCCAGGGGACCAAAATATCAAAAGAGCCACCACCCCAAACCCCACTGCCGGGGCGCGAAGTGGAAGGATGGGAGGGGTGGTGGTGGGAGGGGGGAGATGCAGGAAGAAGGGAGAGATGGAGAAAGGGAGGGAGTTGGGAAGAAAAGGAAGAAAGTGGAAAGAGAGGGTTAGGAAGAGGGGTGAGAGGACGGGGGATCGCGCCGAGCAAGGGCGCGGAAGGCAGGCGGAGGAGGAAGGGAAAGAAAGAAATGGTGATGGGGCGGGGGGCTGGCCGGGAACCCACTGGACCCAGGGCTGGGGTCAGGGGGAGGACCCGGGCGATCCCCACCTGCGTGGGCTTCCCGCGGCCCCGAGGGAGTGGCAGCCTACGGGGAGGCTGGGGGGGGGGGAGCGGCCGGGAGGCGGGCTGGGCAGGGAGGCGAGGGAAGGAGGGAAGGAGGGAGGGAGGGAGGATGGAGGGAGGGGACGGGGCCGGCGAGGCGGGGAGGAGCCGGCGCTCTGCTGGGGCTGCGGGGGCGGCGGCGGCGGGTCCGGCGGTGGCGGCAGGTGGCCCCGCGCGCGGCGGCCGCCGGCCGGGGGCGGGCTCCGGGGAAGGTGGCGCCTCGGGCGGGGGCCGGTCCCTGCACCAGGTGACCTGTTCCGGCCGGGATCCGAGCGGCCTCGCCATGCAGCGGCTCCGGTGAGCGCGGCGGCGGCGGCGGCAGCAGCAGCAGCGGCAGCCCCTGCCGCCCGCGCTCGGTCCTCCACCCCCGGGGAGAGGGGCTGCAGCCATGGTCCCCCCGAGAGCCGCTGTCCCCCCGGGCCTCGGCGGCTCCCTCCCTGCCGGCGCGCTGCTCCTGCTCGGCTACCTGGTGAGCGCCGGACTCTGCTCGGGTCCTTCCCCTCCGCGCGGGCCCCGGGGACGCGGGTGGGAGACCGCCGGGGACCCCGCAGCCGGACGTGGGGATGGCGAGGCGAGTTTTCCCCTTCTTCTTCCCCGCCGCCGCCGCGCTCCGGGCAGCCGGGATCGGGGTACCCTGGGCGCGGAGAGGGGCGCGTGGACCGACCGGACTTGCCGGGCGACTCTCGCTCGGGTCCATCCCTCTCCCGCTCAGACTCGCGGTCGACCTGGATCAGCTTCCCCCTGGAGACCCTCTTGTCTCTCCCCCTAGAGCCTCGCTCCCCGGCGCTGGCTCCCTGCCCCTCTCCACTGCCCCCTCCCCCAGTCTTTGCCTCGGGGCTTCCCATTCACCTTCTGGTGTCCCCTTCTTTCTTGTGTCCAACTTCCCCCCCCCCCGCACCTGCCACCCACCTGGACCCAGCTTTGAGTTGGCGCCGTGTGCTGCCAGCCCGGACGGTGCTGTGCCTACGGGGCCACCTCACCTCTCCATCTCTCACCAACTCCTCCTTGGTCACTCCAGCCAAGTTGCGGATGCCAGAAAGAATTCTAGTTCTTTGTACTACGCTCGCTGCCCGAGTAGTGACTTTAGCTGCGGTGGAACATTGTCAGTTCAGAGACCGGGCTTGGCTTCTGCATGCCAGTTTGCAATTTGCACACTTATTCTTGGCTTCTGGTCGACTCATCAACTAAATGGCAGTAACCTATTTTTCAAAACCAACTCATTTGCAATAGCTGAGCTATTGAGACCCTCGGAGCAAGGTGGGGGGATGATTCTCAGTTTCTTCAGTGGCTTTTTTTTTTTCCCTCCTGCGTTGGAATTCTTCTAAACAGGAGTAGATTTTTCAGAAGGGGACAGCTCTGCTGTACAGACCACCTTAGGTTCCAATGTCCTGCAGAAACCTTGCATTATTTCGCCATATGTTATTGTAAATAAATAAAATGGAAAATGCTGAATCATGAAACTGATGTAATAGGAAATTCACAGAATGTAAAAAAAAATGGGCACTGTCATTGTCCAGAATTCATTTATGCACCATTGTCATTATTTGGAGTCTATTCTTCCTAAAAGCTAAAAAGTGCTTACAAGATACTGGCAGGAATTACTGTTTGATTCTGGAGAAATTCCCCATCCAACCCAAGTTTTTTTTTTTAATTAAAAAAAAAGCACATTTTTTTTTTTAGCTCTTAAATGTTTCATTTCTTGAAGCAAGAAAGTGTAAAAATGCAAATTGCAACTCTGTCCTTGTATCTACCTGTTGAGCAATCCTTACTTTTACTTGTATTGCAAAATTAGCCAATACCAAATTTTATAGTTGAGTTTACTCTAATATTTTCACAAGAAGTTGTCAGTTGTTAACATGAATGATTTTTTTCGCCCAAGGGATATTATTATTTAATATTTATGCCACGGGGTTACAGCACACAGGCTCATAAATAAAAGTGCCATAACAAATGACAGGAGCTGAGCTGAAACAGATGATCCCTGTGCACCAGGCACTGCCGACTAGAAGCAGAGCCTATGTCTCCAAGCATCACATGAAGTATTCAGGTACAGGTGGTCTGGAAAGTTCCACATGGGAATCTCAAGACTGGAGAGGAGGGCCCACTTCTTGACAGCAGAAGAAATCAGAGTGCAAAGCCTGAAGGCCTGTGTGACAAGAGACTGAGATGGAGGAAGTACTGAAGTTCTGTATGAGTGATGAGGGCTTCAGAGGAGTAGATCAGAGAGGGAAAACAATGGCAGAGTAGACAGAAATGACCGAGGGGAGCAGCGGGGTACAGCGCCAGGGAGGACAGTCCATCCAGATGGGCATCTAGGCAGTCAGGGGATGGGGAAGGGGAGGGGCTGTACTTTGGAACATGATGGAGGGTGTCTGTCTTCCCAGATGCGCTTTTTGTATGTTTGTTTTTTGAGGTAGGGTCTCACTCTAGCCCAAGCTGGCCTGGAATTCAGTATGTAGTCTCAAGCTGGCCTTGAACTCATGGCCATTCTCCTTCCTCTGCCTCCTGAGTGCTGGGATGAAAGGTGTGCGCCCCCACAATGCTCATCCTAGATGTGCTTTCTTGTGAGGGGCTTCTGAGGTGCAACTGGGTAAGCATGAGAACCAGGCATCGCTGAGGATGGGTCTGCACACCCAAGGAAGCAAGAGTCTAACTTAGGAGGAGGTCTCCACAGTGTTTTTGGACTGTCGAGCTATGTGCTAGGGGTTTTCCTCTCCTAGTGTGTTCTGCCTGAAATATTTCTGAACGGCAAGGTTTCTTGATTTTGGAGAAGCTTGGAGTGTGAACCGGGTAGCTATGGTAGCTTATGGCCTCCCGGGTTTTGCTACTTGTAACCCTTTCCTCTCGTGCATGAATACAGTCCATTAGCAGAGCTCTCACAATTAGCAGCTACTGTGCAACTGTCCAGGATGTGAGGTCATGTCTGAAATAACCTTATATATACAAAGCCGGAAGTGCAGGCCACATAATAGAAGCAGGATGTTAAAGAGGAAAAGAAATAAGTAAGCCCAGAAAATACTCAACATCAGCAAGAAAGAGGTAAGGAACTGGTCCTTGAGAGAGTCCAGGGGCAGCTGGCAGATTTAGTTTGTGTGACTGTCCCAAGTGGACGGTGACTGAGCTTTCAAAAGCCAAAGCGTCCATGATTTGGAGACCTATTCCTGTTTTCTGTCAGCCTGTTCCCAGGGCTGGGTTGCAAGTAGCTTTCTGAACATGTGGCTTTGAGCCTCTGCCCTCACTGGGAGCGTGTCCTCTGGAGTCAGCGTCCTGAGGAAAGGGCCTTTCTTCTCTAGTCTGGGACACAGTAACCTTCGATATCAGCCCATGAGGAGTACTGTGACTGTCGCTAGGATACTACCAGAGCATGAATAATTGTGATGAGGCCTGAAAGATAAGTCACGGAACGATGCCAGTCAGATTTCTGAAAAGATGATCCCTGGTTCCAGCAACTGCCAGAAAATCCTAATGTCAACAAAGGTCAAGACGCAGAGAGCATTCTGGGAGAGGACAAGAGCCTCAAAAGAAAGGGGACCAGAACTGCTTCTGCTGAGGTCACTGCTGCTGGGAAGCCTTGTCCACCAGGACTCACCCTCCCTTCCCTTCACCCATGCCTAACTAGAACAGGCCCGAGGCTGCCCCGGCCCTGTCCTTGACAGTGGAGCTTCTAGAAGGCAGTTCTGTCCATCTGAACTCTAGTCTCGATTGAATAATCTTTTCCTTAAGTGAGAAAATAAATGTCACCACAGGCAATATTAATGTCAGCTCAAGAGCTGACATATTCAGAGTGGACATTTGAGCTTGTTAGACAACTCGGGGACAAAGAAAGAAGAGGACATTAGCAGCACAGATATATGGAGGGATCGTTAGCACAGACCGCAGCTGTGATGGAGTCTTGTACCAAAGTGTCTGTAAGTGGTTACATCCCATCCATCTAGGAGTATTCATTAGCTTCCTTCCTATGCGTGCATATTATACAAAGACCCAAAAAGCAAGTTCAAGGACCCTCAGTTATTCAGCTCAGAGAATTGTAACTATGGATATTTGAAATCCAGAGATAGCCCCAAATTGTCCATCTTCCAACAGCCTCCACATTCAGTCTAATCACTGCTTCTAAAATCTCTCATG
This sequence comes from Jaculus jaculus, assembly GCF_020740685.1. NCBI lineage: Eukaryota > Metazoa > Chordata > Mammalia > Rodentia > Dipodidae > Jaculus > Jaculus jaculus. The sequence continues at coordinate 38,953,891 of NC_059112.1, forward strand.
CCATGGTACCCACCTTTTGCTTTTTACCTCTCTTGGCTGCCTGTGGGTAAAAGTGTAAGAGGCAGAGGGGAAAGATAGAAGAGAAGAAATAAAGGACCCAGGCGATTTGCTGAGAAGATGGATAGACTGGAATGGACCATAAATAGCCTAAAGTGAATTCAGTTACTCTGCTTATTGGCTCGTCCCGTCCCCCTGAGGGAGGAACTGAGGGCAGAAGGAGGCTGAGGAACTGCTGACAAGGTTCTGCATTGGCAGCTCCTGCCTTACCGGGAGAAGGGCTTACTCATGCTGGTGAGGGCACTCAGACGTGTGTGTGTGTGTGTGTGTGTGTGTGAGAGAGAGAGAGAGAGAGAGAGAGAGAGAGAGAGAGAGAGAGAGAGACATACTAGCTGTTCACTCTGAGGTGAAGCAAACTGAAGCATCTGGAAGAGGAGAGGAGAGTTTTAGCCTCTCCCCTTTCCAAATGGCATGATGGAGTCTCCGGCCACTAAGTGGGGACAGAAAGGAGGACCAGTATATTGAGAGTATCATTCTGGATGCTTCGGGAAGGCAAGAGGCACACTTTTACTGCCTCTCCCTTTGGAGTCCATCAATACAGATTTGAATTTTGGTTCTGCTTTTTGTTTTATAGATTTTTTTTTTTTATTTGAGAGGGAGAGAGAGAGAGAGAGGCAGATAGAGAATCTGCACACCAGGGCCTCCATCCACTGCAAATGAACTCCAGTTGCATGTGCCACTCTGTGCTTTACTTGGGTACTGGGGAATTGAACCCAGGTCCTTGGGTTTTGCAGGCAAGTGCCTTAACTGCTGAGCCATTCTCTCCAGCCCTGCTTTCTGCTTTTTAATAGCTGGTTGGCCCCAGGGCAAGTTACTAACCCACTCTAAATTCATCCCATGCCCTCTGCTGAAAACAGAACTGCTGTCTCCCTCAGAGGGCTGCAGTGAGGACCAACTTGGAAGTGGAATCCTTCCTGTGAGGCTGTGTGTGGGAAGATGAGGCTAGAAGTGAGAGAGGAAGAAGACTTGGCACATCTGCCCCAATGTCTAGTACACAGTAGGTCCTCACTGAACATGATCAAGTCAACCTCAGTCATTTTTGTGTGAATTGAGTTCGAAAGACATGCTAATTAGTCTTTGGGGTGGGTTATAATTCAACTGGGAATATTGGCCATTGCTGTGATGGTGTTTCTCTGGCCGGCTGTGTTTGGAAAGGAACAGAGACGGACCGGGGAGTTCTCCCAAGGCGCGTCTTGATGGTGTAGCCCATGCTAGCCTCATTTCCCATTCTGCCTAATTGCATATTTTGTTGACATAAATGGAGTTTCTCTAACATTTCATCAGCAAAATTTGGGCAAAATCGGCCCTTTAAGCCAATAAAATTACCTTTTTGACCTATGGAAACTCTGATCCAGCCAGCTGGGAGAGAAAATGCTCAGGAGTCAGGTTTTCTAAGATGACTGATGGCACAGACTGGGCAGGAATGAGAAAAACAGATATTCAATTATTGTTTACATACCAGACCTACCCACATACACGCGTAAGTGTAAATTAGCTTCCAATGGTGAGCTGTGAGTGATTTAAGATTTTCCGATCTCTATTCCGTCCTTCAATACCTGGTGGACCATATAGAGAAAGAGCCAGTTTCCAAGCTCCTTGGAACAGGGTTATTTAAGCAGTGTCTCTGTATTGATTTGTTTAAAGGAACCAAACAGCCCTCCAAAAAGAAGTTTAGGCTGTGTGGATAGTTTTGTTTTCTCGTGTCCAGAAGATACAGGAACTCATTGAAAACTGATGCCCAGGCTGAATCAATCTATTCAGGTCTTCAAATGTGGGTCTTAAAAACACACATTAACTGGTCTTGCTCGTTTCGAAAGATATTCTAGTGTGTACACAATTCCACAAAGGCAAAGGAGTGACTGTGCATGGTGCTGTCAGATTTGACTTCATTAGGGCTCACTTCTTCTGGAGCCAGACATTTAAGGGCCCCTGGGCATCTTTCCATTCCCCAGCCCCGTGTGTACAAAGCAGTGTAGTCACTTCTGAGGTGGCACATCTTTGTGGTCACCCAAACAGCGTATTATGAGAGGCCCAGAAATGCTCCTTCCTACCCCAAATCTCTTGCTTCGTGCTGCGGTGGCTTTGAGCTGTGCTTTTGAGGATGTATCTCCCAAAGCTGGCATACAAATGCAGGTACATGATATTATCTCAGTATTTCTTCATTATCACATTAACATGGATGAATTTGCCAGGTGAACAGGAGTCCAACAGAGGGTAGAAAGATGGGACATTCTTTCATTTGCATTTTTACTTTTGGTGTAGAGACATGGAAAAGTTGTAGAAAGGTCAGGAGATTGCCACCCCAAACAGGTCATCTGGTGTCACCTTCCTGGATCCCTCCTTTTCCAGCTCAGCTGTCCCCCAGGACCCTGAGATTCAGAAGGGGAGGGGCTCTTCAGAGAGTGGCTTCTCACAGGAGAACTGGGTGGGCATGGTAAGGAACAGCTGCCAACAGGCAAGCTTGGTCAATTTTTCTGGTTTCTAGTCAAGTGCTCCAGGGTCTTAAGCAGTAGCCAGGCATGGAGCAATGTGCAGCTGGCAGGCACACCCACACCTACCATTTTGTTCAGCAAGGAACACACTAACTCCCTACTCTGGTTCAAGCTCTCTTCTCGAAACTAGGGCTACAACAGTGGCATGGATTCTGACTTCATAAATTCCAGACAAAGGAAAATGTGGCTGACTTTTTTAGTTTATGTTAATGTAACCTGGCATGTGAAAATACCTATGAAGGCTGGACACGTGTCATGCCTGTAGCTGGAACTCTTCAAGTTAATTGCCTTATTTTCCTGGCAGGAAATAGCTTACAACCACACACATGACTTGAGCCAGGAAATCGGCCTCAGCTTAATCAATATTTAGAGTGTGATGTGTTGCTAATGGGTGTTGGTTTTGTACATAACAGGGACAGCCACAATTCATGGGGTAACAGCTGCCCACTGGGTCTGCTCCAACCTGCTAGGTGCCAGCCTCCTTCATTGCAGAGGTGACCCATAGACCCTTAGGGTTACTCTAGGGAGTTAGACCACACTCTGCTCATGCCACATAGGGTGATGGTGAGGTCCTCTTTGGAGCCATCACGTCCTTGTTACATTGCAAAGAGGCTGCCCTCTCCCTGAAGTTGCTCTTCTCTTGCATTCTACCTGTCACCCCTGCTTCCCTCACTTCTTAAGTAATCCATCTCAGTCCATTAAATTACCCTGCTTTCTCTGCCTAGCTTAGCTTCGAGTTCTCATATGGCTTGAATCTTTTCTGAAATAAACAATAGCAAGACATCAAAACCCACTACCTGGGAGCCTTGGAAAAATATAGAATCAACTCTCATCAACTATATATATTTGAAATTATGCCTAATTAGTTTTTAGAATTACATGTCTCTTAGGATAACTCCTTACAAAGCTGCCTTCTGTCACTGTGTGTGCTGAAAATTCTACTTAGAATAAAAGCTTGAAAATCAGTAACAGTAGGGGACAAACTACCACCTATGAGCCAGGCCAGCCAAGGTCCTTGCTTGTAAGCAAAGTTGTGTGGGACATATTCCTTTAATGTATAATCCCAATGGCTGTTTTCACACCACAGTGGAGCCAAAAAAAAAAAAAAATAGTGGCCCACGAAAATAAATTATCCCTCCAGATCCATGGGTTCCAAATCCTGAATTCAGCCAAGTGAGCATCAAAGACATTTGAAAAACAACTACATAATTTTTCTTGTTTTTTCCCCCTAAACAATATAGTACAACTATGCACAAAGCATTTACATTGTGTTAGCTGTTAAAAGTAACATGGGGATGATTTAAAGTCTACAGGAAGATGTGTTGTACACTGCTACGCTGTGTCATATACAGGCCTTGAGCATCCACAGATGTCAGTATCCTCGGGGGTCCTGGAACCAATCTCTCATGGAGACTGAAGAATGACTATTTTTACCATTTGGCCATTAATTTTTTTTTTTAATTTTTATTTTAGAGAGAGAGAATTGGCACACCAGTGTCTCAGCCACTGCAATGGAACTCCAGACATTTGCACCACCTAGTGGGCATGTGCTACCTTGCACTTGCCTCACCTTTGTGCGTCTGGTTTACGTGGGATCTGAAGAGTGGAACATAGGTTCTTAGGCTTCGCGGGCAAACACCTTAACTGCTAAGCCATCTCTCCAGCCCCCATTTGGCCATTGTTGATGGATATGTGTGTGTGTGTGTGTGTTGCCTCTGCATAGTGTATGCATATATATATATATGTGTAGACATATATGTGCCGGTGTGCACACGCAGGGGCCAGGCAGAACGAGGTTGGGTGTCCTCCTGTATTGCTCTTCTCCTGTTTCCTGGAGGCCGAGTCTCTCTGAACCTGGAGCTGCTGTTTTCTGTCAGACTGGCTGACCAGTGAGTCTCAAGGCTTCGCCCACCTTCAGTCCCTCCCCACCACCACGGGCCCGGGGTTAGAGATGTGCATGACCACACCCAGATTTTTATGTAGGTGCTGGAGAATGAAACTCAGATACTTAATGTAGCAAGCACTCTTACCCACTGAACCATGTCCCCATTTTAAAAATAGAAACAATCTTCTGCTGACCTTAAATCTAGCACAGCACCATCCATAGAGAATCCAAGTTCCACACATAATGTTATATTCATTGGAAAAGTCAACAAGAACAGGTGTGATTAATTTTAATAGATTTTATTTATTTCCATGTATGCAAATGTTATCATTTCAACATGCAATCAATATAAACATTATTAGAGAGACATCTCATAGGCTTTTGTTAAATCCAGGCTATATTTCACGTTACCTGTTAGCCAAGATGCCTTGTGACTGCCTGTTGGATAGCATTTGTCTAGAATCTGTATCCCCTTGGGTTTATTTTGCTGCACTTGAAACTTGGAACCAGGTGAAAACGCAATAATCTTCACAGGAGAATACAGACTTTTCCTTGAAGCAGAATTTGGAGGGAAGGCCCCGGAGAGGTACCAGGTGAGGTGTGAATCTGCCTCCCTCACCCACACTCGCTGAGCGTAACACATCAGGGAAACTGAAACCATGCCCTGCGCGCTGCGCTTATTAACGCCCAAAGTGTGATTGGTGCATTTTTAGCAATCAGGTCTAAAAGAATGAACCGGATTATTAGCAACTGCACTTTGCAGTGAAATCAAAGGACCTTTCTCCTGCATTCTGTGTAAAAGCATTAAAAAATGTACTGGGGGAAAAAAAATAGAAATCAAAGTAAGAGAATTGGGCCTGGGTGAGGTTTTAGGGAATGCGTCAAAAGAATAAGGAATGGAGTTTTTTCTTTGGAAAAGAACGCAAAGTGGTATGTCTATATGGTGGCAGATCATACTCCTTGGGTGGAATTTAGTATCTGAGGCATTGTCTTGTCACATGGTACCCTGGCTACCCATCTGCAGCTCTTGTGGCCCAGCTTCAACTGGCACCAGTGATGGCTGGCTTTAGGCGAATCCTGTCATGCTGGCATGTGCACTGCTTGAATGGCCACTGTGTCATGGCACACTCAACCAAATGAACGAGTGAATGAATGAATGAATGAATACCACTGTGGACCTAGGCGAGGCTCATCTATTTGTGCAAAAGCAGAATGCAGCCTGCAGTTCCCAAACAGCCATGACTCTCCCTTACTGTGATGTGCGAAGGGTGGGGAGCAGTATAGGGGGGACAGGGAGAAGAAAAGGAGCTGGGCTTTGGGCTTGCCTGTGCTAGCCCACCAGCTGGTCAGTGTGGGAGATGTAGCCCTTGCTTGTTATTTCTTTGTCTGCAAGACAAGGAAGATGAGCAGCTATCACAGTGGACTCAGCCTCTCCTGTGGTCTCCACTTCCAACCACAAGATCATTTTGGTTTGTTTCCCCCCCAGTAATTTGGCAGTAGACATGAGAGCAAAAGCCAGGCCTCTCCCTGTGGGGGCAAATAGTTCGGACTGTCCCCGCTCTTTCCAGATGTCTTCCCACAGGCTCCAATGACTAATGACAAGGAGTAGCCAGACACCTCCATTCTTCCTGCATTCACATCAACTATACTTGCTATTTTCGCCTTTTCGGATGGTTGCTCTCCACCATGTTGGATTATTGGTGAGGCATAAAGTTCAAAAGATAAAGGGTAGAGTACGGTACATAGCTCCCTCCTATTCCGTCTCCTGGTCACTTCCATATTTCATGTAGCAAACAATGTTATGTGTATTCAAGTAAATATTTTTAAAATTGTGTGTGTGTGTGTGTGTGTGTGTGTGTGTGCGCGCACACACACATGCATTTGTGACTTAGTATGGTATTTCTGAATGCACTTTAAAATGATGACAGGGCTGGAAGGATGGCTTAGCAGTTAAGACACTTGCCTGAAAAGCCTAAGGACCCAGGTTCAATTCCCCAGTACCCACGTAAAGCAAAATGCACAAAGTGGTACATGCTTCTGGAGCTTGTTTGTAGTGGCTAGAGGCCCTGCCATGCCCATTTTCTCTTCTATTCTCTTCTCTCCTCTTTCTCTGTTGCAAATAACAAATTTTTTTTTCAAAAAATGACTACAACAAGCCAGGCGTGGTGGCACATACCTTTAATCCCAGCACTCGGGAGGCAGGGTAGGGGGATTGCCATGAATTCGAGGCCATCCTGAGACTACACACTGAATTCCAGGTCAGCCTGGGCTACAGTGAAACCCTACCTTGAAAAAAAATAACACCCAAAGTGACTACAACAATCATGATATATTGTTTATATATATGGAGAGTGTCAATAACAAGTTTCAAAGGGCTGGAGAGATGGCTTAGTGGTTGAGGCACTTGCCTGTGAAGACTAAGGACCCAGGTTCAATTCCTTAGTATTCATGTAAGCCAGATGCACAAGGTGGTGCATGCTTCTGGAGGTCATTTGCAACTTTTGGCATGCCCATGCTCTATCTCTCTTTCTGTCTATCTCTTTCTCTGTCTATATCAAATAAATACATAAATAATTTTTAAAAGCATCAATTAAAAAAAAAGTTTAAAAAATGACTATAGCAAATTTCAAACCCCAAACACTCCATAGAGCTCATTTCATTGCATGCACATGAGGACTTTGGGCCTTGCTGTGGCTGCCTCGTCCTTGTGGGATGGAGGTATTGTAAAGTATGTAAGCGTCCGCCTTCTGCTGGTAGCAAGAGGGTTGCTATAAGGACTCTGGACACACACCATTTCCCGCAGATCTGAGTCTGTGTGTAGGATAAATGCCCAGAAGTGGAATTGTTGTGCTAGGGGGTGACTGCATTTATATTTTTGGTAGCTATGGCCTAATTGGCTGTGCAGAGATTACTGCCACCAGCACTGCCTAACAGGCCATGCTTTTTACACTCTAGCCTGAAAAATATCCAGATTTAACCTTGAGAGTCAAATAGGTTAAAATGGTATCTCAGCCTCGTTTTAATCTGTAGTACACTTCCTCTGTGTGAGAGTTTGCTCATCAGTGAGTCATATCATGTGCTCATTTCCCTAATGGATTGTTATAAAGGAAAGGACTAGCCCCTTCTAGGGAACCCTCATTGAGTCTTTGCTGTCTGTAGAGGGAAAACCCCGAGGCCTTGGGCTGGGACTTACTGCTGTCCAGAGCCCAGGGGCCTGTCTTCCCCCCTCTACACGCAGCTCTTTGGCCAAGCGGAACCGCTCCTTCACCTGCCTGTCTGTGTTCCTTGTTTTGGTGTCATGCCACGTCATCCTTCAAAGCCACCTAGAGTACCGTTTCTTCAAGAAGACCTACTGGAGACCCTCAGTCAGATGTGCTCCTCGAAGTTTGTTTATTGTTCGGCTGGAGCACTAACTGTCCCCTGTCCTATTGTTGGTGATGGGGATGCCTCCTCGACACCACACTTCCTGTCTTGTTCTCCTTTGCAACTCAATGGCTCTGAACTCCAAGGAAGAAAGACTCTCCTTTCCTGTCCGGTCCGGTCCTGTCTTTTCTTTTCTTTCTTTGTTTTGTTTTTCGAGGTAAGGTCTTGCTGTAGCCCAGATTGACTTGGAATTCACTATGTAGTCTCAGGGTGGCCTCGAACTCACAGTGATCCTCCTACCTCTGCCTCCCGAGTGCTGGGTTTAAAGGAGTACACCACCATGCGCAGTTTTTGTTTGTTTGTTTTTGTTTTAATTGTTTTTGTTTATCTTTATTTATTTGAGAGCGACAGACAGAGATAGAAAGAGGCAGAGAGAGAGAATGGGCGCACCAGAGACTCCAGCCACTGCAAGCAAACTCCAGATGCGTGTTCCCTTGTGCATGTGGCTAATGTGGGTCCTGGGGAACTGAGCCTCGAACTGGGGTCCTTAGGCTTCACAGGCAAGCACTTAACTGCTAAGCCATCTCTCCAGCCATGTTTTTGTTTTTTAAGGTAGTATCTTACTCTAGCCCAAGCTGATCTGGAAGTTACTCTATAGTCCCAGATTGGCCTAGAACTCATAGTGATCCTCCTACCTCTGCCTTCTGAGTGCTGGGATTAAAGGCATGCACCATCATGTCTGGCCTCTTTTGTTTTTTAAGTTTTATTTATTTGCAAACAAAGAAAATGAGAATGTAAATGGGTGTGCCAGAGCCTCTTGCTCTGCAGTGAACTCCAGATGCATGTGCTACTTTATGCATTTGGCTTTTTGTGGGTACTGGAGAATTGAACCTGGGCCAGCAGGCTTTGCAAGCAAGCACTCTTAACCACTATGCCATATCCCCAGCCCTGCCTCTGTTCTTTCTTTGGAATACCAAAGTGACTACTTTTTTTTTTTCTTTTAGGTAGGGTTTCTCCACATAGCCCTGGCTGTCCTAGAACTCTCTATCTAGGCCAGGTAGCCTTCAGCTTGAGCAATCCTCCTGGCTTGGACTCCTAAGCACAGGCATTACAGCATGCATCGACATGTCCCGCTGCCCAAGTGGTCTTTTTCTTTGAAACTGTGATCCAGTCATTCCTATTGTAATGCCTGCCGTTTTAGCCTTGATGAAGCCTGTTAAGGAAACTGACAGTGTTGTACACCCATCGCCACTTCCCATCAGCTCACACTGAAACTAACTCCTCATTGCCCTCCCCAAGACCTTGGCTCCCACCTCTTCTATTTTGTCTCTCCTCTGCTATTCCATACGAATACATTAGACAATGCTCGCCCTTTTGCAATGGGCTTATTTTATTTAGCATGTCCTCAGGTTTCACCCGTGCAGAGGTCATCCACATCAGAATGTCATTCCAGTGTCATGAATATGTGTGGATACAGCACTTACCTTTCTCCTTTCTTTCACTAATGGACACTTGAGCTGCTTTGAGCTCTCAGAAACAGTGTTGCTCTGAATGTAAGCATGCATTCCTGTTGAAACTCCTTTGGGTAAATACCGAGAAGTGGAACCACTCGATCAGATCACAGGGTGCTTCTATGTTTCATTTAAAAACAGAAATTGAAGCTGGGCGTGGTGGTGCACATCTTTAATCCCAGCACTTGGGAGGCTGAGGTAGGAGGATTGCCATGAGTTCGAGGCCACCCAGAGACTACATAGTGAATTCCAGGTCAGCCTGAGCTGGAGTGAGACACTACCTCAAATAAACAAAAACAAACAAACAAAAAAATATCAGAAACTGAAGCCAAGCATAGTGGTACACGCCTTTAACCCCAGCACTTGGGAGGCAGAGGTAGGTGGATCGCTGTGAGTTTGAGGCCACTCTGAGACTACATAGTGAATTCCAGTTCAGCCAGGACTAGCGTGAGACTCTACTTCAAAAGAAAAAAATGATGTTGTGCATAGAGGCTGAACCATTTTATATTCCCACCAGCAGTGCACAAGGCTCCAGTTTCTCCACATCCTCGGCCATTGCTCATTTCCTATTTTTCTTTCTTTTATGCTATACATCAGAATGGGTGTGAAATGGTCAGAATGACCTTCTTTCTATGGTGTTTTGGATACCTGAGCCACCAAGTCATGCTCAGAAGAGCTCCCATCCACCCTGACACCCTTCAGCACCTCATACTCCAAATCATGCCTTGATTTCATAACCAGGCTTCTCAGATATCTTCTGGGAGAAATGTTCACAGTTGAAAGGTCATTAAAAAAAAAAAAAATTGGGCTGGAGGATGGCTTACCAGTTAAGGCGTTTGCCTGCAAAGCCAAAGGACCCAGGTTCAATTCCCCAGGACCCACGTTAGCCAGATGCACAAGGGGGCGCATGCATCTGGAGTTAGTGGCTGGAGGCCCTGGCATGCCCATTCTCTCTTTCTTTGTCTCTGTTAAATAAATAAAAATGAAAATATTTTTAAAAAAAGAATTAAGCGGACAAACAACTAGAATCTTTCTTGATACTTGTCACAATGTTATGTCAAAATCAACCCATGCGACTCACTGTTTAAGCTCACCTGTGTGTGACACGGGGCAGTAGAGACCTCCCACGGGTCCGTCTAGCCTGTGCGCTTATCCCGGCTCTGCACTGACCGGGCAAAAAGAGGCTGCTGCGGTATTCATTTCATCTTCCCTCGCTGCACCTTTTGAACTTTTCTCCCATGCTTTGATTTGGTCACCATTTGAAGTCAAGACAGTAGTCTGAAGATCCCTAAAGCTGAGCTGTCTCTCTCTTCTCAGGCAGGCCCCGTAGCTACTGGATGCACGGACCAGCCTCCATTTGGAAACCAGCTTTGGAGTCATTGCCACATAATTTTAAAAGTCACATTTTGTCCAGCAGATGCTACAGAGCCCAGAGAGAGAACTTAATGTGGCCTAATCTTCATTTGTTTTGTGTTTGTTTTTCTTCAGTCATTCAATAGTGCTTTCAACATATCTTACTGTCCACAATCACTGCTTTGTGGAGAACAGTAATTAAAAAACAATTTCATTTATTAATTTGCAGAGAGAGAGAGAGAGAGAGAATATGGGCATGCCAGGGTGTCTAGCCGTTGCAAATGAACAAGATGCATGTGCCCCTTTGTGCGTCTGGCTCTACAAGGGTGCTGGGGAATCGAACCCTGGTCATTAGGCTTTGTTAGCACTCACCTTGACCACTGAGCCATCTCTCTAGCCCCTGAGAACAGTAATTGTAATCCCTGGAAAACAACTATTCACCTGTGTGTTGCTTTGTTTTTAACTCTGAATTTCTTACCATTTTTTTTCCTCTCCTTTTTAGAATTTTGTTCCATCTTTGGGTAGGCAGACTTCCCTGACTACGTTGGTGATGCCCAGAGCAGAACAGAGCACGGCTTACACGGACTTTATTTATTTTACTGCCTTTGAAGGAAGTGTGCGCAACGTCTCTGAAGTCTCGGTGGAGTATTTATGCTCTCAGCCTTGTGTTGTCAATTTGGAAGCAGTTGTTTCATCCGAGTTCAGAAGCAGCATTCCCGTATACAAAAAACGGTGGAAGAATGAGAAGCATCTTCACACCAGCAGGACACAAATAGTTCATGTGAAATTCCCAAGCATTATGGTGTACAGAGACGATTACTTCATCCGACACTCCATTTCCGTGTCCGCGGTGATACTCCGAGCCTGGATTACTCACAAACACAGTGGCGGGGGCTTGAATGTTCGATGGGAGGAAAACCTGCTACATGCTGTGGCAAAGAATTACACCCTGCTGCAAACAGTCCCGCCTTTTGAACGTCCTTTCAAAGACCATCAGGTGTGCCTGGAGTGGAACATGGACTACCTTTGGAACCTCTGGGCCAACAAGATCCCCCAGTGTCCTCTGGAAAGTGGTAGGTCATTTGCCTCGTGGCACAGTGCATTCTTGTGTTTTCAGCTAGCCAGGGTGGGCATAGGAGGGCTCGAGAAAATTCTTCTGTTAGCAGCCGAGAGACAGGCCAAATGGTGAGACGTACTGTCGGTCGTTTTGGATTTGGGGGACAAAAGGAGAAAATTAAAAAGGGAGAGAGAGAAGAAAGATTTGGAGAGAATAGGGTGGAGGATGAAAGAGAGAAACAGAACAATGGGCCATGGAAGGGAGCCCTTGGGAGGTTTAGATCCACTCCCAGTTTTCTGGACATGTTGATGCCACTGAAACAAGTCGAGGAAGCCCTCTTTCCTGCCCGGACCTGCTCCTGGCCAGACCCAAGGTGTCTGTTATTTGTAAGCCAAGGCTTTATCTTGCAGGACCTGAGATTCCAGAGGAAGCTTCGTGCAGGCCTGGGAGGTTGTGTTTTGAGAATGGTAACAACTGGCTGGCTCCACCCTACTCTGCCACTTCCTGTATATATAATTAGAACTCTCCACACCTCAATTTCCCTATCTGTAAAGCAGGCTACAAGTCATTGTCTCAGGATAAAGTGGCAAGGATTAAATGAAATGGAACTGCTGGGCACATCATTGATGCTTAGCATCAGGTAGCCACAATGACAGAAATTCCACATTAATATATATATATATATATATATATATATATATATATATATATATATATATATATATATTTGGGATAGAGAGATGGCTTAGTGGTTAAGCATTTGCCTGTGAAGCCTAAGAACCCTGATTCGAGGCTCAGTTCCCCAGGACCCACGTAAGCCAGATGCACAAGGTGACGCATGCATCTGGAGTTCGTTTGTAGTGTCTGGAGGACCTGATGTGCCCATTCTCTCTCTCTCTCCCTCTTTCTCCCTCTGTCTGTCACTGTCAAATATATATACATAATTTATATATTTTATATATATATATATTTGAAGCTAGGCACAGTGGTGCACCCCTTTAATCCCAGCACTCAGGAGGCAGAGGTAGGAAGATCGCTGTGAGTTCGAGGTCACCCTGAGACTCTGTACTGAGTTCCAGGCCAGCCTGGGCTAGAGTGAAACCTTATCTTGAAAAACCAAAAAAAAAAAAAAAAAATTATTTGAGAGAGAAAGAGGGAGGGAGAGAGAGAGAAAGAGGCAGAGACAGAAAGAGAGAGAGAAAGAATGGGCATGCCAGGTTCTCTACCCACTGCAAACAAACTCCAGGTGCATGTGCCACCTTGTGCATCTGGCTTACATGATAACTGGGGATTCGAACCTGTTAGGCTTCTCAGGCAAGCACCTTAACCACTAAGCCATCTCTCTAGCCAGAAATTCCATTTTTATCCTGAAGGCCATGTGGTAGTGGCCCTTTAAGGGCACATGAATCACAGCCTCTCTGCACGGGGGGGGGGGGAATCTGGGGCTCACTTTGAAATGGAATCTAAGGTTCTCTTCTGAGTTCAAGCAGCTCCTGGCTCTGGGGATGCGGAATGCCTGCCAGCTCTTCTCCTGTATCAGCAACTCATGCCAGGCCTGTTTCATGTCCTGCCCAGATCTGCTTTTTTTTAATTTTTATTTTTTTGAGGTAGGGTCTCACTGTAGCCTAGGCTGACCTGGAATTCATTATGGAGTCTCAGGGTGGCCTTGATCTCAGGCGATCCTCCTACCTCTGCCTCCTGAGTACTGGGATTAAAGGCGTGCGCCACCACGCCGGGCTCCCAGGTCTGTTTTATTTCCATACCATAACTACCTACAGCAGAATTGCCCAGGGCATTTATTGGACGTATATTGTCCTTCTTCATCTGGCTGAGCATTGAGGGAGATAAAGGCATTTAAAATGGACTCTGATGCACCCTAAATCTTGAATCTCTAGACCAGCTGCCAATGGGCCTTTGATCTTCTTGTGACGGTGGCTTGACTCCCAGGCTGGTGGTTGGTGGAAGAAATCCATGACCTGTGTCACCAGACTTTTCTGTAGGCCATGCCTGACACCTTCTAATCTTCCTTAGGACTGCTGTGGGACCAGGTGACTTAAGACCCATGCTCTATCTTCTTCTAGTGACCTATTTTGTGTGTGTGTGTGTGTGTGTGTGTGTGTGTGTGTGTGTGTCCTCTGGGATATAATTTCTGGCTATGAGGATTTCTTGGTGTGGTCTTACCCATAGTGGCTGTCTGCATGTAAAGAACTTAAGACACATGGCTGGAGAGATGGCTCAGCAGTTAAAAGCACTGCTTGCAAAGCCTGTTGGCCCTGGTTCAATTTCCCGGTACCCACGTAAAGTCAAATGCACAAAGTGATGCATGTATTTGGAGTTTGCTTGCAGTGGCAATAGGCCTTAGGGCACCCATTCTCTCTCTCTCTATCTCTCTGTCTTTCTTTCTCAAATAAATAAAACATTACAAAAAAAAATTTTTTTTAAAAAGCTTGCAACACATGTGTGGCCATGTAGCTCCATGGTGTCTAATCCACAATGCCATCAGACCAACACATTTGACCTCTTGAAAACTCTTACTGTTTGATTGTAATGTAGAGTCACAAGAAGTTGCAAAACTAGCAGAGAGCCCTATGTGTCCTGGCCTGGCTTCTCCCATTAGCACTGTCTTCAATACTACATATAGTATCAGAACCAAAGGACTCATGTCAACTGAATATCATTAACTACAAACTGAATTCAGGTTTTATAGCGTCGGCATTTGTATGTGTGCCCATGTATGTTTCCATACAATTGCATTTTATAGTTTAGCTTGGTCTGATGCTTTCCATACAGAACCCTGTAGAAGACAGGGGCTAATTCCGTTTCTTTGTATGTATGCATGCCTTGTGGGTGGGTGGGGGTGATTAGATGTCTGGAATACACGAAGGTACGGGGTGTTTTCGTGATCGCGTGCAGCCCCCTCCAAGTGCAGCCCCATGCCAGCATCTATGCGGCGTGCCTTCCACAGGGACCCCTCATTTTCGAGCAGAACGGAGCGCGGGGCACACACAGCCACAGTTTTGCTTTGCCTCCGACTTTGTCAGGGTTTAATGATTCCATTTCATGTTTGGCAAATCATATATTTCTCATTGAAAAATGACTGAATTGCAAACTGGAAGTTTCCAAATGAAATCATTTACGAACTAGCCTCCGTTCATAGGGTACCTGAACATGCCCTTAAAATGCCCTTTTGTTATTCCTTCCCCAGTTCACAAGGCTCAGGAATGACACAGTGGGAATTCTCTCCCCACCTTCTTAGAGCATTACTTTCCATGTGAGGACCAATCTAATCAAATCATAATGCACAGGAAACCCTTTCCTATGGGTTAAAATCCCTGAACATGGTTGGGGTGTGGGCTCTGAGCACAGCTCTTGTGCCTATAGCTGTGACTTGTTTACCAAAAATGAGACCAATTTCCCCCCCTCTCCGTAGGAGACAAGTCGCAAGAGCAAGAACAGCGGCCTGTAGCAGGTGGCCGGGACCTTTGTTGTGGATGTGGCTGTGGGATGGCGGGCAGGGGCCAGTCTCTGCCTTCTTCCTAGCTATTGATGAACAAGAGTGGGATGAAAACATGAGAGAGCATCGTGAGGGGCAGGGCCGAGCCCTGGGGGCACCTGTCTGTCTTGTCCCCTTCACAGTCGACAGCCCCATTGATGTGGGGCTTGGGAATGTTTTCTGTGTCAAATGTCTCATGTCGTGCGGCAGCCCTGCCTCTGAACTACAGTGCACTTATCTGGTTTTCATTTTCTTTTTCATTTCTGGAGACTCAAAGTCCCCCATGCAAGAATGTTCCCGCAGAATGGTTGACGTGCCTTCTGTCACTGGCTTAGCCCAGGTTCCCCGGCCAGGGCTGAGCGCCCACCCTGGGCCGTGGCTCTCTGCAGCTTCTCATTTTGCCAGAACCCAGGCTGAGCTATGGTCTGACTTTTGATGGACAACTGACAGATTTTTGTCCGATTCTGCTGAGTAAACCTAGCTAGGATCAGAATTCGGTGGCTTTACAGACACATGTGTATGCTACGGCTCGGTTACGTGCGCTTCCACACACCTGCCCCGCTGTGTTCTGGGCACAAAGGCCATAGGTGGTTAGACAAGCAATGCTTGTGGCTTCAATTACTGTTGTCTGATTTCCTTGGGGGAGGGGACAGGTGTTAATCTCAATCTGTTGCCCACTCAAGTCACATCATGTGTGCCTGACTCATTCATGAACTCACCAAAAGAGAACAAACAGCCCCCTCCCTCCGCCACCGGTGGTACCCACCTAACTGGGCCCCACCCCGACTTCTCTTCCTGTTACACTCTATGGGAAGGGTCAGGCCCTGCTGTTGGCTCAGCTTCAGCCTATATAGGTCACATGTTCAAACCTTCTTCGCCACGTGTAGTGTTAGCGTCTGAGTCACCACCCTTCTGGACTCTGGCCATAGCCTTTCGTGTGGCTTCTCGGCTTCTCCTTTGCCCTCCCTCTCCCAACAGCCTGTGCCAGCTGGTCACCTCGCCCCTTGGAAATTCCTCGCTCTGCCCCTTGCTCTTGGATCAGCTCATGCTGGCCTGTGGGATTCTGTCCCCAACACCTTGATGGCTTCACCTCTTGCTGTGTGCTCTTGTCTAGCCATGTGGGGATGCTTATTTCTCCCTGAGCACTTTGGGACATTTGGTGACTCCATCTCAAATGCTTTTCTCCCAGATCTCCTCACACCTCTGCCCCGCGACCATCTGGTCTGAAACAATGGTTCTGTTCCAGCATGATTCCCTCCTCACTCTCCCCACAGCCTGTCCTCACTGGACACCATAATTCAGTATATTCCATTACTGCTTTGTCTGTTGGCTAGGCTCTATAAGGGCCTGGGACCCTTGATTGCTTTGTTTCCAGTGAACACCACACTGTGACCGCACGCTTATATCCTCACCCATGTTGCTACAGTGGGGAATATGAGGAAGCGGGACCTAGACCTTGGTCCTCTGCACACACACCACAGCTTCCCAGACAGACCCATTTGAGCAGCCTCCTGCCCACCAGCTCTCCTTTTCCTTAGGCTCCCACTGTTAGGCTTTTACCTGGGGTAGCTGCTGTCTAACACTACAGGCCCAACGAGGCCCAACCGCACACACCAGCATGGTCTTCTGCCTCCTTGCATGCCGTTGCAGTCAGGTTCGCATTGCTGGCAGAAATCACCCGACCAAGAGCAGCTTCGCCGGGGAGGGGAGAATGATTTATTTTGGCTTACAGACTCAAAGAGAAGCTCCACGACGGCAGGGGAAACGATGGCATGAGCAGAGGGTGGACATCACCCCTGGCCAACATAAGGTGGACAATAGCAACAGGAGAGTGTGCCAAACACTGGCAAGGGGGAAAATGGCTATGACACCCATAAGCCCACCCCCAACAATACACTCCCTCTAGGAGATTTGACTTACCAACTCTCCATCAGCTGGGAACCTAGCATTCAGAATACCTAAGTTCATAGGGGACACTTGAATCAAACCAACACACATGCATAACTGATGAAATCGTACCTGAATTTCCATATATACATACATACATATGTGTGTGTGTGTGTGTGTGTGTGTGTGTGTGTGTGTGTGTGTGTTTATTTTACTTCTACATGAAAATTACCTTTCTGACCTCTGGTTTCCCAGAGGCCCCTGTTATTTCTCCTTTGAGGTGTGCTGTGTTCAATTCAATGAAGCAAACATTAAGCATCTGCTAGGTACCGGTTTCTTTACCCAAAGATGGGGGCTCAAGGATGAAAGTTCAGTGCCTCCCCCCTGAGTGGTTACGTGGAAGGCAAGTACATCATGAAGCCCAGCCACAGCCACTTTCCTCTGCTGAGTCCCTGCCAGGTGCCAGACACCGTGGAAGAGCCCACAGGGCTCTTTCCGATGCTGCCCGGTCACATTTGCAGAAGAGGACATTGTCTCGGGGAGTAGAATGGCTTGTCTAAGGTCATACAGCTATGAACCATGGAGCTGCCATTTCAACCTGGTTTGCTTCCCAAACCCCATGTCTAACCATTAGGTTCTACAGCTGGATGAGGTTATGAAGCTGTTTATTATTTATTTATTTCACATGATTCACCTTTGCCTGAGCCATTTCTATGTGTTAAATCCCTTGTGAGAGTTTGTCCCAGAGGAGGTGACGTCTGGACAGAGGAGTGAAGCATGAGTTGCACAGTCAGAGAGAGAATGGAGGAGAGGACACGCAGGCAGAAGGGACAGTGTGAGCATGGGCCCAGGGGAGAATATGACGCTCAGTGGGGGACAGTGATGTCCTGCATCCCTTGATGGGTCGGATAACAGAGAGGCATGATGCTTCAAGGCCGTCTGACGGACTGGGAGTGTCTACCCAGAGACTGGTGTTGAGCAGGGACCTGAGGCTGTCTGCACTGGTGAGCAAGAGCGCCACATTGGTGCCAGGAGTGGTGGCACGCGCCTTTAATCCCAGCACTTGGGAGGCAGAGGTAGGAGGATCGCCGTGAGTTCGAGGCCACCCTGAGACTACATAGTGAATTCTAGGTCAGTCTGGGCTAGAGCGAGAGTCTACCTCAAAAACCAAAAACAGGGGCTGGAGAGATGGCTTAGTGGTTAAGCGCTTGCCTGTGAAGCCCATGGACCCGGATTCGAGGCTCATTCCCCAGTACCCACGATAGCCAGATGCACAAGGGGGCGCACGCGTCTGGAGTTCGTTTGCAGAGGCTGGAGGCCCTGGCGCGCCCATTCTCTCTCTCTATCTGCCTCTTTCTCTCTCTGTCACTTTCAAATAAATAAGTAAAAATAAACAACAACAACAAAAACAAAAAAAAAAAAAACAAGAGTTCCATGTCAACTGACTCCTGACATCTACCACAAGATGGAAATGTGGACTAGCTGCACATCAGGGGTGAGATAGGCTACTCAGGCTGATACCACACTGACGATCTTTAGAAACCCTGCCAGTGTTACTAACCATTTTGCCCTTCTGTCTGCCTCCATACATAACAAAAAAGAGAGACCATGGCAGTTTCCTTCCTTTCTACTCTCTTTGCCTTTTACTAAAAAAAGTCATTTTTGTCTTTAGAGCCAATGGATTTGAAGTGTGATTTCTTATAACAAAATTCCATTATAACAAAATAATTGAAAGTTAAGTCAAATGTTGGAGCCAGGCTTGACTTGTCTTTGTGAAAGGAAACAAAACAAAACTGTTAATGCAGCAAGACTTTTCAAGCCAATGACGCGATGATCCTTTTTCTAATTATAAGCTATATATTTTGACTTACACACACAGAGAGAGGGAAAGAGAGAGTTCATTTTCCCTCAGTTAATCATGGTAGTTTGAATTTCTCAGTGATAACACTAATTAGTGCCTAGCATCTGCACTGCCCTTCTCAATTTTCAAAACACTTTTTCCAGGCACATTGTCTCATTTAATGCTCATAATAGTCCCATGGGAAAGACTGTATTATTCTCATCCTCTCCTTAATGAAGGGAAAAACAGAGACAAGGGGAGTTTGTTTAACTGGAGTCTAAACCTCGATTCTACTTCTCCACTGCCGCCTCTCCAAAATATGCTAATCTAGTCCTAACCCAGGTTCTAAATTAGAAGGGAGACTTTTTTTTTTTTAATTTGAATTTTTATCGATGTGAATCATCCTGCTTCCTTCACCCACTGGACTTTGTCTCTTTGAAGCCGGCTGGGCTGCACTAGAACGGCTTGGGAGGTCCGGGCAGGGAGGCCCTGGCATGGGGCTGGCTCCTTCTCCCTGCCTGCACAGAAGTGCGCTGAGGTTTTTTTTTGTTCTTTCTTAGCTGCAAAGGTAATGCATGTACCTGGTAAAAAATTCAAATAGTGTAAAAAGGTTTCGAGGAAAGAATAGGTTCTGCCCACCTCAGTCTTCTGGTCCTTTTCCCAGAAGGGTTTCTCGTGTCTCCTTCCAGAAATGTTCTCTGCACTCTAAAAGCATTAAGTTTAGCCCCTGTCTTCACATGCAAATGAGGCGACTGGAGCCCCTCTGCCTCCCGCTCATGAGCGACATGGCAGCGATTTTTCTCCGTCAGTATCTATTGCATGACCTCATTTTTTTTTCAACAGCTAGATCCCTAGTATTCTGTTGCCCCACAGCCCATCATTATTTAGCCTGTCTTTGTGGATGGGCAGGCAGGCCACTCAGAGCCTTGCATTCAACAAGGCTTCTCAGAACATTCTTACAGAGGTGTCAGTGCACACACGCCAAGGTTTGAAGGGTGAGTCACTATGAATGGGACTTATTATATTCTCAAAAATAGGGTTAGTGAACATTCCACAGACTTCTAAAGTAACCCACTTCACCATGCAGTCTCCATTTGGGGGGAAGTTCTGAATTCTGATTTATACTTGGTTTAAAAAAATAAAAACAGGGCTGGAGAGATGGCTTAGCAGTTAAGCGCTTGCCTGTGAAGCCTAAGGACCCCGGTTCGAGGCTCGGTTCCCCAGATCCCACGTTAGCCAGATGCACAAGGGGACACACGCGTCTGGAGTTCGTTTGCAGAGGCTGGAAGCCCTGGCGCGCCCATTCTCTCTCTCTTCCTCTATTTCTCTCTGTGTCTGTCGCTCTCAAATAAATAAATAAAAAATTAAAAATAAAAATAAAAACAATGAGCCGGGCATGGTGGCGCACGCCTTTAATGCCAGCACTCGGGAGACAGGGGTAGGAGGATTGCCATGAGTTCAAGGCCACCCTGAGATGACATAATGAATTCCAGGACAGCCTGAGCCAGAGTGAGACCCTACCTCGAAAAACCAAAACTTAAAAAAATAAAAACAAACTTTTTAGGCCGAGTGTGTGGTGTGCATGACTTTCATCCCAGCACTCAGAAGGCAGAGGTAGGAGGAGCACCATGAGTTTGAGGCCAGCCTGGGCTACAAGACCCTGCTTTGAAAAACTAAAATAAATAAATAAATTTTATTCTTGTGATTTTATTTTATTTATTTGAGAGAGAGAGAGAAAGAGAGAGAGAGAGAGAGAGAGAGAGAGACAGACAGGCAGGCAGCAAAGAGAATGGCCATGCTAGGGCCTCCACCTACTGCAAATGAACTCCAGACTCATGCATCACCTTGTGCATCTGGCTTATGTGAGTAGTGGGGAATCAAACCTGGATCCTTAGTCTTCACAGGCAAGTGCCTTAACCATTAAGCCAACCCTCCAGTCCTATACTTGGCTTTAAACAAAAGAACTATTAAGCTGGATGTGGTGGCGCATGCCTTTAATCCCAGCACTTGGGAGGCAGAAATAGGAGGATGGCCAAGAGTTTGAGGCCACCCTGAGACTACCTAGTGAATTTCAGGTTAGCCTGGGCTAAAGTGAGACTATACCTCAAAAACAAAACAAAACAAAAAGAGAAATATTGCACCCAATTTCTTTGATTCCTGAGTGCTGGGATTGAAGGCATGCACCACCACACCTAGCTGGGAAAGTATTCTTTTTTAAAAAAAAAATATGTGATTGTATTTATTTGGTGGGGGGGAGAGAAAGAAGCAAATAGAGAGAATGGGCACATCAGGGCCTCCAGTGGCTGCAAACAAACTCCAGACGCCTGGCTTATGTGGGTCCTGGGAGGTGGAACCTGGGTCCTTTGGCACAGCAGGCCAGCACCTTAACCCCTAAGCCGTCTCTCCGGCCCCGGAAAGCATTCCTGAGCTGCCCTCTCTGGCTTTACTTTCTTTCACGTCATGCTCACAGATGTCCCCTTGAGCCACATGCAGGTTGAGGCTGCCAGGGACATCCCTGACCTGTGTCTGAAGCTCACGCTGAGCTTGTTGCATGGAGATGGATCTTGTCCACAGTTAGGCTGTCCTGTCAGGGTTCTGATTCCCAGACTGAACTAAGCAATGACCTGCATGATGTCACCTCCCCGTCCCCCCCCCCCCCACCTAGGGGATGAGGTTAAAGACCCACGGCAATCACGAAGGGGTGGGAGTCCCATTCATCCACATGAGACACTAGTCTGTGCTGAAACAGGGTGGCGCCTGTGGGTCCCTGCTGAGCCAGGCCCTAACCTGAAGGTGAGGCTAGTATAGACCATGGGGCCTTGGATGTCCACGGCTGCCTTAATTATCTAACAAGATGGAGATATGTTAGTGCTTTTCAGCAACATGGTCGTGGCAGCTGCGGGTCAGCCTGGTTTTCTCTGGGGGGAGATTGTGAGGCGCAGTGTGGTCAGTACAAAGCCCACTTGGTGTATCGTCTGAGGACAAGTTTGAACAGGGCTGAGCTTTTGATTCCTCCACAACCTCCAGTAAGACAGGAACGATTTGCTGTTCTCTAAAGGAAGAGATTTTATTATACGTGGAAGCAATGCCTTTTGAAAAAATAAGACAAATAAAGCAGTCAAGGGGGAAGAATTCCAGACATGCTTTCGTGGCATTTGTGTTCCTGTCTCGCTGCAGCTTCCCAACCTTCTCGTAGAAGAACAGCCAGGGAACTGGATGGAAGGGAAGGATTTGAAGGGATCACTTGGCAAAGGCAGCATGGTGTATGTTGTAGAATTGTAGCAAGTATTGAGAGAACAGGAGACGAGTCTGAGTTGTGATTTGGCGACAGTTACATTGATTCATTCACCACACTCTTCGGGAACCCCTTTCAAGGGCTGGGTACTGTTGTAAGCTCTAGGAATGGAAGTGGATGGTGCCAGGTTCCTGCTATCCTGGAACATACAGAGGAAATTGGGCAAGCTACTAAATCTCTTTGGTCCTAATTTTTTGCTCCCTATAAGCTTTTTAGTGGTGCATGCCATTGACACCATTGCTCCCCAGTCTACTGCTATGACAGACATCACTAGTCAATTACAGATGATCCTCAACTTATGGTGGGTTGATGGTTTTTTTTTCTTCAATTTTGATAGTGGAAAATCATACCAAGACACCATTGGATGGTTTGCTTTTGGTACAGTATTTAATAGATTATACTAGAGAGCTAACACTTTGTTATAAAATAGGCTTTGTGTTAGGTGGTTTTGCTCAGCTGTAGGCTAATGTAAATGTTCTAGACACATTTAAAGTAAACTAGCTAGATTAAGCTATATTGGGTTGGTTAGAGGTCTTAAATATGCTTTAAAAATATTTTTAGCAGGGCGTGGTGGCACACGACTTTAATCCCAGCACTCGGGAGAAAGAGGTAGGAGGATTGCCATGAGTTTGAGGCTAGTCTGAGACTCCATAGAGAATTCCAGGTCAGCCTGATCTAGAGTGAGACCCTACCTCGAAAAACCAAAAAAAAAAAAAAAAAAAAAAAAAGATAGTTGTCTATTTACTTGTATGTATGTGTGAGAGAAAGAGAGAGGGAGAGATGGGCATGCCAGAGCCTCTTGCTGCTTCAAATAAATTCTAGACACATGTGTCACTTTGAACTCCTGGCTTTATGTGACATTGTAGTTAGCTTCATGGTGCTGAGATGAATATCTAAACCAGGCACAGATTATGGGAGGAAGGCTTTATTCAAGCTTACAGATCCAGGGGGGAGTTCCATCAGTGGCAGAAGAAACTGTTGCCATTGACAAATCCAAGCAGAGAGGCACCACAGAGCCAGCACGGCCAGAGCTCAAAACCTCTGCACATCTCAGACTGGAATCCAGATCCACTCCCAGTGAGCTGGAGTCTGCCAACAGGCAACTGAAGCTGCAAACTCCATTTTGATAAAACGCCTGAGTCTATGGGTGACATCCATTCAAACTACCACATACAGGTAGTGGGGAATTGGACCCAGGTCTGCAGGCTTTGCAAGCAAGCACCTTTTATCATTTATTTTTGCATTTATTGAGCTATCTCATCAGTCCTATTAAGTGCATTTTTGATGTTTAATTTTTGCCATGGGACATAGCCCATCATAAGTCAAGGGACATCTATATAGACAATAAGCCTGGATGTTTTCCTGTACCTGATGGATTCTAAATTCATTCTTTATTCTAATTATAATGGAAAGACAGAAATAGAACTCTAAATTATAGAATAATCAGTTACAGAATTTATTTGAAAAAAATCAGTTGTTGGGTACAAAGGGTATGTATTTTGGTACAATTATTTTCGATCCTAAGATTGAGATTAGGCTTCTGTGTAACCTATACCTGGACCCATGGGAATGGGGGTGGCTCTCTGACACTCCCTGATTCCTCTCACTTTAGAAGCCTCCTTCTCAGAGTCTTTCCCCAGGATGAGGTTAGGCAGAATCCAGTTATCATCTCCTATGAGTAGACAGCAACAGCCACCCACAGAAGGCTTCCTGGGTTCCAGCATGGTCACCTGGTCTCCTCTGCCTCAGTTAATATATGGAAACCCAACCAAGGTTGAGCTGATATCAACTTCTTTGGTGAACTATTCCCTCAGATTCAAATGCCTTTGCATTATTTCTATGTATAATCTCTGTCACCATACCTGTAACAGATAGGCAGGTCCAATTTGCCAAAACTGAGTTTGAAGTGAAAAAAGTTCAGGTGCTTCCATTGCAATTGGCACATTTACAAATTTATACACATTGGGAGAAATTGGCTTAGTTAATCCTAATATAAATAACACACACACACACACACACACACACATACTGTCTCTCTCTCCCCCTCTCTCTCTCACAAACATATAGGCCTGAGATGCTAAAACCTGCCCTTAGGATTTTCAAATTATATTAGGCCAAAAGTACTTCTCTACTTGTTAGTTTTTTTGTTTTTTTTTTTATTTCTCCTTGGAAAATGAGCAGAGATGTCCAGCATCCCAGAGCAAAGACCCATAATTTATCCCCCAATATTAGTATTTGGTGAGTCTCACAGATGCCAATCCTTCTCTCTCTAAGAGACCCAGGAAATAGGTTTGTTCCATCACTGAGTCATGGCTGTTTAAACCAAGAAATGTTTCTTGTAACATTTTAAGAAAAAGCAAGGCATCCCTATTTCTAGGTTGAGTTAAGTAAATTCTCTTTCCTTTGTGGGGGAAATATGAAAACTAGAAATGTATATTTAGCCTTGTTTAAAGCAGTAGATGTGAAATATAGAATGAAAAGAACTCAGTTTTCCCTCTAAGATTTGTTATGGACATTCTCATATTCTCCAGAGCCACAGAAGAGCAACTGTCCATATTGGTGGAAAAAAAGAAAAAAAGTGGAACTGTGCTCAGTTTGAAGGGCTGTGGTTAGTCATTTTGTGCAGGGTAATGTTTTGAGTATATGTGGAATTTTGTACCAACACACAAAGGGGGGTTGGAGATTGTGGTGGTTTACACTGATTGTCACCTTAGAACCTACAGTCACTAGGGAGGGACTCAACCTTAGGGCATGCCTACCAGGGTTGTCTCAGTCTGGTTACTTGAGGGGGGAATGGGGGAGCGACAGTCCATGGGCTGCAGTCCTGGACTGAGTCAACAAGGATTGCTGGCTGAGCCCTGGTGCTCCTCACTCTGCTTCCTCTGTATGCACTGAACGTGAGCAGCTGCCTCAAGCTGCTGCCACCACGCCTCCCACATGATGGACTGCAACCTGACATACACCTTCCCTTCCTTAAACTGAGCTTTATCAGGTATTTTGTCCCAGCCATGAGTAGGTAACCCACACAAGGACGCAGCTCATGGTAGGGTGAGTGCATAGCATGTGTGAGACCCTGGGTTTGAGCTCTAGAGGCTCGAAAATGAAACAAAACAGAAATCACTGCAGGCTTAAAAGCACAGATTCTGAAACCAAATTGCTTAAGTTTGAATCCTAGCTCCATCTTTTTTTTTTTTTTTTTTTTTTTGTGGTTGGGCCTCGCTCTAGCCCAGGCTGTCCTGGAATTCACTATGTAGTCTCAGGCTGGTCTCCTTCTGCCTCCTGAGTGTTGCTATTAAAGGCATGTACCACCACACCCAACTTCCACCTCTTTTTAATCTCCTTTTGTCCCTCTTAAAGCTCAGGCTTCATTTTTCTATTAAAATAGGATGACAAAGAATTCTCTTCCGATGGGTGTGGTGGCACACGCCTTTCATCCCAGCACTCGGGAGGCAGAAGTAGAAGGATCACCATGAGTTCAAGGCTACCCTGAGACTACATAGTAAAATCCAGGTCAGCCTGAGCTAAAGTGAGATCCTACCTCAACCACCCACCCCCCCGCAAAAAAAAAGGAGCTACAATGAGACCCTACCTTGAAGACAAAACAAACAAACAGAGAACGGGACTAATACTGGAATGAAACTACTTTATAAAGTTGCAACGACAAGTAAAGGAGCGAGAGTCTCTGTAAAATGCTTAGCATGGTGCCTGCCTTATAGTTGGTGTCTATGAATGTTGGCTTGGCATTTTAGGTGAATTTAAATGTTTGACTGGAGCTGGGGACAGAAGATGCCAGGAAGGGTGTGATCTGGGAAGGCTGTTTCTTTGGAGACAATTGAAAGGTGGCTGTTTTTGCTGTTTGCAGATACAGTTTCCCTCCTTGACTTTCCCTACGCCTCCAGTGGAGAAAACACAGGCATCGTAAAGAAGCTTCTAGGGTTCCAAAACCGGGAGCTGGAAGCCACACGATGCCAGCGCGTGGATTACCCAGTGTAAGTGGATGGCGCACAGGCTGGTGGGATGGCCCCTTCGATTTATTTAATTTGTATCTGAGGACCTGCAGGCTAGCAGAAGAATGCTTTAGGAGAATGCACTTTTAGAAGCTGCTTTGTATAAATAAATGTTCAGATCTGCACCACACATCTACAGGCCTGGATGGCTTTTGCATGTAGGCACACCCTCTGTTCTCCTTGGGCTTGCTGTGATGGTCTCAGGAATGATATGAGCAGATAGCAAGGTGGTGCAGCCTGAGGCATTAAGAGGTTTCAGGTGCAGCCAGCCAGAGCCAGCTCAGGCTGCAGCCCTGGCTTGGCCTGTTCCATCCAGGAGGATTGGACAAGCTGCTAGAAGTCTTGGGGCTTCTGATCTCTTCCATTGATTTTAGCAAAATCCACATGTATCTATTTTTCCTCCTGCTGAACTGAAGATGCTGAAAAATGGTTCCTTGTTCACCTCAGATCAGATGGATTTAGCAGAGTGATTTAATTCTTCCCGTGCTGCTGGCTGGAGGAAGATCTTGAGTCACTTAGAGAGCGTATGTTCGTGCTAAGCTTCCTTGTAATAACTTATCTTCATGAGCTTGCTCAGCTGGGCGGGTCAGGCGGGAGCTCTGTGACACCATCTGTCTGCATATTGTGCCACTGACTTCAAGGCCAGATTATGAAGCCCAGAGTATTGGATTCAGAAGGAGTTCCTTGGATATAACCCCAAAGAGCTGGGGGCTATTGCCATATAACCCAGACTGCAACTTGGTTATGAGAGAGAGAGCTGGAGGCATTGGTTTGACTTCCAGTCATATGCTAGGTGCAAAATGTGTGATTCCCAGCTACTTGTCTTTGATCTACTGGTCACTGGTACAGTGTGGATCCTCCAACAGGTGTTCAGCAAATATTTCCTGAATGATCGATGGATCACATATCTTGGCTAACTGTGCCCTTGTTAAATTGGCTACTGTTATTTTATCCTCATGGCACAAATCTACAGATGTACAATATTTTTTCGACTAAATAGCCCCATTCGGGAATGGAACAATTAGATAAGTTGTTTCACACTGGTCAGGCAGAACGGAGATAGTGAACACCCTCCTGTGTGCATTAAGATGGTATATGTGTGCCCATTTGTCACGTGGTGATGCCATTTACAGATTATTACATTTCTGTTACCTTAGGGCCTTTATCTTTGAGGGAAACAAAATTGCTTAAAAAGCCCTAACTGTGGTTTTTTGTCCCCCTTTTAATCATGGATATTAGACTAGCTTCTTATCATATCACCTCTTATTAAAGTCCATATTTTTATTCAATGTCTGGCTTAATCAAGGATTCACATGAAGGTACGCAAGAGTCTCCGAGAGGCACGAAACAGTTCTTGGTGGAAGGTAGAATGTCTGTGAGTTTTGTACAAAGAAGCTTTACTCTTATCTTTGCAGTTACTATAACGACCTCTTTGTCTCAAAATATCAGGCTTCGCAAGCCGATCTCCCATGATGAGCAATAAAGCAAATCCATCTCTTCATTGGAAGGAAAGCAATTTACTTGGTCATTGTTAACTGTAATCACCTGTTCTTAGATGATGTCAATCTGCAGAATTTTCTCCCCTCATTCCTTTAGGTTTACTCTTTCATTGTGGCTCTATTTACTGCATTATTGCAAGACCAATCTCTGTGGAATTCTGTACTTCATTGATTCTAATGAGATGTACGGCACACCTTCTGTATTTCTTACCAAGGAGGGTGAGTATACACTGAGCCGTTCAAGTGATATTGTAATTCCCTGATAAGTCTGCCTCCTGGCACAGTCGTCCATCTAGGTGGAGGAGGACGTTTGTGCACGTGATGTGACAGTGCCACGGGAGTCATACATGTCTCATTCGCAAACCTGGTTCCTGTAATTATGCCATTTGCTTAAATATGGGATCAGGTTAGATAGGCATGGAGAAGAAAGACTTGTTCCTCTGAAAATGATGAGTTGATTATTTTGGGTAGACTCACTTGGTAAAGAGCTGTTACTAAAATACTACTGTGACATGAACAAAACTGTAAGATATTAGAAAGGTAGATTGAGGAAATTTAAGTGGGGCTTGGGCTCAGGTTGTCCCACAAAGACCACAGCCATAGAGAACCAAATGTGAGATTTAAATTAAATCTTTTTTTCCCTCTAGAAGCTCATAAGAAATGTCTTATTTACAAAGAAATGCATTTATAAGTGCATTTTTTGTTTTGCTTTTAAAAATTTTATTTATTTTTTATTTGAATGAGAGCAAGGGAGGGGGGAAGGGTGGGGGGAGAGAGAGAGAGAGAGAGAGAGAGAGAGTGAAAGAGAGAGATGAAGAGACAGAGAATGGGGACACCAGGGCCTCCAGTCACTGCATACAAACTCCAGACATATGCACCACCTTGTGCATCTGCCAAGTGCCTTAACCACTGGGCAATCTCTCCAGCCCTGCTTTTTTTTTTTTTTTTTTAAGTATATGTTCTCCCTAATGCAGCTCAGACTGGCCTGGAACTCAAACTCTCCATCCTGCTGCCTCTGCCTCTGCCTGTCTCTTGTTATATGAAAGATGGGCACCACTGCAGCTGGCTTTTGTTTTTGTTTAAAGGAAAAAGGATTGTGATTTAAACTTGTGACTTTCTAGGACAATTGTTGAATAGGCCTGACCTCTTCACTCATTTTCATCACCTTTAATTTTCGTTTTTTTTAGGCAATTTGCATATTCAAATGCATCTTGTCAAAGGAGAAGATCTGGCTGTAAAAACAAAGTTCACCGTACCTCTGAAGGAATGGTTCCGACTGGATATCTCTTTTAACGGAGGCCAGGTATCTGTACGGAATGCTCTGCCCTGAATTCAGTTAGCATTCTCAGTAGAGCTAAGCATTGCCGTGAAGTCAAAATCTGCAAGGGGATTTGTGGCAAATGATGGGCTCTTTAGTGCTATGCACTTGCTAAATCAAACTTTATAGAGGGAAGTTTAAATCATAAGTATCTCATCCCATTTAATTAACTTTTAAAGTGCTTCTCTCCACTCTCTTGTGAATGAGTAAATAATATAGCCCGCTCTGTAGCCACAATTATCTGAGTAACTCAGTCCTTTACCCCAAGGAGATAGGTTTTATGAAGTAAATGTTCAATAGCATTGGTCTTGTTTACATGGTGTTATCACATCAAAATGTTTTTTCTTCTTTTTTTTTTTGGAAGGAAATTTATTGGCTAGTTTAGCTAAGAAATGGTTTGAAGTGCTTTTGGCAGTTGAGACAATTGCGTATGTTTGGTTAAACATCCTCATAATAGCCAACAAATATAAGTGATAATTCTGGAGGAACGGAGGGCCTTATCTATCTTGTACATTAAACATTTCACATAACCATTTCAAATTCTCATAGCACAGCTTTTATGGATTATGGCAAATCTGTTGTTATAATTGAAGGTGACTCCATTTCTCCATCTACAGGATGCCAGCATGCCACCTTCTTCTGGTGACTTTATTTTCTCATCTCCTTTCCTTATTGAATTGTGATTTTTTTGTAACACCACCAGAAGAGGCATTAGGTAATACACAATCCACCCTCATGTTTAGGGTTTTTACATTTCCATTTCTGAAGAGAAAAAAAAAGTCAATCAGCTCAGTTCTTGCTGCTTTGCTGCAAGGACCCTAGGATGTTAGCTGGAAGGTCTTCTTTCTTTAAAAATGTTGGGTGCAGCTGGGTGTGGTGGCACACACCTTTCATCCCAGCACTCGGGAGGCAGAGGAAGGAGGATCGTTGAGAGTTCGAGGCCACCCTGAGACTACATAGTGAATTCCAGGTCAGCCTGAGCCAGAAGGAGACCCTACTTCAAAAAACCAAAAAACAGGGCTGGAGAGATGGCTTAGCGGTTAAACGCTTGCCTGTGAAGCCTGAGGACTACGGTTCGAGACTCGATTCTCCAGGACCCACGTTAGCCAGATGCACAAGGGGGCGCACACGTCTGGAGTTTGTTTGCAGTGGCTGGAGGCCCTGGCGTGCCCATTCTCTCTCTCTCTCTCTATCTGCCTCTTTCTCTCTCTCTGTAGCTCTCAAGTAAAAATAAACAAGAAAAATTTAAAAAAAAACAAAAAACAACAAAAAAAAAAAACAAAAAAAGTTGGGTGTTTGGGCTGGAGAGATGGCTTAATGGTTAAGTTCTTGCCTTTGAAGCCTAAGGACCCCGGTTCGAGGCTCGATTCCCCAGGACCCACGATAGCCAGAGGCACAAGGGGGCGCATGTGTCTGGAGTTCGTTTGCAACAGCTGGAGGCCCTGGAGCACCCATTCGCTCTCTCTCTATCTGCCTTTCTCTCTTTGTGTGTCTTTCTCAAATAAATAAATAAAAATAATAAAAAACTGTTGGGTGCCATAGCTGAAGTCCACACCATCCTTTCCCGTGGAGGTGCAGCTTATGACGTATGGCTTCAAGGCTGCCATTGTCTCCTAAAAAAGTCCTCTTAGCTACATGTGTCACCAAGACAGGCATCAAATCACCAGAGCAGATTCATAGATCTTATTTTGCACCTGCTGTATGTACAGCACTAAGCTTCTGTTGCTTATAGACTATTTATGGAAGCAGCATTAAGCATGTGAAGAGAAATCATAAGGCAGCTTAATTGCCAAATGATTCATATTGATTTCTAGAAGGGAGACAGCATTTCATGCTGGGATGCTCAGGGAAGTATTTGCGAACAAAGTTTTTATATTGGGATAGAATTTAGATGGAGAAGAAAGGAAGGAACGTTTCTACATCGTATTGGGGGTAAACAGATAAACCGGTTTGACTGGTGTCTTAGTTTGCTTTGCATTGCTACAACAGAATACCTGAGATGGGGTAATCTATACAGAAAAGAAGTTTCTCTCATACTTTTGGAAACTGGTAGGGTCAATATTAAGTTGGCATCACCTGATGAGAGCCTTCTTGCTGTGTCATGACATGACATGGGTGTCACACCAGGTGATACCCAGATAGTGCAAGCTCAGAAACTCAGATCTCTCTTTTCTTTTTCTTTTTCTCTTTCTCTTTCTTTTTTTTTTTTTTTTTTTTTTTTTCGAGGTAGGGTCTCACTCTGGCTCAGGCTGACCTGGAATTCACTATTCACTATGTAGTCTCAGGGTGGCCTCGAACTCTCGGAGATCCTCCTACCTCTGCCTCCTGAGTGCTGGGATTAAAGGCGTGCGCCACCACGCCCGGCACTTTTTTCTGGTTTTTCAAGGTAGGGTCTCATTCTAGCTCAGGCTGACCTGGAATTCACTATGTGTTCTCATGGCTGACCTCAAACTCACAGCGATCCTCCTACCTCTGCCTCTGAAGTGCTGGGATTAAAGGCGTGCGCCACCACGGCCGGCCTCTCTTCCTTTACTAAGGATGCCACTAATCCCATCACAAGAGTCCCATCCTCATGGCCTCATCTGACACTAGTAACACCCAAAGGCCCCACTTCCACGTGCTATCAACATATGAGTGTAGGGATTCGGTGTGAAATATGTGAATTTGTCAGCTATAAGAAACTACGAAAAAGAGGAGGAGAAGAAGAGGAAGAGGAGGTCGCTAGGGCTAGAATGTGCCGGAGCTTGCACATCAGAGACTTTTAGGCTGCGGCTAACACGGCAGTGGGGTGTGATGCGTAGTGCTGAGCAGCCGCATGAGGCAGTCCCTTCCCTCTAGAGATTAAGTGGATGGCGTAGTGGGTGGTGAAGGTGGCAGGAGAGAAGAAGGATTAGAAAGTTATCAAGGGTATTTTCTTGGGTATATGTAGATTTTTTTTATAATTAATTAATTTATTTATTTGAGAGCAACAGACACAGAGAGAAAGACAGATAGAGGGAGAGAGAGAGAATGGGCGCGCCAGGGCTTCCAGCCTCTGCAAACGAACTCCAGACGCGTGCGCCCCCTTGTGCATCTGGCTAACGTGGGACCTGGGGAACCGAGCCTCGAACCGGGGTCCTTAGGCTTCACAGGCGAGCACTTAACCGCTAAGCCATCTCTCCAGCCCGATATGTAGATTTTTGGCACAGGGTTTTAGACTCATTTTCCTATCCCAACTGGACTCCCTAATGTACATGGGTCCCAGCTTCTGCCATGGGCTAATACCCTTGTTGCCTTGGCCAAGTGGGCCAGTGGCTTCAAGAAAATGGTTGCCTTGAGAAGACACCCAGTGTGTGTCATTCTCTTTTCTCTCGTGCTCTGTGGCTGGACAGGGTTGATTTCTAATGAGCCAGTCTTCTGTAGACACAGTCATTTTCAAGTTTTGAGACTCTAGAGAGGCCAGTGCTCAACACTCGCCGTGGAAGCACTGAGGGAATAACAGGGGCTCCTTAAGCCTGGGAACTCACATGGTAGCTCATGCCACAAGAACCACACGAGACAGCCAACGACATTCATGACAGTCACATTGTCCCTGTTGAGATGAGAGTGATGATGCCTCCCGCCCCGGCCATAGGAAACGGGAGGTGAGGCCAGCAGGGAGTGAAGACCATACAGCAGTGGTCCTGGGTTTTCCCTGAGGCTCTCATGGAATCAGTAACATTTCCAAACTTCCTTGTGGAATCATACTTACTTCCTTGTCTTTTTATGCAACAAGCTTGTAAGCACAGACACATCCAGTGAACCTTTGACATGTGAAACCAACTGGCAGAAATTGCCTTGTAGATATTTTTACCCACACCATCAAGTCATTTGGGGAAGCTAAATTTATTGTCTCCAAATAGGCACGAGGCTAGTAAACTGTTAATTTTATTTTTGTAGACATTAATCAGGCAAAAGGCTAGCACATTTCATGAGTAATTTCTGCCGAGGATCGTATTTATAAAGTGGAGTGCTGAGACATAATTGATCTTCATGTCTCTCTTCCAACATAGATAGTTGTAACCGCCAGCATCGGGCAGGACTTGGAAAGCTACCGTAATCAGACCATTAGGTAAGTGTGATTTTCATTTAAAATCAGGCTGCTCAAGGGCTAAAGACTCTTCATGCTTAAGCTCCACTCCTGATGCTATTCCAAACACCTCCTTCAGCGTTTCCAAGCTGAACTGTCCTCTGCCCCATAACTAGTGTTGGTACTTTTCATGTTTCTTTCATCAAGCATAAACGCTCCCCATTTTCCCTGCTCCCCATTTTCCCTGCAACCTTTTTCTTTTTTTTCTTCTAAGCAAAGGAAACTAGTCCTTTCTGCAGATCCCATTGTTAATTCTTCCTTTCGTGGCACTTCATAATTCATTTTCTTTGAAAATTACCTTCTTCGAAGGATTCTGAAGAAAATAAATCAAAGTGTTAATGTTGCTTATTGAGAATGGCTGGGAACTTTGGCGTACTCTAAGACATAAAAGCAGACAGCCGTATTTATGTTCATAATCTAGACTTGAAATGTGTGCAACTATTGATATTGGGGTAACTTTTCATCCTCATGGAACCATTCTTTACAAGAATTACAGAAACTGAGAATGGGGCCCCTTGTGCTTCATAAGTTTTTAATTTACTCCTTTATCCCCAAGTCATAGAGGATTTCATACTGTCAACCGTGAGACAGCCTTCATGAAGTACTCGGGATGTCCCATCATAGTTAGATAATGTATGCATCAGTGAATATTTAAGAATAAGTATAAAACTTGGAAAGGAAAATTACCAGTTTATAAATATAGCTTAAGTCCGGCTAGCTCAGTTGGTACAGCATGAGACTCTTCAATATGTGCCAGGGGGGCTGGAGAGATGGCTTAGCGGTTAAGCGCTTGCCTGTGAAGCCTAAGGACCCCAGTTCGAGGCTCAGTTCCCCAGGTCCCATGTTAGCCAGATGCACAAGGGGGCGCACGCGTCTGGAGTTTGTTTGCAGAGGCTGGAAGCCCTGGCGCGCCCATTCCCTCTCTGTCTCTTTCTCTCCCTCTCTCTCTGTCACTTTCAAATAAATAAATGAAAAAATATGTGCCAGGGATTCAGACACATGGGTGTGGGGTGGAGAAGGGGTTTGGGGGCCCTGTGCTGAGAGATTTCACTACAGCAAGGAGAATGGTGCTTCTCCACACAAGTTCTAGGGAGTCCCATACAATGCAGGTTCTCTTAGAAACTGATTCCTGGTCTAAGCAGATGGTTCAATCAATAAAGTGCTTACTGGGCTGGAGAGATGGCTTAGCGGTTAAACGCTCGCCTGTGAAGCCTATGGACCCTGGTTCGAGGCTCGGTTCCCCAGGTCCCACGTTAGCCAGATGCACAAGGGGGCGCATGCGTCTGGAGTTCGTTTGCAGTGGCTGGAGGCCCTGGCACGCCCATTCTCTCTCCCTCCCTCTATCTGTCTTTCTCTCTGTGTCTGTCGCTCTCAAATAAATAAATAAAAAATGAACAAAAAAATATTTAAAAAAAATAAAGTGCTTACTGCACAAGCGCAAGGACCTGAGTTCAATCCCCAGAACCCATGTTAAAAAAAAAAAGCTGGGCATAGTGGTACATGCCTGTAATCCCAGCCCTAGAGAGGGAGACAGGTGCCCCCTGAGGCTTACTGGCCAGCTAGTCTAGCCTACCTGGCACACACTGGGCCACTGAGAAATTCCACCTCAAAAAATATATATATATGTGGAGGGGAGCCGGGTGTGGTGGCACACACCTTTAATCCCAGCACTTGGGAGGCTGAGGTAGGAGGATTACTGTGAACTCAAAACCAGCCTGAGACTACATAGTAAAGTCCAGGTCAGCCTGGGCTAGAGTGAGACTCTACCTTGAAAAAACAAACACAAACAACAACAGCAAAGGTGGAGCACTGGGGAGATTGTTCTGTGGTTACATCACTTGCTTGCAAAGCCTGATGGCCTGGCCTGGGTTCATTTCCCCAGTACCCCCAGAGAGCCAGATGCTCAAAATGGCACATGCATCTGGAATTCATTTGCAATGGCAGGAAGTCTGATGCTCCCATTCTCTCTCTCTCTCTCTCTTTCTCTCTTTGCAAATAAGTGAAATATTTAACAAACATAGGTGGAGGGGCTGTGGAGATGGCTCAGTGGGTAAGAAAGCTTGCCATCCAGGCATAAGAACTTCATCGGGCTTGAGTTCAATCCTTTGCACCCACTTACGACATGACCACATATGCCCTTTGCAGTCCCAGTTCTGAGTAGGGTAGAGACCAGAGACTCACTAGAGCTCCCTGATCGTCCAGTCTGATGGAAAATGGCTGCTCCAGGATCAGTGAGAATCCATCTCAAAGAAACACATGAATGAGCAAAAGAGGAAGACATCCAATGTCCTTCCCTGGCCTCTGCATGTAGACACAGGGCGTGTGCATCTGCACACACACGTGCATACACCACACACACACACCACATTACACATACTGTTATGCCCAGATCACAGAGTCCCCAAAGACCACTGAGAGTCTGACACGTATGCAACAGCAAAAAGCTTTATTTCGGGGTTAAACTCGGGCTCTTGACTTCACCAGCGCAGTGGATCTATACAAGAGCCCTGGGCAGCAGGGGGGCAGGTTGTTTTTTTTTTTTTAATAGGGATTTGAACAAAGAAGTAGGGAGAAGTAGGGGAATGGTTACATGATTGGTTGATTTAAGCAGTAACTGCACTTGAATTTTTCTGATAGGCTTAGGATACTGGTGGGCAAAGCTGGTGGGCAGGGGACTAGGGGGATTCCAGGCAGATTAGGTACCTTTATTGTAATTGGCTATGTGTATTTGAGGAAATTTAAACAAACTTATTTTAAGCAAACTTTATCTATGACCACAGGAACGCATGGTGCAGACAGTCTATTCCCCCTTACCAGGAAACTGACCTTGCTGGGAAGCAGAAACTTAGGCCTATTGATGATTTTGAGGTTTACTGTGGCTTCCTGAGTCCTTCAGTACTACATTTACACACGTGCAAAATCTAACAGGTAAACAGCACCTATGAAACCTTAGTGGAGGCTGACCTAGCCTCCACACACATGTGCACCTAAGCACGCATGCATCTGCACATACATGAACACACACACACACAGATCGTGAAAGCCATGAAATCAGAGGGGAGTAGAAGTGTGCATCCTTTTTTCTTTGAATCATTCCTGCCTACATGTGAGTCAAACCAATTTCTTTTCGGCTCCAGGCACCTAGAACAATTCTTATTTCTCATGGCTGGATTAAAGGATTAGAGTTTTATAGAAAGGCTAAAGATGGGTTATTACTTAGCCTGTAAAGAGGTCAGGAGTGGCTTGATAGCTATATCAAAGCATGGCCAGTGGGGCCGAGGGAAGAGTTGAAGTCTTAAACTGCACCACGGCCGGCAGCAAGCATTCAGGATGTAGCAGGCCTGCATTATGTAAGTAGCTCTGGGTCTTCTGGGACAAGTTCAAGAACAGAGCTGCCTGATAGTTCTCTTTGGAGAAAAAGGATCATGGGCTCCATTGGGACTCTCTTCTCGGGCTGTGTTCTATGCAGTGGGGTCTAAAATCATAGCTTCTTCCTTCTCGCATATCACCTATCCCAGCCCTAGGACGTGCTGGTTGTATTTCACAGGCTTCTTTTCTCTGAAATCCTAGAAACTCAGAGACTGACACGAATGAACACAGGTAGAGATCTCATGTGACAGGCACTGGACTAGTGAGGGATATGCACTGAGCAGAACATTTTAGGGCATGCCGGAAGCTCTGTGCTAGGGCAGCCAGGGCTGAGTACCAAAGCAGAGTGACTTAAACAACAGAACGTGTTGGATCTAGGGGCTAGAGGTGTAAGATGGTGGTCTCAGCTGGGTCAAGTTCCAGGTGCTAGGAGAGGCTCTGTTCCAAAAGATTCCCTTGGCTTCTGGTGTGGTCCCTGTGTGTTTGCCTGTGCTCAGATGCTTCCTTGGGACTAGGGTCCCACCTACCTCACTAATAAGACCTGCAGAGACTCCCCCTAAGTAAGATCACAACGTGGGGTGGGGACTTCAGACTTAAGCATATGAAGGAGTGAAGCTCCAGTTCAACTCAACAGAACAAATTATTTATTTATGAGAAATTGAGAGAGAGAAAGAGAGAGAGAATATGGGCACGCTAGGGCCTCTTGCCCTTGCAAATGAACTTCAGACACATGTGCCACTTTGTGCATCTGGCTTTATGTGGGTACTGGGGTATTGAACTCAAGCCATCAGGCTTTGAAAGCAAAGGCCTTTTAGCTACTCTCTGTCTCTCAAATAAATAAATATAAGGATATATTTTAAAATGTGAAGAATCCATGAAGAATAAGAAAATATGAGACTTTTAAGTAAAACCAGGGTCAATATGATATGCTGACATTTCAGGGATCAGGACTGCTGTGGGTGTATATACTGAGATCTCAGTTGTAGCATCAAACCACTTCTTGCCTCATGATACTGGCAGCATCCAGCCCTGAGTGTTCTTTATCTGCCACCCTCATGCCCCTTCCTGTGCCCCTATGGCCAGCCCTACACCAGCAGAACAGCTAGAGCAGGTCTGGGGGTGCGCAGCTCTCTCCTGCGGTTCTTGTGGGCAGATGTCTGCAATCTCAGGCCTGCCAGGTCCTCCCATTTACAATGGGCCAAGCCAGCAAAGTGGACATCAACCACGGCAGGCTTCCTGGTTACAGGTGTGGTAAGCAAAGCTCACAGCTCTCCTATTTGATCTTGTAATGCAGCACGGGGCTGTCTGTGTCCCACTGAGGCAGTGCCATTATCAGAAGACCACAGGTGTGAAGACCTGAGTGCATGGTGCCACGCACAAGATACCCTTAGTGACTTTAGGTGACAGGAACCACTTTTGCTCTCCATCCTTTCATCCACCAGTACGTATTTACTGAGCACATATCACATACCAGACACAGTGCTTGATTCTGGGAATGAAAGGGGGGGCCCGAGGGAGCTGAAAACTCCAATAGAGAAGACTGACACTAGGCAATTAATTCACAAATTTAAATGGAGATCTCATCTCATGAATGCTGGGAAGCAAATAAATAGGGTAGTTTAAGAGAATACCAAGAAGGTCAGGGTCTAGACTGTGTCCCCTAAAGATGACACTTCAAATGAGGTTCATGATCAGAGGTAAGGAGACACAGATTTTGAAGACCTAAGTTTCTCTACCAAAGACACTGCCAGTTGGAGCCATTTCCTCCCTGGGAGCGGGCCTATCTAACACCTCTGGGAATCTTCTGGACCCCAGCACTGTGCAGTAATAAACCAGGGCACACTATGTCCAGATAAGAGGAGAGACAGTTTTCCCACATGTCTGAGGTTTTTGAAAGACACCAATTTCGGCTTTGGAAGACTCTAGCTCAGCTTTTATGTCAGGGAAATTGATGACCATTGGTCAGCTTACATAGTCCCAGGGATCTCTTGCAATCCTTGTGCAGGCACTGAGGATTTCAGGGGAGAAAAATGTGGAACCATGGATGTAGAGATGCACATAGAGACCAAGCTAGACAGGTCTACTGATGGTGATAATAATGACGACTTTTATGTTACAGTGAGGAATGCCCTATGGGCCGTGCAACTTATTATTAGCTGGAAAACTCAGTTCAAGCAGAGACCCTTGTCTAAATGTTTTCTTTCCTGTTAAAAATACACAGAAGCTGGGCTGGAGAGATGGCTCAGCACATTAAGGCACTTGTCTGCAAAGCCTAATGACCCAAGTTCGATTCCCTAATACCCACATAAAGCCAGATACACAGTGGCATATGCACTGGAGTTCATTTGCAGTGGCCAGATGCCCTAGTGTGCCCATTCTCCCCCTCTGTCTCTTCTCTCTCTCTCTCTTTCTGCTTGCAAGTAAGTAAAAATATTACAAAACCTATACAGTAGCTCCCCCTTATCTGAGGTCTGTTTTCCATGGTTACATTTACCCATAGTCAGCAGCCATCCAAAAATATTAAACAAAATATTTCAGAAATAAACAATGTGCAAGTATAACTCGTGGTAGTACTCTAAACAGCAGCAGTGTTCTGAAGGATTTTGCCACCGCTCTGTCCGAGGTACCCACGCTGGTGTGCTTCCTGCCTGTTAGTAACTCAGCCTCCTCTGTCACCAAGGGCCGCAGGGCTTGTGTTCAGGTGTGGTAGTTTGAATAGATGCCCCCCCCCACCATAGATTCAGGAGCTTCTTAGAGTTCCAGCTACCTGGATGGAAGGGGTGCCACTGAGAAGATCCTGGCATTTAGCCCTAAGGTTTGGTAGTGGATGTGGAATTCCAGTCTAAAGATAAGCAAAGTGCCCAAGTTCTGCAGGGAGTTCCTGAAGGTGCTGTATGGTGAGGCTTCTGTGTTTTTGGCTTGTGGTTTCTTTCTCTCTGCTTGGTCCTGTGAAAAGGGGGCCAACTTCTTCTGCCGTGATGAAACTTCCTTTTTATCTTCAATAAATATCTCTTCCTCCATAACTATGCCTGGTCTAGAAGTTCATCTCAGTGACCTAAAGCTGTTTTCCACATCAGGTAATCCTTATTTTACTTCAAAATGCCCCTTCATTGAAACAGTAATACTGTTGGCTGTTTAGAAATGCCAGAGAAGCTGTAAAGTCCCTCTTTTAAAATTATCAACTCATGTCATCCCATGGAGGGTAAAAACAGTATAGAAAGAGTTTGAGAGAAAAAGACCACATTTAAATATGCTTATTATAGCAGGTTGTACTTGCTCTACCTCGTGGTTTGCTACTGTTAATTTTTCATTGTATCTAGTATATAAATCAAAGCTTAGTGTAGATGTGCAAATGCAAAAAAAAAAAAAAATTACAGGATACATAGGATTCCAAGCTATGCAAAGTTGTAAGCATCCATTGAGAAGGAGGGGCTATATGTAAGTGTTTATTTTTCATTTGATCTTGGGATTTGTTGTGGTCTTCCTTGAATAAACACCACACAATTTGTTCCTTAAAAAAAAAAAAAAAGCCAGGTGTGGTGGTGCATGCTTTTAATTCCAGCACTTGGGAGGTAGAGGCAGGAGGATCACCATGAGTTCGAGGCCACCCTGAGACTACATTGTTAATTCCAGGTCAGCCTGGACCAGAGTGAGACCCTACCTCAAAAAACCAAAAATAAATAAATACATAAATAAATAAAAAGAGGGCTAGAGGGATGGCTTAAGCTAGAGTGAAACCCTACCTTAGAAAAACCAAAAAAAGAAAAAAAAAAGCAGTCTTTCCCACTCCTATTGTATTGGTTTCATACTTAAGTAAGTGCTAGAATTACAATTGTCCGTTATTTTTTTTTAATTAATTAATTTATTTATTTGAGAGCGACAGACACAGAGAGAAAGACAGATAGAGGGAGAGAGAGAGAATGGGCGTGCCAGGGCTTCCAGCCTCTGCAAACGAACTCCAGACGCGTGCGCCCCCTTGTGCATCTGGCTAACGTGGGTCCTAGGGAACCGAGCCTCGAACTGGGGTCCTTAGGCTTCACAGGCAAATGCTTAACAGCTAAGCCATCTCTCCAGCCCTGTCCGTTATTTTTTTTAGCACAAACACATTTTAGTCTAAGGATGCACCTCAGAAGATGGGAACCAAGTCCAGCAGGGGTCTAGGTGACTAACATAACTGAAGGCATAGTCATGGTGCCCGCTGTGTGCCTGACATGGCTGCTGTAAGTGTGGTGTTTGAGGAAACACGTCCCTAATCTGAAATCCAGTCTATGGCCATACCACTTTGAACTTTCCCAATCTTGTCAGAAAATCTGAAACCCAAACTTATCTGCAGTCTGATAAGTTTTGACCACCACGTCAGATTTTGAAGCACTTCAGATCCTCATTACGTTTCATATTTCAGAGTGTCTGGGGTCTTGTATTTTCTGATTTGGGATGCTTGAATTTGTCTATACAAGTATTTCAAAATTCAAAACACTTCAAAATCTAAAACAATTTCAGTCCCAGACATTCTAAAGGACATTCATCCTGCACTTTTATTTGACCTTCCCAACAACCATATAGACACATACAATTACTACGTCTGTGTTTTAAGGGGGACATGAGGGCTCTACTGGGGGATGTCCAGTGCATCGTGAGCAACAGCCAATAGATCTGCGGAAAAGTGGGGAACTCTGCTAATCTGGTTCACAAAACTTCTACCACACACATAGTGCTTCCCAACCTTAGAATGTCACTAACTCTGGAAAATTAGAATATTCAATCTGGTCAGTTCACACACTCCTGGGATGGAGGTGGTGGTGGCGGGATCGGGGAGACCTTCATCTCCCCTCCTCTACCATGATGTGATTCTGAAAAGATAAACCCCGGGAGTTGAAGCCCTTCCATCTGGGGAGTCATTGCTACCTGCTCCTTCTTGCTGTCAGAGGCTGATGGAGTGAAACCACTTCCGCACCCTTTCCTGCCTCCTCTCCAGTCAGGCGCGTCCACTAGAAGGCAGCCAGCGCATCCTCGTCCTGGAATGACCCGGGCCTCCTGGCTGCCCCTGACGCAACTGTCAGCAGTCCATTGCTCTTCCCATGCCACCGTGGCTCTTGGCTTCCTCGGCATCCTGGGCTCCTGGCGGCCTGTCCGGTGTTGTTTTCTCTCCCCGGTCTTCCATCTGCCCTTCCTGCTCCTGGCTTCTCCTCCATCCATGGCTTCTCACTCGATAGATGTCTTGACCCCTGCCCCACCTGCTGTTCCCATATGCTCCTCTCACACCTTCACCTAGTCCCGGTTTGCCTTCTAATTGGTAATAACTGTACATGGTTTAAGAAAGCAAGCCCGGGCCACATGTTCTCTCTCATATGTGGATCCTAGCTACAGATGATTGGGCTTCTGCGTGAGACAGAAAATACTTAGTAGCAGAGGCCAGTAAGTTAAAAAGGAGACATAGAGGGAAGGGAAAGGAAGGGAGGAGGGTACTTAATAGGTTGGTATTGTATATATGTAAGTACAATGATTGACATGGGGAGGTAATATGATGGAGAATGGAATTTCAAAGGGGAAAGTGGGGGGGGATGGAGGGAATTACCATGGGATAATTTTTTTATAATCATGGAAAATGCTAATAAATTTTTTTAAAAAAGTGAATCTGGGCTAGAGAGATGGCTTAGCGGTTAAGCGCTTGCCTGTGAAGCCTAAGGACCCCGGTTCAAGGCTTGATTCCCCAGGACCCACGATAGCCAGATGCACAAGGGGGCGCATGCGTCTGGAGTTCGTTTGCAGAGGCTGGAAGCCCTGGCGCGCCCATTCTCTCTCTCTCTCCCTCTATCTGTCTTTCTCTCTGTGTCTGTCATTCTCAAAGAAATAAACAAATAATGAATAAATAAGCAAACAAACAAAAAAAGCGAACCTGGGGCCCAGGAAAATAGCTCAGTGGCTGAGAGAGCTTGCCAAGCGCAAGTGTGAGGGCTGGAGTTCAATACCCAGAACCCATGTAAAAAGCTGAGCTCGCCGGGCATGGTGGCACATGCCTTTAATCCCAGCACTTGGGAGGCAGAGGTAGGAGGATCGCCGTGAGTTTGAGGCTACCCTGAGACTCCATAGTGAATTCCAGGTCAGCCAGGGCTAGAGTGAGACCCTACCTCGAAAAACCAAAAAATAAATAAATAAATAAATGAGCTGACCATACACATCTGTAACCCCAGCCTGTGTGGGGCACAGACAGGAGATTCTCTGGAGCTCACAGGTCAGCCAGTGCAATCACTCCCCTAAACAACAACAAACAACCACCCCATAGCTCCAGGGTCAGAGACTCGTCTCAAGCAAACATTACAGAACAGCAGTACAGGACACCTGACATTCTTCTGTGCCCTTTGCATGTGGGCACAAAGGGCACACCCATGTGCACACTCGTGCATATGCACATACATACATGCCACACTGAAATGGGAATTTTAGGGTTCCTTGCCAATACATCAATGCACCGATAAATTTAGAGGACCCCGGATTTTTGTCTTATAAATTTAAAGACTTAAAATCCATAAACCAGTTGCTAAGGTTTAGGGAGACTTTATTAGATTAAGAGAAGGAAAGAGAAGAAAGTACAGCGAGCTCCTGCTTTGTAGAGGGCAGGAGGGGGTAGAAAGCCAATGTGGAAGTAGCGGTGAGGTGGGCTGAGAAGATGGAAGGCTTACCAGAACCTGGAAATTCGGGAGCCAGCCAAAAGAAAATGGCCACCCCCCTGGTAAACATCTACTTATAACCTAATTTTGGTGAGCCTTACCTTCCAGCTCAGGAGAGCCAGAGTAAGGGCTGATTGGTGTGAACTTGGGGCTGGATCAAGAAGAGGCCAGCCATGAAGCCAAGTTTGGGGGCTGAGCTTAACTAACCACAATGCCAGGATCAGGTTGAATTCTAGGAAAGGGGAACTCCCTCACAGATAGGTTCAGGTTGTTAGTAGAGAAAAAGATCTAGGTAACTCTTTTAGCCAAGAGATAAGGGGGTGGGGCGGGGTTGGAGAGATAGCTCTGCTGTTAAGGCAAACCTAACAACTAGAGTTCAATTCCCCAGTACCCACATAAAGGCAAACACACACAGTGGCACACGCATCTGGAGTTCATTTGTAGTGCCTGCAGGCCCTGGCACAACCACATTCTCTCTCTCTCTCTCTTTCTTTCTGGGTGTCTGTATCTCTCTGCTTGCAAATAAATAAAGAAAATATTTTTTTTAAAGAAATAAGGAGAGGAAAGCTCCTTCCCTGATCTCTAATAAAGTAGAGATTGCAAGGACAGATTTAAGGACATTTCTGCTTTTTACATTCAGGGCCCAGTCACCTTAAAACTACCTAGCAAAGTTACCTGACCCCTCCCAACCCCACATACACCACACACATACCTACTCCAAAATATGTCTGTGAATAAATCAAAACTAGTTAAGAGAGTAAAAAACAATCTATCAAAGTGCCTCCAACTCTGGCACTATTTACTCCATCTCCTTCTCCTCATCCTATAGGGAAATACTTTCATTAGCTTCTTGTGTGTATTTCCCGAGTTTATGCAAATGCAGAAAATCCATTCTCTTTCACAGGTAGAAACTATTACCTGTTTTCTGCACCTTTATTTAACAATGTGAAATGGGAATTTGGGGGTTCCTCATTGACATACACCAATGCACCAATAAATTTAGGGTACCCTGGATTCTTGTCTTATGAATTTAAAGAATTAAAATCCATAGACAGGGGTTAGACCCAGACACATTTTATTAAGAGAAGGAAGTATAGAGAGTTCTGGCCATGAGCGCTGCGGGCGGTAAAGCCCACGTGGGGGTGGCAGTCCCCTCCCCCATCTCGCAGTCCAGCCAGGCTGAAGCGAAGTGTGGGGGGCTGTTACCAGAGCAGGGACTGGAGGTTTAGGAGAGGGAGCAGCCCAAAAGAGGCCACGTCCATCTGGTAAGCATCTACCTCTAGTGTTATTGTGGTGGGTTCTACCCTCAGGCTCTGAGTCTCCAAGAGCGGACTGGTGTGGGCTTGGAGCTGGCTCAGGAAGAGGCCAGCCGGGAGGTCACCGTTAGGGGCTGAGTTTAACCAACCACAATGCCAGGATCAGATTTAAACTTGCATTTTAGGAAAAGGGAAATCCCTCCCGGGGACGGTTGTTTTGGGACAAGCAGCAAGAGGTAAGGAGAAGAGAGATCCTTCTCTTATCTCTAGCAAAGTGGAGATTGTAAGGGCCTATTCAAGGACATGTTTGCGTTTTACTTTTGGAGCCCAGTCACCCTAAACTGCCTCACGTGTATTTTAGAGACCTCTCCAGATCGTTGTCCTCTTTTCGATCTATGTAGTAAGTAAAGTTTGGAGCTCATTGGACGGATGGGCCAG
The DNA here is from genome assembly GCF_020740685.1 of Jaculus jaculus. NCBI lineage: Eukaryota > Metazoa > Chordata > Mammalia > Rodentia > Dipodidae > Jaculus > Jaculus jaculus. Next base: position 38,998,787 of record NC_059112.1, read on the forward strand.
CCTCACTGACAAACACCTCATGGTTCCCAATCTTTAGGAATATAAATACTGCAAGGCACAAGTTCACACACTTCATTCATGCAAACCCATGATACCTGTTTTTATTTATTTAGTCATTTCTTTTTTTTTTTTTTCTTTTCTTTTTTTGGTTTTTAGAGGTACAGGTAGGGTCTTGCTCTAGCTCAGGCTGACCTAAAACTCCTATGTAGTCTCAGGGTGGCCTGGAACTCACGGTGGTCCTTCTACCTTTGCCTGCCTCCCCAAGTGCTGGGATTAAAGCATGCGCCACCACGCCCGGCCCTCTGTTTTATTCTTGATGCCTTAAGCCTTTCAGGGCAACATGGACAGGTACGCATCCCTTGCTGACCTCTTATATTTGGCCACGCCCTCTGACCTTGATGTGGTTGCCTCCTCTTCACTGAATTTAACCTCAGATCCTTATCTAATAGTCTATATTTTATCTTTTTTAAAATTTTTATTTTTTATTTATTTGAGAATGACAGAGAGAAAATGGGCACACCAGGACCTCCAGCCACTACAAACGAATTCCAAATGCATGCGCCACCTTGTGTATCTGGCTTATGTGGGTCCTGGGGAATTGAACCTGGGCCCTTTGGCTTTGCAGGCAAGTGCTTAACTGCTAAGCCATCTCTCCAGCCTAATAGTCTATATTTTAAGCTTCCCTTCATATCCATCTTTATTTATTTGATAAGGGTTTATTTATTCTAAAAGAGGAAAATATGTCCAATGAAGACCAATCATTCTCAATCATTCCATTGCAAGGCCCACTGGCTAGCTAGTCTAGCTGAGTGAGTGAGCTCGAGGTTCTGCGAGAGACCCTGCCTCAGAGAATAAGGAGTGAGTGATTGAGAAGATGCCCAATGTCAGCCTCTGGCCTCAGTATTCACACATGCAAGTACACCCACATATGTGCACTGACACACACAACATGCTTATAAACACAGATCATGCACACGCATGTCCTCTACCTCCAAACAAACAGAAACCAAATCATTCCATTGACTCCAGACAGAATTGCCGCTACCAACGGGAGCTAGTGGGCAGTTACTGTGGCCTGGGCACTCAGTGATATCTAGCTACACTGAATCCTAACAACCCAATAAGTGAAGAACTATCATTTAAAAAAATATTGGGGGCTGGAGTGATGGTTTAGCAGTTAAGGTGTGTGCCTGTGAAGGTTAAGGACCCAGGTTCGATTCCCCAGTACCCACATAAGCCAGATGCACAAGGTGGCACATGCTTCTGGGGTTCATTTGCAGTAGCTGGAGGCCCTGGTACACCCATTCTCTCTAGGAAAAAAAATATATTTATTGGCTGGGCGTCGTGGCGCACACCTTTAATCCCAGCACTCGGGAGGCAGAGGTAGGAGGATCACCGTGAGTTCGAGGCCACCCTGATACTACATAGTGAATTCCAGGTCAGCCTGGGCCAGAGTGAGACCCTACCTCGAAAAACCAAAAAAAAAAAAAAAAAATTTATGTGAGAGAGAGAAGAAGCAGATAGAGAGAATGGGTATGCCAGGTCCTTCAGCCACTGCAAACAAACTTCAGATGCATGCACCACCTTTTGCATCTGGTTTGTATGGGTACTGGGGAATTAAGTCTGGGTCCTTAGGCTTCACGGGCAAGTGCCCTAACCATGAAACTATCTCTCCAGCCCAAGACTATCATTTTTTGCAAGAGAAAACTGTCTCCAGAAGGCTAGGTGACCACATCAAGGTTGTACAATTTGGAACTAGCAGAGCTGGGTGTAGCCCTAGGCCACCTGCGCCCGCAGTGGGCACAGCCAGTGAAACCCAGAGTGAAAGGCTAGTGGCAGCTTAAGTTAAGGAAGGTCCATGGAAGAGTCTCTTTTTAAATAAGCAGGTTCCAGCCCAGGGCTGTCTCAATCCTTTGTGTTCTTCTCCAGCTTTCCAGAGGATTTCTATTACAATGACACAGCTGGATATTTCATTATTGGAGGGAGCAGGTATGTGGCTGGCATTGAAGGGTACTTTGGACCCATGAAGTACCATCGTCTCCGCAGTCTGCACCCTGCTCAGGTGAGCCCGGGGGAGCAACAAGTTGACAGGGAGTGTGGGTGATGGCATGGTGAGCCACTCAAAGGGTAGGGAACCCAGTGTAAACTGTACCTCACATGGGCTCAGCTATCACACATAATTAATATGGAGGCTTCCCCCCCCCCAACTAGTGCAATAATAGATTTCTGTTACCGTTTGCTTCATTTAGTACTCATAAAATGGAAACCATTTACTTCCTCTGTTTTAATAACTACTAGCTTAATTATAGAGTGGATTTTTATCAGGCTGTTGCCTATCCAGTGATTAAGCTAATGAAAGGAGAGAATCTTAGTTATTTGGTAAGGCTTCTTTTCTACACTATTATTTAAAGTATCAGAAGAGGTGATATTCCAGCAAATTAAAGTCCCAGTGCCATTTATTCACTGTTCTAGGCAGAAGCCCAGCTTCAGCTCATGCTGGGGTGGGCTGGTCACAATGGTCCAGAATATATAAAGAGGGATTTCATCCTGCACTGAGACTACAGCACAATGGAAACCATATCCGTACCTAACCATGGAGTAAAACCACCCAGGACTCCAGCCAGGCCGAGGGCGAAGGGTTCCCCACAATGCAGACTACAGCCTACAGCGGGTGTCTTCTCAGCCCTGCTAAGGACATCAGGAACCCCATTGGATACCCAAAAGGGAACATTCTCTTGTTCCTTTGGCCCTGTGGAGTATGTTCTGGAAAAAGCAGGAGTCCCCAGGCAAAGTCATAATTAGGGTTAATGAGAAGCCTGACTGCCTATGAGTGACACCTCTGAGATTGCTAGGAAAAGGGGAAAAAACAAGCAATCCATGTATTCATTTGTGTAATAAATGAAAGACTTGCTGTGTGCCCGACTCTGGGCTAGCAGCTGAAGCGAGCAGCGTGGATTAGGTGGTAACTTTAAAATAGTACCTTATTTCATCTTTTATTCATTTATTATTTGACAGAGAGGGAGGGGGGAATGGTCTTGTCAGGGCCCACTGCAAATGAATTCCAGATGCATGTACCACTTTGTGCATCTGGCTTTACGTGGGTACTAGGGAATCAAACCCAGGTCCTTAGGTCTTGCAGTCAAGTGCCTTAACTACTGAGCCATCTCTTCAGCCCTAAAACAGCATCTTTCCTACTGGCTGCAGTGCGCATCTATCATCCCAGCACTCCAGCGGTGGAGTCAGGAGGGTAAAGAGCTCAACATCCTCTTTGGCTACTGGGTAGGTTTGAGGCCAGTATGGAATACATGAGACCTTGCCTCAAACAAGCAAATGAACAAACAAAAAGGCTGGAGATATGGCTTAGCAGTTAAGGTGCTAGCTTGTGAAGACTAAGGACCCAGGTTCAATTCCCTAGCACCCACATAAGCTAGACGCACATAGTGGCACATGTGTCTGGAGTTGATTTGCAGTGGCTTGAGGCCCTGGTGTGCTCACACTCTCTCTCTCTATCTGCCCCCCTCTCTCAAATAAGTATATAAAAATAAAATATACTTTTTAAAGAGCTAGCCAGACATGATGGCCTGTGCCATTAATCCCAATACTAAGGAGGCAGAAGTAGGAGGATTGCTAGGAATTTTAGGTCAGCCTGGAACTACAAAGTGAATTCCAGAACAGCCTGGGATAGAGTGAGACCTGTATCACCAGGCCCAACTTTTAAAAGACTATGTATTTGAGGGAAGTCTATTTAATATTATGAGTAGCAAATACACACACACATACACATTTAAGAATTCACATATAAAGCAGAAATAAAAATCTTACTAAGAATCTGCCCTTGTTAGGGTCAATGCACTCCAATATTTTGGCTTCTCCTTTATAAAAACAAAAGACAGGGCTAGGGAAATGGCTTAGCGATTAAGCCACTTGCCTTTGAAGTTGAAGGACCCAGGTTGGATTCCCCAGGACCCATGTAAACCAGATGCACAAGGGGGTGCATGCTTCTGGAGTTCATTTGCAATGGCTGGAGGCCCTGGAGTGCCCATTCTCTCTTTCTCTCTGCCTTTTCCTCTCTCTCTCTCAAATAAATAAATAAATAAATAAATTATTGAAAAAAGACAGCCACTGGTTATAACACACCAAAATCATTTCATGAGCCACTTTTAGGTCCAAATATGCATGTGAAGGCACATGACATTGATAAGTCCCCTTGTCCTGAGGAAATCTCACTCTGGGCTTTCAATCTGCTATTCCTAAAAGGTCACATGACACAGGAAAACCCCCATGTGTTTGGGTACACATGTGCACTGGGCAAACATGAGGTGAATGGACTGTAGGGAACTGTGCCCTGGAGCACCGGGCTTGCATCTGCTCTTGCAGGCCGAGGAGGAGACTGCCCAGGAGAAGGGATGGGAGGAGAACCAGGCAGCAGGGGCAGCTCAGCTAGAATGGTATCACCAGATGAGGATTGGAGGTGGAGAAAAATGTGATTTCCTAGGGGCACCATGCAGAGGGGGAACAGAAGAGGGCAGAGTTCTGATATCTGGACCATCCTGGTGTGTCAGGAGAGGGCAGAGGTCTGGCATCTGGACCATCCTGGTCCATAAGAAGCTTTGCAGAGATGCCTCAGAAGCCAGAGTTCATATGACTTTGCTTCACAAATCCCAAGCGAATGACAGACAAATAGGCAGGGGTGACATCAATGGGAGAATGAAGCCAACGGAACACATAGGTAAGGACCTAAGTGGATGGGCCCTTGACAGTGGTTATCCATGCTATTTTCTTGTCTTCCATAGGTCCTCAATCCCTTTCTCCAGAAGGAACTTGCTGAACAAATCAAGTTATATTATGACCGGTGTGCTGAGGTTCAAGAAATAATCTCTGAGCATGCTTTGACAGTACAGGTTGAGGGTGAGAGGCAAGAGGCATGTAAGTATGAGGCTCCAACATAGCCATTTTCAGCTCTGCTTCTTGATTAACGGGGTTGGTGTCTCCTTAAGGGGACTAAAATAGAACATGTACCATGTGTGACTTGGCTCAGATACCAGTGCAGCAAGTGTACCTTGAGCTCTCCACAGATGGATGAGAATCAAAGTATGCATTCCACCTGGATTCAAAAAAAACACCTCATGACAGCAGCCAAGAACCACCATGTGTCATAGCTTCCACCATACTGAATCTTGTTTGAGAATATGGATAAGAGTGTTTGGAGCCTTGCATGGCATTATTCCTACCTAGAAAGCCCAAGAAGGTAAAAATGAATTGGAAAATAAATTAATCATTAGAAGTGTTTCTTAATTAGTGTACTTTTGGTCTTGGGTCATTAATATCTAAACAATACCAGGCATGGTGGTGCACACCTTTAATCCCAATACTCGAGAGGCAGAGGTAGGAGAATTGCCAAGAGTTCGAAGCCCGAGACTACAGAGTGAGTTCCAGGTTAGCCTGGGCTAGAGCGAGACCCTACCTCGAACAACCAAAAAAAAAAAAAAACACATGACTTTGTTGTTTGGGGCCTCATTTGATTTATTTATTTATTTTTAATTTTATTTGTTTGAGAGAGAGGCAGAAAGACAGAAAGAGAGAGCGAGAATGGGCATGCCAGGGCTCCCGGCCACTGCAAATGAACTCCAGACACATATGCCACCTTGTGCATCTGGCTTTTGTGGGCCCTGGGAAATAGAACCTGAGTCCTTTGGCTTTGCAGATAAGTGCCTTAACTTCAAAGTCATCTCTCCAGCCCCCATTTTATTTTTAATTCCTTGAAATTGACCGCAGGAAGGTATCAGTACATTCTAACAGAAAAAAAAAATCTCAGACAAGCTTTCACGATGCTCAGGAGCACCGTGTGCATGAACCTTCTTTTCCTCACTGAAAGTGTGAACAGAACTTGGTCCTGTCTTGTCCCCCAGTGTCTTAGCTTGGGTTTAGTACTTACACATTTTCTCTGTGTGCTGTCGACTTTCTCGGTGGCATTAAAGTTAGTCATGTATGTTCCTTCTGGAAGAGATATTGCTGTGGGGCGTTTGCTATCAGCAAGCATGCATTTCAATCCCAACTGCAGGTCTTTCCTGTCTCCAGAGTGGGCTTTCCCAATCCAGGCTCTATGTGTGCGTGCGTGCGTGCGTGCGTGTGTGTGTGTGTGTGTGTGTGTGTGTGTGTGTGCTATGTATGGGTGGTGATGGGGGGTAGATGTGTGCCAATCATAGGCCACATTGAGAGAGTAAGGGATAGCTGTTGCTCCATTCAGAAACAGCCTATCCTGGTCCCCAATAGCTGTACTTACAGCTGAATCATCTAAAAATCTACGATGCTGTCAGAAGAGGGGCCAAACATAACCCAAAGAGAAAAGACACCGACTCGGGTAATGCACAGAGCTGCAGGAGGGAGGCCCTGAGCCTGTCGGCCGGGCCACCGTCATCAGGGAGATTTTCTTTCCTCACTGCCTCTCTTCCCCCGGCCCTCCTGGGCTTTGCTCTGCACCACACATGCCAGCGCGATGGCCTAGATATCGGCCTCCTGGGGCCGAGTCAGAGGCCAGCTGCTCATGCCGTGGAGTTGCTCAGCAGCCCTCTGCACTCTGGCCATGTTTCCCTTGGGCTCCGCTCTGAACGCTGACCTCAAGGCAGAGATGTCACGGCCAATTTCAAGGACCCGAAGTAAATCCAAGAACATTAAGCCTGACCTCTGATTCCTAGCTCCTCTCAGGAAGGGCGCTTTCAAGTGGGATACAGGTGTTGTCGCTCCCGGAGAGATTGATGGCCTGCGCTTCTGCCTGCGTAGGTAACTCCCACAACTCCTACCTGGACCTCAAGCGCAAGTATGAGGCACCTGCTGTGTGCAGAGCCTTCCCCCGGGAGAAGGAGCTGAGAGACAAGTACCCGAGCCTGTTCCAGGCGCTGCTGCACATGGATCTGCTGACGGGTAAGTGAGCCCCGGCCTGGGCTTCGGGTACAGGCTAGAAAGAACCCTTCCTTTTCTGTTGTACTCGCCCTCTTGGAAGATTTATGCCTCAATGTTATTTTTAACCATAGTGTTCTAGCTTAATTTCAAATTTAAATTCTGCCCTTGTATGTCCACAATGCTCAATATATCTGCACACATTTCCAAAAACTTAAATTTAGGAGTCACTCAAGCAATTCTTTGTTGAAAGCCAAGGCCACAATGAACAGCCAGCTGACCTCCAAATGGAGTTGGTTTGTAGAATACCTTTTTGGGGTGTGTATTTGAAAAGAATTTAATTATTGGTATATATATATATGGAGGGAGGGAGGGAGAGAGAGAGAGAGAGAGAGAGAGAGAGAACAACTTGTAGAAAAATGCCAAATTGAGCTTTTCTTGAAAAATGTCCAGACATGACTACCCTGGGCCTTTGTCCATCCAGGCAATCAGCATGGTGGTGAAGTAAGTGGTGGCCCAACCCTGCGCTATCCACTCACACAGCCTCTCTTCCCTGTTTCTCACCTCCTGCTGGCTGTCTCCATGGTCCTGACTTGCTGGGCTTTCACATATTTGAACTTGAGACTCCTAATTCGAAGTTCATTTGCGCATTATCCTGGGAATTTGAATGACTTGTGAAGGCTGCCCACTGCAATTTTGGTCTGCTTAATTGAGTCCCCACTGTAGGGCTACAGGGGATCTTGAATCCTTGGAGGGAGGGAGGCAGGGAGGGAAGGAGGAGGAGAACTGCATTGTCTTGATGGTAAAAGGACCCACTGTGTACCTGAATACAGAGTTCATTCACAGTGGCCAGAGATCCTGACACACCAATTTCCTCTCTCTTCTTGCAAATAAATGAACTATTTAAAAAAAAAAAAAAAAAACCACTCAGTGGATGAGGGTTTGGTTTAGTGGCAGAGCTCTTGGCTACCATGCACAAGACTCTGTGTTCCACCCCTAGTACTACAAAAGAACAAAAAAGAGAAAAGAAAAGAAAAAGAAAGGAAGGGCTATAGAGATGGCTTAGGGGTGAAGGCACTTGCCTTGCCTGTGATGCCAGGTTCAATTCCCAGTACCCGTGTAAAACCAGATGCACAAAGCCATGCATGCATCTACAGTTCAATCGCAGGGGCTAGAGGTCCGGGCACACAGATATTTCCCTCTCTCTCTCCCCCGCCTTGCAAATAAATAGATAAGCTATTTTTTTTAAATAAAAATAAAACACTCAGTGGATGAGGGTTTGGTTTAGAGGTAGAGCACCTGGCTACCATGCACAAGACCCTATGTTCCATCCCTAGTACTACAAAAAAAGAAAGAAAGAAGCTGGAGAGATGGCTTAGTGGTTAAGGCACTTGCCTTCAAAGCCAAAGGACCCAGGTTCAATTCCCCAGGGCCCACATAAGCCAGATGCAAAAAGTGGTGCATGTGTCTAGAATTAGAATTCATTCACAGCAACTGGAAGCCTTGGTGTGCCCATTCCCTCCTGGTTTCACTCTCCCTCTGCCTCTCTCTCTCTCTCTCTCTCAAATAAATCTAAAAATAAATTTTAAAAAAAGGAAGGAAGGGACTGGAGAGATTGCTTAGTGGTTAAGGCACTTGCCTGCAAAGCCAAAGGACCGAGGTTCAATTTCCCCAGTGTCCATATAAGCCTGATGCACAAGGTAGTACATGTGTCTGGAGTTTGTTTGCAATAGCTGAAGGCCCTGGTGTGCCCATTCTTTTGCTCTCTCTGCCTCTCTGTGTCTCTCTCAAATAAATAAAAAAGAAAGGGGAAAAATTACCCAGAACAGTCTCAGCAGCCTGATGGAAACAGCATCTCTCGACCTCTGCCCTGTACGCATGGCCGGGTATGCGTTCTAAGATGTCCTGCTCTATTTCTGACAATACCAGTAATGTCCCACCTCTCTCCTACAAATGTTCCTGGAGATACTGTCAAACCCAAGTGTCCCTAAAGGAGGCCAAGTCACCCCGACTGCTGTGAAAGCAGAGCAGCGATGACCTCGGTTTTTCTGTTTCCTTGGGAGGTGATAGAACCATTTCACCCCAACACAGACCCTCAGGAAGGGAAGCAGATGTGCATGGTGAATGCTGAGAAGGTTATGCAAATGTGATCCAACCACATCTACAGCAAAATTGTTTTTGTGATTTCTGATCATAGTTAAATATAGTTTTGCTGGTTGGGAGAAGGAGTGAATCATTTTCACAATATATTCTTTTTAAAGAAAATACTCTCAATAAGATCATTTTCATGTTATTTTTATAGCTCAAAATTTTGTTTATAAGAATTTAGGGCCATTTTATTCTCCATGGAGGCCAGAAAATGGAATCTAATTAAAAACTCAAATCATGAGCTCTGCAGTCTTAGGATGCCCTGGACCACTGCTACAGAACAGCTAGATTCCAGCAAGTTCGACCGACCCAGCGGGGGTTGCTACAGACCTCCTGGGTGGTGAAAGTGGGAACCCAAACCCAGATGTGCCATGTGCCAGGCTTGCTGGGCAAGTGCTTCTGCGGGGTCACATGAGAATGCCAAGGAACACACATACCCACACCTGCTGCGTCTCCTCTGCCACCACGGTCTTGACCTCCACGGGGAACACAGCCTCTGCTTGTGTCCTCTGTACTTCCCTGGGGACTCGGGAGCCGAAGGATGGGGGGCGCTGGAAGAGTAAATACACCTTTACCTGGGTTGCCTGCTACAGGGCCTTCTGCAGACGTAAGACCCGCACACCCTCAAGATCATCTCTTCCTGGCATGGTGCCCTTGTTCAGGGCTAATAGCATCTTACAGCTAACCCAAGGGAGAGATTGGTGTCCTGCATTATACCCAGCTTCCTAACAAGGTTGAGAGAAATGCAGACAGCTTGGCTTTGCAAAAATGAGGAGCAGGGAATCCGTTTATATCTATAATGTATCTCAACTATGATCCTTTATCAAAGGAACAGCTGTAAGACTGCTGTGGCTGTCTGTTCCCTTTCTCTTAAAAACCCTTCCTTGCAAGGTCAGCCTCCCTTTGCAGTCTAGCTAGCCCTCCAGCTCATGTGTACAAACGGTGTCTGCCCCCCCCCCAACCTTTTTTTTTCCTGTTGCCTTCCTGTCTTGTCCCGCTGATGAATGGACTTGATTGGAACGCCCCGCACTGCAGTTTGGATGTGGTCCGTCCCTCCGCGCGCAGGTCTTAAAAGCTAGGTCACTAGAGCAACAAAGTGAGAGATGAGCCCAGCTTTAAGGGTGAGGGGCTCCTAGCGGGAGGCTCTTAGGTTACTAGGAGGTAGGTGTTGCCCTCAAAAAGGTTTAAGGTTGTTCTCCTGGGACACCTGAGCTCTTCAGAGTCAGAATTATTATGAGCAAATCCAGGCTTTGCCCGGCTCCCCAGCTTTCTGTTCGGGAATGCACTATCTCTCTCTCTCTCTCTCTCTCTCTCTCTCTCTCTCTCTCTCTCTCACACACACACACACACACACACACACACACACTGGCTCCCACCATGACACCATCCCCAGGGCTCAGTCCATGCCATTGCCATCCCCTTGAGCTTCCAGAACTGTGCCCTAAGCCAAACTGTGCCCCTCCCCTCCATACTTCGGCATAGTAATGCAAACCAGATGAATGCATGTGTCATACTGCATTTTCAGGTCTGCAATAACCTGGACTTGAGTGTCAGCAGTTCGATGCTTGGAATTCTTGCTGCAGGCATAGAGTAGGTGCAAGAGGTCTCTGGCCACACCACCCTGAACGAGCCCAGTCTCATTTCGGAAGTTAAGCAGGGTCGGGCCTGGTTAGCACTTGGATGGGAGCATTGATGCGAAAGATAAGCCAATCAGTTAAGTGTGCTCTTAACTCCTTCATTGCCTTCCGTGCTTTTCTTCAGTAGACAAGTTTTGAGTAAGTGCCCCATGAGCCGGTGTAGAGCAAAGGCACTGGGGATGAAACGCAGGCCTTTGTGCCACTGAACTCAACAAGGCTTTTTGTTTTGTTTTACTTTTTTGTGTGTCTTTTTTTTTTTAAGGCGGCGTCTCACTGTAGCCCAGGCTGACCTGGAACTCACCCTATAGCCAATGCTGGCCTTGAACTCATGACAATCCTTCTACCTTAGCATGGGATTATAGGCATGAGCCACTATACCCTGCTAAGCTGTTTTTTTTTTTTTTCTTCCCCTTTTTTAAGGTAGGGTCTTACTCTAGCTCAAGGCTAACCTGGAGTTCACTACGTAGTCTCAGGGTGGCCTCGAACTCACAGCGATACTCCTACCTCTGCCTCCTGAGTGCTGGGATGAAAGGCGTGCGCTACCATGCCCGGCTTTAAGGCTGTGTTTTGAACAAGAATTATTTAGAGCCCAGTGTGGTGGCGCACGCCTTTCATCCCAGCATTCACACCTTACCTCAAAAAAACAACAAAAAATCCCAGCACTCGGGAGGCAGAGGTAGGAGGATCGCTATGAGTTCAAGGCCACCCTGAGAGTACAGAGTTAATTCCAGGTCAGCCTGGACCAAAGTGAGACCCTACCTCGAAAAACCAAAAAAAAAAAAAAAAAAAAAAAAAAACCAACAAAAAAAAGAGTTATTTAGGCTAAAAGGAAAGGAAAACAATGGCTCCCTTCATTTCTCCAGAAGAAAAAGAAATTGGTTTGTGAAGTTATTTTCGATTTTTTTGTTTTGTTTTGTTTTGTTTTCTGAGGTAGGGTATCAGTCCAGCTCAGGCTGATCTGGAATTGATTATGTATTCTCAGGATGGCCTTGAACTCACGGCATCCCCTCTGCCTCTGCTTCTGCCTCCCCGTGCTAAGATTAAAGGTGTGCACCACCATGCCTGGCCATTTCTGATTTTTTTTACATTTTTTGGGTTTTTTTGAGGTAGGGTCTCACTCTAGCCCAGGCTGACCTGGAATTCACTATGTAGTCTCAGGGTGGCCTCAAACTCATGGCAATGCTCCTACCTCTGCCTCCCAAGTGCTGGGATCAAAGGCATACACCACCACACCCAGCCTGATGTTTTATTATTATTAATATTATTAAGAACATACTTAGTATGAACACATCATGTGTTGCTACCATCCTTTCCCTCCTCCCTGCCCCCATTCCACAGGGCCCTCCTCAGTAGGGTCGCTGGTATTCCCTATGGGGTTGTGGGTTATGCATTTCTGATTTTTATGAGGAGCCATCTTTTTCCTTGGCCATGTCTCCTCATATGCACGGCCAACATCACTTCCAGGCCACAACATGGGTACCCTTGAGACTGGAGAGTGAGTCCCCCACACAGTTTTAGGTGGGTCTGCTGTCTTTGAATAGGTCAACAGCGCCCTCCCGAGGAGAGGTGGGCACATGGCAGGGCCAGAGACTGGAAGCTTCACATTCAGGGACAAGGGGGAAGTGTAGCTGGAGCGGCCTGCGTCCCCACCTAGCAGTCCCGCTGTGGCCGCTAACTTGCAGGGCTCCCAGAACCACCCTACCTCTGGACTACAAAGAGAATCACCAGGAGCGTGTACTGCACTCTGTGGCCTGTATGCCTTGTTTAGTTTTTAGTTGTGCCAAAATATACAGTTTCTCACCTGAGCGTGGTTGGAAGATACTGTCATTTATCTGATTGCTATGAGACAGAGCTCCCACACTCATATGGTGAAACCTGAAAATCACCATTCTACTTTATTTTTTTTGTTTTATTTTTATTTATTTATTTATTTGAGAGCAACAGACAGAGAAAGAGGCAGATAGAGAGAGAGAGAATGGGCACGCCAGGGCCTCCAGCCTCTGCAAACGAACTTCAGACACATGCGCCCTCTTGTGCATCTGGCTAACATGGGACCTGGAGAACCGAGCCTTGAACTGGGATCCTTAGGCTTCACAGGCAAGCGCCTAACCTCTAAGCTATCTCTCCAGCCCTACTTTATTTTTTTTAAATATTCTACCTATTTGTTTTATTATTTATTATTTCCAAGGAGAGAGAGAGACAGAGTGAGGGAGGGAGGGAAAGAGAAAGAGAATGAGCATCCAAGGGCTTCTAGCCACCATAAACAAACTCCGGATGCATGCGCCACTTTGTGCATGTGGGGTATTGAGGAATCAAACCATTTTCTGTCCCATGCATTTCACTATTTACTAACCTTGTGGAAACAGGATCGTTTGGCTTTTGTCTCTTTGTGACTGGCTTCTTTCAGTTCGCAGTGTCCTCATATAGCTCCAAATGTCAAAATCTCCTTCCTGTGTTTTAAAAAGCTGAACAATTTTCTATTGTGCAAACGGGCCACATGGTATTTACTCATGCATCCACTGATGGACACTTGGGCTCCTTCCACCTCTCGCCCATTGTGCCAATGCTGTGCTGAACCGAGGAGTGCACACCTCCCTCTTCAACGATGTTTGCTCTCAATTGTCTGGGATGTGTATCAAGAAGCAGAATTGCTGTGTCACATGTTTAATTTCTTGAGGAATCTCTATAGCATTTCCTGAGCACCTGAATCATTTCCTTTTCCCCCACCAGTGTAGTTCCAATTTCCACATCCATCACCAATGCTCATTTTTCACTTATTTTGATAGTAGCCACCATTATAGGTGTTATATGATTAATTTTTATGCAGTGTTTTATACTGTGGAAAGGCTGATTTCATGGGAATTAAAGATAGAATGCTTGGGGCTGGAGAGTTGGCTTAGCAGTTAATGCACTTGCCTGCAAAGCCAAAAGGCCCAGGTTCAATTCCCTAGGATCCACATAAGCCAGATGCACAAGGTGGCACATGAATCTGGAATTTGTTTGCAGTGGCTGGAGGCTCTGGCAAACCCATTCTCTCTTCTTTATCTGCCTCTCTCTCTCTCTCAAATGAATAAATAAAAATAAATTAAGAATAGATTGTTTGTATAACATGACACAATGTCTATGAAAGAGCTTCATGGACAGAAAATTCCCATGCAGGCACGAGGGATGGCTCCCCTGCGTGTCTGCTTCATTTCTTCCAGTGCAGGTTTATATCCAGGGTTAGAGCCGACTAAGACATGCTTTCAGAGCTCCGCAGTACCTGAAAGGATGCTGGGCTTGTGCTCGTTGCTTAGTGACAGATCTTCCCTCCATGCGGCCCTGCCCAGCACATTCGTGCCAGTACTTCTTCAAAGAATGTACCCTACCCCTTTGCTTGCCCTCCTGGCAGGCAGCCTTCATGTCCAACTCCATCTACCTCCTCACATCATCTTTCCCATTTCCCCAGGCCCCCAGGCCATGCCCCCATACCTCTTTGTAGGGCTTCCCTTCATGGGGTGCTGTGTACCCTCACACCATAATGGTGGACTTGCCTGTCTGCGTTCGCACTCCAGCTCAGAGAACTCAAACACAAGAACAGTTTGTCAGCTATCTTTGGTTTACATGCCAGGGTCAGAAGAAAACCTTGGAATGTCTGTCCTCACCTAACACATTTTTATTTTTCTTTATTTGTTTGAGAGAGAGAAATAGGCAGGGAGAGAGAGAGAATGAGTGCACCAGGGCCTCCAGCTACTGCTAATGAACTCCAGATGCGTTGTTTTCTTTTTATTTATTTGCCAGAGAGAATATGCACTCCAGGGCTTCTAGCCATTGCAAACAAACTCCAGATGCATGTGCCAACTCATGCATCTGGCTTACGTGGGTACTGGGGAATTGAACCTGGGTCCTTATGCTTTGCAGGCAGATGCCTTAACCACTAGGCAATCTGTCCAGCCCAGCCTTACACTTTTTTTGAGACAGGGTCTCATTTGTGTTTTGCTGCTGCATATCCTGTCTAGCTGGCCCACAGGCTTCTGGGATCCTCCTGGCTCTGCCTCCCGTCTTGTCCATAGGCATATGTGTACTCCTGGGTCTGACTTTACTTGGGTTCTGGGGATCTGAACCCCAGTGATCAAGCTCGTGCAGCCAGCACTAAGCCATCTCCCAGCCCACTGATTGTTTTCGAGTCATGGTCCCACTGTGTGGCCCAGGTGGCCTCCAACATACTATGTAGCCCAGCCTGGCCCCATACTCATGGCAAGCCTCTTGCCTCAGCCTCCTAAATTCTGGGGATTCCAGGTATGCATGACCACTCCCAGCTTTCTAGCTATCTTTGAAGACCCCCACCTTCATTAAATGCTGAGTAGCTGAGCACCCTCTAAATGCATGCAGATCTCACTCTTCCTGCTGTCCTCCAAATATCTCTGTGGAAGCAATGGATCACTACAGGAATGAGGAAGGTGACTTTCTGAAGAGTCAAGTTCAAGGTCTTCACTGGCCAGGCCATGGCTGTAGTACAGACAAAAGTGTACGAGAGTTGTCTTCCTTCTTTCAGCTTTTTTCTTCTTATTTCTCTCTCTCTTTGAGTCCATATCCTCTTGGGAACTGGTCTTAACTACACACACACACACACACACACACACACACACATATATATATATATATATATATATATATATATATATATATATATATATATATTTTTTTAAGAGAGAGAATGAACACACCAGGGCCTCTAGCCACTGCAAATGAACTCTGGACACATGTTCTACCTTGTGCATGTGGCTTACATGGGTACTGGGGAATCGAACCTGGGTCCTTTAACTTTGCAGGCAAGTGCTTTAACCACTAAGCCATCTGTCCAGCCTTTTTTGTTTTTTTGTTTTTCGAGGTACGGTCTCACTCTAGCCCAGGCTGACCTGGAATTCACTATGCAGTCTCAGGGTGGCCTTGAACTCATGGTGATCCACCTACCTCTGCCTCCTGAGAGCTGAGATTAAAGGTGTGTGCCATTATGCCAGGCTAGCCCTTTAAAATAAATTATTTAATTATTAGAGAAGAGGAGAAGAGAAGGGAGCTAGTCTTGTTCTGAGCTCTGTAGACATAATTCTGGTCCCCAGGTTTAGCAGGACCCTGTCCACTGTTAACGGTTAACACTGTTAAAGCAAAGCAGGTCTCCAAGCTCCTGTGCATATTCATTTGCCCATGCAATTTCAGAAATGCAGCCTTCACTCTTCTCGCTTCCCTATTATCTCCAATTGAGTGGCTGAGAGTACAGGCATCCAGATGTAGAACAGCCCCAAGGTGTATTACGAACTCAGTTTGGGACCCATGTATTGAGAACACTAAGGCACTGTGCTAGGCCCTGGGGCAACCACTGCGAAGTGGGACCAGCTCACACGCAGCAGCTCTCTGCCAAGTGCCAGGGGGTAGTGACGGGGAGGTGTGTAGAATGCTGACAGCTGATATGCTAACGTGCTCTAAAACGCAGCTGTCTCGCCTGTGTCTCCACTTCCATGTATAACAGGACTTGCTCCTCACCTTCCAGAGAGCACAAGCCTTTGAATTAAAGATGGCAGTGCTCCTGGGTGCCCAGCTGTAGTGCATATGGATGTGTCCTGAGACTCTCTCTGCCCTGGGCACTCTGGGCTAGGCTCTGCATCCTGATCACCTTGCGTGGCCTGGGAGTTCTGCCTCTGCTCCGTGCCTAAGTGCACCACCAGGCTCTAAGGGTGCTATCTAACATGAGCTGTGACCAGGACTTCAGGGGGCCATTGGTATCAGTCAGCCTCAAGAGTGTTTCCCGAAAAGCCTGAGGTCCTTTAGGAAAATGGTGACTGCCAAGGCACTGAAGGAGCTCTGTTAGCGTTTAGGCTTTTTTTCTCAAGCTGGAACAATGGAGTTTAGTATGCATGGTTTTCATTATTTAAAGGCTATTCTGGCCATTTCTTTTTTTTTGCTTTCCTGTTACACCTTCCTTGTTAAAACGGAATGGTTTGAAATCAAACGCTCTTTGAAAGAGGCCGGCCCTGGCACTCAGGGCAGCGAGGTACCAGTGGGCTAGATGGAGAGTGAGGCTGCAGGAATTGCAATGGAGGCCTGGTTCCAGGCCAGAGGACTGGGGACAGCTAGGGCCAGTGATGAAGGACACAAAAGCTCATGTCTAGATAGATGGGGTCCTTGGGATGGAGCAGGTAAAGTGAAAACAGGGCAGGTAAGCTGGCCAGCATTCCCTCGGGGATATCTGCCTCAGGCCAGAACTATTCTCTCTCTTCTCTCCCTTCTTTCTGCTGGGGTTCCACTGAGCCCACATTACCAGTGCCTGTGGCTGGAGGAAGTCTAGGATCTGCCAATAAATGGTTGTCTGGGAGGAGGCCAGGTCCAAGGCTGGGCTGCTCTCCCAGGGCGACACCATCTGCGGGGTTCCTGCAGCGCCTCTCGCCCCAGGCTTTGGAGCACAGTGTGGGGAAGAGGTGTCCCCACATGATTTGGGGAGGGGGGCTGGTGTGTACTAACAAAGCTACTTTGGTTTTGTTTTTGCCAGCAATTGCAGTGTTTATTTGGAGAATCTAAAACACAGAGTGTAGACACAGTAGAAATGCAGTTATGTTAGCCAGGATAGTCTTTTTTCTTAAGAGCCATTTTTGCTTGTTGAAGAAACATCCACTTGATTATTATTTTTAAGCATATATTCTTTTTCAAAAAAATTACAGAGGATTAAAAGTAAACAAAGAATGGTCTGTGGTTTTCACATCCAGAAAATAATAATCCTCAAAGGAGAGAGAGATAGAAAGAGGAGAACAAGGAAAAGAAGGAGGAAACAGAAGAGAGAGAGGACAGGAAGAAGGCAGGAAGTGTCATGGGGTGCTAAGGATTCAGGAAAGTCCTTGAACCCCAAACCCTAGGTTCGTTTCTAATTTTAATCAAAGAATTGAATTAAAAATACTGGGAAGGATAATTATTAATTAACTGATTCTGTTTATTGAGGGAAGTACAGAGCCAAGGAAAGGCACCCACATGGCTAGAGATCCTACGTGGAGGGTCTGGGAAAAAAAACTGCAAAAAGAAAAGAGGAAAAAGAAACTTCAAGGAGCTCCTGTCATGTGGGGAGCTGGATGGGACAAAGGAGCCCATGTGGAGAGTAAGGGCAAGGGGGAACTCCCAGCTGGGCCTGGGCCCATCCCAAGCCCATCCAAGGGAAAAGCTCACCCACAACTGAAAGTTTCCAAGTGGTCAGAGAGCCTGCCCTTCCCTTGCAAAGGTATTTCTGACCTTATAGTGGAGGGCTATCTTCCAGCTTAAGTGAACCAGAGGGACAGCTGGTTGGTTAGGGCTTGAGGCTGTTTCAGGAAGAGATAAGCCCTGGAACCAAGTTCCAGGGGCTGAACTTGATCAACCACAATGTTTAAATGTTTTTTTTTTTTTAATTTTTATTTATTTATTTGAGAGCGTCAGACACAGAGAGAAAGACAGATAGAGGGAGAGAGAGAGAATGGGCGCGCCAGGGCTTCCAGCCTCTGCAAACGAACTCCAGACGCGTGCGCCCCCTTGTGCATCTGGCTAACGTGGGACCTGGGGAACCGAGCCTCGAACCGGGGTCCTTAGGCTTCACAGGCAAGCGCTTAACCGCTAAGCCATCTTCCCAGCCCAACCACAATGTTTAAATCCTACAAAAGACCTCCCTCCCAGGAGCGGTCCTGCAGGTTTGTGAAAACAGGTCTAGGAGAACTAGGCAAGAGATAAGAAGTCAGCTCATCCTTGAGTTCTATCAAGTGCAGACTTTCCTACCTTTTTCACCTTCAGGGATCCAGTCACCCTAACTGTACCCCCCTCTAGGAAGGAAGGAGGGAAGGAAGGAAGGAAGGAAGGAAGGAAGGAAGGAAGGAAGGAAGGAAGGAAGGAAGGAAGGAAGGAAGGACCAGAAGGAAGGAGTGATGGTCCAGGTTTCTTTTAGAAAAGCATAGTGGAGACGCAGCTTTGTGTAGATGCCTGCATGTGTGAAGCCCAGCACTATTGGGGAAAAAAAAAACTAGAAAAAGGAAAAGGAAAGAATGCAGACTTTTTTTTTATTGTTTCTAATTCCTAAACAATAGAGTATAACACCTTTTAACTTAGCATTATATTGGGTGGGAACAAGGGTGAAAGGAAAGAAAGGAAAACTCAGGAAATTTACAGTGCCAACGGCACGAATACTTTACTTTTGGGAGCCCTGGGGAGACTGACTGCTCCTGGAGCTTCGGGAGCCCATGGGAACCACAGAACAGAATGCAAATAAGGAAGGTGTGGGCTTTTTTTTTTTTTTTTTTTTTAAGCCAGCAAACTTGATGAAGAGTGCTCCCTTTAATGGTTAAGTGACATTTTCTCCTTTTACTCTTTTTTTCCCCCCTCTTTCAAACTTCTACTTTGGATGCATTCCACCTTTCAGAAGCTTGAAACTAAAAATGACTTTCTTATTGATGTTCTCGTCCCTCTCACAAGGAATGAGGGTGCCTTTCTCCTTCTGAATTCTCAATCAGACGCTGGCTCTGAGTGAGCTATCTTCTCACATTCTGCCACTTACTTGCCTCTGAACAATGAGCAGACATGGCGATTGTAAGCATGAGCCAGGAGCTCAGTCAGCAAGGCAGGCCACGATGGGGGAATTCAGGGTCAATTTGTTGTGGCTGAGGCTGGCCCTTAGCTCCTGGAAGGGAAAAATGAAAATGAGGAAATGGCTCTGTCTTCTATTTTGTTTGTTTATTTCTTCATCCGTACCATTAATCTCCATAAACAAAGCATGTTTTTAGTTACAGATCTGCTAGGAAAAAAATGCATATGCTAAACCAGATGGGTGAGATTAACAGTTTCATTAAACTGACTTTAATATCACCAGTTAAACACTGTCACCAGAGATACCACAGCTTGGATTTTAGGCAACAGTTGGAATCCAAACTTTAACAGATGTATGAAATGAACAATTTTACCTTAGAATTATTGTTTTTTTTATTTCTTTATTAAATTCACTAGTGCAGAAAATTGTTTAGATGCTGGTGTAGAGAAAATAGTGGTTAGCAATATTTTGGGGGAGAGTTAAGAATTGTAATATAAGAAAGAACCAAGCGCTTCTGACCTGCAAAATTGTGCTTAGCTTTTCGACGGAAGGATCCAGGTTTGCTCTGTCTTTTCCAGCACTTCCAGATACCTGGGCATGGCTGCTAATGATTTCTGGGGTTCCATGCCAGGGGTCAGCAGGGCAGGTGTTTCATTTGGAGTCCTTCCCTCCTCTGAGCCCACAAAGCTCAAGTCTGTGTACTGAGGCAAAACCCATCATTTTAGGTAGTAATTTGGCAGGGAGGTGAGGCCAGGATGAATCGTTAACGAAATGTTAATGCTATTTTGTTAGGAATGCACGCACAGGGGCATCTGAAATGAGAGCATATTTAAAAACTAAATATATGAATACGTAGCAGTAGACTTTATGTTGGGACTGTGTTTCAGCGCTATGGCGCTTTTGAATCCAGCAGCGAAGGCTCATAGCCTGGGTAATGGCTGAGGAGGATGGAATTCTTTTCTCTGCTATGCAAAGGGAAAATACAAAAGCCAGATCCTTAAACTCCTGGTGGAAGAGGAAGCCATCGTTCAGCTATCTCCAAACAGTCACATGAGGAAGCATTCAAGGATATATGCCCATCTTCGTGCTGTTGGCTATAGCAAAACCATTTACGCTGACCCAGGAGTCTAAAGATAGAGAACTGCTTTGGCAAATGATATGGCTGTAAAATGCAATAAAGGGCTGGAAGGATGGCTTAGTGGTTAAGGTGTTTGCCTGCAAAGCCAAAGGACCCAGGTTTGATTCCCCAGGACCCATGTTAGCCAGATGCACAAGGGGGCGCATGCGTCTGAAGTTTGTCTGCAGTGGCTGGGGGCCCTGGCATGCCCATTCTCTCTCTCTCTCTCTCTCTTCCCCCTTTTTCTGTCAAATAAATAAATAAATAAATAAAGTACTTTAAAATGCATTATAGATGGCCCTCTGGTCCCATGGGCTATGAGGTCTGTGGCCACATCCAACCGTAGATCAAAAATATTTGAGCCAGGCATGGTGGCTCATGCCTTTAATCCCAGCACTCAGGAGGCAGAGGTAGGAGGCTCTCCATGAGTTTGAGGCCACCCTGAGACTACATAGTGAGTTCCAGGTCACCCTGGGCTACAGTGAGATGAGACCCTACCTTGAAAAACCAAAAAAAAAAAAAATATATATATATATATATATATATATATATATATATAAATAAAAAAGAAAGCTGAGAGTCAGAATCTATAGTAGCATACATAATATGCTATTTTGGGAAAGAAAATGTGTATGTATATATGTAAATAGATGCACATTTAAAGAATTGCATATACAAAGGAAAAGTCCCCAAGCATGCCAAGATTTCAACAGCTTTTATCTTCACTATTAAAGATTGGGGGTGTGGGGAGGAAACTTCTGGTTTTGTTTCATAGCAATTTGCATTGTTTGATTTTTCTTACAACAAACAGCTATGTGTTTAGAGGGTGAAACAAGCAAGCAAACCCACAAAGAATATGGAAAAGGAGCAGCTCCTTTATTCAGTACGATAGCTTTCTTAGCCATCCTAGCACACTGTTGGGTGCGCTCGGGATCCGCAGAGCCCAAGGAGACGCAGCTGTGTTGGGGAGGAGTCCCACCACTATGTGGGTGCAGACACTGTGTCCCCTTCTCAGGGACAGCCGTGTTGCCTGTGGAGACCAACACCTGCTCAAGCCGTCAAGAACATGTGAGCTTTCAGTTTCATCTTTTGGCCTTTCTGATCTTGACCTCTGTCAGGGAATTTCCCTTAAGAAAACTTAATCCCAAACCTTCCCATCTGGGGAAAATATCTTTTTTCGTGCTTTGCTGGGGTGCTAAACAAGCATGTGTTGCCTCCTAAAGTGTTATTTATTTTATTTTATTTTTTTGAGATAGGGTCTCACTGTAGCCTAAGCTGACCTGGAATTCACTATGTAGTCTCAGAGTAGCTTTGAACTCACAGCAATCCTTCTATCTCTGCCTCCTGAGTGCTGTGACTAAAGGCGTGTGCTACCCTGCCCAGCCAGTTTTTTTTTTAATATTTTTATTTATTTATTTGAAAAAGCGGCAGATAGAAAGAGAATGGGAGCTCCAGGCCCTCCAGCCACTGCAAACGAACTCCAGAGGCATGGGCCACCTTGTGCTTAAGTGGGTTCTGGAGAATCGAACCTTGGTCCTTTGGCTTTGCAGGCACAAGTCTTAACTGCTAAGACATCTCTCCAGCCCAGTTTTTTTTTTTTTTAATTTTATTTATTTATTTGAGAGCGACAGACACAGAGAGAAAGACAGATAGAGGGAGAGAGAGAGAATGGGCGCGCCAGGGCTTCCAGCCTCTGCAAACGAACTCCAGATGCGTGCGCCCCCTTGTGCATCTGGCTAACGTGGGACCTGGGGAACCGAGCCTCAAACCGGGGTCCTTAGGCTTCACAGGCAAGCGCTTAACCGCTAAGCCATCTCTCCAGCCCCAGTTTTTTGTTTTTTTTTAATAACTTTTTCTGGATTGAATGAAAATAAAAATGTTGGATGTAACAAATTTTAGGCTGGTAAAAATTTTAGTCTAAGTTGACATTTATCTTAACGTTCAAGCTGACATTATTTACCTGTACTTAAGTCCTAAGTTACATGCAAACAGCATCTTTCAATCCTGTGTGGTCTTTCATAGCCTGGCACCTGCAGTAGTGCCTTGCCTGTCTTAGAAAGTAAGCATTACTTGGCTGCATTAATAAATAAGAGAGATGATTGGGCTGGAGAGATGGCTTAGTGGTTAAGGTACTTGCCTGTGAAGCCTAAAGACCAAGGTTTGATTCCCCTGTACCCACATAAGCCAGATGCACAAGGTAGAGCATGCATCTGGAGTTCGTTTGCAGTGGCTACAGGCCCTGGCACACCCATTCTCTCTATCTACTTATCTATCTAGTAAATAAACAAATAAGATATTAAAAAATTAATAATAGGAGAGATGAGTGACCATGACAGACTTTAGAAGAAGCCAAGGGCAATCCACGGAGCCATCAAACTGGCTAGTTTGGTGTAGATGGTTATCAGCATAAAGATTGATGGGGGATTATGTACAAAGAAGCTCCAAATGGTTTTAGGTACGGCTGGGAACAAGTCCTCCTCCCCCACTGGAGGGCCTAGTGAAGACAGTCACTTGCCTGACCACCCAGTGCCCCACACTGAACGTGAACTTGGCCTTGGGTGACCTGCCAAGCTGGTTCAAACGTCGGCTGGGCCTTTTTGCTAGCCTTTGTAACTGTAGACAGGTTCTTTTGCTTCTTCAGGCCTTAGTCTCCTGATGCGGAAAGGGAATACTAATAATAGTGCTAATCTCATAAAATCCTACATCTCAAATGGCACAATTTGCATAGGACACTCCACCCTGCATGTGGTGCGGCATGTGGTAAGCCCTCCATGAAAGTTGACTCATTCTTCGTATTGTATTTAGAGACCCATAAGAAAAACCAGAAGTAAAAAAATGATGAGAAGGCATCTCAAAATAAGATTCTTTTGCCCAGATTTTTAGAGCAGCAGCAAAGAACTATTTCTGGGATTAAAACACATTCTTCCTGGGAGTTTTAGAAGAGTCTCTCTGGAAGTTTCAGTGGCCCTGATTGGGTGTGAATTACACTGAGTAAATTACTCTCTTGAGGCACCCCCTCAGCACTGCAAGACTTATCCTTTTTCCCCAGGATACTAGGCTGTCATTTAGTGCCAAACAAAAAGCTCTTTACAAAATGACACCATAGTTGCCCCAAAGGGTTTAATTTACCTCACGAAAGGTGGTATATTTCAAGGTACTACAGGACCAACTATGTCAAGAACTCAGGTGATTTAATTGGCTTTCCCCCTTTTCCTCTAGCCGCATCAATCCCACAGTAATTAATTCTGTGTGCTGTGCATTGTGTTATTTCCAGTGCCAAGGAGCCAAAATGAATCTATGTTAGAAATCGGCAGGCGGATATTTGAGAAGGCTGTAAAGAGACTCTCCAGCGTTGATGGTCTTCACCAAATTAGCTCTGTCGTCCCTTTTCTGATGGATTCCAGCTGCTGTGGTTATCATAGAGCATCCTACTACCTCGCAGTCTTCTATGAAACTGGATTAAGTGTGCCCCGGGATCAGCTGCAGGTGGAGTATTTTGTGGGTTCCAGGAGCATCTGTCACCAGGGTTATGTTTGCTAGTGCTGTGGCTTCTTGGAGTCCTTCAAAAATCTTTCCACCCAGGACTAACGTCCTTGGGCTGAGGAGGTACAGGCGACTCTGCTTTCACTGAGGGAAAAGGGCACTTCCTCAGTTTCTACACATGGCTTTCAGGACAAGAGTTGGCATACCATGTAAGGGACAGCTTGAGCAGGGCTTGCCTAAATCCCATCCTTCACAACTGCTGACCTCTTTCCTAACTAGTGTAACAGCTCTTTTACATTTAGACCATCATCCCATATTACTTTTTTTAGAGTTTTTTAATTTATTTTTTTTATTAACAACTTCCATGAGTATAAACAATATCCCATGGTAATGTCCTCCCTCCCCCCACTTTCTCCTTTGAAACTACACTCTCCATCATAACCCCTCCCCCTCTCAATCAGTCTCTCTTTATTTTGATGTCATGATCTTTTCCTACTATTGTGATGGTCTTGTGTGGGTAGTGTTAGGCACTGTGAGGTCATGGATATCCAGGCCATTTTGTGTCTGGAGGGAGCACGTTGTAAGGAGTCCTGCCCTTCCTTTGGCTCTTACATTCTTTCTGCCACCTCTTCTGCAGTAGACTCTGAGCCTTGGAAGGTGTGATAGACATGTCGCAGTGCTGAGCACTCCAGTCACTTCTTTCTAGCACCATGATGCCTTCTGAGTCGTCCCAAGGTCACTGCCATCTGAAAAGAGAAGGTTCTCTACCAAAAGTGAGAGTAGCATTAATGTAAGGGTATGAACATTAAGAGAAGTGCTCACTGGGCAGTTTGATAAGCATAGTATATACATTTGGCCAGACAGCAGCAGACGTTACACCCTTTTTCAATCTTTTTAAAATTTATTTTATTTATTTATTTATTGGGGGGTACAAATAGGCAGGGAGAGAGAGATAGAGAATGGGCACACCAGGGCCTCCAGCCACTGCAAATGAACTCTAGATGTATGTGCCCCTTGTGCATCTGGCTTACGTGGGTCCTGGGGAATCAAACCTGGGTCCTTTGGCTTTGCAGGCAAGCATCTTAACCATTAAGCAATCTTTCCAGCCCCCATATTACTTTTTAAAAAAGATATTTTATGTATTTATTTGAGAGAGAGAGAGGCAGATAGAGAGAGAATGTGTACTCCAGGGCCTCCAGCCACTGCAAACAAACTCCAGATGCACGTGCCACTGGCTTTACATGGGTACTAGGGAATCAAACCTGGGTCCTTAGGCTTCACAGGCAAGCACCCTAACCCTTAAGCCATCTCTCCAGTCCCCATATTACGTTTTAGCTAAGTGAAGCCATTTGGATCTCTAAGCAAAGAATTGCCACCTCTACCCTTCCACCATCAAAATAAAATGCCACGCTAGACAATTGCTGTTTTTGAATCCAAATTGATTACACAACTTGCCTAACATTTAGAATCCTAAGTGCATTAGTCAGGGTTCTCGAGAGAAACAGAACCAATGGGATTATATATAGGAAGAGATTTATAATGAAGAACTGGCTCGTGCAATTATAAAGAGAAGTCCTATCATCTGCCATCTGGAAGTGGGAGGCCAGGAAGGCTGGAGATATGCTTTTAGTCAAAGCCAGAAGGCCTGATGACCAGGGAAGCTGACGACAGAACTTCTAGCCAAAAGGTAGGAAAAAACCAGGGTCCCAGTTCTAGCAGGCAGGCAGGAAGCGGGATGGATAACTTCCTCCTTCTTCTGCCTTTTGATCCTATTCGCATCTCAAAGGATGGCTTGGTGCTCCCCCACCCCGGGGAGGGCCATCTGCTCTTCTCAATCTCTGGTTCCAGACTATTCCCACCAGAGGCACACTATCAGATTCCCTGAGATCCAACAGTGGGTTCCCACCACCATAGTCCAGTTGACAGATCATGGTAGCCATTCCAAGAAACATGACTACACGGTCACCGATCATATGAACTGTTTGTGTTTGTTTTAAGTGACATTCGTGTCCCTTGTTTGTGATGTCTCTGGTTTGCCGATGTTACCAGTGAGTGGGATATTTGCCCAAGGCCATGAAGCAGTCTCCATGGAGGTGGTTCGGCACAGAGGGCGTAGCCCTGTCTGTCACAAAATGCCCGGTCGACCATGGGACAAATGACTTCACCTTTCTAGGCCTCTGTCTCCTCAACTATGAAATGAGATTGTAGGAGCAGCAAGTTTCTAAGGACGCTCCTGACACTGCCATTTTGAGAGGGTGAGGACAGGACAGGGCACAGACCCTCCACTCAAACCACGTGCTCGTGGGTAACGTAGTAGAAGCAACACTGTCTCTAAGGCAGATGGAAGATACACACACACAAAGGACCGAGCAGTTGGGAAAAGTCCCCAGTTCCACCAAGAAAAATAGCAAGTCAGAGCATGTAAGATACTAGATGTTAAGAAGGACAAGTCAAGGGAGGAGGATACTTAATAGGTTGATCTTGTATAGATGTAATTACAATGATTGTAATGGGGAGGTAATATGATGGAGAATGGAATTTCAAATGGGGAAGTGTGGGGGTGGGGAGGGAGGGAATTACCATGGGATATATTTTATAATCATGGAAAATGTTAATAAAAATTAAAAAAAATAAAATAAAATAAAAAAATAAATAAAAAAAAGAAAAGA
Source organism: Jaculus jaculus (assembly GCF_020740685.1). NCBI lineage: Eukaryota > Metazoa > Chordata > Mammalia > Rodentia > Dipodidae > Jaculus > Jaculus jaculus. Next base: position 39,025,307 of record NC_059112.1, read on the forward strand.
AAAGAAGGACAAGTCGCTAGGAATTTGTAAGTCATTAGAAATCTGAGTTGACTTCTTTTCTAATGACGTGGGTTTTTTTTTTTAAGGCATTAACGTTTCTGAAGTGACAAGAATTATAGAGAGGAACGGGGCTAGATGACCTCTTGGGATCAAGATCTTGTGACCCTGTCTACAACTGTGTAAAGCCTGCCAATTTCTTCCTCCCAGGGCATGCTGTATAGTTTGGTTGGAGGCCAGGGCAGTGAGAGGCTGTCTTCAATGAATCTTGGGTACAAACACTACCAAGGTGTTGAAAACTACCCGTTGGACTGGGAACTGTCATATGCTTACTATAGCAACATTGCTACAAAGACACCCCTGGACCAGCACACACTTCAGGGAGACCAGGTATGATAGAGATGTTCGGGAATGGGGATGGCCTGGTTCCGAGGGCTTCCAGAATACTTTTTTACAGAGTCTGTGCCTACAGCTGGTTTATGCGCTGTCTTTCAGATGATGTATAATCACTAGACGGAGAGAGAGAGGAAGAGAGAGAGAAGCTTTTTGCCCTCTCCAGTTCATATTTCTTGCCTGTGTTCTCAGACTGACCACAGTTATGGGCTTGCATCTGTGTGTGAGAATCTTTCCTTTTGCAAAAGAAACTTTCAGTGTGCAAAATAATATGTAATAGAAACTTGGACTTCTTGTCTTTGTCCCAAGACCTTGTGATATGGTGTGGTCTGGAGATCCAAGGTCTGGGAAGGACTGAGGAGGCAGTGATCTCCCAGGACCCTTATCCATACTTAATGAGTAAACAGGGCATGCCATGCTCAGAAGGCAACTCCATCGGAGCTAGGTTCCCGGCGCTGGGTGCTGGAGTTCCGTCTCCATCACAGGAGCCCGGTTCCCCAGCCCTCCCAGCTGGCTGACCACAGCGTGTGATTTTTGAAAACTTGGCCCTAAGCACTAACTAGATGAGGGGACTAACTGTAGCCTCACTTTTTGCAGGTTTCCAAATTCTATTGACCCATGGACCAAAGAAATTAGTGACGCATCTGAAAAAAAAAAAAAAAAAGCAGCATGATGTGTTAGATTAGCCTCACTGATGGCTTGTTTGCTGACTTCCTTTGAGGACAGGAAATGAGAGGCTGTCAGTCAAGGTGGCCCTGTAGGAATAGCAGGAAAGCTGCGTCTTGCTGAGTGGAGACAGGACAGTGGGCTGCTGGATGTCACGTTCACAGCCCATGAGATGATGGTCCAAGTGGAGAAGCCTGTTCTGGGAGCTAGCAATTCCACCCCCCCACCCAAAAAAAAAAAGAGCCAGTTAGTGAATATTGTAGGCTTTGCCTAGAGTGAATCTTTTGTGCCTGCTGACCTCTGCCAGGGGACTATGGACAAATGAGGGGGGTATTGGAGTCTGTGCACCACGGACCATACACAGGCAGAATTTGGCCTTGATCTATGCCATGAGCTTGGCTCTCCCCCTCCTGCTGAAAAGCCCTGAGGAACAAACCTGGCAAGGTCAGGGCTGGCCAAGGTCAGCCTCAGTGACTATCTGGACTGAAGCCCACAGTACAGAGCACCGATTTTTCAGCATTTGTGAATAGATGTTTTTTTGTTTTTTTGATTTTTGAGAAGGGACTGGACTATGTAGCCCTGGCTGGTCGGAACTCACTTCCTAGGCCAGGCCGCCCTTACAACCACAGGGATGCTCCTGCTTCTCTTGAGTGCTGGAGTCACAGGCCTGGCTGGGAATAGGATTTCTGTAGAAGAAATCTACAGTGGCCACAACTCAGAGAGCTGTTGTTGATGACTCTTTCTTTTTAATTTTTTTAAGTTCTATTTATTTATTTGAGTGCAACAGACAGAGAGAGAAAGAAAGATATATATAGAGAGAATGGGTGCGCCAGGGCCTCCGGCCGCTGCATATACGCACCCCCTTGTGCATATGACTAATGTGGGTCCTGGGGAATTGAGCCTCGAACCGTGGTCCTTGGGCTTCATAGGCAAGCACTTAACCACTAAGCCATCTCTCCAGCCCCTGTTGGTGACTCTTGAACATGAGAAAGCAAAGAAGTCCTGAAGTCTGTCTATATAGATGTCCTAATTCCGTTAGATGATGATAACTCTTTCCAAGTAAACTCACAGACGCCGGTCATTTGTACTGACCGTTCTGTTTGTGTATGTTAACTATGTGCAAAACTTGATCTTGGCCCCACAGGAATTTATTTATTAACAAATATTTTTTTAAAAAAAGAATTGCAAGGACATTTTTATGAAATTAAGCTATAAGACAGCCTTTGTCTTTCTAAGCCTGAATGTACTAATCGAGTTGTGTATGTATATAGCCTACTTTTAAGAATTCTAATTCAAGCCAGGCGTGCTGGTGCATGCTTTTAATCACAGCACTCAGGAGGCAGAGGTAGGAGGATCACCTTGAGTTGGAGGCCACCCTGAGACTACATGGTGAATTTCAGGTCAGCCTGAGCTAGAGTGAGAAAAAACAAAATAACAACAAGAACAAAAAAAAACCAAAACCCAAGAATTCTAATTCAGCAGCGTCCATTAGCAGTGGGAAATGGTATGTTGCTAACAAGCTCCTTTTCTTTTGAAGATTTGGCATGTGAAATGTTATGATTATGAAAGAAAATGTTTAATTGGTCAGAAGCAGAGGAGATGAACAGAAGAGATGCATCCTGCAGCTGAAAAGTCGTGTGATTAAGACTTGCAGATAGGAATTACACACTTAGAAGAGTCATGTCACAGCTCATTTTCTTAAGAATGCCTAATTAATGGCTTCTTGAGAATTCAAGCAGGTGTCATACATTGATTTAAATGTCCTTTTGTTGAGGTATCTACTAATTCCCCCAGCATAATGTAGCAAATGAAGAGTTCGAGAAAGCTAGACCTCTAATTAACGAACCAAGGATCTGTCAATAACCCCCTTCTTGATTTGTGTTTCATTTTCTCTTTTATGTAGCATGTGGTTCTCATCACATGATGGAGGAGGACACTGCTGCAGATAAACCACAGAGAGGAAGCCTAGGGTTTCTGTTTGTTGGCTGGTTTTTGTGGCTTAAATTGCAAACGGGCCCGTCTCATTCTGCCCACTCCTTAGAAGCTGTTCTTCTCTCTAAAGGCTTGGCCTAGCTTTCCTTTTGCCCTAATGCTTCTGGGAGAGTGAGAACTTCAATCACACCTCTGGCTTCACTACCATGAGCACTCAAGCTTTATCTCCAGCTGAAATCTTTATTTTATTTATTTTAAAAATATCTATTAGCCAGGCATGGTGGTGCACGCCTTTACTCCCAGCACTTGGAAGGCAGAGGTAGGTGGATCGCCATGAGTTCGAGGTCACCCTGAGACTACATTAGTGAATTCCAGGTCATCCTGGACTACAGCAAGACTCTACCTCAAAAACCAAAACTAAATAAAATAAAATCTGTTAAAGCCGTGTGCGGTGGCACATGCCTTTGATCCCAACATTTGGAAGGCAGAGGTAGGTGGATTGCTGTGAGTTCTAGGCCACCCTAGGACTACAGAGTGAGTGCCAGGTCAGCCTAGGCTAGAGTGAGATTCTACCTCAAAAACAAAAAACCAAAAACACAATCTGGGCATGGTAGTGTACATCTTTAAACCCAGCATTCGAAAGGCAGAGGTAGGAGGATCTCTGTGAGTTCTAGTCTACCCTGAGACCACACAGTGAATTCTAGGTCAGCCTGGGCTAGAGTGAGAACACTACCTCGAAAAACCAAATCAAAAAAAAGAAAAAGAAATAATTACTTATTTATTTGAGAGCGTGTGTGTATGGGTGTTCTAGGGCCTCCTTCATCTGTAAACAAAGTCCAGACATGTTCGACACTTTGTGTATCTGGCTTTACATGGGTACTGAGAAATCAAACCCAGGCCATTAGGCTTTACAAGCAAGTGCCTATAACCAGTTTAACCACTGAGCCATCTCTCCAGCCCCCATTTTTTTTAATTTTTAAAATTATTTTTTATATTTTATTTTTATTTATTTACTTATTTAACAGAGAAAGAGGGGGAGAGAGAGAGAGAATGGGCGCACCAGGGCCTCCAGCCATTGCAAACGAACTCCCGACGCGTGCACCTCCTTGTGCATCTGGCTAACGTGGGTCCTGGAGAATTGAACCTCAGTCCTTTGGTTTTGCAAGCAAATGTCTTGACCACTAAGCCATCTCTCCGGCCCCATTATTTTTATTTATTTACTTGCAAGGTGACAGAGAGAGAGAGAGAGAGAGAAGGAGAATATGAGTGCACCAGGACCTCTAGCTACTGCAAACAAACTCCAGATGCATGCGCCACTTCTGTGCATCTGTCTTTATGTGGGTAATGAGGAATCAAACCCAGGTCCTTAGACTCTGCAGGCAAGCATCTTAACTGATGACCATCTCTTCAGCTCCATGCTTTTTAAAAAATATTATTTATTTGCAGGGTGGTGGGGGGGGGCGCACACCAAGGCCTCTAGCCACTGCAAACAAATAAGATACATGCGGCACTTAGTGCATCTGGCTGTACGTGGGTTCTGGGAAATCAAACTTGGGTTGTCAAGCTTTGAAGGCAAGTGCATTAACCACTGAGCAATCACTCCAGCCCCAACTGGTGCTTTTTGTGTGTGTGAGGTAGTGTCTTACTATAGGCCAGGCTGACCTGGGAATTCACTGTATAGTCTAAGGTTGGCCTGGAACTCACGGTGATGGTGATCCTCCTACAGCTGCCTCCCAAGTGCTGGGATTAAAGGCGTACAACATCACACCCATGGGTGCTTGTAAATCAGTGTTTCACTGCTGACACCAGGCCCTGGAGCACTTGGCTTTGAATGCTGTCTTTGTGAACAGTATCTTGGGGTTTGTTCTTCCCCTTTTCTCCACTGGTACAGTCAATTCCCACTTTAAGACTTTTAAAATGATGAATTTCGACAAAGAACTTCCCCTTTGGCAGCTGCAGTATGTGTGATTGGAACACACTTCCAAGAAGCTAGAGCACTGGCCCATCCTCTCCAGTGCTGCCCAAAATGCCTAGAAAGCAAGCATTTTGGGGCAATGTGGGCTGCAAGGGATGGTTCTCCAACTGTAGACCTTGCCGGCCTTTCTTTCTGATTTCTCTCTGTCTTTCTTTTTTTAAAAAATATTTTTAAGATTTATTTTTATTTATTTATTAGAGACAGAGAGAGGAAGGGAGAGAGAGGAAGAGAGAATGGATGCACCAGGGCCTCTAGCCACTGCAAATGAGCTCCAGATGCATGCGCCACCATGTGCATCTGGCTTAGGTGGAACCTGGAGGATCGAACCTGGGTCCTTAGGCTTCACAGACACATGCCTTAACCACTAAGCTATCTCTCCAGCCCTGATTTCTCTTTCTATCTTCCCTCTTCCTTTCCTTCTATTCTACTCCTCTCTGTATTTTTTCTTTCTACCTCCTCTTTCTTTCCTTTCTTTCTTTCTTTCTTTCTTTCTTTCTTTCTTTCTTTCTTTCTTTCTTTCTCTCTCTTCTTCCTCTTTCTATCCCTGCTTCACTTTTTATTCTCTCCCTCCTCCTTTTTGTCTGTCTCTCTCTCCCTCTCTCTCTCTCTCTCTGTCTCCTCCCTTTCTCCACCCCTCCCCTCCCAGGCCTTTCCTGAAAGTGGTGATGGCAGCCTTCTGACAGGAAACCATCCTTGGCAGCATGAAGGCTGGGCAGGGGGAAGAGGTGAAGCCTCCCTGGGACAGAGTGGCGCCTCTCACTGATGCTTAAGATGAGAGGAGGGGGCAGGTCTGAGGACAGCAGTTTCCAGGCATTGGGTCTCTGGGGAGCTGGCAAGCAGGTTGTAACCCTATGATGTGAGATATTAACTCCTGTGTTGCTCATTCTGCAGACACTGATTTATGGAGAGACAGAAAAAGAACCTTCCAGAAACCATGGAATGTCCCAGAACTTGCCAGTCTGGCACTCCTAGTTCCTGTCATCATCCTTGGCTCTGTACACCTGCCCCACCCCTACTGTGGCTGCCTCTCCCTGTCCAGCCTCTTCCCCAGGCACAATATGCTTGGGCTTTAATTGGCAAGTGGAGAGAAACAGAGAAAATGGGTGCCATCAGGCCCTCTAGCTGCTGCAAACAAACTCCAGATGCATGTGCCACTTTGTGCATCTGGCTTTACGTGGGTCCGGGGGGATCAGACTGGGATCTTTAGGCTTTGTAGGCAAGCGCCTTAATCTCTGAGCCATCTCTCCCTGACCTGCAATGTGCTGTGTGACCAAATGAACAACAAAATGCTCCCGTAAGGTTACTGTGTCTTCAGATGTCCGGGCAGGTGGCCTGCTTTCACACAAAGCCCATACCTGGGTCTCTGTCATGGTACTAGTTGCCACATTGGTGACCCCAGAACCATAGAAATGCACCCTGCTCCTGCCTGGGGTGGCAGGCAGCATGGTTGGCGGGGTCCCAGGACTGCTTCTTTGGAGGTGAAGCCTTGGCTCATTGTTTCCTCTTGCCTGTCTCCATTTCTCACTCGTAGCTGGGCACACAGTTGTGGCAGCATAATCAGTTCATCCACATGCTAAGTAGATCCCAGCACACAATGTAAGCACTTGTAAAAAAGTGCCTGGTCTTTACACCATATCTCCAAATTGTTTTCCTTCCATTGTTTTTAAAACCCCCACAAAATAAGACTTTGAGCTGTACAAAACTGCAGATACCTATGGGAGAGCTAACCCTCTAAACTGCTGTCAGCCTTTTACAGGTTAGAATGAAGTAAGGTCCTAAAAGATGATGAGTTGCATTTACAGAGTGCAGTCATGCACCGGGCGCATGGCTGAGTTCTTGTATAACCTATCTCATTTAATCCCCACGCTAACCTGCCGGGCCAGGGTGAATGTCATTCTCATTGTATTGAAGGGGCCATGGGGACTTGAAGAGGTTAGAGGCCTTATCCAAAGCCATCTAGCAAATGAGTAGCGGAGCCTAGATTTCAACCTAGATCTTTCTACTCTTTGCATTGCAAAACATAATGCCTCACAGGTTGATTTTTTTTTTTTTTATAGAGGAGGTACCATGCTAAGCTCCTTTTTTTAGATGCAGAAACATGAGTATCATATAAATAATGTAACTGGCCCAAGGCTCACAGTTGCTTGGTTGTAGGTTAGAATTCAAATCCCCTAGGTTAGATAGGAAAGGTCAGGCTCCTAATGGTCTCCCGAGTACCACCTGGGTTGAGTGAGAAGGGGCCAGGGATACGAAAAAACAGATGTGTTCTTTCTTCACAGTGAGGCATGGTTTCTTAGGTCTCCCAGGACATGGTCCCTCCCAAGACTCAGCTCACAGCACTGGGAGTGTTCATCGACTGGATGAGGAGATAGTGACAGCCTACCTCGTGCTTCTTGTCAGGCGCATGACCCCTTCACAGCTGCCCTTCGCAGGGCAGTAAGGCTGGGTGACGAGTGTGAACCAGCCTGGATTTGACTCCTAAATTTGAACAACTAATTATATGATTTTGGGAAAATGAGCTAGCCCCCTTGGGCCTCAGTGGCCACACCTGCAGAATGGAAGTGTTGGTAATGTACCTTAGCAGATTACTAAGCATAGATATCTACCAGCATAAGCTGTGGGCAGGGCTTGGCATAGACCCTTAGAGTTCGCCATGGTATGTTACCAGAGTCAGCAGAGACCCCGCCTCAGGGCAGGAACTATTGTGTTGAGTCTTTTCAAATCTCATGACAAGGAAAGCAGAAAAACAAACCAGAGAAGAAAACCAAAGTCAAAACACTTGAATTGCTGGGGCTGGAGAGGTGGTTTAGCGGTTAAAGTACTTGCCTGCCAAGCCTTAGGACCCAGGTTTAATTCCCCAGTAACCACGCAAGCCAGATGCACAAGGCGACACCTGCATCTGGAGCTCGTTTGCAGTGGCTGGAAGCCGCTCTCCATCTGCCTCTCCCTCTCTCTCTCTCCTCCATAAAAACCACTCGTGCTGTCCATGTGAACACAGAACTGAGAATTCCTTGTTAGAGTGGCTCAAGCTTCTGCCCAAACCCAGACCCACGGCAGAGGACAGTCTGGGGACCTTCACGTGCCCCCCCCATACCTGCAGGTGGTACCTGGCCAGAGTGCAAGGTCCTCCCGCTAGAGGGCGACACCTCTTGGGAGCGCTGAGGCGCTCTGCCTGTAGAGTCTTGGGCATCCTGGCTGTGAGGACCGTGTGACCTTGAGGTCGTGATTTTACTTTCTGGGCCTCCCTTTGTGTGTTTCCTTATCTGTAAGTTGGAGAAGCGGTTCCTGCGTCTTAGCTTTATGGTGAGGATTAAGTGAGGGAGCGTTTTAAACAAGGTTTCAATAAAAAGCAGTGAGTGAGCTTTGTTATTTTAATTATTTACACTGCTAGGCATCGGGCAGGGATGGGTTATGTTGAGTCCTGGGCTCCACATGCTCCCCAGTCCTAGTTCCCTAATGCCCCTCAAAGGGACCCCTGGCTCCACAGTGACATGGAGTAGGAGACAGCTGAGAGACATTCTGAGGAAGGAGGCTATTATAGACTAGTATTTGTGACTGAGCACTTTCCTTAAGTAACCAAGACAGGGAGAAAATCCGGTCTGGCTCCTCGTTCTCCCAGGCTTCTCTCCCAAGCTGGTCCATCCACATCCTCACCATCTGCTCATGTGTGGCACACGCAGGGCACTGGAAGTGCTCTCCAGCCTCCCTTCATGGCATGAGGCAGAGACCTCATGCATAAGCGGAGACCATGAAACAAGGGACCTGGGGCTCCTAATGAACACCAAAATGTCCCCACCAGGATACATCTTATTTTCTTCAAAGGAGTCTGATATCTGGAAGGCTGTGTGCAAATTCAAGTTACTTTGTAAACTTTCCCCGGTTCATCTTTCGAGCCCCATGAACATTCCTTTTCAAATTCTTTAGAGCAGGGCAGATTGAAATTTTCTTAGAAATAGCCAAAAATATTTGAAGCAGAGGCTGTGAGTTAAGAGTGATTGATCATGCAGGGTAGTAATGCTTTGGGCTAAAAAATAATAATGTCATACTCAGAAAATGTTGAGTTACCTCTTTTGATGCTGCGGGCTGAGGACTGGCTCTGAGATCAGTGGCCAGGCGGACCTGAACAAGCAATAGAAGGGGAAGAAAATTCTGACCTCCCAAAGCACATACTTTGGAAGGAACAAACAACTGTGTAGGTATGTGAGGTGGGATGTGTTCCTTTAAATAGCATTTGACCTCGTGGCAAATGTGACCATGCCTCATATTTTAATTATTCATATGAATTTTGCTTGAACAATGACTGGTTTAAAAAAATGCCTTAGCCAGGCGTGGTGGCATATGCCAGCACTTGGGAGGCAGAGGTAGGAGGAGCTCTGTGAGTTCAAGGCCAGCCCAAGGCTACGTAGTGAATTCTAGGTTAGCTTGGGTGAAAGAGAAATCCTACCTCAAAAAAAAAAATAGAAACACAAAAAATAATAATAATGTCTTCTGCATGCTCATAGCATTTGGGTACTTACCTCTCTCCTTCCCTCTCTCCTTTATTCTTGCCTTTCTTCCTTTCTTAGGCATATGTTGAAACCATTAGACTGAAAGACGACGAAATACTTAAAGTACAAACCAAAGAAGATGGTGATGTGTTCATGTGGCTGAAGCATGAAGCTATGCGCGGCAACGCGGCAGCCCAGGTAGACCCCGCCACTATCCGAGACCTGGCCAGTCCCTGCCGAGCAGGTGACGCTGGGGCAACAAAGCCTCCAGCCCCCATGGCTGAATGCATCGCTGCTTCATGGTCACTTGCACTTAGAACCTGTCTGATGGGACCAGTAGGGGGCTCCACTCTCACAGTGCCTTGCCGCCCAGCAGACAAGGTTTATCCACAAGAATCCACAGTTATTGGCAGGGTCATGCCATAGTACATCCAGACTGGCTGGTAACACTTCTGCTCAGAAGGCACCCAAGTCACTGTGGCATGTCACCATCCCAAGCAAGTCCATGCCAAAAGGACTGGCCTCATCTCTTCAGCATTACCTGACTTTGGTTGGGGCTTTGAGTGGCTGATTTCTCTGTTGAGAAAAGTCCCTACTAAGGCTAACTGCACCCAAAGGAGCCTTCTTCCCAGAGGATGGTTTTAGCTTTGGGTGAGTGCTCCCTTGGGAGCACAGCAGTGTGGGGAGGAACCCCTGGGCAGAAGTGTAGATGGGAAAAGGAAAGAAAAAATACAAGAATTTGGGCTGGAGATACGGCTTAGTGGTTAAAGCATTTACTGGTGAAGCCTAAGGACCCAGGTTCGATTCTCCAGGTCTCATGTAAGCCAGATGCACGTGGCGGCACATGCATCCGGAGTTTGTTTGCAGTAGCTGGAGGCCCTGGTGTGCCCATTCTCTCTCGTTCTCTTTCCCTCTCCCTCCCTCTTTCTGTCTTTATTAAATACATAAAAAACTTTTAAAATTAAAAGAAAATACAAGAATTGGAGGAAACTGACATACCCACTTGTTCCGGGATTCTCAGAGCACAAGTCTCCTGCCACTCCCAGAGAACTATCAGGCACTTTAGTGAACATTTTGCCAGAAACTGAAGGTATTTGGAGTAGGAAAAGGGAAGAGGAGAAGCAGAAAAAAAGAAAAAAAAAAAAGACAAGACAATAAGGAACCTGCATAAAGCCAGGATGGTGGGGAAGGTTAGCGCCTACCCTCATTATTGGTGTGTGGCCCGGGCTGCTGACTTTCTTGTAGGAAGGAAATCCACTCTGTAGAAGTGCCATGGTCATTTCTGGGGGCTCCAAAGCTTGCACTAACTTTCCTAACAATGGGCATTTCTTTCTTCTGCAAACCTCTACACAGAAGTATATTGAGACTTTTTTATTTGTTTAGTTTGTTGATGTAGGCTCCCAGTCTAGCCAGGGCTGACTTGGGACTCATTCTGTAGTACCAGGCTGGCCTTGAATTCACAGTGATCTACCTCTAGGAACTTAAAAAAGATATGGGCTGGGGAGATGGCTCCGTGATTAAAGGCACTTACTTGCAAAGTCTGATGCCTGGGTTTGATTCTCTAGGAACTACATAGAGCCAGAGGCACAAAATGGCACATGAGTCTAGAGTTCATTTGCAGTGCCAGGAGGTCCTGGCATGCCCATATACTTTCTCTCTCTCTCTCTCTCTTTCTCTGTGTCTCTCAAGTACATAATAGAAATATTTTATTTATGTATTTGAGAGACAATATATACAGTAATTATCATCTCAGTTAACCTAATCTAGAAGCTTCCTCACAGGCATGCCTAGTTTTTTTTTTTTAATTATTTCTTTATTTATTTATTTGAGAGCGACAGACACAGAGAGAAAGACAGATAGAGGGAGAGAGAGAGAATGGGCGCGCCAGGGCTTCCAGCCTCTGCAAACGAACTCTAGACGCGTGCACCCCCTTGTGCATCTGGCTAAAGTGGGACCTGGGGAACCGAACCTCGAACCGGGGTCCTTAGGCTTCACAGGCAAGTGCTTAACTGCTAAGCCATCTCTCCAGCCTGGCATGCCTAGTTTTAACTCCTAGGCAATTCCAAATCCAATCAAAATGAAAGCTACGATTAGCCATCACAGTGCCCTAGAAGAATCCTCCACAAGAGCTGTCCGTGCTGGTCACTAGGCCCACAAGCAGGCAATATCTCCTCTAGGAGTGGCCACTTGACAAGACAGCCATGAAGTGCTGGCTGGGTTCTGGACAGCTCTGTGATTGTTGGCCAAGTTCTATCACGTTCCAACCAGCTTAGCTCTGGCCCTGGTGCAGTGTACACACACACACACACACACAGACACACGTGTGTGTGGAGAGGGCTTCCATTTATTTACTTAGTTGTAAATATTTTTATTTATGAGAGAGAGATTATATGGGTGCACCTCTTGCCACTGCAAATGAACTCCAGATGCATGCAATCAATTTGTGTGCCTGGTTTTTGTGTAGTAGGTACTGGGGAATCGAACCGGAGCCAGCATGGGGCTTCTGTTTATTCAAATGCACCTTCAGGCTTTCCTTCTCCATTTAAAAGATAGGATATATCTAACCAGTTCTTAGTTCTCAACCTAACTTAGTTTAAACTAAGTTTGTATACTCCTCTCACTTTATGACGTCTTAAGTGAGGCATTGTCCAAGAGAGTCATTGTTCGAAATTGCTATTGTCTTTAAGCAACGACTGGCCCAGATGCTGTTCTGGGGACAGCAAGGGGTGGCCAAGAACCCAGAGGCTGCCATCGAGTGGTACGCCAAGGGAGCCTTGGAGACGGAGGACCCCGCGTTGATATATGACTACGCTATCGTGCTATTCAAGGTAAGGACCACTTCATCTGGCTAAGTTGCGCATTTCTGATGATAGACTTCCTGCGACATTTCCTGTGGGGGTGCAGGCAAACAGAGTCTGTCACTGAAGAAACATACAGGCTGCTGCCACTTGTGATGGACAGGGATAGTGGAGGAAAGCAGAGCCAGTAGCAATCCTCTGGAGACATTTTTTTAAAAATATTTTTTATTTTTATTTATCTGACAGGGAAAGAGGGAGAGAGTGGGCGCACCAGGGCCTCCAGCCACTGCAAATGAACTCCAGGTGCATGCGCCCCCTTATGCATCTGGCTTACGTGGCTCCTGGGGAATTGAACCTGGGTCCTTTGGCTTTGCAGGCAAGCGCTTTAACCACTGAGCCATCGCTCCAGCCCCCTGTGGGAGCATTTTTAACCACCAGTTTTGAGTTTGGCATCTGGACTTGCTGTACTTTTGCAAGATGCGGGGCATGCTTAAGGAGGTGCCTGTACTTCACGGGTTGGCATGAGGCTGCCCACCCCACAGGTGCCACACATTTGTCACCGGGTCAGCAGAGTGTGCGGGAGGCCAGATCTGAACAGTCCTGCTGGCGGAAAAGAAATAACTAAATAAATAAGCAAACTTAGTTGTGAGCCAAAGAGGAATAAGCAGGAGGAGCTGGGACGAGCCCACAGGGTTGAAGTCCACTTCTGCGCCCATGTCCTTGGAGAAGCTGGTCTCATGGACCGTGGTCGTGCTCGTGAGCTGAGTGAGATAACGTGACCAGTGGGCTTTGGGAACAGGAATGTGTGTGCATGCGCCTTTTCCAGTAGAATGATTGTCCGCACCGGCTGATGGAGCCCAATTTCCCTGCTTTCCATATACTAGCCTTGAACCCTCACAGCCATTTGGGACCTATTACATGTAACTTTAGTGCCTTATAATTGCTGTTTATGTATAGGAACAGAGGCACAGGAAGGTTTTGTCACTTACCCAAGGTTTCCCAGCTGGTGCATTTTGGACCTGGGACAGGGATGCAGGCAGGCTAGCTTTATAATCTATGCTCTTTATCCCCAAACATAGATTCATAAAATCACTAATCCTGGAAAAGTGAAAAAGCTTTGGCATCGAAACTCCTGGACTTTATGTCCATGCCCAGAGTGAATGCCTGTGACCAACCACGTGACATGTCTCCAGAACCCCAGCTGTGGCCACTCACTGACAGCTAAGCCTTTCGCCTCGGTTCCATCCTCTAAACCCCATCAAAGCCTGGAAAACGAATAGCTGTTACGCTTTCCAAATTGAGGCCTGCACCTTCTCTTTCCAGGCACCAAGTCAACAGCAATTCTTTGACTCTTCGCCATATGCCAGTGTATTTATCCAATAAACATTCATTCCACCCTGGCAAGATGCCAAGCCCCACACTAGCTACAGGGACAACATATGGAGGTAGGAGTCACATCCCTGGCCTCAGGGGGCTCATACTCCACGGGGGAGACAGGGGACAGAACTGCACTGAGGAGGGTCACGTGTCCCCAGCACTGCTGCTGGTCACTGTGTGCTAAGTGTGGGGAAGATAAAAGTGGGAATCAGAGATGACTTCTGCCCATCAGGATTGACAAGGCAGAGAAGCAGAAACATCCATAGGTGACTCTGTGATGACACATTTCCCCAGGATCTAATACCTTCCCATCCCTCCTGCTTTCTTGCATTGTAGCTCTCTGAGTAGATGAAGGAAGCCTTTTCTCAGCATCTCAGGGAAGGTTTCCATGTCTGACAAGGCGCTTGTTTTTTTAAATACATATTTTTATTTGCAAGCAGAGAGAGATGGAAAGAAGAGAGGCAGACAGAGAGAATGGGCATGACAGGGCCTCCAGCTGCTGAAAATGAACTTCAGATGCATGCGCCACTTTGTGCATCTGGCTTTCCATGGGTACTGGGGAATCGAACCTGGGTCATTAAGCTTTGCAGGCAAGCACCTTAACCACTGAGCCATCTCTCCAGGTCTCAAGGTGTTCTGAGGGAAAGAAGCCCCTGTGGAAATGGGAATCCCAGATGTAATGCAGTGTTGGCACCTGGGGGGCGGGGGCGGCGACTATGGCTTGTCCAGACCAGGAAGGAGCATGGCATAGTGTGTTCACCTGACAGGACAGCCTTGCTGTGCTTCGGCAGTCGTCCCCACTTGCTGGGCTCCGAGGCCAGTTACTGGGTGAGCACTCGCTCTGGTGGTACTTGACACAGGTCACGTGGAACCATGGATACTGCTCAGATCATGTGTGTGTAGCACATCGGATTTGTGCAGGAAGTTAACTGATTAAGCTAAAAGTGTACTGGGTTAAATAACAAGGGTAGGGCTGCAGAGACTGCTCAGTGATCAAAGGCACTTGCTTGCAAAGCCTGAAGGCCTAGGTTCAGTTCCCCAGGACCCACATAAAGCAAGATACACAAAGTGGCTCACATGTCTGGAGTTTGTTTGTAGCAGCAAGAGGTCCTGGAGTGCCCACACTGTCTGTCTGTCTTTCTCTCACATACATACATATATACACACATTACACACACATATACATACATATAAAGTACATACATACATACATATATACATGCCAAGAATACCAGAACTATTCCTACCCTGGGCAGTGGAATATCTGGGTGGTACTTATGGATCTGTAAGGCTTTGTGTAAGCCAACTTCTCAGCCTGTTTTATTTCTTTAAAAGAAATAACTGGAGAAGGTAAATGTTGAATTCCACTAGGAACCACCCTCCTGTAGTTCCAGTCTGATGTTCTCTCCAAGCACTCCTAAGAGGTGATCTCATTCTCCATTTAATTCTGTTAAGGGTCCTTCTATGCCCTTCTCATTCTTCTTCCTTCCTACTTAAATGAAGAAATGATGCACTTCTGACACAGCTTTTCATCATCCATCAATTTTATTAAGTAGGTAAGTTAAGACCTAGTGGAAACTTAGATTAAAATTTAACCTTTAATACCATTTATAGTTTTTATTTGGAATCCTGGGCAACAAAAAAGAATAATGGAGCTAAGCCTGCCCTGGTGTTTCCTGCACCCTATGGAAAACTGAGTCAGCATACTTTCTCAGCATAGAACCAAAACAGAGGAGGAAAGAGAGCATGGTGGTTATAGGCTCAGACCTTGAAGCCCATTTGCCTGGGTTCAAATCCTGCCCGTGCTTCTCACGCACCATGTGACTTGGGCAAGATGTTGGGGTGAGAACGGCAGTGGCACGTTTGGTAGGGTTGTTGCTGTGGTGATCACGTGGGTTCTGACAAGAGGCTCGATCAGTCCTGGCTCCTTTCCCCATAAAGCCAAGCGTTCACATAGAGATCAAGCTATGGTCATGTCACGTGACAGTGTCGATCCATCGTGTCTGAGTCTAAGAGGGACTCCAGGGGGCCCTGCGAAGTGGGAGGGGCCCATAATTCTGGATGAGTTTAAAGAAGCAATGGTTTTTAGTTAAGTTCCCTTACCTGGCATTCTTTTACTATCAAGACCTGTGTCAAGGTACCCCTTCCCGCATTATTCTCATGCCCACCATGCTTCTCCCACTGTCTCCTAGACTCCTAAACATGGTCCACAGAGACCCTTTCTTACAAAATTAAAAATCCATTTCTACCCACAGAGGACAAGTCACCTCTTCTGGAAAATTTTGAATTTTCTGGAAGAATCTTATTAGTTTCTGTCACTTGCCTCTGAGGCAATGATTGTATGAGGTCCTATCTCCATTGCAGCAGGCTTTCCAGCTGGTTCTGAAGCCACAGTCAAAGTGTCATCCCCTGGGGACCCTAGCCAATAATTCTTGACTGCCCAACACAGATAAAGTGCTTTATCTGGCTGACAAATTAGATAATCTCATAGGAGAGCATGGAGGATGACCAAATTCATTCAACCTGGTTCTCAGCTTCCCCACAGTACCTGTGGGGGGCTGGGAACACTGTTCACATGGTGACCAGAAGGGGACTTCCTATCACTGCCAAACTGGTAGGTTGAGGTTGTTTCTGTCCCACAAATATGAGCAAAATGATGGTGCGGAACAAGAGTACTGTGCGTGGTGGGCTGGAGAGATGGCTCAGTGGTTAGGAGTACTTCCTGTGCAAGCAGGAGGGCCTAAAGGGGCCTGAGACCCCCAGTGTTCAAATCTCCAGGACCATGTAAACAGCTGGGCACAGCTATGCATGCTGTCTTACAAGAGAGTAGAACCCCATAGTCACGGGGACCCCACAAAGCTGGATCCAAACATGACCAATGGAGGTGAACACCAGACCTTCTTCTCTGGCAGCCATACTGAAAATGGAATTTTGGGGTTCCTTGTCATTGCACTGACATATGCCAACATGAGAAGGTGAACAGTTAGGGTGACTAGACCCCTGAAAGTAAAAAAGGCAAGGAAGTTTTCACTTGCTAGAAATTAGAGATCATCTGACTTCTTGTCTCTTGCCTAGTTCCCTAGACCTGTTTTTCCACAAACAACCAGAACCCTTCCTGGGAGGGAGATCTTCCATAGGATTTAAACATTGTGGTTGGTCAACTTCAGGCCCTGAACCTTGGCTAGCCTCTTCCTTGGACGGCCCCTAGCCCTAAACAACCAGCTGTCCCTCCCGTTCACCTGAGCCGGAAAACAGCCCAACACTATCAGCTTATAAATAACTTTGCAAGAAGAGGGCAGGCTCTCTGAACACCTGGAAACTTCCAGCTGTGGGTTTTCCCTCCTCAGCTTGACCCAGGCTCAGCCCAAGGAAGGGCACCCCAGCCCTTACTTTCCCCATAGGTTCTTTATGCTCCCCACATGGCAGAAGCTCCTTGAACTTTCTTTTCTCTCCTTTTTTGCCCCAGTTTTCCAGGCCCTCCACGTGAGTTCTTTTGCTTGGCTCTGTACTTCCCCTCATAAATATAATAATTTATTTATTTTTTTAAATTTTTATTAACATTTTCCATGATTATAAAATATATCCCATGGTAATTCCCTCCCTCCCCACCCCCACACTTTCCCATTTGAAATTCCATTCTCCATCATATTACCTCCCCATTACAATCATTGTACTTACATATATACAATATCAACCTATTAAGTATCCTCCTCCCTTCCTTTCTCCACCCTTTATGTCTCCTTTTTAACTTACTGGCCTCTGCTACTAAGTATTTTCATTCTCACGCAGAAGCCCAGTCATCTGTAGCTAGGATCCACATAATATAATAATTTAATAATTATCCTTCTCAGTCTTTTTTTATTTGATTCTTTGTTTAAAATTAGTAATGGACCTAGGGTTTGAGGTTCAAAGACTTTCCTGGAACCCTAAGCACCCTGTTACAAACTCACTGATGATTTTGGGCTTACTACAATGGACCAATAATTTTGTGGTGTCCCTGGACTCTTATGAATTAAGTTTTGAAATCCACATACCAGAGAGAGAGTAAGGTTTAGAGACACCTTATTAGATTAAGAGAAGGAAAGAGGAGAGAGCTTGAAGAGCTCCTCACATGAGAAGGCAGGCAGGGTAAAGCCCACCTAGAGCCCCAAATTGGGGTCACTTACAGATTCTGAATGGGGTCTCTGAGCTAACCAGCCATGATGTCAAACTTTGGAGGCTGTGCTTAACCAACCACCATGCCAGGCTTAGGAATCTGAATTCTGGGAAAGGTGAACCCTGGTTAGGGAGGAGCTCAGGTTGTTTATAGAGAAACAGATCTAGGGAGCTCCTTTAGGCAAGAGATAAGGAGAAGCCTGATCCATTTCTGATAGCTAGCAAAGTGGAAACTGCCAGAGCAGGCACAAGGACATTCCCTGCTTTTAATTTTGAGGGGGACCCAGTCACCCTAAACTGCCTCAGTGTGAGTGCCCCACCCCCACTACAGGCCAGCATATGGGGTGCCATACCACACCAACACACACATGACATACATACACATACAAGGGGAAAAAGGCACTATGCATAGGAATATTTAGATTGTATTTTAGAGGCTAGGGAGATGGCTCAGGGGGGAAGTGCTTGCTTCAGATCCCCAGCCCCCATATAAAAACTGTAGTGGATCCGAGTTCGAGTCCCCAGTCCCAGCTAAATGTTGGGTGTGATGGAAAATAATACCAGTGCTGGTGAGGTGGAGGCAGGAGGATTCCCTGGGCTTGCTGGCTAGCTAGACAAGTGGAATCTAAGAGCCTTGAGTTCAGTGAGAGAGCCTGTTTCAAAGTGGCTGACCATACCTCCTACTGCACAAGACCTGCATAATAGGAGGGGAAAATGATGACCTCGAAATAGAAAACAGGCCCGAGCATAGTGGCGCAGGCCTTTAATCCCAGCACTTGGGAGACAGAGGGAGGGGAATTGCTGTGAGTTCGAGGCCACCCTGAGACTACAGAGTTAATTGCAGTTCAGCCTGAGCTAGAGTGATACCCTACCTCATATGTGGATCCTAGCTACAGATGATTGATTGGGCTTCTGCGTGAGAAGGAAAATACTTAGTAGCAGAGGCCAGTAAGTTAAAAAGGAGATATAAAGGGAAGAGAAAGGAAGGGAGGAGGGTACTTAATAGGTTGGTATTGTATATATGTAACTACAATGATTGAGATGGGGAGGTAATATGATGGAGAATGGAATGTCAAAGAGGGAAGTGTCGGAGGGGGAGGGAGGGAATTACCATGGGATTTTTTTTATAATCATGGAAAATGTTAATAAAAATTTTTTAAAAAAATAAGGTGGTGTGTAATTGGGGAAGGAAGACATTTGGCATTTACCTCTGGCCTTTTCTTCCCTCCTCCCCCACCCCCCCCGGCACAGAGACACACATGCACACATCACACATCCACATAAGCAAAAATGTGTTTGTGGGACTGGAGAGATGGCTCAGCAGTTAAGGTGCTTGGCTGCAAAGCCAAAGGACCCAGATTGGATTCCTCAGGATCCACATAAAGCCAGATAGATGCACAAGGTGACACATGTGTCTGGAGTTTGTTTGCAATGGCTGGAGGCCCTGGCACACGCATTTTCTCTCTCAAATAAATAAATATCTTAAAAATGTCTTTGCAATTATGAAGGTATGGGCTTTACTTGCAAGTGTTTTATGTTCACTACGTTGGTGTGCCTGTGTGATGCTGGTGAGCAGCCTGAGTTTGTTTTCCTCATAACCATCGCTGTTTATCAATGTTTAGGGTCAAGGAGTGAAAAAGAACAGAAGGCTTGCCTTAGAGCTGATGAAGAAAGCCGCTTCCAAGGTAAGCCGTGCACATTGTTGGAAGGAGCCAATTCCTCACCCGCCCACACTCGGAACTCTGCCAGAGCAAATGGTCAGCCCCATTTTCACAAAGCTGAGGTGGATGGGGTGGGCAGAGGTTCCCCCAATGCAATGATTAGTCATTTTCAAGTTAGAACACATATAGACACTTGCCACAGTGCTAGACGGCAGCATTCAAAAGCTGATTTCACCTCCAGTCAATAGAACTCGGCTGATTTTGTTTGAAGGCTAAAATTATAATCAGGAGCTGCCCTGATAACAAGCAGTGGGGCTCCTTGAAAGTGAATGGGTATAGATGCCATTGAATTCCTTAAAAGGTTAACCCTATTGTGTCCGATTCCCATTGCCTCCTGTGCGCTGCTAATGGGCTATTTGCCAAGATTAGGAAGGATTTTGCCTTTGCCACTGTTCACTCTTCAATGGTATCTTCAAGTCAGCTAATCTTTATATAACACCACAGAACGGAGCTCGTAGCAGCCATTGAGAGAGGACACACACCCACACAGTCATGCATGTAGAACCACACACACCCAACCATGCATACTTGTTCTTGCACAGTCCCTCATACACACCTGCATGTATCTGCAAATGAATACATGCTTAGAAGCCATAACGGTCTTGGACTTGACAGGGGACCTCGGAGCTCTGGCAGCCCCTGGCTGTTCCTCTGCTCCCAAGGCTGCGAGTACTGCTCTTCTCCATGGAGGCTGCTAAAGTAACCCTGCTAAGTTTCCTTCCGTGTTCTTTTCCTGGGGGGAGCTGGAAGCATCCTCTTCCCCAGAGCAGGAAGTTGGAGCAGGGAATGAGACATTCAAGAGACCTCTCTACCTCCGGGTTGTAAGAGGACACACCACGCTCTTGCCTCTGGGCACACCAGGCAGCTCAGTGATGGGCATAGTGGACATTGCGTCCAGAGCTTCCTCAGGGCGGGGCCACCTGAGGGAGTTTTCAAGCAAGTGTGAAACTTGCATCTCTTCAATCCCTCCCCCAATGCTGAATTGATTATGAAGTCAGTGTGCTTTATTTCACATGGAAAAGCTTAGATAAGAATTAAAGAGTTGCATCTTTGTGGCCTAGATCAGTAATGTCTTTAAAAGCTCTGTGTAGGCCAGAGAGAGGGACCCATGTTCTGCTCTCCAGATCCCACAATTGCACAAAGGTGAGGCAAGCGCAAGGTCGCACATGCCCACCTGGAGATTGATTGCCTGGCTGAGGGCCTGACACACTAATTCTCTTTCACTCTCCCCACAAAAAAGAAAAAAAAATTGATTTTGTTTTTTGAGGTAAGGTCTTCTCACTCCAGCCCAGGATGACCTTAAATTCTCTATGTAGTCTCAGGGTGGCCTCAAATTCACAACTATCCTCCTACCTCTGCCTCCCAAGTGCTGGGATTAAAGGCGTGCGCCACCACGCCCAGCTCTAAAAAAAATTTTTTTAAGTGCTATGTGATTCTCTGTCTTTTGTTCAGCAAGGGCATAGTAAAGACCTAACCTTTTTAAGCAAATTTTGTTTATTTCTTTGAGAGGAGGGAGGGAGAGAGAAAGAATGGGCACTCCAGGGTCTCCAGCCACTGTAAATGAACTCGACATATATGCCACCTTGTGCATCTGGCTTATGTGGGTACTGGAGAATCAAACCCGGATGTTTAGGTTTAAGTGCCTTAACCGCTAAGTCATTTCTCCAGCCCCAAGATCTAATCTTTGTCAGGCACCTTGGTGAAAGTTGCATAGAGCGCTCTCTCTCTCTCTCTCTCTTATTTTTTTTTTGTAAAGTAGGGTCTCATTCTAACCCAGGCTAACCTGGCACTCACTCTGAAGTCCAAAGCTGGCCTCAACTCACAGCAGTTCTCCCGCTTCTGCTTCCCGAGTGTTGGGATTAAAGACATGCGCTACCACAGCAGTCAGAACAAACAATAAGACAGCATTTCTTGTGGCACCTGAATTGAGTCCAGGGCAATCTAGAGAAGCACTAGGTTTTAGCTGACGGCAGGGGTATCTGAGTCAGGCCGTGGCACTGAAAAGCTATGTGTGTGCATCCCTTCTGTAATAAGCATGTCGCAAAGCAGTTTGTTGCCATTTCACAGCATGATCTACTTCATTAAAACACAGTCTGGGGCCTGCAGCCATAGCTCAGTGGTTAAGGTGCTTGCCTGCAAAGCCTAACCACCCATGTTCGATTCCCTAATGCCCATGTAAAGCCAGATGCACAAAGTAGGGCATGCATCTAGAGTTTGTTTGCAGGGACTAGATGCCTGGCATGCCCATTCTCTCTCTCTTTCTGTTGGGCGTGATGGCACAAGACTTTAATGCCAGCACTCGGGAAGGCAGAGGTTGGAGGATCACTGTGATTTTAAGGTCAGCCTGAGACTATGTAGTGAATTCCAAGTCAGCTTGGGCTACTGTGAGACCCGACGTCGAAAAATTGAAAAGAGGACAACAACAATAGCAACAAAACCCACAGTCTGCAGAATGTACAGGGAGTGAACATTGTCCCCGGCTCCAAAAGACAGCTTCTTGAGGGTGACAGACCCTTTCTTTTTTTTCTTAATTTTTTTTTAAAATTTATTTGAGAGGTACAGACAGAGAGAGAAAGAGGCAGAGAGAGAGAATGGGCACACCAGGGCCTCCAGCCACTACAAATGAACTCCAGACACGTGTGCCCCCTCGTGCATCTGGCTAACGTGGGTCCTGGGGAATCAAGCCTCGAACCAGGGTCCTTAGGCTTCACAGGCAAGCGCTTAACTGCTCAGCCATCTCTCCAGCCCCAGACCCTTTCTTACCTCTTGGGTGGGCACTAACTCAGCAGCTAGGGTGCAGGACACTCAGTTGCACAAAGCTTCCACCAAACTAGTGGCCTCTGGGTTCTTGTCTTACAAATTGTGATGGATGAAGCCCACAGACCAGAGGATGAAGTTTAGAGAGATTTTATTGTAGAGCTTATAGAAATAGAGCTCAACAGAAGGAAAGAAAATAGATGCCTGCCCAAGAGCAGGGTTTCTGGAAATGGGAAAGCCCATCTAGAGACCTACACTGGGGTCTTTCATGGAAGTCTACTGGATGGGGTGAACCCGTTAGTCCAGCCCCAGACGCCAGGTGTCCTGGTGCAACCAGGTTTACAGTAGTCCTTTCATAGTCCTTTCTCTCCTAAGAAAGAAAGAGATAAGTAAGACCAGAGACATCTCTTCCCTCCTTTTGGGGAAAAGAGAGCAGTAGAAAAACCAGGTTTTTCTTTCCAGGCTCAAGGACATGCCTCACTTCTACCTTTTTAAAAAATATATTTTATTTATTTATTTATTTGAGAGAGAGAGAGAGAAACAGACACAGAGAGAGAATGGGCGCACCAGGGCCTCCAGTCACTGCAAATGAACTCCACACACATGCACCTCCTTGTGCATCTGGCTTACGTGGGTCCTAAAGAATCAAACTGGGATTCTTTGGCTTTGTAGACAACCCCCTTAACTGCTACACCATCTCCCCAGCTCTGCTTCTGCTTTTGAAAAACCCTGTAACACCTGAATAGTCTCAGTGACAGCCCTCAAGTGGCGCTCTTAGCTGGGCTATGTTTGTGGCCTGTAGGTGCAAGCTTACATCCTGAGGGTATAGGGTTTTATTTTACATCAGCACTCAATGCAAGGCTTTTGTTTGTTTGCCCTTTATTGCATGCCTGTCCTGTGCTTGGGATACAAATCAAGATGCCAGCCCTTCCCTGATGCAAGGGAGGACTAAAGAGATTGTCTTCCACACTGAAAAAGGCCATAAATGCAGGAGCACTGTTGAGCCCTCAAATCTGCTTTTGTTTTTGGTTTTGTTTTTCCCCTGCTGTTCATTTCTGCTCTTCCAGGTCAGGTGGGAAATGAACAGGTATACACACAGGTGTTTTGTGGCTGAGAGGAAGCTCTCAGGATTGCTCTCTGTGGTGGTTTGATTCAGGTGTCCCCCATAAATTTAGGTGTTCTGAATGCTCGGTTCCCAGCTGAAGGAGATATGGGAATTAACGTCTCCTGGAGCGAGTGTGTTGTTTGGGGCGGGCTTATGGGTGTTATAGCCAGTTTCCCCATGCCAGTGTTTGGCACACTCCTGCTGCTGTGGTCCACCTTATGTTGGCCAGGGGGTGATGTCCACTCTCCGCTCATGCCATTATTTTCCCCTGCCATCGCGGAGCTTCCCCTCGAGTCTATAAGCCCAAATAAACCCCTTTTCCTACAAGCTGCTTTGGGTCAGATGTTTTCTGCCAGCAGTGAGAACCTGATTGCAACACTCCCATCCTGCGGGCTTCCTGGGCTTTCGTCACCCAAGCACCTCTGCAAAGCAGCGGAGGGTTCCCCATGCAATGCATTCAGTAGCAGCAAGGAGGCTTGAGGCTGGTTGAAACGAATGGCCCCTTCCCTGGTACCAGCTCAGACTCTACTCAAACCCTCCTCCCTCTCCATCCTTCCCTTCTGTACTAGCCCCTGAGTCCCAGCAGAGCCAGGGCTGCCAGCCTCACGAAACGCCAGCGCTGTGCCAGTGGGTTGTCACAGCTGCTGCCCTTGGAGACTTGTCGATGTTCTGAAGAATCAACAGATGGGCAGGCGGGTCACCTAGAAAACCGTCCTAGCCAGAGCAGGTTTCAGGCATCCTGCTGCAGCCAGCTCATGAATTTCAAGGGCACTGGTGATCCTGCAGCGTGAAGAGAGGCGTTGTGGACAAGGGTGTTATATAAGAGCCCACAGGCACTGAGCGATGATTTGAAGGCCTGCGTCACTGTTGAGCTGGAAGACAGAAACCCCAGCAGCAGCCGGCCAAAATCCACCCAGGGAAGTCTCTCAGGCAGGCACATGTTTTCTTCGCACTTAGCTTGTCTTTGGTGCCATCTGCCCCTCCTCCCCCCAGAAAAAAAACAAGAAAGGGAGGGGTTTGTTCAGACTCAAGGCCAGGATGCTTCCACAGCAGCGGCTTCCTGAGCCCTTAAGATTTCATTAAAAAGAAATAATTTCTGTCTTGTTCTAAAATTCAGGGATTGCACCAAGCAGTCAATGGCCTAGGATGGTATTACCACAAATTCAAGAAAAATTATGTCAAGGCAGCAAAATACTGGTTAAAGGCAGAAGAAATGGGGAACCCAGATGCGTCGTACAACCTTGGGGTTCTGTATTTGGATGGCATTTTCCCGGGAGTACCTGGAAGGAATCTGGTGAGTGAATTTGACCCAGCTGTGTGCCTGACCAGTGACCAGTCATGAATGTTTGTGGGAGGTAGGCTGTATGCCCAGCCCAGACTAGGCATGGGGGGGGTGGGGCATAAGGACATGTGCCCTGTCCTCAAGGAGCTCAGGGGCCAGGGAGAAAAGCAAGATGGTGGAAAGGATGAATTAGGTAAGCAGGGTGTGACCCAAGCACTTCTGGAGGGGAGGGTCAGGGAAGTGTCCTGGAGGAGAGAGGTGGGAAGGGAGGAAGGAGAGGGAAAAGATCCAAGTTAGGCAAAGCAAGAGATGGCTCAGGGGCTGTTCTCCCAAGAAGCAGGAAGGGCCATAACCAGATGGGATTGCCTGGGGTTAGACCATGTGAAAAGACTCACGCATCCTTTCTTCTGAAACATGTGCTGTGATTGTGTCTCCTTTTGTAGAGCAGGTGACCGAGTCTCTGAGAGGTTCGGTGACACAGGCAGACACTTAGTAGAGTCAGTGCCTGGACCCAGGCGCAAAACGGGCAACTTCCCAATTCGTGATCCTGATGTCAGTGGGAATAGAAACCCAGCGCCGTCACGCTCAGGGGCAGTCACTGCGCACCCGCCTCCGCCAGGCACATGTGCGGGCTCTGGGGATGCAGCAGAAGACAAAACCATCCCTGGTCTGACAAAGCCTGCACTTAGACAAAGAAATAAGACAATAAATATCTAACATAAATACAGATGGAGTAAGTGTCACGGGGGAAATGGAACTGGGCAAGGAAGCCAGGGTGGAGGAGATGGAGGAATGCTGTTTCATAAAGGAGACCAGGGAAGGCTTCTCTGATGAGGTGACATTGTACAGGCTCCTATCCAAGAGTCCTGTAGCTATCTGAGAGAACATTCCAGAAGGAAGCAATAGTTAGGGGAAAGGTCCTAAGAAGGAAGTAAACTCAACACTAGTGCACTAGCCGGGAGGCTATGGTAGCAAGAGGAGAGAAAGGAGACCAGGTTAAGCAGGGCACTGGCCAGGTCATCATGAGACTCAGCTCTGCCCTGAGGGACATGAGAAGCTGCTGGAGGTCTGGAGCGAGGCAGTGACCCAGTGACCATCTCCAGGAGCCAGGAGGTTGATGTGTTACACCAGGTGAGGCAAGATGGTGATCAGAGCCCTTGGGCACTTTGAAGACCAAGGAACCAGAATTTGCTGGTGAGTTGAGCGAAGGCTGGAAGTGGCAGTTACTGGGTTAATCAAGACTGGCCACCATAGATCTGTGGGATAGGAACATGGGTTGGGAATAGTTCTTGGTGAAGCAGCAGGCGAAAACTGAGAATATGCTATCGCTTTTTTTTTTTTTTTTTTTTTGGTTTTACGAGGTAGGATCTCACTCTAGCCCAGGCTGACCTGGAATTCACTATGTGGCCTCAGGCTGGCCTCAAACTCACAGCAATCCTCTTACCTCTGCCTCCTGAGTGCTGGGATTAAAGGTGTGCACCATTGTGCCTGGCTTGGTGGTGTTTTTAAGGATGATCCTTAAAGTTGTCCTCTGGCTTCCACACACATGTACACCCCGCCCCCATACACATGCACACACACTCACAAGTTTTTAAAAAGCAGATCTGGCATTTGAACCCAAGCCTGTCTTCTTACAGAGTCCATGCTTTTGCAGCAGTGTTTTCTTCTGTTTTTTCAAGGTACGGTATCATTAACCAAAGCTGACATGGAATTCACTCTGTAGTCCCGGGGTGGCCTTGAACTCATAGCGATCCTCCTATCTCTGCCTCCTGAGTGCTGGGATTAAGGGCATGTGCTACCACATCTGGCTTTAAAAAAAAAATTATTTATTTGAGAGAGAGAGGGAGAGAGAGAGAAAGAGGAAAATAGAAAGAAAGAGAGAATGGGCACACCAGGGCCTCCAGCCACTGCAAGCAATTTGCAGTTGCCTGCATTACCTTGTGTATCTGGCTTATGTGGGTCCTAGAGAATTAAACCTGGGTCCTTAGCTTCTCAGGCAAGTGCCTTAACCACTAAGCAGTCTCTCTAGTACCTCCTTTAAAAAAGAAAAAAGAAAGAAAGAATGCCCCAAACAAAAACCAAAACAACAGTTTGCCACCTCCAAAACAACAATGATAATCAGTGGTAGTCGGTACACCCATCTAAATGTTTGTTTTCTTTTTCCTTCCACCTCTATCTGATTACACACGAGGCTGATATTTTTATGCATTGCAAATGTCTGGTAACCCTCCCACACGTCTGTGAGAATGAATTTCTTTCCTGTCATATTCTAATTCTCACCTTCTACTGGAAATGCAGGTTTTTGTGTGTGTGTGCGCGGGAGGTTGAAGAACAATATTAAGCAAGGTTAGGAAAGTAAATGCTTAAATTTTCACCCAGTGTGACTTCTGATACAGGCTCCCGTCAAGCATGAAGAGGTTGCGTGAGGATGGAGTGAGACGGCGGTGGCATTCTTGGTGACATGTTGTCTTATTTATTGGGTCAACTTAATCAACAGAGTAGCTGTTGGTGAGGTTGGCATCACAGAGGCTGGCTTCTCTGATGAGCTGTCTTTCTCCAGCTGTAGCTTGACCTGCTTTTCTTAAAAGTATCAGAAGTTATAAGCCTGTGATAATACTGGTCTTAAAGTACTTTTTGACCTTCACGATGGTGAAACAGTTTGTCTGTGGGAAGGAGGGACGCTGCCCTAACCAAAGGGGTGTTCGTTCATCTCTTGTACAGACACTAGCTGGTGAATACTTCCATAAGGCGGCCCAAGGGGGACACATCGAAGGGACCCTGTGGTGCTCTCTCTACTATATCACCGGCAACCTAGAGACCTTCCCAAGAGATCCTGAGAAAGCCGTTGTGTAAGAATCTGCCCAGCGTCACCTATGACTCAAAAGCCGTGTCCTCTGTTCACCGCGTCTCAGAATAGGAACACCCGGTCATCCCTTGTTCCTTGTCCCCCTTCCTCTCGTTCTCTAGTTGTTATTTTTTGTTGTTGTTGTTCTACTTTGTTTTTTTGAGGTAGGGTTTTACTCTAGCTCTGGCTGGTCTGAAATTCACTATGTAGTCTCAGGGTGGCCTCGAAATCATGGGGATCCTCCTACCTCTGCTGGGATTAAAGGTGTGAGCCACCACAGCCAGCTTTTCTGTTTGTTTGTTTTTTTTTAATTTTAATCAAAGATGTGTGTAGGGTATGTGCATGCATGTATGTATGTTCATATTTGTATAGGAGCACATGCGTGTGTATGTCTATATGCAGGTCAGCCAGAGGACAGCCTTGGGGGTTATCAGGTATACCATCCACCTCTTTTTTAAAAAGAAAACAACAAAAATAATTTATTTATTTATTTGAGAGAGAGGTAAAAAGAGGCAGATAGAAAGAGACAGAAAGGGCATACCAGGACCTCTAGCCACTGCA
The DNA here is from genome assembly GCF_020740685.1 of Jaculus jaculus. NCBI lineage: Eukaryota > Metazoa > Chordata > Mammalia > Rodentia > Dipodidae > Jaculus > Jaculus jaculus. The sequence continues at coordinate 39,053,358 of NC_059112.1, forward strand.
AATGAATGCCAGACACATGTGCATATCTGGTATTACATGGGTACTGGGAATCAAACTTGGGTCTTTAGGCTTTGCAAGCAAGTGCCTTAACCACTGAGTCTTCTGGCCAGTCCCAGCCACCTCTTTTTGAGACAGGGTCTCTCATTGGCCCAGAGGTCACTAATTAGGCTTGACTCACTGGTCAAGCAGCTCCAGGGATCTTCCTGTCTCTACTTCGCCAGCCTTGGGATTACAGGTGCACACCACCATGCCCAGTGTGCATGTGGGTCCCGAGAAGCCACACTCAGGTCCTCACACTTACACAGCGAGCACTTCTCCCAGTGAACCGTCTCCTCAGCCCCTTAAATTCAGTTTTTATTTTATTTTTGTTTTGAGGTAGGGTCTTACCCAGGACCTGGCATTCACCATGTAGTCTCAGGCTGGCCTACAAACTCACAGCAATGCTCCTCCCTCGGCCTCCCGAGTGCTGGGATTAAAGGCGTGCACCAGGCTGGAGGGATGCCTTAGAGGTTAAGGTGTTTGTCTGCAAAGCCAAAGGACACAGGTTCGATTCCCCATTACCCACATTAGCCAGATGCACAAGGGGGTGCAAGCATCTGGAGTTCATTTGTAGTGGCTGGAGGCCCTGGCACACCCATTCTTTCTCTCTCTCTCTTCCTTTGTCTCTCTCTCTTCCAAACATATAAAAATTTGAAAAAAAAATTTTTTTTAAAAGGCATGTATTGGGGGGGAGGGAGGGAATTACCATGGGATATTTTTTTATAATCATGGAAAATGCTAATAGAAATTTACAAAAAAAAGGCATGTGCCACCATGCCAGGCTCAATTTTGATTTTTATCACTTACATATGCATTTAGTTCAAAAATTAAAAACAAAAGCAAAGCAAAGCTTCGAAATTTCAATCAAAAGAAAAATTTAACAAGGGAAAATAAACCTAAACCCACCTTGGTACCTCCACACCACTGCCTCCTGCTCCCTAAGCTCTCTCTCCAGCCCTGGGTTAATTTTTTATTTTTTAAGGTAAGGTCTCATCTGGGCCAGGCTGATCTGGAATTCACTATGGAGTCTCAGGGTGGCCTCGAACTCCTGGTGATCCTCCTACCTCTGCCTCCCAAGTGCTGGGATTAAAGGCGTGCACCACCATGCCTGGCTGTGTTAAGTATTTTTAAAGAACTTATTTTATTTTCTCCTTCTATTGTGTTAGTTTTGCATTCATGTATTATTTTTATTAGTTTAAGTCTAGAGATGCCAACATAGTAAGCAGTTCATTATTTTTTTTTTTAATTAATTTATTTATTTGAGAGCGACAGACACAGAGAGAAAGACAGATAGAGGGAGAGAGAGAGAGAATGGGCGCGCCAGGGCTTCCAGCCTCTGCAAACAAACTCCAGACGCGTGCGCCCCCTTGTGCATCTGGCTAACGTGGGACCTGGGGAACCGAGCCTCGAACCAGGGTCCTTAGGCTTCACAGGCAAGTGCTTAACCGCTAAGCCATCTCTCCAGCCCAGCAGTTCATTATTAATAGAATTTAATAGAATTAATAGAATTTTTTAGAATACATTCGGAAGCAGATTTAAAACAAGGAAACTTTATCATAAATCAATAGCTGTCTCTAGTTTCTCTCTCTTTCTTTCTTTCTTTCTTTCTTTCTTTCTTTCTTTCTTTCTTTCTTTCTTTCTTTTTTGTTGTACCAGGGATCAAAGTCAGGGTCTCATAGATATAAGGCAGGCAAATGCTGTATCCCTGAGCTGCCTTGCTAGTTCCAGTAAACATATTTTAATGAGGAGAGTAATAGAACTCTTAGTGGAAATTTTTTTTCCATGTTGAGTACATATTTTTTGTTATGTATGCTATATGTCTTTGTTTAGCTTAACAGATAACTACTGGGCACTTACAGGCAAGGGCATTTGATAAAAAAGTTCTCAAATGTACTTTTTTAAAAAATGCCTTTTTAGCATTCAGTTCTGCTTTGCTGCTTTATACAAATTCTAATAAGCAAAATCTTTCCCATGTGGGATTTCTTAAGATCATATGAAGAAAAAAAGTGATTATTTAATTTGCCACAGTTTGCATATTTTCTCTCCCTTTCCTTTTCAGATGGGCAAAGCACGTAGCTGAGAAGAATGGCTACTTAGGCCATGTGATTCGTAAAGGCCTCAGCGCCTACCTGGAGGGTTCATGGTAAGTTGAGACCCATGCCAACGCACACTGTCTCAGACCTTCCTTTTCAATCTGCCAATATTGTCTTAGGAAATGGAGTCTTTAAAATGTGACTGAGGGGTTGGAGAGATGGCTTAGTGGTTAAGGCATTTGCCTGCAAAGCCAAAGGACCCAGGTTTGATTCCCCAGAACCCACTTTAGCCAGATGCACAAGGGGGCGCACACATCTGGAGTTCGTTCACAGTGGCTGAAGGCCCTGGCATGCCCATTCTCTCTCTGCCTCTTTCTCTGTCAAATAAATAAATAAATAAATAAAATAAAATACTTTTAAAACTGTGACTGACCAAAAAAAGCAGCTTGTAGGAAAGTCGTAGTCTCCCGGTAACGACATCCAGAGTATCACCAACTGATCGCTGTTGATTGGGAAACATTGCATTTTCATGTTTAATTATACACACAAAAAAAATCAGTTCTTGGGGGGGGGCAGGCATCCACATTTATCATGCTGAGAGACGCACACATCCAAGCTTGTTCCTCTTGCCTGTAGAGCGTCTCCCTATAAGACCACACCAAGTCCAAATCCGGAATCCCCACTTTGTCGGAGGGAAGAAGTGTGACGCTAGAGTGTGTACCGCCCCTGCGGTCTTCAGGAGGCTAAGACCCTCGAAATCACTTGCTGGCATCCAGTGTTACAGGATGCCCCCTTTCCTAACTTCTCATCAAGTTGCCATATCCCATTCTGCCCTATAGGGACTGACAAGCCCTGCTATTGTCCCGGTGGCATCACAGATTAGCATCTCAGACGCTACCTGCCTTCTTTTTCCATTTTGTTTTCTTCTGTTGAGTCTAGCACTCCATCTTTGTTTCCCCTTGGGCCACATTTTCCTGGCTGGTTTATTGCCTAAATGATCTGGGTATTTCCATAATAACAAAAATGGATATGCAAATCAGCAGATATCCCCTCGGTCCACTGCTTCAAAGACATTAGGCCAGACCCAGAATAGATCACACTCTGATATGAACCTTAATTAAAAACATAAGTCCAGAAGAAAGCTGTTTTCTCTTTTGGTCCATAGCTGCACTTGCAACCAACCCATCACGTCTCAGTGAACAAGGATCTTAAATCAGAGCATGCGGGGGAAATGAGCCCCGTGAAAGAGGCACCAAACACAAATGTTTGTTTTATCATCCTGTGCAAGTTCATTATCGGAGCTTCGCTTGCCGCCATCAGGACGAATGTCTTGAAAGGAGATGAGTGCTTCCCAACTGTAAACACACCTTGCCATTTCTACACTGAGTGTTTCCTGTGTGGACTCCAGTTCCTAAAATTATCGGGCCTGGAGGCGACGTGGTAGCAGTGCCTCTCATCCCACTACTCAGGAGGATGATGCAGGCGGACTAGAAGCTCTGGGCCAGGCTGGGCAATGCTGTGCCTCTAATGCAAAACAAATGAACGAGACTGGATGTGTGGTGCCCAGCTGCACTCAGAAGGCAGAGAAAGGGGAATCACTATGAATTCTAGGCCAGCCTTGTCTACATAGCAAGTGCCAAGCCATCCAGTGATACATGGTGAGACCCTATCTCAAAAAAAAAAAAAAGAACAAGGGCTGGAGAGGTGGCTTAGTGGTTAAGGCACTTGTCAGCAAAGCCAAAGGACCCAGGTTGGATTCCCCAGGACCCATGTAAAGCCAGATATACAAGGTGGTTCATGTGCCTGGAGTTCATTTGCAGTGGCTGGTGGCCCTGGTGCATCCATTCCCTCCCTCTCTCTCTCTCTTTCTCTCTCTATCTGCCTTTTTCTCTCTGTTAAAATAAATAAATAAATAAGATATGCAAAAACCAGAACAAAACAAAACAAACAAAAAAATCACCTCCCAAGTTTGACTTTTCTCTACCAGTTCTCCACTCTTTATAGTGAACTAAACATTCTAATATCAAAGTGATTTTATATGGAGTTTTTCAAAAGAGGAGTGGGTCTATAAATAGAGTCATACCTGCAGACACACTGGTTTTTCTACAGAGTGTTTGTTAATAGCTTTTCTCTCGTGCCTGCTTTAGAATTACACCCCACATAGCACTTCAGCTGGCACATTAAAAAGCGTGCGATTAGCTGGGGGCAGTGGTGCATGCCGGTTATTCCAGCACTTGGGAGGTAGAGGCAGGGGGATTACAAGTTTAAGGTCACCCTTGGCTACACAGTAAGTTTGAGGATAGCCTGAAATGCATGAGACCCTTGTCTCAAAAGAAAAAAACAAAACAAAACAATAATAAGCTTGCCACATAGGGGCAGATGACTAAGGGATATGTTGCCCCTATCCACACACACACTCTTGGTGACAGGAGAGAGAACTTAAGTGTCCCCTCTCTCTCTCTCTCTCTCTCTCTCTCTCTGCGTGTGTGTGTGTGTGTGTGTGTGTTTGTGTGTTTTAGTTCAGTTCAACAGATTTACTGTGTCAGGCCCGGAGACTGGTTGCTAGCCCTTCCCTTCCACAAGCATTTTTTCTTGTGACTCGCATTCAGCCTCTAGGCCTCTGTGCTTGTTTTCCTCCAGGAAGCCTCCCCGATTCCTTTCTCCCCGTCCTTCAGTGGGCTATGACTGCTCTCTCCTTGTCAGTGGTCACAGCTTGCTTCGCAGTGCCCTGCACAGTATTCAGAAAGCACATGGAGTGAGCGAGCCCCGGGAAGCCACGTGAGCACTGGAGGAGGAAAAAGTGATGCCTGGCTTGGGAGGCTTATAGGAAACTGGATTGCTATAGGACTTGGGGATTCAGGAGTGGGTCTCTCAAACTTGTGAACCCCAGTTTGGGTCCTTATCCTATTTTTAACAAAGGATTAATACAATGGACTCAAGAAGGGTAGGTTTTTTGTTTTTTTATAGACTTTAGGGTTTTTTTTAATTAATTATTTATTTATGTGAGAGAGATTGAGAAGGAGGGAGACAGAGAGAATAGGCATACCAGGGCCTCCAGCCCCTGTTAACAAACACGTAGGTCACTTTGTGCATCTGGCTTACATGGGTCCTGGGGAATCGAACCTGAGTCTTTTGGCTTTGCAGCCAAGTGCCTTAACCGTTAAGCCATCCCTGCAGCCCAAGAAGGATAAATTATTAATTATTGACTTTAGGGAGAAATAATAATTTCTGAGGTTTATTTAGGGGAAATATGTATCTAGGAAAAGGCTGGGGCAGTTCCACACGCTTGGAAGATCATACAGAAGCCCCTTTACATAACAGATGAGAGAGAATTAATAGGAAGGACTTCGAGGTCAAAGTGAAATCATGCATGTAATCAGAGTGGAAGGGTGTCCCCAAGCATGACAAGAAGAAAAATACTCAAGCCAAGAAAAGTATTATTCTCTTTGAGGGACAGACTTGTGGGATTGCTCAGGCCAAGTCACGGGGCAAAAGAAAGAGTTGGGGGCATGTGGGTAACCCCCTTTACAGGGTTCAGACATCCAACCAGGGTAAGCTTCATCATCAGGCTTAGGTGTGCAAGCAGAGACCTGATTGGTTTGGTCTTGGATGAGGCAGGATCAGACCCAAGTTCCAGTTTTGCCAACATGGACAGAATGACATTTCCTTGTTCTCTCTCTTTGGGCCTCTGTCCCCAACTATCTGCCTAATAGAAGCTAGCAGCCTCCTATTTCTCCTTCATGATGATAGATGTAGAAACAATAGCCTTGAAACATAGACGGAGGTTTCCATTTAGCCATGCAGAGGGCACGGTTTATGGGGAAGGAAATGACAGGGGAAAAGGAAAGGAAAATGCTAGGCAAGGCTAAAAAAATTTAAGCTCTCCGGTTTTCTGTCATGATTCAGACTTGAGGATAAAATAGAAACCAAAGAAGTGTTGCCTGCTGGAATTTTGAGTGGCAAGTTATACATTCTTCACTTAATTGTCATTTAGTTGGTGAAAAGAACAGACAAGCAGCTGGTCCAGAGTCCAGGGTGAAGGAGGTTAGCACAGAGACAAGCGCGGCAGTAACCAGAAGTGGGTTTCCTTGTTTCCACACTAGATAGAGGTGCATGCAAAACGGCATGGGAAGGCTGAGTGGTTGAGGCACTTGCCTGCAAAGCCCAAGGATCCAGGTTCAATTCCTCAGTACCCATGTAATCCAGATACACTAGGTGGCATATGCATCTGGAGTTCATTTGCAGTGGCTGGAGGCCCTGGTGCGCCCATTCATTCCCCCCACCAGCCCCGAAATCTGGCTCTCCTCTCTCTCTCTCTCTCTCTCTGTCTCTCTCTCTCTCTCTCTGTCTCTTGCAAATAAACAAATAAAACAAAATAGCCTGGGATGCAGAGGTGAGTTTCAGAGCACAGCAGTAACATGTATCAACCTCCCACCCTACTTAAGCAGATGAGCTCACACCTATAGTCCCAGCACTCAGGAAGATAAGGCAAAAGAAACATGCTCTAAGCCAGCCTGGGCTACTTAGTGAATTCCAGACCAGCCTGGGCAACTTAGCAACACCTTATATCCAAATGGCTTAGTGGTTAAGGTGCTTGCTTGTGAAGCCTAGGGACCCATGTTCTACTGTCCAGATCCCACGTAAGCCAGATGCGTAAGGGTGAGGCAAGTGCAAGGTCGCACATGCCCACTAGGTGGCGCAAGTGTCTGGGGATGGATTGAGGTGGCTAATGCCCTGGAGGGCCACTTCTCTATCCCCCCTCGCCCCAAAAAACAAAGAGGGCTGGGGAGATGGTTCCGGCTTAAAGGTGGTTAAAGGCACTTGCTTGCAAAGGCTGCCAGCCCGAGCTGGGCTCAATTTCCCAGCAGTCATGTAAAGCCAGACACAAATAGGCACGTACATCTGTGATCCCAGTGAGCCTATGATAATGGGAGGTAGAACCAGGAGAATCCTGAGCTGGCAGGCCAGGCGCTTTTGTGGGCAAGAGACCCTGTCTCACAGAAGGTAGAGCACAGCCACCTCCAGGTTGTCTTCTGACCTCGATGCATATGCTGTGGCACCATGCCCATATAAACACACATGCAAATGAGATAAAATATAGAATAAAATTAAGGAAAAGAGGAGGGAGAGAAAGGAAGAGGAATAGAAGATGGCAGCTGATGAAACCTCCTTCATGTCCTGCCCAGGTGAAATTCCCCATCCACTCTCAGGACACAGTTGTAACCCCGACCCAGGACCTTCATATTCATTTTTCTTCTTGCTTGATTTATACTTTGGCTATCTATAGACATGTTCCTCTGCAGTGGATTTAGTTTGGTTTATTCCGAACTTGATCTTATTAAAATAATTTCATATGTAAGTCTTCCAATGCATTTTTTAAAATTTATTTATTTATTTATTTTTTATGTTTATTTATTTATTTGAAAGTGACAGACAGAGAAAGAGGCAGAGAGAGAGAGGAGGGCACGCCAGGGCCTCCAGCCACTGCAAACGAACTCCAGACACGTGCGCCCCCTTGTGCATCTGGCTAACGTGGGACCTGGGGAACTGAGCCTCGAACCGGGGTCCTTAGGCTTCACAGGCAAGCGTTTAACCACTAAGCCATCTCTCCAGCCCTCAACTGCATTTTAAGTGTAACATATGACGTGTGCACCTCTAGGCATGCTGGCGGTGGAGTCCCCGCTGAAACCCCACTGCTTATCTACCAGTTCTCATGTTAATGTGGGTTTGCATCATTTCCCTCTTGTTGTTGATTTTAAGGCCCATGTGGCCATGAACTTTTGTTTAGGGATCTCCTGGCATGCACAGGAAGAAATGCTCTGGAGTATAAACTTCCAAGTGGGGTCTCCATTCAACCGTTTGAAACAATGCCAACTGCTTACCAAAGTAATTTATTTTATGAGCCTGCCCATCATCTATACATTTCTGTTTCTTCTTATCCTTGCCAGTCATTTTTAATGGGCGTGTGTGTGTGTGCACATGCACATGCGCAGGTAAGCATGCACGTGTGTGTGTGTAGGCATGTGACAGACAGAGGGTAACCTCAAGTGTCGTCCTTGAGAACACCATCCACCTCTTTTGAGACAGGGCCTCTCATCGCCCTGTCTTACAAAGTAGGCTAGACTAGCTGGTTAGATCAGGTCCCAGGGATCTACTGATCCCCACCTTCCCAGTGTTAGAATCACAGGTATCAAACCAGCATTTTTATGTGGATTCTGGGCATCAAACTCAGGTCCTCAAGCACTTTGCCAGCTCAGCTATCTCCAATCTTGGTACTGGACGCTAAGTATGGTTGAAGGTAAGTTTCAAGTCTGGATTAGAGACCTCTGAGTTTCACAGTAAGTCCATCACAATGGGTGATGTCCATCACAGTGGGGGCGCATTGTGAAAATATACTGGGGCAGGGCTGGAGAGATGGCCCAGCAGTTAAGGTGCTTGCCTGCAAAACCTAACAACCTGGGTTTGATTCCCCAGTATCCACGTAAAGCTGGATGGACAAAGTGGCACATGCATCTGGAGGCCCTGGCGCACTCATTCTCTCTCTCTTTTCCTTGCAAATAAATAAACATATTAAAAATAATACATACTAAGGCAAAGTGCTTCTAGGGTTTCCTGCTCTCTCAGGCTCCCCAGCCCTCCCTCCCCAGGGGCTAAAGGGGAATAGACGAGTGCTGTCCTTCTCCCTAAGGTGGAACTTCTATTTTTGTTGTTATTTTTAAATTTTTGTTCATTTTAATTTTTTTTATTTGAAAGCGACAGAGAAAGAGAATGGGCGCGCCAGGGCTTCCAACCACTGCAAACAAACTCCAGACATGTGCGCCCCCATGTGCATCTGCTAACGTGGGTCCTGGGGAATCGAGCCTCAAACCTGGGTCCTTAGGCTTCACAGGCAAGCGCTTAACCACTAAGCCATCTCTCCAGCCCTAGAACTTCTATTTTTGCTGTGCATCCATCAGTGTCTGAAGCCCATCCCTCCCTTTCACTTCTGCGGGAGTCAATTTATTCTTGACGTTATTTCCAAATTACACGTGTCAGTTTGATGCGCTTGTGCTTCTGCCTGTTGTTCCAAGATTTACGTGGAATTGTTTAAGGGAAGATTGTGATTGAGAAAGGGCTTTTCTGCTGTATGCACATAATGCGGAAGATGATGTTGTCATGCCCAAGGCGGCCCTTGGACACCAGCAGTCAGCAAGGAAAGGCTAGCTGTCATATTTCATTTCTCTTTGTATTACCGTATGTGATTTTTTTTTTTAAATCTGTCAGCTGCACATTTTCTTGCCCTTTGTCTTAAACATGCCCTCAAATACTTAACCACGGAGGTTAGCCAACATAGAGCAGTGGGCTTGGGGTAACACAAGGAGGCCTGAAAAGTTAAAGCTAAAAGAGATTCAACGTTTTCACCAGAACCATGGACTCCTCGGGGAGTCCAGGAGGTTTTCTTTGTGTACAGTTTTGTTGTGTTTTTCTTTTTCCCCTTCCTGTCTGAGCTGCTTTAGGCATTGGCAAAAAAGAGCACAGAGGAAATCAGAATTGTTTGAGAAGCTGCTCAGAGGTACTCAAAGTCACGACTCACAGCGAGTGGCCAGAAGAGTGATGATTAAGACATGTCTTTGTAAACGTGCTAGAAACGTCTGTGCTGGGTCTGAAATGAACCCCTTCATTGCCCAACTCTGTCGCAGTGACTGTCCAGGGCCCCGCTTTACTTCCGTCTAGGGCAAATTTGAAGTGCTTATCTTGAGGGAACTCATGGAAGGAAAGGAAGGTTTTGAGGCCTTTTTCTTAGCTTCCCGCAACGAGCAGATGTGGAGTGAATGCTTGTTCTAGAAGATCAGGGTAGAAGTAGCTGTAATGAATACTTGCCGCTGGTTTCTGTTGAGACAGCGAGGTGAACACACCATGTCTGGGAAGCTGGGGAGGCTGGTCTGGAGTGCCCCTCCCCCCCCAGCCCTCGCCATTCAATAAGTGAGGACATGACAGGAGCACACCCAGGCACTGCGTGATTGGTTCTGCCACAGGGAAGACAGGTGGGTTTCTGTTTAGAACTTCTGTTGACATCGATGTTTTTAGACATCTCACTGTGATGGATTTCCGTTCTTCTTTGATGGAAATGCTTCCGAATCCTATAAATTTTCCTTCTGGTTTATATAATTGGACAATAGCAGTTTCCCTTCCCTCCCTCACTGCCAACATAACTCATCTTACAAAGAGTGTCAACCTCCTGCTCAACAACCCCGGCCCCCACGCACACTGTTCAATGCTAATAGCCAGCCAACGGATTTCTCTACTGCCCAAGAGAAGCTTGTTTTGCCAGGCGTGGTGGGGCACGCCTTTAATCCCAGCACTTGGGAAGCAGAGGTAGGAGAATCGTCGTGAGTTCGAGGCCACCCTGAGGCTCCATAGTGAATTTCAGGTCAGCCTGGGCTAGAGTGAGACTCCTACCTCGAAAAATGAAAAAAAAAAAAAAAAAAAAGAGAAGCTTGTTTTGCAATATATATATATTTTTTCACACACACATACATGCATGCATGCATACATACATGTATACATACATACATATATATATGCATGTATATTTTTGGTTTTCGAGGTAGGTTCTCACTCTGGCCCAGACTGACCTGAACTTCACTATGTCATCTCAGGGTAGACTCGAACTCACAGCGATCCTCCTACCTCTGCCTCCCGAGTGCTGGGATTAAAGGCGTGCGCCATCACAAGGATGGGGAAATTCTGGTAGGCTCAACTGGCATACTCTCTGTCTGGGGTTGGGTGGGCTCTGAGGAGTCCAGTACCCAAACGTGATTTTTGCAGGCTGTACTGCATTTACCGCTGCAGTTATGGGCTTGTTATCTGATGTGTCTTGGGATGGGGGATGCTGCTTAGCTGACCTCAGCTGTCTTTAGCATGAGTCACGGCTAATTGGTCCGTTATCTCGGGTATCTCACAGGCTGGGAATCAGCTTTGTGGCCTTCCAGCCCGTAGCCTTCAGCTTGTCTGACTGAAGGTCTATCTGACTGTCCTAATTTGATCCCCAACCACCTCTCTCTGTCTCTAAGTGATGGTCTGTCCAGGGCTGCTAGTAGCGGTTTAGAAAGATGATTTCAGAACATTTTCCTGATTTCCTGTCACCTGCATATACACTCTTCTCACCCCTCCCCAAACCAGTTTCTAAGTAGCTAAATAATGTTATTGACTTACCCTGAAAAATAGACTGTAGAAACAAATCCTATGGTTAAAATAAATTTTTAATTATAAACTGGATCATACACAAAAAGTGAAGGAAATAGATGAGTCAAAAGAGGAACATAAAAATTACTTGCATTCTCACCACATAGCGCTCAGTCCTGGCAGCACGATCGTTGAGAGCTGAGTTTCCTGGGCACGTAAGTGTCTGAGTCCGTGCACTTGCCTCAGCTTACTTCCCTTTGGCAAAATGGGATGGACTCTTTTATTCTGCTTTCTTTTGCACTGAATGGAAATTTGTACATTAACATCTGTGTTTTTTCTATTTTTTTTTCACATTTTATTTGCAAGAAGAGAAAGAGAGAGAGAGAGAGGAAAGAGAATGGGCACACCAGGGCCTCCAGCCCCTGCAAACAAACTTCAGATGCATATGTCACCTTGTGCATCTGGCTTTATGTGGGTACTGGGGAATCAATCCTGGGTCCTTAGGTTTTGCAGGCAAGCATCTTAGCTGCTGCGCCATCTCTCCAGCCCAAGTTTTCTGTGCTTTTGAAAATTCTTTATAGGATCATTTTTTGTTGTTTGTTTGTTGTTCAAGGTAGGGTTTCACTCTAGCCTAGGCTGACTTGGAATTCACTATGAAGTCTCAGGGTGGCCTCAAACTCACGGCAATCCTCCTACCTCTGCCTCCCGAGTGCTAGGATTAAAGGCGTGCACCACCACACCTGGCTTTTTTTTTTTTTTTTTTTTTTTGAGATAGGGTCTTATGGAGCCCCAGCTCACCTCAAACTCCGTATAGCTGACAATGAATGCCCTTGAGCTCCAGATCCTCTTGCCTCCACCTCCTGAGTGCCAGGATTATAGGGGTGGGCCACCACCCCGGGTTTTAACGTGGTATGGATGACCAACCCCAGGGCTTCATGCATGGCAGGCAGCACTTTAACCAATGGGGCTACATCATCAGACACCCCCTCCCTATTGCTTGAGTCAGAGTATTGTTTATTTATTTATTAAGAGAGCCAGTACCAGGGCTTCCAGCTGCTGCAAACAAACTCCAGATACATGCAGTACCTTGTGCATCTGGCTTATGAGGGTACTGGGGAATCGAACCTAGGTCCTTAGGCTTCACAGGCAAGCACCGTATCTGCTAAGTCCTCTCTCCAGCCCTTGAGTCAGAGTCTCACGTAGCCAGTCTGGTCGTCAGCTCACTGAGTCTCTGAGGATGATCCTCCTGCGTCCATCTCCCAAGGGCTTAGGCTGCAGGGATGCACCATCACCCCCAGCTTAAAACACGCTTACTGGCCACATCTGAAAGTGGCCGCACCGTGAGGCAACTGGACTAATCACCGCTTTTCCATTTTCTTTGTTATGGTTCATCTGAACAGCTCTCCCATTAACTCCTTTGCAAAGGAATCTTTGGACATAGATCGTGGATTTTTTTTTTTTTTTCACTAGAATAAACCCCACAAGAGAGAAGTTTAGAGCCAATTGGTATGTTCATTCTTTTATTTATTTGAGAGAGAGAGGGAGATAGAGAATGGGTGCTCCAGGGCCTCCAGCCACTGCAAATGAACACCAGACACATGCGCCACCTTGTGCATCTGGCTTTATGTGGGTCCTGGGGAATCCAACCTGGGTCCTTTGTCTTTGCCGGCAAACACCTTAACTACTAAGCCACCTCTCAGCCCCTCTGTTCATTCTTATACTTGTATGACCACCTTACCTCCAGAGCCCTTGTGTTCCTTGACCCTCCTGCTAGTGGTGAATGTAGGGAGGTGTCCGTTTCCCCGGGCCCGTGTCCCATTACTCCATGCCTAAATCCCTGGGCAGCCTTTCAACAGATGACAAGTGTCCACTGAGCCGGGCATGGTGGTGCACGCCTTTAATCCCAGCACTTGGGAGGCAGAGGTGGGAGGATCACCATGCGTTCGAGGCCACCCTGAGACTCATTAGTGAATTCAAGGTCATCCTGGGCTAGAGTGAGACCCTACATCAAAAAAAAAATATATATATTTAAAAAAAAAAAGTGAGCTGGAGAGATGGCTTAGCGGTTAAGCGCTTGCCTGTGAAGCCTAAGGACCCCAGTTCGAGGCTCGATTCCCCAGGACCCACGTTAGCCAGATGCACAAGGGGGCGCACGCGTCTGGAGTTCGTTTGCAGAGGCTGGAAGCCCTGGCGCGCCTATTCTCTCTCTCTCCCTCTATCTGTCTTTCTCTCTGTGTCTGTCGCTCTCAAATAAATAAATAAATAATAAAAAAAAAAAAACAAGAAAAGTGTCCACTTGTTCTTCTGCGCCTCTTCCGTCACCATGAGACCAACATTTATTTTGTCATGTGTTTGGGCCACTGCTGGCAAGCTTTTGTAGACTGTCTCTCGGCTGCCAGATTGCTAATGCGTGACAAAAGCTCTGTGTTAATTAAGCTTGCTCGCAGCCCTAAGCCCTAGAAAGCCTTTCACAAAACAAAACACTGTAAAGGCTGGAGTTTTTTTGTTAATACCACTTATCTCCTCTAAGCGAGATAGGAGGATTGCAGGAGGATGGAGGGCACCACGCGCCACTCAGCCGGTAGAGGTAGCTGTTGCCTCGACTAGCTCCCAGTCTCTCCGCCTTCAGCCTTGAAGACAGAAAAGAAATCAGCACGTGCAGTATTTTTAACAACCGGATTTATTTTAAAAAGAACTCATGATTTTGTGGTTTTAAAAAACTGCTTATTTTGTGCCCCCTTATGTTTGAATATAAAGCTCTCTGCGCATATTAGTAAGAGCCACTATATGAAATTTATTATTAATCATCTATTTTTAGGCATGAAGCTTTGCTGTATTATGTGTTAGCAGCAGAAACTGGAATTGAAGTGTCACAGACAAATTTAGCTCACATCTGCGAGGAGAGGCCAGTATGTAATGTATTCTTCTCCCAATAGAAGCGCTAAGATTAAGAATAATGAATTTAGTTTTATGGGGCGGGGGGCAGAATTAGTCACTGGACAGAAATATTAATGAATTAACTTTCTTCCCCTTTTACCTCCTAGGATCTGGCTGAGAGATACTTGGGCGTTAATTGTGTTTGGAGATACTATAATTTCTCTGTTTATCAAATCGATGCCCCTTCATTTGGTATGTATAGAAAAACCGGTGCATTGGAGGTTTTTAATCTTTTCTAACAGGGAACATCTAACAGCTTTGTATGGAGTGTGATATTTCTAAACAATTAGGAAAGAAGGTGAAAAATCTCTGCAATTAAAGCCGAGTCTGAACTGCTGACAGCCTCCTACCATGTACTTCCCTTTGCCTTGTCCCATGATGTGCTGGGAGCCATCTCCCAAACAAAGTGGCTCAAAACAGAGCTCTGTTAAGGTCGGATTCCCTGAGTGGGCCATTCGTCCTTCTGATTTCAAATAGGCTTCCGGTCCCCCTGCTTTGTTCCCTTTAGCATGGTGCAGCCTAAAGGAACTTCTTTAGCCAGGAGCCTTTGCCAGTGGAAGGGACTCTTGGAAGATGGAATTGTGGGAGGAGGGGAGGAGCCTAGCTATACTATCTCTCTGCTTTGAGTCCTGTTTCTGGCAGCAGCTGCCCTACTGTGTTCTAACACTCATCAGGTCAGCTCTCCCAGGCCCCGGAGGCTCTGAAAATGCCACAGCCATCCTCTGACACAACCCTTCCCCATCTTAGGGATGACAGTAATTTCCTATAGGTTCCCATTTGCCCTTTCAGCTCTTCCAACGCAATCACCCCCTTCCTCATAGTGAAATCCCCCTGTGGAGCCACAAGAAATGGATTCTGGTTTTCTGCTTGGATGTTGATCTCTACACTCCTAAGTAAATTGAGCACATGGCTGAAACAAAGTTAAAAAGATTCAGGGCCCGTGAACCTCTGGAAATAACGTAGCAGATGTGACATAGTCAAAGACAAGCTTGGCTATGAGCTTGTCACCACAGATTCCCTCAAGCAGACCTGTACAAGGAAGCCTCCAGAGAAACCAGCCATGTGTAGAGATGGGCGAGCTCAGAGCTTAATCTTCTACCAGGGAAACATGAAGATGTTCTGTATGCATATAGTAATGGAGATACTCTGGTGAGGGTGTGGAGCAAGGATGTAATACGTTGGTCTAAAAACAGACCAGTTGACAGGTGAATGTGTGTTTTGTGTTCTACAGCATATTTGAAAATGGGAGACCTTTATTATTATGGACACCAGAACCAGTCCCAAGACCTTGAGCTGTCTGTGCAGATGTATGCCCAAGCAGCCCTGGACGGAGACTCCCAGGTAAGCCACAGAAACCAGCTGTCAGGATCCAGGACAGAGCTTCCAATGCCCACTCTCATTGCTCCCAACAGTTCTGAGGAAACCTCCGCTGAGCACTGGGTGGTGCTCCCCACACCTTTCTCCCACCAATTCCAGATGAATGAGGTTCTTACATTCATTCCAGAGTCAGAAAATCACACCCAGGTAATGAATTATCAAAGGCTAGATAACTGATAGTGAGCCAAGCCACCAGAGTCGAAACCTGGTCTCTGGCTGGGGACCAGAAGGTGTTTCTACCAGATTCCATCCAACTAACTCATAAGGCAGAGACTTCCAGGTAGCAGTTTACATTGCACTTGAGCTAGGATCTAAGTGACAGGACCTGCTTCTCAGTGACCTTTCCAGAAACTTCTTATTTTGCTATAATTTTAGACTTCTAGAAAAGTTGTAAGAGGAACCCAGAAAGTTCCTAGGCACCATCATTCCACTTCCTTTAATGTTAATATCTTAAACAACCTTGGCGCTGTCAAATGAGGAAAGGGACATTGGGGCAGAATCATTGCCTCTACTTTGTTGTGATTTCAGTTTTCCACAGTGTCCTTTTTCTATTCTGGGGTCCTGTGCAGGGTCCCACATGACATTTGTCACCTGTCTTTCCAGACATCTGTAACTTGCAACAGTTCCGTAGTCTTTCCTTGTCTTCATGAACTTGATACTTTCAGAGATCACTGGTTGAGTATTTTGTAGAAGGTCCCTTGTCTCTTGGGCTGTCTGAATACACTGAGGTTAAGTATTTAGTGCAAGAATGCGACAAGAGTGCTGGGCAAGGTGGTGCACATCTGTAATCCCAGCAATGGGGAGACCAAGAACAGAGTATTGTTACCTTGTCTCAACAAAAAGAAGAAAGAAAGAAAGAAAGAAAGAAAGAAAGAAAGAAAGAAAGAAAGAAAGAAAGAAAGAAAGAAAGAAAGCGGGGGAGGGGGCAGGATTGTTGGTGTAGATAGTACAGTTGATAAAGATTGTGCCTCATAAGGATGACCACCTGAGTTCAATCCCGAGGCAGAGACAGGAGGATCCCTGGGGCTGCTGGTCAACCAATCTAGCCAAATCGGTAAGCTCTGGACCAATGAGATCATGCCTCAAAGGAGTTGGACAGAATTCCTGAGGATAAAACCCAAAATTTCCTCTGGCTTCCACCCACATGAACGATCACACACAGACGTGAAGGCGGGGAGGGACAGACACTACAGACGTGACGTCTCTCTGAGCATCATATCAGGAGCGCATGAGGTTGGAAATCCCCACCCCCGGCAAGCTGACTTTACCTACCTGGTGCAGGTGGTTTCTGTACGGCTAATCCTTTTGTCTTGTCCAAGTTATCAAATATCTTGGAAAGATAATTTGTAACTCTGCAAACATCTTGCTTGTCCTCAAAAGTTTGCCCAGGAATTCTAACAGATCTTGCCTGCAATGGTTATTAGTGTGGTATTCCAATGACCATTCTTTCCATACCCGCTCTCCGTTTGCTAACTGAAGTCATGTGAGGATCTCTGAGTCTTTTTCATGGGGGAGGTTGGAACTGTTGTTACCTGCTTGTGTGTTTTGGAATCTGATCATAGAGCAAAACCTGGAAACAGCTTCATCACTCCCTCATTCTCTATCCCTCCCATTCCCTCCCTCAATCCCTTCTTCCTTCCCTTCTTCCTTCCCTCCAACTTCCTCTCTCTTCCATTTTTATAGAGTCAGGTGGTATCTTTCATCATTTAAAATTAGGCCTGGAGGGCTGGAGAGATGGCTTAGCAGTTAAGGCACTTCCCTGCAAAGTTAAGGACCCAGGTTCTATTCTCTAGAATGCACATAAGTCAGATGCACAAGGTAGCACACACTTCTAGAGTTTGTTTGCAGTGGCTAGAGGCCTTGGAGTGCTCATTCTCCCTCGCTCTATCTGCCTTCCTCTCTCTCTCTCTCTCTCTCTCTCTCTCTCTCTCTCTCTCTCTCAAATAAATAAGTAAATAAATAAAATATTTTTAAAAAATAGCTGGGTGTGGTGGCGTACATCTTTAATCCTAGCTCCTGGGAGGCAGAGGTAGGAGGATTGCCATGGGTTCGAGGCCACCCTGAGACTCCATAGTGAATTCCAGGTCAGCCTGCACTAGAGCGAGACCATACCTCAAAATAAATAAATAAAAATAAAATTAGGCCTGGATGAGCTGGAGAGATGGCTTAGTGGATAAGGTACTTGCCTGCAAAGCCTAAGGATTTGTTTATTGATTTATAGGAGGATCATTCTTTTTTTTTTTTTTGTCTTTTGTTTTTTGTTTTTCGAGGTAGGGTTTCACTCTAGCCCAGGCTGACCTGGAATTCACTATGGAGTCTCAGGGTGGCCTCGAACTCACGGCAATCTTTCTACCTCTGCCTCCTGAGTGCTGGGATTAAAGGCGTGCGTCACCATGCCTGGTTTAGAAGGATCAATTCTTTAGGTCCCACATAAGCCAGATGCACAAGGTAGCACATGCACCTGGAGTTTGTTTACAGTGGCTAAAGGCCCTGGCATGCCCATTTTCCCTCTCTCCCTTTCTCTCTTTCCCCTTCTCTCTGTCTCAAATTTAAAAAAAATAAAATTAGGCCTGGATAATTTGGTTTTCAAATTTGATTTTTTTTTTTTAAGAAAGGCAATGTTTACAAAGAAAAGCAACAAAAGATAAACTTAAAAGACAAGAAGAGCTGGGCACGGTGGCGCATGCCTTTATTCCCAGCACTCGGGAGGCAGAGGTAGGAGGATCATTGCGAGTTCAAGGCCAGCCTGAGACTACATAGTAAATTCCTTGTCAGCCTGGGCTACAGCGAGACCTTATCTCAAGAAAACAAAGCACAAACAAAAGGCAAGAAGAAATCCAAGAATGCACGTGCAGTTTCGTGGCCAGGTCTATGTCTGTTCATGTTCCCTTCCAGTCCCTGCCCACCAGCTCCTGGGCGAGCACTGCCTCTGGCAGACTTGCCGCTCTGGAGATCCGTCTTCCCACTAAACTGAAGCACTGGGTGCGACTTACTGCATTGCCAATGGTGAATCTTATTCTTCTGTTTGCTAACTTATTTATTGATCAACATGTATTTACAGTATATTTACAGTGGTAAATAAAGTCAGGACTATGGAGTGGGGACGTAAGGTGAAGAAACAATATTCCTGCCTTTGTGAAATTTATAGTCTGTGGAGGAAGAGTTGGAGGGTGATTGCTGTTGTGCTACAAGGAACACTTAAGGTCTCCTGCTTTCCTCTTCATTTGAATAACTTAGCTGTATTCTAAGAGAATGTGGCTTAGTCACTCTCAGTGGTTTTATGACTATAAGATAGTATAATGCTATTCTCTTTTCTGAAAGGATTTTCCAGCTACTACCTTAGCCACAGGAGAGGATAACAGAGTCCTGTAGCCCGGGGTGACTGGATTCTGCTGAATAACTGCTAGCTGATACTTCCTTATTGCTTCGAATTCCTTTTGTGGACTTTCTAGTGAGGAAGAAGACTTGATACATCTGTACTCACTGATGACAAGCTAATCTTTATATTTTATGCAAACCACCTATTCTTATTCTTTGCCTGATTATCTACTGGAACTTTGATATTTTTAAAAATTAAGTCATAATTAGTTCCAAATATATCTGTCTGGTGAACTTTAATGAACCTTAAGTAAGGGCATTGCATACAAATGCTCCCTCGCCTATGGCTCACTCAGTTTGATCTTATTTTTTTGTTGATCAGAACATTCAAAAATTTTATAGCAATCTTTTCTCTTCTCTTGTTCTGATGAATATGCATGTGTGTCTTTAAAATACTTGATGCAGCCAGGCATGGTGGTATATGCCCTTAATCCCAGCACTTGAGAGGCAGAGGTAGGAGGATCTCTATGAGTTTGAGGCCAGCCTGAGACTACATAGTGAAGTCCAGGTCAGCCTGGGCTAGAGTGAGACTCTACCTCATTAAAGAAACAAAAAACATACTTCATGCTTTGGGGCTGGGGATGATCCAAGAAGCTAAATTGCTTGCAAAGCATGCTGGATCAGTTTTGATTCCCAGGTTTCATGAAAAGCCAGATGCGCAAAGTAGATCATAGTTCTGGAGTTCACTTACAGCAGCAAGAGACCCTGGCACACCCAAGCTGTCTCTCATAAATGATAGACAGACAGACAGATAGAAGGATAGATAGATAGATAGTTTGCTTAAACAACAACAACAACAAAAAGACAGTTCATGCTCTGCTTAGAAGCTAGCTGAGCGGAAACTCTGGGTCCTGCCTGCTTCCATTTCAACCTCAGCTCTGCCACTTTCCAGCTGGGTGATCTTGAGCAAGTCTCTTAACTCCTCTGGGCCTTAGTTTCTTAATCCATAAAACCAGGGAGGATAATAGTACCAATCTTGATTCGTTGTTCCTTTTTACATTTTTATTTGTTAGAGACAGAGATAGGGGGAATGTGCCAGAGCCTCTTGCTGCAGGAAATAAACTCTAGGCACATGTTCCACGTTCTGTGTCTGGCTGTACGTGGGTGCTGGGGAACCAAACCTGGGCTAGTACGCTTGGCAAGCATGCGCCTTTAACCACTGAGCCTTCTCCCCAGCCTTGATTCATTGTTATGAGAACATGGCCTCATATCAAGCAGAAACTCACTCTTGTGCTACTGTTCTGATGATCCTGGCTCCACATGCCACAGTGAGCCCTGATATGTACAATCTGGTGGATGTTCATTTCAGGTAGCCCCTGGAAGACAAGTTAGGGGAGAGGTGATAAATCACTAAAACTTGACCAGGAGGGGCTAGGGCAATGTCTCAATGGGTAAAATTCTTGCTGTGCAAACACGAAGATCTGAAGTCAGATCCCCAAAACCCGTGTAAAAAATTGGGTGCAGCTGCACATGCCTATAATCTCAGCACTGGGGCGGTAAAGACAGGAGGATCCCTTGGGCTTCCTAGATAGCTAGTCTAGGTGAATTGATGAGTTCCAGATTCATTGAGATTTTGTCTCAAATTATAAGGCTGGGGAAGATGGCTTAGCTATTAAGGTGCTTGCCCGCAAAGCCGAAGGACCCTGGTTCAATTCCCCAGGACCCACGTAAGCCAGATGCACAAGGTGGCACATGCATCTGGAGTTCATTTGCAGGCTAGAGGCCCTGGTGTGCCCATTCTCTTTCTACCTCTTTCTCTCTATCTCAAATAAATAAATAAATAAAATATATTTTAAAAAAAAGGAAGGAAGAAAGAAAACAACATATATATACATATACATATACATATACACATATACACATATACACACACATATATATATATATGAATTCCAGGTCAGCCTTGGCTAGAGCAAGACCCTACCTCAAAAAAAACAAGCAAACAAACAAAGTATAAGGTAGAGAGTAATTGAAGAAGATGCCCAGTGTCAACTTCTGGCCTACACACACACGCACTCATCCCCCCCCCCCACATAAATGTTTGCCCACACATATATGAACACACATATACCACAC
Organism: Jaculus jaculus; assembly: GCF_020740685.1. Classification (NCBI taxonomy): domain Eukaryota; kingdom Metazoa; phylum Chordata; class Mammalia; order Rodentia; family Dipodidae; genus Jaculus; species Jaculus jaculus. The sequence goes on from NC_059112.1 coordinate 39,074,363, forward strand.
CTAAAGCCCAAAAGAGTGCCCCAAATCAAACAATAAACAAAAACATGACCATGAAGTCTACGAAAGGCAGCACCTAGTCTCCTTTGTGACTCTCAAATGGTGAGTGCCACTTCATCTAAGGGAGGCATGTTAGGGAAAGTGTACAAGGAAGAGCTTGGAAAATGCCCCACGGTGGAGATTGTTATGAAAGGCATCATGGGAGGTTTTCCACACGGACATAGGCCATCTAAGCCCATGCCCATAGGTTATCCTTCAGTTCACCAGGTCTCTGAGAGGTTGATGGTGACTGAAGGTATAGCCTGGAAATGATGGCCATTGCCACTGTGTTCTGTTTTGTTGACTATGCAAGGATTCACTTTCCTTGAGTTCTGTATGAGAGCAGGAGACAGAAAGGGTAGATGTCTTTCCTGGCATCTGAGCAGATGGGGTACAGCATTCTTTGAGAGCCTCCCCACTCGACTGCAAATAAATTTCTCAGACGCTCAACCATGTGGCTCTGGCAACACAAAAGAAAATGTGGAGGTTGTAAAAGTTTACGTGGTGATGAAGGGTATGTGCCTGGGTTTTATTCCAAGTTGATAACTGTGTGTGTGACTTGATTTTAGGGATTTTTTAACCTGGCTCTGCTGATTGAGGAAGGCACCATTGTCCCACACCACATTTTGGATTTCTTGGAAATTGACCCAACCCTGCATTCCAGCAATATCTCCATACTCCGGGAGCTGTATGAAAGGTAGTTCAGAGCCACTCCAACTCAGTGGCGACTGGGGGACCCAAATGGATGCCGTTTGCCCTTGGGTTCAAGTTAGCTTCTCCCTGGATTTTGTGATGCCAAGTATTAGAGAAAGGCTCCAAGGGTTACTGCTTATAGAGCCCTCAGCCAAACCCAAATGCATCTGCCCTTTCTAGTATCTGAGGTTTCCAATATATAATATGCTTGATTTGAAGTTCAAGTGCTGACCAAGGTTTTCCATGAGAGTGGAAAAAAAAAAAAAAACCCACACATCTGATTAGCTTTTCTGAAAGATAAGGAGTCCTTCCTACACCTGGACTTTGGACATTCAGACAGAACTACCGCCTGGGCAGGGCTTGTACTCAGGGTCTTCCTTCAGCATGAGGGACCCCAGTGAGATTTTTGCTAGGAGCTCAGAATGCCGGGTTCCAGCTGGTTTCCGTCTTGGCATCTCCTCCCGAGGGTGTTGGTGGACACAAAAGCAGACATATAAGTGTGAGGGTCTGAAAGGCCAGCTGTGGCTGGTGCCACCAAAGCCAGCTGACACCCGGCTGCTGTGGGCTTCGTCTGCAGGTGCTGGAGGTACAGCAACGAGGACTCCCTCAGCCCCTGCTCCCTGGGCTGGCTCTACCTGCACCTGCGGCTTATCTGGGGCGCTGTCCTGCACTCTGCCCTGGTAGGTATCATCTCCCAGCCCTGCCCCAGGGGCCCCTGCCCTTTGCCAGTCATCTGACACGCTCTCCGGATGTCTGCAGATCTACTTTCTGGGAACCTTCCTGCTGTCTGTGTTGATCGCCTGGGCGGTGCAGCGTTTCCAGCTTGCCTCAGGTAAAGATTGGTCTAGAGCCAGGGCAAGAGGGAGAGGTAGCGGTTCCTCGTCCCTTGCAGTGAGTGACACACCCTCTCCTCACGTCCTTGGTTATGCTTCCTCTCTCGTCCTGCACAGTGTGGGAAGGGTCCCCTCCCAGTTCATCATGATCCCTGGTGGCTAGAGGGCACAGATGGTTATATTTCCCCAAGAATTTTTTTGAAAATACATCATCTACCCAAACTCCCCCTTACATACTTGAAAACATAGTCCTGAACCCTGTGTCAAATAATGAAAGGAATGAAAGTAAACAAGCACTCAAAATGAAAACGAATAAACATACCTGGCCCGCAGGAGTCACCAAGGAAGACAGGCCACCTTTGTGCCACAAGTCACACACATCTGAGCTGGCTCTGGGGAGTAGTTAAAGAGATAGATGCCTGCATCTCTTCTGCGGGCTAACACTCGTCAGCTGTGTGACTTAGGCCAAGTTATTCAACCTCTCGGATTTCCCAACTTCTCATCAATCAAATGAGATTGTAGCAGCTATTTCTCAGGGATATAAAACGGGGAAAAAAGTTTAAGTGAAAAAAAAAAAAACTGTATAGAAATGGCAATTGTGGGCTGGAGAGATGGCTTAGCAGTTAAGGTGCTTGCCTGCAAAGCCAAAGGACCTCAGTTTGATTCCCCGGGACCCACATAAGCCAGATGCACAAGGTGGCATTTGTATGTGTCTGGAGTTCGTTTGCAGTGGCTGGAAGCCCTGGTGCGCCCATTCTCTCTCTCTGCCTCTTTCCCTCTCGCAAATAAATAAAAATAAAATATTTGAAAAGTAATTAAAGAAAAAGAGAAGAAAGGGCAATTGTAGTTTAATATATCAGCTATTCCACTTATCTGACAATGCTGAAACCCTCTCCATTGTGTGTGTCTACCCTGAGTTAGAGGAAGGCCTTAATGCTGTCTTTCAGGACTCACACTTTGTAGACACAAGCCTACGGACTCTTGGGAAAAAATTCAAATTGGCATCCCCTTGAATGGCAACAGGAGGATGGACTAACTCCCAAAGGCCACCAGAGTCCCTTACAAGTGGACACATGAGGGGACAGGCCAGCAGTTGAGTGTGGTCATGGCCATTATTTGTGTGGAGCTAATGAAAGATGAAAGGAGTGCTTCCCACTTCCCTTCCTTCGGCAAGGAGGAGTCTCTGGTTGTGAGATGGAGTCACCTTCCTCTCACTCACCCAAGGGAGTTGGCGGCTGCCATCTACACTGAGCCCTTCCAGGCTGGAGGCCGGTCCTCCGCCGCCTCCTACGTCTCTCCCGGGCACATTCTGTTCTGGCCCTGAGCTGGTTGCCAGGTACAGCGCATTCATTTTGCATCTTGTCAGTGTTTTCCATTTCAAATTATCTTTGTCGTTCGCACTCCGTGGCGATATTGTTATGATTATTACGAATGCAGTTCCGTTAGAGTTGCTGAAAATTGACTTGATGATGTTATGCCAGCTGGTAGCCATGAAAATTCATGGGCGGTGGAAGCGCTTTCATCAGAAGTTGGCTTTTTCCTGTCTTCACATCTTCATTATCTGTTTCCCCACAGTCGTCTTGCCTCCCTGTCCCTCCTGCCTTTCATATATTTTCCCCTTCCTATCTCTCCTGGATTCATTCTTCCACACAGCCTCCTAAATTTTACAAAAATCCCCCTCCGTCCTCCTGACCAGCCCCTACAGAAAGTTATGACTAGATAGGATCTTAAAAATAACTTAGGCCAGGCGTGGTGGCGCACACCTTTAATCCCAGCACTCGGGAGGCAGAGGTGGGAGGATCGCCATGAGTTCAAGGCCACCCTGAGACTACAGAGTTAATTCCAGGTCAGCCTGGACCAGAGTGAGACCCTACCTCAAAAAACCAAAAAAAAAAAAAAAAAAAAACCACTTAATTCTCTGTTTTTTCATTTCACAGACAAGGAAACTAAGGCTAGCAGGGGAAGTGTTGCAGTCAGGTTCGCATTGCTGGTAGAAATCACCCAACCAAGAGCAGCTTGTGGGAAAAAGGGATTTATTTTGGCTTACAGACTCGAGGGGAAGCTCCATGATGGCAGGGAAAATGATGGCAGGAGCAGAGGGTGGACATCACCCCCTGGGCAACATAAAGTGGACAACAGCAACAGGAGAGTGTGTCAGACACTGGCAAGGGGAAGCTGACTATAACACCCATAAGCCCGCCCGCCCCCGACAATACACTGGCTCGAGGAGGTGTTAATTCCCAAATCTCCATCAGCTGGGAACCCAGCATTCAGAGCATCTAGGTTTATGGGAGACACCTGAATCACACCACCATGCCAAGTAAGGAAAAAAGGCCAGGAAAGGATGTAGGGGACAGAACTTTAAACTTGCTTTCAGAACTTTGGGTGTCTTAGCATGTGGCTGTTGAACGTCCCACACCTTTTCTCCCCACACATTACAAATATTTATGAAAGGTTTTAGTAGCTTTGAATAAATTTCATAACATTAATCTAGCCCAACACATACTTGCCTTAACAGCAGTATAAGGGGAAAGTAAAAGAACAAATTATAGCCAGGCATGGTGGTGCACACCTTTAATCCCAGCACTCGGGAGGCAGAGATAGGAGGATTGCTGTGAGTTCAAGACCACCCTGAGACTACATTGTGAATTCCAGGTCAGCCTGGTCTAGAATGTGACCCTACCTCAAAAAACCAAAAAACAAACAAACAAGCAAACAAAAAAACCCAAAACAAAAAAAGAACAAATTATAGCAAATAATATGTTTCCATATGTATGTTCTAGTTCAGTGTTTCTTCATTTTAACGTGCACACGAAGCATGTAGGGACCATAGTCAGTGAGCCTGGTTATTTCTTTTTTTTTTTTAATTAAATTTTTTTTTTAATTTTTATTTATTTGAGAGCGACAGACACAGAGAGAAAGATAGAGGGAGAGAGAGAATGGGCGCGCCAGGGCTTCCAGCCTCTGCAAACGAACTCCAGACGCGTGCGCCCCCATGTGCATCTGGCTAACGTGGGACCTGGGGAACCGAGCCTCGAACCGGGGTCCTTAGGCTTCACAGGCAAGTGCTTAACCGCTAAGCCATCTCTCCAGCCCAAACCTGGTTATTTCTAACAAGATTCCAGGTAATACCCATGTAGTCATCATATAGAACATGCTTGGACCAAGAAAAGCAGAATAAATTGAAAAGGCTATTGGGGCGTCGTGGCGCACGCCTTTAATCCCAGCACTTGGAGAGGCAGAGGTAGGAGGACTGCCATGAGTTCGAGGCCACCCTGAGACCACATAGTGAATTCCAGGTCAGCCTGAGCTACAGTAAGACCCTACCTTGAAAAAGACAAACCACAACAAGAAAGGCTCACACTGACAGAATGTACCTGCCAATCAGTTGTTTTTCAGAATTAATTATTTATCAGCAAGCTTTTCAGTTGCGATACTGAAGCCCCTGTTGTGTTCAGCATAACTAACCTTGTCTCCCCCGAGGTTATGGTTGTGATACACAGCAACATGCCAAGGCGTCGGCCATGTGAACTGGTTCTTCGGGGCAGAGCAGGGCAGGATTTAGGAATCGCCAGCAGTGGAGGGGTCAGGCTGCCAAGATTCTTGCTTTGTCACTAGCTCATGGCAAGGTCGAGCAAGGAAGAAGCCCACCTGTGCCTCAGTTTCCTCTTCCATAAAACAGTAGAAATAGTAGCACACCTGTTTCTTACTGTAGTTGAGAAGACCAAACAAGATGGTGTACAGCGTTTAGAACTCCACCAAGATGGAGGAGTGAGGCATTTTACCTGCAATTAGCCAGTGCAGCCACCAGGGGACGCCTTAACTTAAACTCGCCTCATTTATCTCAGTGAGGATTTGCCAGAGCCTAACACGCTTTTCTGCCCTGTTCACTGTAAAACATGACTCTTCAAAAGCACAAAGGTGCCGACTGTTCCATCAAAAGTACCAAGATATGGTATAGATATCAACTCTCTCAGCAGGACATGGCCTTTAATCCCAGCACTCGGAAAGTAGAGGTAGGAGGATAGCATTGAGTTCGAGGCCACTCAGAGACTATGTAGTGAATTCCAAGTCAGTTCCATCCCTAATAAGGTCATTGCTTCCAAAAGTAATTCGAGGTCCCTGGGTCCTAGGTGGCCCTAGGGTCACTTGATTAACACAGGTCTGAAAGCAAAGCCTCTGTTACCTCATGCCCACTCTGTCACTCCAGGTCTGTTGGATATTCAGTTTAGAGGTCACCCTAATGAATGCCATTCCCGTCTCCCCACTCCCAGGAGTCGACCTGTCTCCAGTCGTTCATGGGAAAGGCTGAGACCCTGTGCACCCTGTCTCCCTCTTGGACTGCCAAGGATACCAAGCACATTACCTTAGTGGAACAGTCTTTCAAAACCCCAAAATCCTAAAGCCTGTCCACCTCTGCCTGCCACAAGCCCCCCTCCAACAACAGCAACTAAAGCCTGCTGACTGCCTGAAGGGAAGTGAAGGAAAAATTGGGAGAGAAAGCAGAGATACCATTCAAAGCAGGAGCCCTCCCTAGCCATGAGTGAGCAGCCTTAATTTGAAACTGCAGAAGCTGGAAGCTTCCAAAATCATAAGGGCTCCAAACTGAATTTTTTTTTAATTTTTAATTTATTTATTTGAGAGCAACAGACACAGAAAGACAGATAGAGGGAGAGAGAGAGAATGGGCGTGCCAGGGCTTCCAGCCTCTGGAAACGAACTCCAGACGCGTGCGCCCCCTTGTGCATCTGGCTAACGTGGGACCTGGGGAACCGAGCCTCGAACTGGGGTCCTTAGGCTTCACAGGCAAGTGCTTAACTGCTAAGCCATCTCTCCAGCCCTCCAAACTGAAATTTTGAGCATTAACCTCAAGTGGAAAATTCTGCCCCTAAATGTCACGTGACAGGTTGACGTCAAAACATGAGTGCAGCTGGGTACAGTCTCCCACACCTTTAATCCCAGCACTCAGGAGGCAGAGGTAGGAGGATCGCTGTGAGTTTGAGGCCAGCCTGAGACTACATAGTGAATTCCAGGTCAGCCTGGGCTGGAGAGCAAGAAGCCTACCTCAAAAACACAAAACAACAACAACAACAAAAAAGAAACAAAGAAAACACCACCCACCCACCACCACCCCCAAAATGGACACATTATCTTTCAAGCCATGAAGATAAGGTGTACATATGAATCATAAGTGAATTTCACATTTAGATTCGAGTCCCATCCTCAAGATATCTGATTATGAGCAGGCGTGGTGGTGCACGCCTTTAATCCCAGCACTTGGGAGGCAGAGATAGGAGGATCGTCATGAATTTGAGGCGATCCTGAAGCTTCATAGTGAGTCCCAGGTCTGCCTGGGCTAGCGTGAAACCCTACCTCAAAAAAAAAAAAAAAAAAAAGATATCTGATTATGTGTATTCCAATGCCCCCATCCTAAACCAGAATTCCAAAGCCCTTCTGGTCTCAGCCATTTTAGATAAGGAATCCTTCACCTGCAGAAGGACTGCACACTTTCTGTCTAAGGGATGCACAATACAGGGCCAGGTGTGCAGAGCCTCCAGCTCCTAGTACAGCTAGATGGCTGGGCCCATGCCAGCCTATTCACTGTTCTCCCCATTCATGCCCACTCACCCTTTCAGACAGTGGTTAGCATAGGTCCTTTTAAAACGAGTAAAATGATAGCAGCAAGATTAATTAAGCCTTTCCTGCTTTGTTCCTGTCCTCTACATTTCCAGCTAATGAGATTTCTGCCAAAACACAATGAAATGTCACCAAGTGGTGCGCAGGAAGAAAGCAATAGCCTTGAAGTCAGAGATTCCATGGCAAGGGCCTGTCTCCCCTATCCCGTTACTCTTGGCTCTCACTGGTACCTCCACAGAGAAGAAGCATCCCATAGCTGCGCTGGGCTCTGCTGGCTTCCCTCCACTTCTAATTCATACACAGCACAAGGTGCCCGTGGCTTCCCTCTTACTCATGCTTGCCAGTGGCCTGCTGGGTCAGAGTTAGCCCATTGTATGGCATGGGCAGGCAGGGGCACACAATGACTTTCAACAGGGGTCTTTTCTGTAAAGCACCAGATAACAGACACTTTGGGGTCATCTCTGTAATGACTGTACCATGTCCCCGGGGCTCAGAAGCTGCCCTGGTGGCTGGGTTTCCATTAGAGAGAGAGAGAGAGAGAGAGAGAGAGAAAGAGAGAGAGAGAGAGGGAGGGAGAGAGATTTGAATTTCAAATACTTTTCACATATTATGAAATCCCACTCTTGTTTGGATTTTGTTTTCCCATTTAAAAATGTAGAAACTCGGCCTGGGGAAATAGCTTAGTTGTTAAAGCATTTGTCTGTGAAGCCTAAAGACCCTGGTTCAATTCCCCAGGACCCATGTAAGCCGGATGCACAAAGGGTGTAAGTGTCTGGAGTTTGTTTGCAGTGGCTGGAGGCTCTGGTGCACCCATTCTCGCTTTCTCTCTGCCTCTTCCCCCAACCCTCATCTCGCTCTCTCTAAAATAAATAAATAAAATAAAGGCATAAGCTACCATTCCTGCCTTTACAAAAAGGATGTAGGGCTAGAGAGATGGCTTAGCAGTTAAGGCATTTGCCTGCAAAGCCTAAGGACCCAGGTTCGATTCCCTAGGACCCGTGTAAGCCAGATGCATAAGGTGGCCCATGCGTCTGGAATTCATTTGCAGTGGCTACAACCCCTGGCATGCCCATTCTCTTTGTGTCTGTCTCTCTTCTCTCTCTCTCTCTCTCTCTCTCCTTGCAAATAAATAAATAAAATAAAGAATGTAAAAACTGTTCTTAGGTCTGAGCCATACAGAAACACGAGGTGGCTACCTGCGGCCCTTGGTCCTTAGTGTGTACAGACTTACTAATGTACAGAAAACAGCCCCCAAGGCAGCAAGGAATTCCCAACTCACTTCTCTTTGGCTCTGGAATACACTTTGTAATTTTTAAACAGCGTGATAACTTTCGTGGATACCTTGATTCTAGTCCAGTAATAAAATCAGCACACATTCCAGGTGAGCAGAGACAAACAGGTCACTCGAAAATTAAGACATGCCATGGTGGGGGGTGCATTTTGGCAGTGATTAAAAGTCCACAGAAGGGAGGCCATCCTCTCAGGGGTAATAATAAACTTACTGCAGGGACAGAGAGCGCTTTGACTGTGCTCCCGCCAGAAGGCTTAAATGGCAGCAGTGCTAATTAGACATTCCTTTCACATTTACACATTGGCACTTTTTGTTTTAATCGGAAAACTGATTGTTGATTTATCTTGTTGCCATGGTGATTTAAACATTCCCTGTGCTTACCTTAGTGTTATATTAACTTTCACAGAGATCATGAGAAAGATCCTGAGGTCAAGGGGTGGGACACAGACCCCCATCTGCTCCAAGCCCCTTAGTTCACAAGGGAAGACACCAAGACACATGGGATTCTAGCTAGCACTTTGAAACTGAAACAACCATGAATCAGCATCTAGCCTAAGGAGAATTGATGGCAGTTAGATGAGGCTTGCCGAGACCAGGTCTGACTGCAGAGCAGTGATCTTTGTACCTCATCACAAGGTCACCAGCCACAGTGATGGCTTTAATGACCCTAGCAATATCCCATTACACCACAACAACACAGAGTGTCCCCAATCCACACAATGTAGGTGTTAGATAGAAGGGACCCTAAAAAGTTTGAGATGGGGAGGTAATATGATGGAGAATGGAATTTCAAAGGGGAAAGTGTCGGGGGAAAGGGAGGGAATTACCACGGATATTTTTTTATAATCATGGAAAATGTTAATAAAAATTAAAAAATAAAATAAAAATAAATAAACAAAGTCCTGTGTGTTCAGGTAGGAAAGTCAAGCTTCTTGGAGACCCATGCTCCAACTTCCTGCAGTGGCCCTTAGGGATGGTATGGCTACTTAGAGGAGGCATTCTTGAAGGTTATTTTTTCTAGAAATTGGATTGTCAGCAGGTGGTAGCTTATGTGGGCCCTGGAGAATCAAACCTGGGTCCTTTGGCTTTGTAGGCAAGCACCTAAACTGCTCAGCCATCGCTTTCGCCCCTGAATATACTTTGAAATCCATTTATGGACTGGAGAGATGGCTCAGTGGTTAAAGGCCCTTGCTTGCAAAGCCTGTTGGACCTGGTTAGATTCCCCAGTACTCCTGTAAAGACAGATGTACAAAGTGGCACGTGCAAATGGAGCTAATTTGCAGTGGCAAGAGGACCTGGTGTGCCCATTCTCTCTTTATCGCTCTCTTCCTTCCTCATTCTCTCTCTCCTCTCACAAATATATAAATAAAAATAAAAACCACTTACTTTAAACTGTGCAAGACTAAGCTATTAATGAGCTTAACATCACTGCTTAAAGGCAAACCAAGCCATGTTTGCACAGACTTTGACCACTGAGCTAACCAGACATCACACAGCTCCGTTAATCACTCTCCCCACTTTATAGATAAAGAAACTAAGGCTTGGGATTACCCAGCTGCTAAATGTCAGATCTAGTCAATTCATTCTTTCTGGCTTTGAAGATTGCGGTGATTTCTTTGAGTCTCAAAGAAAGCAGTAGGCAGCCCCAAAACAAACCTTCCAACTCTTTTATCAGTCCTGAAATCCATGCACCTGGAATGAACACATTTCTCAATAACCCAGTTGCCATTTACCATATGCTTGTTGGTGCCAGACAATATTCTAAATGCTCTATGTGCGAGAACTCGTTTAACCCATGCAGCAACTCCATATGGTGGAAATACATTTGCTTTCTCCCCTTTTATTTTGGAGGCAGGGGCCCGTGGGTAACGTGTCCAAGGTCGCGCAGTTTTGAAAGGGCAAAGCAGACAGGCTATAGAGCCCACAGCCCTCTGGGGACACTTTTAAGTCTCAGTATATAAAGTGGGCTTTGCCGGTTCTCATTTGGGCTGTGTGGGAGTGGCCTTGCGGAAGGCCCAGCACCATTCCTGGCCTCTGTACTCCCTGAAGGCCACTAGTCCCTGCCCCCAACAGATATGACAACCAAAAATGTCTCTTGACATTGATACTGTCCCCTAGAAGGCAAAAATCCACTCCCCTTTGAAAGCTACTGACATAACATATAAAAAAAAAACTGCAAGCTTCTCTTTCTCTGTCTGTTGCTCTCAATAAATAAATAAAAATAAACAAAAAAAACTTTTAAAAAAGGGCTGGAGAGATGGCTTAGCGGTTCAGCACTTGCCTGTGAAGCCTAAGGACCCCGGTTCGAGGCTCGATTCTCCAGGACCCATGTTAGCCAGACACACAAGGGGGCGCACGCATCTGGAGTTCATTTGCAGTGGCTGGAGGCCCTGGTGCGCCCATTCTCTCTCTCTCTTGCTCTCTCTCTCTTTCTCTCTCTCTGTCTGCCTCTTTCTCTCCCTGTCTGCTGCTCTCAAATAAATAAATACAAATTTTAAAAAAACCTACAAGCTTCTCTAAAATCAGCCTTCCAACAAGATAGATTGATAGTCAAGCCTAGTAATTGTGTTTTCCAACCCTTATGCAGAACTGTTTAAATAGAACAATTTTAGGGTCACTTTGGCACACCATCCAAATGTAGTAAGAATGTGAGTAAAACCAACACTCCTTTCTCGGTGCTTGACATGATTTATGACTTGCATTGTATGGGCATCATAGAAAGAGAGAGAGAGAGAGAGAGAGAGAGCAATGGCCCGTGGAATGGGTCACAGGGTTCTCTGCCCAGAAGTTCCGGCAGAAATCCAGTGACTTAGAATCCCAGAGATTTCTGCATATCCATCCCAAATCGCCATTTTTATAGAAGGTGACACCAAGGTCTAAAGAACTAGATATGGGTCCAGGGTTGCCTGGCTACCTAGCGTCAGGGCATCTGGCCAAGAGCATCCCTCCTGCCTACTGGAGTATGGGGGTGGCTGTGTGTCCTGTATTTTCAATGTTTCAATGTTCAACTCCGTTACATGTCTCTGCAGCCACTGGTTCCCTTCCAATGCCAGCCTGGGCCTCTACAGACCCCACCTTGTCCACCACGACTCCAACTGTGCCTCCTGTTGCAGATGGCCCTGGCCATGACCAGCTCCCCGTGGCTGACAGCTCCGACAGCCCGGAGCCACATGGGTGACCCTCGGACTCCAGCTCTCTCCGGCCGAGAGACACCCTTCAGCAGCTGCTTTGGGAAGGCTGGGGTCAGGGCATTATACTGGTGAATACCTTTAAAAAGTCTTGACAACTGGATGCAGATTTTGCAGTGTGTCTTTTTTCTTAAAAAAATCAAATTACAAGGACATGCTCAGAGCAGACTGCGGTGATATTAAAGGTTATTAGATGCTAGGAGCATCTTGTTCGGAGGCGCACGTGGAAAGGCTGACTGGATCATCAGGTTTAGGTCCCTGATGAGCGTATGTTTTGGGAACTTGCCTTATGATAGGCATATTGTTTCTCATACATGGCTCTCCATGCTCTCACGACTCTTAGTCCTTTGTTCATCCCTTTTTTATCAGAGAACAGAAAATTGTGAAACTGTGACTCCTCTGTAGCATGGACGATGTTTTGGTACCCGAGTTGGCCACAGCCTGCTCCCAAAAGCCCGGCTGACAGGTTGCTTTGTAAGTTCCAAACCTGGCAGTTAGAAAGCACCTTGGGGGGAAAAAAAAAAACAAGCAAACAAACAAACAAAAACTCAGTGTATGCAGGGAAGGCAATGGCTTTGTACATTGGTTTACATTTTTCTCCTTGAATTTTTCTAGAGTCGTAGTGCTTCCAAATCATTTGATGACATTGTTGGATATCTTTTATGTTTCAGTTGCAATCCACACAATAACGTCTAGAGAATCCTTAGTGTATAAAGGTTGTCTTTGCCACAAATTACCCATTAGACTAGAGATGGGCAGCAATGCAATATGCAGAAAAAAAGCCTTTAGCTCATAGTTTCATCCCTAACCTTTAGGCCTGCCTGAGTCTATATAGGGGTGTGTGTGTGTGTGTGTGTGTGTGTGTGTGTGTGTGTATGGTAAGAGGCAAGGTAGAACAGAATGTCTGTATACTGTATGCTGCTAAGGTAGTCAATAAATCAGTAATGCAATATTGTGGGACAAACTACCCTTTGCACTACTTTATTTACAGTAGTAAATAAAATTATTTTTATACAGTTGACTACCAGGAAGTGATTTCTTTTCCTTTTTATAGCTACTGTGGTCGTCATGCAAGGTGCTGAGGCCCATGCATTCTCCTTCAGAGGTAAAGGGGAAAGAGAGCTCCCCGTGGAGGAGATTGGTTCTGGTAACCCCTTCCTACCTGCAGAGATGAAGGTGGCTCTCATCCAGGAATCCTGAGCCCAGGGCAGAGCCTCATGATATTTGCACAACCTCATACCTGGTTTCCTGGCTTCTTGCCACCCTGAGGCTAGGCTGTAGATCAATTCTGGGTTAAGCCCACAGTTCACCCTCTTTCTCCCATCTATGTGGCTCTTGTTTTATTTTATCGTATTTTATTTGTTTTTTTGAGGTAGGGTCTCACTTTAGCCCAGGCTGACCTGGAATTCACTATGTCTTCTCCGGGTAGCCTCAAACTCATGGCAATCCTCCTACCTCTGTTTCCCAAGTGCTGGGATTAAAGGCATGCGCCACCACACCCGGCTGTGGCTCTTATTTTAACAAAAGTTGTCTGGCTTGTTTCCAAGAGTCAGACTTTGGGACATTGGGTGCAAGCTTTGGCTCTCACTCAGTAACTAAGTTGAGGAGTCAGTCACCCTCTCTGGGCCTCAGTTTCCTGTGCTGGAAAACAAGAGTAAGAAAATCCAGGCCTTGGGCTTCTTGTGAGACTTAAATGAGCGCGTGTGCATAAGCCCACAGGACAGTGCCTTGTACATCATCAGTACTTGCTGCTGTTAGGAAGAGAAATGTGAAGGCCAGGCAGTGGACTCTGCTTGGCCCAGATCCTAACCTGTAGGCAAACACACCCATTCTCTACCTGTTGGAACAGCTACACCTCTCCTTCAGGTACAGAGACTGTCCAAGGTCATTCCCTTGCAAGGCAGCCCATGTACAATTACTCAGTGATGGAGGTGCAGCCTTTGATCCCAGCACAGTTGCTATCTGGGCTATTTATTGGTCCTGTTGTCCTGAGAATGGTACAAAGAAATATCCTTGGGATGAAAAATCAGGAGTAAGAGTGCATCTCTCCCTTCATATAAGAATGATGGAGAGCTAGAGAAATGGCTCAGAGGTTAGGGCATTATCCTGCAAAGCCAAAGGACCCAGGTTCAATTCCCCAGGACCCATGTAAGCCAGATGCACAAGGTGACGCATGCACCTGGAGTTTGTTTGCAGTGGTTGGAGGTCTCTCTCTCTCTGCCTCTAATAAATGAATAAAAATTGTAAAAAATATTTTCAAAAAAATGACTGATGCAGGAAAGCAAAGTTCCCTTTGCCTCAGTTTGGAACCACCCTGAAGGCCATCCCACTTCAGAACCACCCCTCACTGCAACCCAGCTTCCCCCTGCACCCCTTCTGCCCTCCTCACTCGCATAGGATCTCCTAACATGGACCCCATAAACCTTGACATCTAACTCTGTGCATCAACCCCTAAGAAACCCAAATATGTTCATTCACTAGGGCTTCAGTAACAAACTACCATATTCTGGGTGGCTCAAGCAAGAGAAATTTGTTTGCTCACAGTTCTAGAGGTTGGAAGTCCAAGATCAAGGTTTTGGCAAGCTGGATTCCTTCTAGGCCCTCTCTCTTTGACTTGAACATTGTCTCCACACGGGCTTCCCTTTCTGGGTGTTTATATCCTAATCTGTTCTAATAAGGATATGGTCACATTGGATTGGGGTTCAGGCATTTAACCTTCTTTCATTTTCATTGTCTCTTGTTTTATTTTATTTTTATTTATTTATTTGACAGAAAGAGGGAGGGAGAGAAAATATGGGTGCACCAGGGCCTCCAGCCACTGCAAACGAACTCCAGATGCATGTGCCACCTTGTGTATCTGGCTAACATGGGTCCTGGGGAATCAAACCTGGGTCCTTTGGCTTTGCAAGCAAACGCCTTAACTGCTAAGCCATCCCTCCAGCCTTACTTCCATTGTCTTTTAAAGGAGCTGCTTCTGTATTCAGTCACATTCTACAGTATCAGAGGCCAAGACATTAGCATAGGAATTTTTTAAAATACTTATTATTTATTTATTTACTTATTTGCAAGCACACAGAGAGAGAGAGAGAATGGGCACACCAGGACCTCCAGCCACTGCAAACAAACTCCAGACGCATGCTACACCTTGTGCATCTGGTTTACTTGGGTACTGGGGAATAGAATTTGGGTCGTTAGGCTTTGTAAGTAAGTGCCTTAACCAATCAGCCATCTCTCTAGCCCAAGCATAGGAATTTTGACCAGTACAGATGTCAGACTATTATGGCAACATAAGACATCAAGAGAGGCTGGCTCAGGTCAAGAATATGGACTCAGAATCTGTTCTGCTTGCCTCCAGTTTAAGCTTGGAAATGCTAGCTTGGTTCTGGGGTAAAGCTGGTGGACTAATTGCCCATTCATGTCCCACCTTAAACTTTGTTCTCTGGTGATTTCTCAGAGCTGTATGTTCTCAGTCTAAACCATCATTCCTTTAGCCTCAAAGTTCTCTCCTAAGGTCAGTTTCCATAAAGCTGCCGCCCAGCTGAGTAAAACCCTGCCCAGTGAAGGCTGAGAAAACAGGTAACATAAAGGCAGGGTACAAACCTGTTGTTCAAGGGCAAGGGAGGTGGTTCAGCAGTTCTTTAACAAGCATTTGTTTGCAAAGCTTGCTGATCCATGTTCATAAAGCCAGATGCAAAGTGGCACTTGTATCTGTGAGCCCAATTCACAGGCACCGGCAGCAGAGCCAGGAAAACCATTAAGCTTGTGGGCTCGCTAGTCTGGCATTTGCTTGCAGTGGCAAGAGACCCTGTCTCAAAGAAGGTGTAAGAACACAGCCACTTCAGGGCTGTTCTTTTACCTCCACACATGCACTGTGACACCCACATGCACATATGTATGTATAGGTGTATATATATGTGTGTGTGTGTGTGTGTGTGTGTGTGTGTATATATATATATATATATATATATATACACATATATATATATATATATATATATATATATATACATGAACATTCATATACACACATGTACAAATAAATCATTATTTGTACATGTTATTCAACTTTTTCCCATTATCTTCTTCACTTGAGACATTCTTAGAACACACAGGGCAGGCCAATCTGTTGTAAAAATAAATGTATCCCATAGATGTGATTTAATTTCTTGGGAACACTTTATCTATTTTTTAAGCATTTTAACTAGTTTCCAACATCTTCAAATCTAGAAAGTGAGGCTCTTCCTTAAAACTGTAGAGATGGGGCTGTAGAGATTTCTTAGTGGTCAAGGTGCTTAACTGTGAAGCCTGAATACCCAGGTTCAATTCCTTAGTTCCCACATAAGACAGATGCACAAAGTGGCACATGCGTCTGAACTTCATTTGCAGTGGCTGGAGGCACTGGTGTACCCATTCTTTCTTATGGATCTGCCTCTCTCTCTCTCTCTCTCTCTCTCTCTCTTTCTCAAATAAATAAGTAAAATATTTTTAAACCCACTGACCTAAATCCTAAGTTAAATGTATGACTGGCCAGGTGTGATTGCACATGCCTTTAATCCCAGAACTCAGGAGGCAGAGGTAGAAGGATCACTGTGAGTTCAAGGTCAGCCTGAGACTGCATAGTGAATTCCAGGTCAGCCTGGGCTAGAACAAGACCCTACCTCAAAAAAAAAACCATCAAAAAAAAAAAAATGTATGAGTGACTGGTTGATTGTTCAGAAGTAGGAATTGGGAGAGGGACTATGTGAGGAAAGAGAAAATATTAAAACAAGACTGGCTGCATCTCACACCTAGCAGTGATGTGCCATGAACTGAGGAGGACAGTTAACTCGGCACCTGAGGTCCAAGCATGAGACATAAGGAAAACAAACAAACCAGATGGCCTCGGTGCTCCTAAGTGGCATATGTTTGTTCAGTAAGCTACCACCAGAACGTTCGTAAAAATAAAGACAGTTCCCACCAGGAATAGATAAGACCTTATTGCTGAAGACTCCACATGCTTGGGGCTGCAAGGCCACTGAGAAATCATGCTGGAACTGAGCTGATAATATCCTCCATGTAGACCAGCCGACAAAAAGCTGGAAGAAGCCATTCTGCATGCAGTTAGTTCAATGGGAGAAAGAGAAATCACCAAGATAATCAACAGTGGATACTGCAAGCCTTATATTTGGCCAGCCAGGCCAAATAATCCAACGGGTGCAATAGTGGCATGTCTGTCATGGTGGAAATCAACTGCCCTCTAATTGGACTGGAGGCCCACTCCATTTGAGGGAATACATCCCTGATACTGAAAACTGAAAATAGGGGTAGTCATGAGCCCTAAGAGTGTAACATCTGCTGCTGTCTGGCTAAATGTATATACTATCCTTATCAAACTGCCCAGTAAGCACTTCCCTTAATGTTCATGCCCTTATATTAATGCTATTCTCACTTTTGGTAGAGAATCTTCTCTTTTCAGATGGTAGTGACCTTGGCATGACTCAGAAGAAATCATGGTGCTAGAAATAAGTGACAGGAGTACTCAGCACTGCAATATCTCTATTACACTTTCCAAGGCTCAGGGTCTATTGTGGAAGAGGTGGCGGAAAGACAATAAGAGCCAAAGGAAGGATAAGACTCCTTACAATGTGCTCCCCCAAACACAAAATGGCCTTGATATCCACAACTTCACGGTGACTGACACTAACTACACAGGACCATCATAATAGAAGGAAAAGATGATGACATCAAAATAAAATAGTGACTGATTGAGAGGGGGAGGGGATATGATGGACAATGGAGTTTCAGAAGGGAAAGTGGGGGGAGGGAGGACATTACTATGGGATATTGTTTACAATCATGGAAGTTGTTAATAAAAAAAATGAAAAGAAAAAATAGACAGTGAACTACCTAATCTCTTTTTAAAAATATATTTTATTTATTTATTTATTTGAGGGAGAGAATGGACATGTCAGGGCCTCTAGCCACTGCAAATGAACCAGATGCATCTTCCTCTTGTTCATCTGGCTTACGTGGGTCCTGGAAAATTGAACCGGATCATTTGGCTTTGCAGGCAAATGCCTTAACCTCTAAGCCATCTCTTCATTTCTGAACTACCTAATGTTGCTGTCTTTGTCACCGTGACTTTAGACAACATGAGGAAGCCTTGATTCTCTTTGAATTGTGATAAGCATCCCGTGAGTGATGCAGAAGTTCTGACATCAGGAAGACCAAGCATGTCACAGACATCCACAGAGCAGAGAGCAGTCTGGAGACACGGGGTCCGACCTCAAGAATACAACCAGAGGAACATTCGCAACAGAAGTCTGGAAATGTATGTAGCTCAGATGTAGAGTGGCTAGCTAGTGTGGGTAAGGCCCTGGTTTCCATTGCAGGGCTATAGAAAAAGATACATAATTTGGGAGGGGGATGAAGAGATGGCTCATCAGTTAAAGACGCTTGTTTGCAAAGCCTAACAACCAGGGCTCAGTTCTCCAGCATCCACATAAAGCCAGATGCACAGAGTAGCACATACATCTGGAATTCATTTACAGTGGCAAGAGGCCCTGACATGCCAAGACTCATTTTATTTTATTATTTGACAGAAAGAGGGAGGGAAGGAGAGAGAGAGAATATGGATGGGGGCCCAAAACTCATTTCCTTTCTATCTGCCTCTTTGTCTCCCCACTCAAATAAAATGAAATATGAGGACTGGAGAGATGGCTTAGCAGTTAAGCGCTTGCCTGTGAGGCCTAAGGACCCCGGTTCCAGGCTCGATTCCCCAGGACCCACGTGAGCCAGATGCACAAGGGGGCGCACGCATCTGGAGTTCGTTTGCAGTGGCTGGAGGCCCTGGCGCGCCCATTGTCTCTCTCTCTCTTCCTCTTTCTCTGTCTGTTGCTCTCAAATAAATAAATTAATTAATTTAAAAAAAATAAAATGAAATATGAAAAAGTAGGACTGGGGCTGGAGAGATGGCTTAGTGGTTATGCACTTGCCTCTGAAGCCTAAGGACCCTGGTTCGAGGCTCGATTCCCCAGGACCCACGTTAGCCAGATGCACAAGGGGGCACACACTTCTGGAGTTCGTTTGCAATGGCTGGAAGCCCTGGCACGCCCATTCTCTCTCTCTCTCTCTCTCTCTCTCTCTCTCTCTCTCTCTCTCTCTGTTGCTTTCAAATAAATAAACAAAAATAATTTTAAAAAATAAATAAAAATAAAAAGTAGGACTGGAGAGATGGCTTAGCCATGAAGGCACTTACCTGTGAAGCCTAAGAACCCAAGTTGATTCCCCAGTACTCATGTAAGCCATATGTGCATGTGGCTGGAGACCCTAGAGTGCCTATTCTCTCTCTCTCTCTCTGTAAATAAAAATATTTTTTAAAAGTAATTAAACATATGGGGGACAGTATTTCAGAGGAATGACACCTGAGGTTGTTCTCTGGTTTCTACACACACACACACACACACACACACACACACACACACACACACACACATGTCAGCTAGGGAGAATTGTCTGGCCAAGGTCCTGGAGGTGAAGCTGCGTACCCGGTATTGTCGGGAACAGTTGGGAGGCCAGTGGGGCAGAAGGCCCTTGCTGATGAGGAGCTCAGTGTGTTCCACTCCATCAGCACGACCCAGAAACTCAGCAGTGCATGAGCTCAGAAAAGACAGGCTTTCACAGGACTGGGCTTGCCTTCTGGAAACTTCAAAGAAATGGCTGAGGACGGGTGGTCCTCCAAGGTTACTGCTCTCTCCATGGGTCAAGGAGCTGAAAGTGGCCAACTGACATCTCACAGAGTGGCAGTCAGCTTCCACCAATCACTTAGAGAAACCGAGATTGGTCTTCATGGGGGAGATGGGAGGCACACCCAAGGTCGCCCTCCTGTGAGCCAGCCTTATGAAGGGCAGCAGGACCAGCCGAGACCAGCCAAGGCTCACTGACCTTCTGCTTCGTCCTCATTCCGTGAAGGTGCACAGGACTGATCTACACTCACGGTGATCTCATCCCCTCACCTCTTGTGACTGCCAGCCAGGCAGACCACCTTGCTGGGAGAACACAGAAATAGCAACCCAGCTAGTCAATGAGGTCTGAGGCCCCAGGCCCAGACTGCTCCTTTTTATTTATTTATTTATTTATTTATTTATTTATTTATTTATTTATTTATTTATTTGAGAGCGACAGACACAGAGAGAAAGACACATAGAGAGAGAGAGAGAGAGAGAGAGAATGGGCGCGCCAGGGCTTCCAGCCTCTGCAAACGAACTCCAGACGCGTGCACCCCCTTGTGCATCTGGCTAACGTGGGACCTGGGGAACCGAGCCTCGAACCGGGGTCCTTAGGCTTCACAGGCAAGCGTTTAACCGTTAAGCCATCTCTCCAGCCCCAGATTGCTCCTTGTGGCTCCAACACTGTTTTTTTTTTTTTTTTTTTTTTTTATTAACATTTTCCATGATTATAAAATATATCCCATGGTAATTCCCTCCCTCCCCACCCCCACACTTTCCCGTTTGAAATTCCATTCTCAATCATATTACCTCCCCATTACAATCATTGTAATTACATATATACAATATCAACCTATTAAGTATCCTCCTCCCTTCCTTTCTCCACCCTTTATGTCTCCTTTTCAACTTACTGGCCTCTGCTACTAAGTATTTTCATTCTCACACAGAAGCCCAGTCATCTGTAGCTAGGATCCCCATATGAGGGAGAACATGTGGCGCTTGGCTTTCTGGGCCTGGGTTACCTGACTTAGTATAATACTTTCCAGGTCCATCCATTTTTCTGCAAATTTCATAACTTCATTTTTCTTTACCGCTGAGTAGAACTCCATTGTATAAATGTACCACATCTTCATTATCCACTCATCTACCAACACTGTTTTGTAAAATCGTCCCTCCCTGGCACCTGTCTCTCTGACTTTGTCCCCCTGTCACGGGATTTACACCCAGCCTGTCTGTATGTAGAGAGCCAGAGTGCCTCCAAAATGAGGCTGGCATGAGAATCCCATGCCCAGTGTTCCCCTCCCCGTAGCTCCATCAGAGAATGGGAAGGGCAGGACTCAGCTTCCAAGAGCCACAGCGGAAGGAAGTGGACAGGTATATCCCAGACTGACTTAGCACACACGGGTCTTGCTTGGACTCCTGACTGAGAATGTACTGACATAAAGATCAATAGCCTTGAAATGAGAATGTCGATTAACATTTAAAGAAGAGTTGTGCATTACATACACTCAAAATTTGTATGTTGGAGTTCTAACCCCCAGGGCTTCAGAATGTGACAATATTTGAAGACAGCCTTTTTAAAATGTGATCAAGTTCAAATGAGGCTGTTAGGGTGAGTTCCAATCATAAAGGGGGGCCTTCTAAGAAGAGGATATCTGGACACAGAGAGACACCAACAGGACGACAATATGAGGACACAGAAAGAAGGCAGCAAGTCAAGGTGACCCAAAGGCCTCGGACAGCCACCCTGCTGACCTGGAACTTCCAGTCCCGGAAGTGAGACCTAATCTTGTTGCTCAAGTTACCCAATCTGTGGTATTTGCTATGGCAGACTTTGCAAACTAATGTCAAAAAGCCACAAGTGAAAGAAAAATTAGATTTAAGAGGTTTTAAAAAGAAATGTTTCTAGAGATTCTGGGAAGCCTTATAATTTCACCATCTAGAAGAGGGCTGAGTGACCCCATGCTGGGAACTCCAGGATATCTTGCCCATCACAGAAGGCTAGCTGTGACCTTCAGGCCACTTCCTGATCCTGCTCGTCATCCCGAGTCATCTTCAATGCCTGAAGATCAATCAAGCTTGTCGCCCCCCCCCCCCGCCGCACCCCCTCTTTTCCCAAGTCAGCCTGAGGCTTTTGACTTTCCATTTTCCACTCCAAATCCTCCAAATGCAGTTCAAGATCACTTTCCTCCAGAAGTGAAAAAGGCAGATCCGCCCTCCTACCTACCTTTCCACTTACCCTGAGAAGCAGGGGTCCTAGAAAACCCTTAGGACGCCTGGATGGTACCCGCAGTGCTCCACACCACGAGTAGCCATCGCAGACTCTGATTGAGCTGCAATGTCCTTCACTCCCTCCACCCCGTCCCCTGCATGTCCCCCTACGCCCGACCAGGTGACCTGATGGATCAGAGGCCCACTGGGGCTGGGAGTGGAGGTGGGATCGTATTGCCCATGGCCCAGGCCCAACCACAGGCCTTCTGGGCTGAGAGAGAACGGGGTGGGGGGTGCTAAGAGGAGGTTGAATCACTATCAGAGCATCTTTTTCTTAAGCCTGCCAGCCCAGAAGCATCTGAAAACCAAAAGCCGGTCTGGAGAGATGGGCTAGCAGTTAAGGTGCTTGCTGACAAAGCCAAAAGACCCAGGTTCGATTCCCATGTAAAGCCCGATGCAAGGTGCTACGTGCATCTGGAGTTCCTTTGCAATGGTTAGATGCCCTGGTGCATCTCTTCTCTCTCTACCTGCCTCTCCCGCTTTCTCTCTCTCTCTCTCTCTAATAAATAATATTAAAAAAAAAAAAAGAGAGAGAGAGAGAGCAAAAACCGCTGGGTGTGGTGGCCCACACCTTTAATCCCAGCACTCTGGAAGCAGAGGTCCATGAGTTCGAGGCCACCCTGAGACTCCATAGTGAATTCCAGGTCAGCCTGTGCTACAGTGAGACCCTACATTAAAAAAACAAAAACCAAAAAAAGAGCAAAAACCAAAAGCTATTTCACCAAATTTTGGCTCTCTGGGGCCCAAGAAGACTGGAGTTCAACATAAGTCACACAGCGAGGAGATCATATTGTGCTCACGCCGGTCACCACAGCCATTACTGCGCTCCCTGCAGCCGGCTGCGGGCACACCATACTACAGTTACGTGGATATATATATGCATATTTTGTTTGTTTGTTTGTTTTGTTTTTTTTAAGTTTTTTGTTCATTTTTATTTATTTATTTGAGAATGACAGAGAGAGAGGCAGGGAGAGAGAGAGAGAGAATGGGCACACCAGGGCCTCCAGCCACTGCAAATGAACTCCAGAAGCGTGCGCCCCCTTGTGCATCTGGCTAATGTGGGTCCTGGGGAATCGAGCCTCAAACCAGGGTCCTTAGGCTTCACAGGCAAGTGCTTAACAGCTAAGCCATCTCTCCAGCCCTTTTTAAATTTTTTTTTGTTTATTTTTATTTATTTATTTATTTATTTGAGAGCAACAGAGAGAGAAAGAGGCAGAGAGTGAGAGAGAATGGGCGCGCCAGGGCCTCCAGCCACTGCAAACGAACTCCAGAAGCGTGCGCGCCCTTGTGCATCTGGCTAACGTGGGACCTGGGGAACCGAGCCTCGAACCGGGGTCCTTAGGCTTCACAGGCAAGCGCTTAACCACTAAGCCATCTCTCCAGCCCTGTTTTGGTTTTTTGAGGTAGGGATTCACTATGTAGTCTCAGGGTGGCCTCAACTCCCGGTGACCCTCCTATCTCTGCCACCCAAGTACTAGGATTAAAGGCGTGCGCCACCACGCCCGGCTTACGTGGTAATATTTGTTAAATACATAAATGAGTCAAGCTGTCCCCCACCACAGAGCTGAAGGCCTCTGCTGTTTGCTGTGACTTTGCCTCCCGGGGGGGCACCTCACATTCCTTGCAACAATAGCATTATTTACAGAAGTGAGGAACTGATGCAAATCAGCTAGTCATGTTACTGAGACCTCCATTGTCGCAATGGGAGACATTGGGCGTGTATTCCATTAATTCTTACAATATCTCTGCAAGTTAATATGCGCCCACATTTCACAGATGAATGAACCGGGGCTACAAGAATACTGAGTGATAAACAGTAGCGGCTCTCAGAGGCCAAGAGGGTTTGTTTCTCACCCAGGCACTGTGGGTCACCTGTGATTCAGGGGATCCAGGCTGGATTGGTTACATATGATTCCAACACGTGGGTGTGGGCGTCCAGATGTGCTTGCTCTCTGTGTCTTTTATTGCGCATGTTCAACTTAAATGGGATTAGGACGTGCCACACAAAAATATGCTATTTGGACATACAAATTGTTGAGAATCAGAAGAATTCTGTCTTCCATGTTACTGCCTAAAAACAAGGCATCAACTTCCCGTGAGAATTTCCTGTACCAGGAAGGGACTCGTGACCAGAAATGGAGTCAGTTCCTAATTGAGCCCGCATAAACCAGCCTTAGTAAGATAACACTTTAAAAAAAATTATTTATTTGCAAGCAGAGTGAGATAGAAGAGAGACAGATAGAAAGAGAGAGTGGGCACACCAGGGCCTCCAGCCACTGCAAACCAACTCCTGCATGCACCCCTTGTGCATCTGGCTTACGTGGGCCCTGGGGAATCGAACCTAGTTTCTTTGGCTTTGCAGTCAAGCGCCTTAACCACTATGCTAGCTCTCCAGCCCAAGACAACACTTTTAAGGACTGGGGATATAGCCCAGTGGCTGAGTCTTTGCCTAACAGGAGAGAAGCCTTTGATTTGACCCCTACCACACAAATTATGTATATTTAAAAGCCCTGTGTTTAGTAGATTCCCCCTATGTTTCCTAGTTACTTTCCATGACTCATCTTTCCTTGAGGCCCAAACCCCCTCTTCCTCTCTTCCTTTGTTAAAAGCCATGGTGAACACCTTGAATCCCTACTTGGGAGGGAGGAGGTACCTGTATGGGGGAGGCAGGAGGATTGTGCCTTTAATCCCAGCTCTCTAAGGAGGCAGAGGTAAGAGGATCACTGTAAGTTTGAGGCCGGCCTGAGACTACATAGTGAATTCCAGGTCAGCCTGGGCTAGATTGAGACCTTACTTCAAAAAGAAAAAGATTAAAAAGGCCTGGAGAGATGGCTTAGTGGTTTAGGTGCTTGCCTGTGAAGCCTAAGGACCCAAGTTTGATTCCCCAGTACCCACAGAAGCCAGATGTACAAAGTGATATGTCTGGAGTTCATTTGCACTGGCTAGAGGCCCTGGTGCCCCCATTCTTTCTCTTTATTTCTAATAAATAAAACATTTAATAAAAAAGAGTGTTTTTAGAAAAATAAATAAAAAAGCTATATAGGGCCCTGAGCCTCCCAGTGAAGTTTCACTTATTTTGTTATAAACTTCTATACATGTAGCCTATTAATAAAAAGTGTATGCCTTTTCATCTCTGAATCTCCTCCGTTTTTTTGTTTTGTTTTGTTTTTTTATTCACAAGCCCTATGGATAATTTAAGAGGGTGGGGTAAGTTTTTTCTCCTTATGGTCTCATGACAAAAGACGGATCAAAAGCTCAACAGAGCAAGAGCAAACCTGTGTTCATGTCACTTCCATTAACGTTTCCTTGGCCAAAGCAAGTCCCAGTTCTCATCAGCAGTGCCTGGTTCGAGCTCCGTTTCTTATTAAAACCAGACTAGAAAGAAAGAACAAGGGGTGGGGGGAGAAAAGGAGGAAATAAGAAATGCAGGAGGGGGGTGGAGAGATGGCTTAGCGGTTAAGCGCTTGCCTGTGAAGCCTAAGGACCCCGGTTCAGGGCTCCATTCCCCAGGTCCCATGTTAGCCAGATGCACAAGGGGGCGCACGCGTCTGGAGTTTGTTTGCAGTGGCTAGAAGCCCTGGCGTGCCCATTCTCTCTCTCTCTTTCTCTCTCTCTGCCTCTTTCTCTGTCTGTTGCTCTCAAATAAGTAAATAAAAATAAACCAAAAACAAAAAAAAAAAAGAAAGAAATGCAGGAGGGAAGAGGTATGAAGGAAAGAAGGGAGGGAGAGAGGGAAGAAGGAAGGAAAGACATTTCTAAGCATACACTTTCTTTTCTGTTACTTCTCATCCAAACCTGAGCCCAAATTGTCATGGAAACAGTGAAGAGATGAGAGAAAACTCATCAGAAAATCCCTTTCCCTGGGCCCTGGGAGGCGATGCTAACTGGCTCGCTCACTGTGCACAGGCCTTGCATGCATGGGAGTTGTGTGATTTTATCTTACTTCATCCTCTAGTCATCACCATGAAATCACCCCCATTTGGCACTGGAGGACACCGAGGCTTCAGAAATCCTGTGACTTGTCCTGGGTCACAGTGTGAGGAGTGAGCCCTGGGGAACCCCCGCTGCTCTTTTGTTTGTCCATGCAAAATCTCTGCTAGGATTGTTTTAGTTTTGTGAATTATTTCAAACCTAAAGAGGATAGGAAAGAATACACTGTACCCATTAACCAGTTATGGAAAATGTGAGCTTTTCCTTTTTATTCTTTAAATGACATTTTATTTATTTATTTATTTATTTATTTATTTATTTTAGAGAGAGAGAAAAAGAGAGGCAGATAGAGAGAGAATGGGCACACCAGGGTCTACAGCCACTGCAAACAAATTCCAGATGCATGTGCCACCTGGCCTTATGTGGATACTAGGGAATCGAACCCGGGTCCTTAGGCTTTGCAGGCAAGCGCCCTTACTGCTGAGCCATCTCTCCAGCTCCCTGAGGACATTTTATGAGAGAAAATTATTATAAGCAGAAATGTCGCATAAGCCTTCCTCCCTTATCTCATTTCTCTCTCTACGCCCAGGAGTAACCATTGATTGAAGCTAGTGTTCCCAAATCAGGGCGATTCAATACCTTTTTTCTTTTTAAATTTTGTTCATTTTTATTTATTTATTTGAGAGAGTGACAGACAGAGAGAGAAAGGCAGGTAGAGAAAGAGAGAGAGAGAGAGAGAGAGGGAGAATGGGCGCACCAGGGCCTCCAGCCGCTGCAAACGCACTCCAGACGCGTGCGCCCCCTTGTGCATCTGGCTAACATGGGTCCTGGGGAATCGAACCTTGAACCGGGGTCCTTAGGCTTCATAGGCAAGCGCTTAACCACTAAGCCATCTCTCCAGCCCTCAATACCTTTTTTTAATCCATTGCCAGTTGTCTTTTTTTAAGTCTATTCTAGCTTTTGTCTATTTATTTCCATGTGAGCCATTTGCGCGCGCGCGCGCATGTGTGTATGTGTGTGTGTGTGTGTGTGTGTGTGTGTGTGCACTAGAGCATCTTGCCAAACACTAGCGCCCCTTTTGGCTTCAGGTTTGTGTGGGTGGTTTGGGAATTGAATGGAGCCTGCAGGTTTTGCAAGCAAGCAAGCATCTTAGCCATGGACTCATTTCCCAGACCCTCCTCCTATGGTTTGTTATTAGTACAAGTAATGTCAGTGAATACTTTCTGTACCTGTCTCTTTTTTATTCTTTTTATTGCTTGTATGTGTGTATATGTGAGTGTGAGTGGGTGTGTGTATGTGGTGTGGTTTATGCATGTGTATACACTCTTGCAGTTCCCTATGCACTCGTCTGCAGCATGGGGCACTTGCTTGCAGTGGCCACAGCACAATGACAGGTGTTCTGTCCATTACTCTTCTGCCAATTCACATCTGAGCTGGAATTTCTGGTTTTCTTAACATCTTATTGACAACTTCCATAAATAAAGACAATATACCATGATCCTCTTTCCCCTCTCTCAGATCCCCCTCCACTTCTTCTTTCTAACCAGTCTCTCTTCTATTTTGAGGTCATCATTTCCCCCTCCTCTTGTGTAGGTAGTGTCGTCACCCTCTGTGAGGTCACGAATATCAACATTACTTTGTGTCTGGAAGACTGCATTGTAAGCAGTCCGCCCCTTCCTTTGTTCTTACTGTCACTTCTCAGCACTTTAGTGCATTTTGCATTACCCCAGTGGTCACCACCATCTGAAAACAGACGTTTCTCCAGCCAACAGTAAGAGTAGCATTACTACATGGGCATAAGTATTTAGAGGGCAGTTTGGTGAACATAATATATACATTGAGCCATATGCCAGTAGTAATTACTCCCCTTGGGCTTATGACCTTCCCAGCCATAGGATTTTGATTAGATTTTCAATAGCAGGCATGAAAGGACTCCTGTGCAAATCAGAAGGCAGTTGATTTCTCCCATAAGGGCCACGTCACCAATGCACCAGTTGGCACAGTTGGCCCAACTGGCCAGCCGTAAAGCTTGCAGGGTGCACTGCTGGCGAAGACCATTGCTGATGTTTCTGCTTCCAGAGGCTGCGTGCTGCATAGCTCTTTCTAGCATCCAAATGACTGGTTAATAGGGAGGAGGCTTCCATTGAGGCGGCGGTTCGTACTGATACCAGAGCTTGCTGCTTTCTGTGAGCCAGGCTGCTCCTTGGTCTCTGCTCCACTTTGCCTGACCAAGATTACAGGCCTGTTGTGACCATGCCCAGATGTTTACA
This sequence comes from Jaculus jaculus, assembly GCF_020740685.1. Lineage (NCBI taxonomy): Eukaryota > Metazoa > Chordata > Mammalia > Rodentia > Dipodidae > Jaculus > Jaculus jaculus. Next base: position 39,102,217 of record NC_059112.1, read on the forward strand.
TGGGATCTTGGGATTTGAACTCGGGCGGTTCTGGGCGCTCTCAGGCCCACAAGCTTGTGTAAGAAGTGCACTCACCTGCTGAGCCATCTGCCCAGCCCCTGTACCTGTCTCTTTATGCAAAGGTGCCACAACATTTTAGCAAGACACGCTAGAAAGGGCAGGTACTACATGTGGGGCAAGTGCACTTTCTCCTTTGTGGCCACGTAGCTCCCTGAAGTGTTCAAAGTGCGTATCCTTTAGTTTCTTTTGAGACTGTGTAGCTTAGACTGGTCTTGGACTCAAGATCCTCCTGCCTCAGTCTCCCAGGTTCTGAGATGACAAGTGTGCACCACTCCATCCAGCTTGGGGAAATCAATAGAAATTTGCACTAGCAGGGAGAGTATGAGTGTTTGCTTTACCCCTACCCCTCTCCCCTCTCCCCCCCCCCCCCCCCCCCCCCGCGTGAGCCACCACAGGTAATGGCAGCGCGATGACAGCCTCGCCTTTTTTAGTTCATGGTTTCGGGGAAGGTGCTCAGTGGTAAGTGTTCGCCATACAAGCACGAGGATCTGAATTTCATTCCTAGCCACACGTAAACTGGTAGGCATGGCAGCGCATACCTGTTGTCCCAGCACCAACCCTATGGAGCGGGGGTGATTGTTTCTGCTTTTAAAATACAGAAATAGGGCTGGAGAGCTAGCATAGTGGTTTAGGCACTTGCTTGCAAACCTGACGACCCAGGTTCAAATCCCCAGTGCCCACATAAAACCAGATACAAAAAGTGGTGCATGCATCTGGAGTTCATTTGCAGTGGCTAGCAGCCCTGGAGCACACATTCTCACTCTCTCATTTCCTTCTCCTTGCAAGTAAATAAATAAACAATTTTTTTAAAACTCAGAAATATAAGCACAGGTGGATGAACAACTGGCCCAGGGTCATGGGCTGGATGTGAAACATAATGTGATCATGCCCTGGTCTGCCCTCAAGGCAAGCTGTTTTGCTGTGGTCTTCACAGACATACAGCTAAAGGCCTCTTCCATGGGGATGGAGGCTGACGATGCCTGCCCTCCCGTGCCAAACGTAAGTACACATAGAGCACAAAAAGGGAAACTGTGTCGACGTTATGAGTGTCTTTAAAGTACTCCCAGAAGAGGTTACTGAGAGGTTGTAGGTAGACCTCCATCCTGGCTCTTGGTAGTCAAGGAGCCCCTTCAGTCAGTTGGCAGCCATGCACCTCATGGAATTGTTGCAGCTCCCGTCATGTTGCTTGGGGCAGAGGGGGAGGGACACCTGCTGAAAAGCAGCTGATGGGAGGAAAGTTTTTATTTCGGTTTACAGTCTCAAGGGGATGCCCCACGCTGGCAGGGGACTGCATGGCATGAACGGAGGCTGGACATCACATCCTTGCCTCAGCAGGTGGAAACAGCAGCAGGGGAGTGAGCCAAACTCTAACAAGGGGGAGCTAGCTATAACACCCCTCAGCGTGTCCCCAATAGCATACCTATTCCAGCAAGGCTCCACTTCCCAAAGTGTCATCAGCTGCAGACCAAGCATTTAAAATACACCAGTTTATGGGAGACATCTAATACAAACCACCACAGGTGCCATGTTCAAGGCACTAGGATCTTTCTCCATGACAGGCTCCCACACCTGCTCTGTGGTTGTCTCTGGGCCATGCCAGTCACAGAGGCCTAGTTCATTAAGAGGTAGTGGTCCTGAGAAAGACGGAGGGAGACTGCTCAGAGAATCAGGGCAAGGGTGCCATGTGTTCTCAGATCTCCAAGGGAAAAGAATAAAACCATGTCTCATCTCAGGCAAGTAAGCTTGATTGAAGCTCTCAGATTTCATGTTCTTTTCTTCTTCTCCTTTTTAAATGTTTAAAAAAAGATTTTATTTTTATTTATTTGAAACAGAGAGAGAGAGAATGGGCATGCCAGGGTCTCTAGCCACTGCAAACACACTCCAGATGCATGTACCACCCTATGTGGGACCAGGAGACTCGAACCTGGGTCCTTAGGCTTTGCAGGCATGTGCCTTAACTGCTAAGCCATCTCTCCAGCATCTTAAAAAAAAACTTTTTTTTTTAAATATTTATTTATTTATTTGAGAGAGACAGACACAGAGAGAAAGACAGATAGAGGGAGAGATAGAGAATGGGCGCGCCAGGGCTTCCAGCCTCTGCAAACGAACTCCAGACGCGTGCGCCCCCTTGTGCATCTGGCTAACGTGGGACCTGGGGAACCGAGCCTTGAACCGGGGTCCGTAGGCTTCACAGGCAAGCGCTTAACCGCTAAGCCATCTCTCCAGCCCCCCCCCCAAAAAAACTTTTTATTGACAACTTCCATAAACATAGATAGTATACCACGATCAGAATCTCCGCCCACCACCTTCCCTTTCCCCCCTCCCAGATCCTCCCTCCACTGAATCCTTTCTTTCCAACCAGTTTCTCTTCTATTTTGATGTCATAATTTTTCCCTCCTATTATGTAGGTCTTGTGTAGATAGCACCAGCCACTATGAGGTCAAGAATATCAAGGCCTGTGGGTACCTGTGCACACTAAGATCTTATCAGGGTTTTTCCACAGCTGAATTTAGAAGAGGTAGTAGACATCATCTGGTACCTTGATAGATGAAGAAGGTCATGTGTTCCATGTGGATACATTTTGATATTCTCTTTAAAAAAAAATTTTTTTTTTTTTGGTTTATCAAGATAGGGTCTTGCTCTAGCTCAGACTGACCTGGAACTCACTATGTAGTCTCAGGGTGGCCTCGAACTCTCAGCAATCCTCCTACCTCTGCCTCCCAAGTGCTGGTATTAAAGCCGTGTGCCACCATGCCTGGCTAAAAAAACATTTTTTATGAGAGAGAGAACTGGCGTGACAGGGCCTCTAGCCACTGCAACTGAACTCCAGATGCATGTACCACCTTGTGAGCATGTGTGACCTTGTGAGCATGGGGTCGTCTTGTGCAGCTGGCTTTCATGGGTTCTGGGAAGTTGAACCTGGGTCCTTAGGCTTGGCAGACAAGCACTTTAATTGCTAAGCCATCTCTCCAGCCTGACATCCTCTTATAGTTGGATCATTCCTCAAGAACTTTTAAAAACAATATCTTTTTTAAAAGCTGAGGGGCTGGAGTGATGGCATAGTGGTTAAGGCACTTGCCTAGGAAGCCTAATGACACAGGCTCAAATTCCTCGTACCCACATAAGCCAGATGCACAAGGTGGCCCATGCCTCTGGAGTTTGTTTGCAATGGCTGAAGGTCCTGGTGTATCCATTCTCTCTTTCTCTCCTTCTCAACTCAATGAATTAATAAATAATAAAATATATTTTGTAATCTAGTATTATTAAATTGGCTGGGATTCAAATAAACACATCTTCCCTGCATTCTTTCAGTGTTTGCCCTGCCTCTATCTTTTCAGATTGTTCAGCATGCTCCATGCATGTATATAAACAAATGTATAAACAAATAGAGTGCCAGGGCTGGAGAGGTGCTTTAGCGGTTAAGGTGCTTACCTGCAAAGCCAAAGGACCCAGGTTCAATTCCCTAGGACCCATGTAAGCCAGATGCACAAGGTGGTGCATGTGTCTGGCATTTGTTTGCAGCAGCTGGAGGCCCATTCTCTCCCTCTCTTTCTCTTTCTCAAATAAATAAATAAAAATTAAATATTAAAGAAAAAATAAGTAAATAAAGAGCCAAAGGAAGGGGAGGAGTGCTTACAGTGCTGTCTTCCAGACACAAAGTGGCCTTGATATTCATGACCTCACAGCAGCTGATGCTACCTGCACAAGACCTGCATAATAGGGAAAAAATTATGATATCAAAATAGAAGAGAGGCTAATTGGAAAGAAAAAGGAATTCAATGAAGAGGGGATTTGAGAGGGGAAAAGGGAGGGTGGTGAGAGGGATATATTGTCGTGGTGTATTTATTGTCTATATCTATGGACATTGCCAATAAAAAGTTTTAAAAAGCCAAAAAAAAAAAAAAAGAATATTAAGGCCACTTTGTGTTTGGAAAACAGCATTGTAGGTATTCCTTCCCTTCGTTTGGCTCGCGCATTCTTTCTGTCACCTTTTCCCTGAGTCTCGGAGGGTGTGATACAGATGTCTCAGCGCTGACCACTGTACCTTCTCTTCTTCTCAGCACCATGGTGAGTTTTGAGTCAGCCCAGTGGTCACCACCATTTGATAAGAGAAGCTTCTTTAACCAAAAGTAAGAGTAGCATTAATACATGGGCATAAACATAAGTGTTTAGAGGGCAGTTTGGTGGGCATAATATATACATTTAGACAGACAACCTCCTAAGCCATTGGCTTTTGACTAGGTTTTCAGTGCCAGGCATACATTTTCTCTTGCAGAGTGGGCTTCAAATCCCATCAGATGTGCCAAAATATACATGCCACCATTGCCCCAGTTGGCATGTTTGGTGAGACTATCCAGTCATAAAGCTTTCAGGGTCCACTACTGGTTAAGACTATTGATGACAGACCTCATGTTCTTTTCCAAAAACAGCTAAGGAGTTGACTGTATCTGAATTTTTTGTTTGTTTGTTTGTTTTTTGAGGTAAGGTCTCACTGTAGCCTAGGCTGACCTGGAATTCACTATGTAGTCTCAGGCTGGTATCAGACTCACAGCAATCCTATCTCTGCCTCCCAAGTGCTGGGAATAAAGATGTGTGCTACCACATCTGGCTATATATTAATTCTTGCTTAAATTAGATACATATATACTTTATATTCATGTCTAAATACATATTGTGTTTATTATAGAAAATAACTTGTTCTGGAAAGTATTATACTTAGTGAGGGAATGCAAGCCCAGAAAGCCAAACGTCACATGTTCTCTCTCACATGTGGCTCCTAACTATGAATGATTAGACTTTAATGTGAGTAGGAAGCAAACTCAGTAGCATAGGACAGTAAGCTAGAAAGGAGATACAAAGAGAATAGAAATGGCTTCAGGAATGTGAGGAAGCTAGGTGCATTGCATTCACAGTCAGGAATCAGAGAGAGATAAATGCTGACGCTCAGCTCAATTGCTTATTTTTTCTTATTCTTTTTCATTTTTTAAAAAAAGATTTATTTTATTAATTAATTAATTTATTTATTAGACACAGAGAGAAGGAGAGAGAGTGTGAGTGAGAATGGACATGCCAGGGCCTCTAGCTACTGTAAACAAACTCCAGACGCATGCACCACCATGTGCATCTGGTTTACATGGGATCTGGAGAATTAAACCTGGGTCCTTAGGCTTCACAGGCAAATGCCTTAACCTCCCAGCTATCTCTCCAGCCTTCTTTTTCATTTTTTTTTCTTTTTATTTCATCCTGGTATCCCAGCCCCTGGCATGATGCCACCCACATTCAGGGTACATCACTTAAACCTCTCTGGAAATGCTGTCACTGACATACCCTGAGGTGTGTCTCTTAGGTGATACCAAATCCCACTAGGTGGCCGTGAGGAGTGACCATCACAGAGAGGGCTGGATGAAGACAGAGGAAAGGAGGGGGAGGGAGAAAAAGAGGAAGGGTACTGCTTTGTAAATCTTTTGACTTCACATTTTTACTTAAAATCATGTTCTCTTTTTATCGACTCAGGTTCTGCAATCAAACTCATGTAGACAAGACTTTACATATTTAATACAGTACATTACCTCTGTACAAATGGAATATGTAGATACATATATGTGTGTACACACACACACACACACATATATATATATATATATATATATATATATATATATATATATATATATATATATATATATAGAGAGAGAGAGAGAGAGAGAGAGAGAGAGAGAGAGAGAGCGAGGGAGCGCACAATAATATCGGTGTATTTTTATATTTTTATTTATTTATTTGAGAGAGAGAAAGATGCAGAGAGAGGAGGAATGGATGCCCCGGGCCTGTAGCCACTTCAAATAAACTCCAGACACACGCGGTACCTTGTGCATCTGGCTTACATGGGTCCTGGGGAATTGAACCTGGGTCCTTTGGCTTTGCAGGCAAGTGCCTTAACCACTAAGCAATCCCTGCAGACCACTATCAGTCTCTTATGTGTCAATAGCAGTAGCAACTTTCCCAAGTTTTGCAGTCATCCAAACAGAATTGTAAACATCTAGACTGCTCCATTACAAAAAGAAAAAAGCTGGACATGGTGGTACATACCTTTAATCCTAGCACTCAGGAGGCAGAGGTAGGAGGGTTGCTGTGAGTTCAAAGCCAGCCTAGGACTAGTATAGTAAGGTTCAGGTCAGCCTGGTCTAGTGAGACCCTACCTGGGGGGCATCTTGGGGGGATCAAGAGCTAGAGAGATGGCTCAGCAGTTAAAAGCACTACTTGCTTGTTTGTGAAGTCTGTAGGCCCAGGTTTGATTCCCCAGTACCTATCTAAAGCCAGATGCACACATGAAAAATGTAAAATCAATATCCTAGAAAAGAACAAAGTTCTGTAAATGCTGCAGTACCAAGTCCACTTGTGTGCGTGTGGTGGATGTGTATGGACACATGCACGTGTGGGTGCAGGTGCCCGTGCATGTGCATGTGGAGGCCAGAGGCTAAGGTCAGTGTCTTCCTCAGTCTCTCCACCTAATTTACTGAGGCATACTCTCTCAGTCTAGCTGGCCAATTATCTGCTTTATTATTACTAGCACCTCAGTCACTATCAAGAAGGGACACTCCCTAGAGAAACATCATTACACACAGCTCTGATCAAGACACATGATGCGGTGCTGCCCAACTTTAACAGTACAGGAGACATGTCATCTTTAAAAAACTGTTGATTTGGGGCTGGAGGGATGGCTTAGCAGTTAAGGCATTTGCCTGCAAAGCCAAAGGACCCAGGTTTGATTCCCCAGGACCCAAGTAAGCCAGATGCACAAGGGGGCGCATGCACCTGGAGTTCGTTTGCGCTCCCATTCTCTCCCTTCCTCTCTCTGCCTCTTTTTCTCTCTCTCTCAAATAAATAAATAAAAATAAAGTAAAAAAATGTCGATTTGCAAGTGTGTGTGTGAGTCTTGCTTGCCACTGCATTTGAACATCAGATATATGGACCACTTTTTGCATGGGCACTGGATAATTAAACCTGGGCTGGCAGGCTTTGCAAACAAATGCCTCTAACCACTGAGCCATTTCCCCAGCCCAGAGGATACATTTTTGTTGGATTTTGTTTTGTTTTTATTTATTTATTTTTTGAGGTAGGGTCTTACTCTAGCTTAGGCTGACCTGGAATTCACTATGTAGTCTCAGGGTGGCCTTGAACTCATGGTGATCCTCCTACCTCTGTCTCCGCTGGGATTAAAGGCGTGCACCACCATGCCAGGCTTTGTTGTTTTTTATTGGTTTGTTTGTTTGTTTTTTGTTTTGGTTTTTTTTCAGGTACAATCTCACTCTAGCCCACACTGACCTGGAACTTACTCTGTAGCCCCAGGCTGGCTTCAAGCTCATAGTGATCCATCTGCCTATGCCTCCTGAGTGCTGGGATTAAAGGTGTATGTCACCTCACCAAGCCCAGAAGATACATTTTAAAAGGTATTATTTGAAGATCTTTTCTTCTTTTCCAGTATAGGACCCAAAAGAATGGTATAACATAGCTTGGTAAAGAACTTATTACAACTTTCTATTTCAATATGACTCTATGTTTTAAATGGCTGAATTGCATTTGGTCACATGGATGTTTTCCATTTGGTTTATGTGGGAGTTCATGTCATGTCAAATCATGAGGATAAAATAACTCTTTCTTGTATCCAAATCTTATAGTTTCCATATTATTTCCCTCAGAATAAGTCCTTAAAACGAGTATTGCACTGAATGGAGCTGCCCATGGCTGGTTGGGTTTGGGTTTGGAATGATGATGGCTCTCTTGAGAGGAGATCAGTTGTGATCAGTGTTTCCAGCTGGATTCTCAGCCATTCTGGCCTCTAAGGGAGGAGCAGCCTTCTAGACACAGCAGCTGGCTTGTCCCTGCTGGCCACTGGCCTTGGGGTCTCACAGTCCGTTGGATGCTCTCTCCCAAGGAGACAGATCTTCCCGTGGCCCTCTGAACTCAAGGGCTGGCAGCTTCACAGCAGAACCCACTCAGAATCCTGGGAATCTGCGTGGTGGGGCAAGAAGAAAGAAGACATTGCCTCTGGAAGTCAGTGACTTGAACAAAGAAGTCAAAGAGGGAACTATACTGTACTGTATATTGAAAATGTGCAAGGTATGGATGTTAAGTGCTTTTTCCAGACACACACACGCACACGCATATTCAACCTATACATACGTGCACAAAAGAGATAATTGTGGAAGGTGGAGGATACATTAATTTGCTCACCTAGACTGATTGTTTCACTATGTATGTGAGTATCAAAATACGTTGTAGTGTCAGGAGCGATGCCTCATGCCTGGGATCCCAACACTGGGGAGGCTGAGGCAGAAGAATCTCAAGTTCAAGGCCAGCTTGAGTTACTCAGCAAGACCTTTTTTCAAAACCTCAGAAGCAAAGAAAACACGCAAGCCAAAATGCCACCACACGAAACATGTTGTAACTATCTAATTAGCTAGATAAATAAATGAGTCAAGGGTATATCTGTTTTGCCCTAGTTGATTGGAGGCCTGTGCACTATTGCAGTTTCGTTTCCGTTTAGCTGACTTAAACATACAAAACATACACGGATAAGAGAAGCTGTAGCTTCAGTTAGCTGGGCCTCCCCGGGGCTCATTTTGACTTTCTGTTGTGATTGATCTGGGCTGTGTCTCTACAAACAGAATGTGTGGACTCAGCAGATAGGTGACTGGACTAAGATCCCAGACCTAATGCTGCTTGCTATATATTTGCTTGCTTGTTTGCTTATTTGGGCTTTCTGAGAAAGAGATTCACTCCATAGCCAAGGTTGGGCATAAAACTTACCATGTAGTCCAGTCTGTCATTGAACGTGAGGCAATCTGCCCGTGTCAGCCTCCCGGTGCTCGGATTACAGGCATAAGACACCATACTGGGCTTCCTATGCATCTCAGAAATATGGCCTGAGTAGGAATTTTATCTTATTTTGTTTCAATTTCCACTATCTGTACAATAAAGCAAAATACCTACCTGGATCCTTGTCTTCAAAGCTTAAAGGACCCAGGCCATTGCAAAGATTACATGAGAAAGTGAAAGGTTTATATTCAGCAAGACTCAGAAATACTTAGACAATACTAATCTTCTTTTCCTCTGAATTTTGAAGCAATTCTGGTATGGCTTATAGATTATAAGCATGGAATTCTTCTCAAATATATTGAATTAGATTGGCATCTTATTTTAGAATAAACATTAATTTTCTATTTTGTTTTGTTCTGTTTTGAGGCAGGGAACAGGGCTTTTTAGTGTTACAGCTGAAGCTGGCCTTGAATTCCTGAGCTTCTGCCTCTACCTCTCGAGTGCTGGGACTACAGGTGTGTGCCACCCTGCTAAGCATTCACTAAAATAGGACATGAATACTATTTGAAAACTGTAAAAATCCAAACAAAAACCCTCAGGGCAAGAGAGCTGGCCCAGCCATTAAGGTGCTTGTCTGCAAAGCCTAAGGACCCAGGTTCAACTCCCCAGTACCTACATAAACCAGATTCACAAGGTGGCACATTCATCTGGAATTCATTTACAGTGGCTCGAGGACCTCACATGCTCATTCTCTCTCTCTCTCTCTCTCTCTCTGTTTCTTTATCTCTCAAATAAATAAAGAAAGAAAATATTTTTTAAAATAATAATAAAGAAAGACAAATGAGGTAAACTTCTCAAGCAATGAGAATTCATGTCACCTGCCCTACACAAACATCAGCCTTGGGTGGGCTGGATGCTCTGCACATGAGTTCCAACCACGGGATCTGGATGTTTGCCCAATGGTTTCTATCATGTACTATTCCTGTTGCATATTATAAATCAAATCACCATAAAAGCTTCTCAACTTATGTTTGGTAAAGACATCAGCAGAGCCGTCCTCTCACTTTCATTAAGGATGATAGCTCTAGAACCACTCTCCCCTGTTCTCTGACATGCCAGGAGCCTGTCCTGGTATGCAAAACCACCCCGCCTCATGCCTATACCAAGACTGAGGTCACTGGATTTTCTCTGCTTGTTTATATCTGACTCAGAGTGATCAAAATTCATAGGAAGCTAATCAGTGGGATGGGGAAGCAAAGTCTCCTTAACAACTGATGCCAGGACAACTGAGTTTCCATGTAGAAAAAAATATATATATGAGTTCAAGGCTAGAGAGATGGCTCAGCAGTTAAGGCACTTGCCCATAGAGTCTAACAACCTGAGTTCAGTTCCCCAGTACCCACATAAAGCCAGATGCACAAGGTGGCACCAGTTTCTGGAATTCATTTGCAACAGCTACAGGCCTTGGTATACCCAGTCTCTCTCTCTTTCTCCCTCTCTCCCAGGTGTGATAGTGCACAGCTTTAATCCCAGCACTAGGAAGGCCAGGATAGGAGCATGACTGTGAGTTCAAGACCAGCCTGAGACTACATAGTGAATTCCAGATCAGTCTGGTCTAGAGTGAGACCCTACCTTGAAAAACCAAAAAACAAAACAAAACAACAACAACAAAAAACCTGAGTTCTACCTCTGTCTCACATCCAAACTTTATCTCAAAATGAATCAATACTAACTAGGCATGGTGGTGCATGCCTTTGATCCCAGCACTTGAGAGGCAGAGGTAGGAGGATCACTGTGAGTTCAAGGCCACCCTGAGACTCCATAGTGAATTCCAAGTCATTCTGAGCTACCTCAAGAAACTAAAGCAAAACCAAAAAAAAAAAAAAAAAAAATTGATCAATGCTAATTATAACAGCAAAAGCAATTGAAGTATTAGTGGTAAACTGGAATAGATGTCCATGACCTTGGATTTGCCAGTGTATTTTTAGCTGTGGTACTAAACAAGGCATGAGTAACAAAGGAAAAAAAAATTGTGAAATCGAACTTGATCAGAGTTGAGAACACAGGCAAGCTAGGCATGATGGAACACACCTGTGATACCAGTACTTAGAAGGCTGAGGTGGGAGAATTATCATGGTATCAGCCTGAGTATACCCAGCCAGCAAGGTCTACATAGCAAGATTCTATTTCAAAAACAAAAACCTATGGGCTGGAAAGATGGCTTAGCGGTTAAGCACTTGCCTGTGAAGCCTAAGGACCTCTGTTCGAGGCTCGGTTCCCCAGGATCCACGTTAGCAGATGCACAAGGGGGCGCATGCGTGTGGAGTTCATTTGCAGGCTGGAAGCCCTGGCGCGCCCATTCTCTCTTTTTCTTTCTCTTCCTCTCTCTCCCTCTGTCTGTTGCTCTCAAATAAATAAAAAAAATTTTTTTTAATAAATAAATAAATAAAAAATAAAAACCTGGGCCGGGTGTGGTGGCGCACGACTTTAATCCCAGCACTTGGGAGGCAGAGGTAGGTGGATCGCCATGAGTTCAAGGCCACCCTGAGACCACATAGTGAGTTCCAGGTCAGCTTGGACTGTGAGACCCTACCTCAAAAAACAAAAACAAAAACAAAAAATAAATAAATTAATTAATTAAAAACCTGGGCTGGAGAAATGGCATCGTGGTTAAGGTGCTTGCCTACAAAGCCTAAGGACCCAGGTTCGTTTCTCCAGTACTCACTCAAGCCAGATGTACATAGTGACACATGCATCTAGAGTTTATTTGCAGTGGCCAGAGGTCCTGGAGCACTCATCCTCTCTCTCTCTCTCTCTATGTCAAATAATAAATAAATAATTTTAAAATATGAAAAAGCCATTAGCAATAAAATGAAAACACAATCCACAAATGGGAGGGGGAAATTTGCAAGCCATGGATCTGTGTAATTGGTAAGGGTCTCGTACATAGAACTTAGTAGAAAATCTCATCTTGATGCTTCCACTGAAGAGTTTTTGATTTGTGATGATTCAAAAGATGTGTGTCCTAAGAATTGTTGTTCAAGTTTTGAATTTTGACCTTTTCCTGAGCAAGTAATAATAGTCTCTCAGGGCTGGGCAGCAGAAGCAAGCCACGGCTCCTCAGAAAGATGATTACGAAGGCAAACATTCAATGCTTCCCTATGTAGGAAGCTAGGGGTATTAAACGCACTTTCTAATTGTGTGTGCGTGTGTGTAATGTGTATACATGTATGTACGTGTGAGGGAGGGTGCACATGCAGAAGTCAGAGGACAACCTTGGGTGGCGGTCCTTACCTCTCACTTTGTATGAAGCAGGGTCTCCTGCCGTTCAGTGTTGTGAATGCCACGCCAGCTGACTTGCAAGCTTTCAGAGTTCGCCTGTATCTGCCTGTTGTCTCTCCAAAAGGCAGCTGGGATTACAGATACCAGCTACTGGGTCTGGTAATAAGAGAAGGACACCCAATGTTCTCTTCTGGTCTATGCTTGCATGTACATGGGACATGTGATCTGTATATACATGCACACACTACACATCACACTCACTACATGCATACTCTCCACATACACAAAAGATCCGGATACATGCTACAATATGGATAAATCTAAAAAACATTCTGCTAACTAAAACAAAAACAAACAAAAAATTGCACAATGACCTGGGGGCAATGGCTGATATGCAAATCCAGCACTAAGGAAGCTGAGGCAAGAGGAATGCCAAGAGTTTGAGGCTAGCCTAGGCTACATAGTGAATTCGAAGTCAGGCTGAGCTACAGGGCAGGATCTGTGTCAAAAATAAATACACAGGGCTGGAAGGATGGCTTAGCAGTTAAGGCATTTGCCTGCAAAGCCAAAGGATCCCAGTTCAATTCTCCAGGACCCACATAAGCCAGATGCACAAGGTGGGGCATGTGCCTGGAGCTCCTTTGCCATGGCTGGAGGTCCTGGCATTCCCATTCTCTCTCTCTCTCTCTGAAATAAATTAATTAATTAAATACAGTAAAAATAAAAATAAATAAATAAACACACACACACACATATAATCTACAAGGGCTGGAGCGAGGACAATGGATAAAATACTTGCCCACAAGTGTGAGAACCTGAGTATGGATCCCAGCACCTCTACAGAACAGAAGCTGGACATGGTGGTGTGCACCTGTAAACTCGCCCTTAGGAGGTAGAGACAAGAAGATTTTGGGGGCTTGCTGGTTAGCTTGTCTAGCCAAATTATGTCTAGGGCAAGTTGGCTAGAGCAGGGTAGATGTGAAAGGGTGAGATGTGAAGGCAGAAAGAAGCACGCATGAAAAGTCACCAGGCTGAGCTGGAGAGTTGGCTCAGCAGTTAAGACTCTTGCCAGCAAAACCAAAGGACCCAGGTTTGATTCCTCAGAACTCACATAAAGCCAGATGCACAAGGTGGTGCAGTTTGCAGTGGCTAGAAGCCTTGGTGCACCCATTTTCTCTTTTTCTCTCTCTCTCAAATAAATAAAACATTAAAAGAGAAAGGAAGGAAGGGAGAGAGGGAGGGAGGGAGAGAGGGAGGGAAGAAGGAAGGAAGGGAGAAAGAGGGCAAGGCTGCTGGGGTGCAAACCCCGCTGGCTGGTATTCCCAACAATGCAGACTTTCTTATTGGCCTTATCCACGTCTCTTATTCCTTTCATGATACATTAATCCCAAGTATCAGACTGGGACCAACCTGATGTGGTCTCGCCTCGCTACATTAACCCACTGATCGGAAGGAGTTCCAAAACATTGCCCAGGACAGGCGCAAGGCAAGTGTGAGACCTCTCCCTGTCCTCTAGTTCCATCTCTCTCCCTCTCTCTCACTCACCTCATGCCCCTTGCATAGCTCAGCCCTGGAAGAGGAGAGACCACTATTTTAAAGTGAAAAAACTCAGTAGCACTTAGTCACAACCACTGCCTCTATGTGGTTCCAAACCATTTCCATCGGTCCAAAGCAGATCTCCTTACCCATCACCCCACTTGTGCTGGGTCCAAGCAGACGTGTTTGTGGTGGCCACCTGTAATAGGATTGTGCCCCTGCGCTCTCCTTTCTCCAGAACCCCAGTATCCTGCCAGTGGAGTCCACAGTCCTGGAAAAAGTAAGACTTCCAAGTGTCACATCCTTAGTGACTCTCCACCAGGGCCAGCCAAGTGCTGAATGGGAGGGATTTCTCCCTTAGCCGAGGCTGAGTTGGAAAGGGTTTGAGAAAGTACAGGGTCATGTCTTTTTTACTGAAAGGCCTATCAGCTACCCAGCATTGCTTCACACTGGGTCCACACCCCTAGACCAAGGCATTGTGGGTGAGTAGAGACGGGCCATTGATGGCCCTGTTGTGTGGCAATTTTCTCTGAACTGAAACACCACGTGCTGGAGAGGGGCTCCATAGGAAGTTCCAAATCAAAACAGAGGCTCTGAAGACTCTGATAGTTCCTGGTGGATGGGAGGCTTCCTAAGGCTCAGGAAGTAAACAACTTACAAGCCCCCGGAAGTTCTTAAAATCCACAGGATTTGGGCTGGACACATGGCTTAGTGGTTAAGGCGCTTGCTTACAAAGCCAACGGACCCAGCTCGATTCCCCAGTACCCCCGTGAGCCAGATGCACAGGTGGTACATGCGTCTGGAGCTCCTTTGCAGTGGCCGGAGGACTTGGCCTGGCCATTCTCTCTCTATCTGCCTCTCTCTCTCAAATAAGTAAATTAATTAAATGAAAACTAAGTTTAAAAAAAAGTGCCCAGGACTCACAGGCCCCTCTCAAGGATAGCAGGAATAAAATGCCTTAGGAGTAGAGACTCTCCTATCAGCTGAGCTACCTACAGATGGTGTAGCGAGCTCCAGAGATGCCACTTCCCTGGGTTTTCATCTACGTGACGGGGCAGGGGGGCTTTTTGGTGACGCAGTGGCCTTTGAGTCATCTGTGCCCTCACCCACGCTCCTCCTGTAATAATTCCAATAACGTACGGGTTCACTAAGCTATACTTGGATGGAATCATTTCTTTGGTCTGTTGTCAGTGCCCTATCTTGGGTTGACTATAAGTTTATTTAGGTCTATCCGGGAAAAGTTAGCACGACTTATTCCTCCCTTGAGTCAGCAGACATCTTATACCCCCTCTGGTAAGTCTCATTGTCACCATCACCTCCACAGGGCTCTCTTTCAGCTGTCTCCCAAAGTCACAGGGCACCCAGTAGGCTGTATTATTAGAGTTCACTTTTCATTCACAGTCAGGGAGCCTGATTCTGGGCTCAAAGGACCACTGCCCTGGATGAGTGAAAGACTCAACACTTAGTCTATTTACAACACATTGCAACCACTGCCTCTATCTGGTTCTAAACCATTTCCGTCAGTCCAAAGCAGCTCTCCTTAGCTCCCCTCTATGACTAGGAAGTTAGTCACAGCAGGGAAAAGATGGTTTTCTGGATGGCACCTGTTGTACTCAATGCACTGGCCTGAGATTAGACTAAGGCAAGAGAGTGGCTCAGAACTGAAAGAAGTAATGCAAGATCCTAAAGGTCACTGCTTTCCTAAATCTTATGCCTGAGTTGCTTTTATCTTCACCTCCTCTGAATTCTGCCCCGTTGATCCTTCACCGCTCCCCCCCCACCTAACAAGGGCTCAGAAATCTGCTGCTACCAATTAAGCACTGATTTCAGAGTTGAGCGACTCTCGCTAACGTAATCCAGGAGGTGGATGACTAACAACAGACGTTCTGCTTATTCCTTGCTGAGAAACGTGGCTGCATTTTGGCTGTCAATTTCCCAGTCACCACTGCTTCATATGTTCTTTCCACATGAAGGTCCCTGGGAGCCAGGTCATGGTCAGCAAGCGGCTGATGATAGAGCCACTCAGGGGATTCAAATGAGCTGCGATTCAAAACTTTGATCTCAGCGGGACGTGGTGTTGCACGCCTATAATTCCAGCACTTGGGAGGCAGAGGTAGGAGGATTGCCATGAGTTCAAGGCCACCCTGAGACTAAATAGTGAATTCCAGGTCAGCCTAAGCTAGAGTGAGGCCCTACCTCCAAAAACAAAATCAACAAGGAAAAAAAAAAAAAATCTCTACAGTAATGATCTCAGAATGGGCCCTCCAGGCACTTGGGCCAAGTCCCCTTCTTTCCTGACAACAGTGAGGGATTGCCATGACTGGCCTCTGACCAACTCCACTATGATGTGCGCAAGGTCATGTTAGATGTGGTAACTTTCACTTGCTTTTGCAGCCAAGTCTTTTGGGCAGAAGCCATTCTGTCTCCTTTGGATGACTGCATATGCCTGCTTCAATTTCATTTTACATTGATCTGGAAACTTCCCTTCCCTGAACAGTAATCAGTTCCATTACTTCTAAAGAGATGCCACACTGATGGCTCCCTGGCATCTATCCACAGGGCGCTGGGTAGAAAGGGCAGCAGAAATGAAGGCTTTGAAGGTCGAGTTCAAGAGCTTGTGTTCTGTCTCACTGGCAAGGGGGCAGTGTTAAAGAATTGTGGTCGAGAGGATGTCACATTTTGTGTGCATGGGCATAGTATACACTGTGCAATGTGTGTTTGTGGCGGCATGTGTGTGGAATGGTATGTGTGGAATGTGCCCACCTGTGGCAGCAGGGAGAAAACACGTCAGGTGTCCCCCTCCATCATTCACCTGCCTGTGTTTCCTTGGGATGAGTCTCTTACTGATACCAGAGTTGCTGCTTCTCTACTGGCCCTGGTGGTTATCTGGTCTCAGTTCTTTTTCGGACTGGATTGACAGACGTGCATAGCCATATCCAGCTGCTTACATGGGTGGAATCAAACTCAGGCCATTCTAGGCTCCCTCAGGCCCTTCAGCTTGTACAAGAAGTACATATACCTCTGAGCCATTCCTCTAACCCATGTCACGGTTTTAACAAAGCCTCATTGTTGAAAACATAGCGAAAGGCTTAAGGGATGAGGTAGAATGATTTTAAATGGTGTCTGCAAATTCATTGACACATCTGTTGTCAAGAGGCAGACTCCATATTTCTTCTCTTTGGCAGCCATACTATGAGAATTCCAGCCACATGGAGAGACTCCATGAAGTATTCTGGCTGAGAGCCACCAGGTCTGACCCAACAGCCCGTTTCACATGGGAGTCAGGAAGTCTCAGAGACAGCACCAGCCGAAGCCAGCATCTGACGGCCACTTCTTGAGAGAGGCTGCTAAGAGCCACTTTGCTGATCCCAGCTGCTGGGGGTGGGACCATGTTCCCACTAAAAGGTATATTGAAGTCCTAACCCCAAGTGCCCAGAATGCACTGTGATTTGGAAACAGTGTCGTTAGGGAAGCAGCTGAGTTCAGAAGAGGTCCTTTGGGTGAGTCTTGGTCCACGAAGTCTAGTGTTCTTATAACAAAAGGGAATTAGGACATAGCCTCAGACTGAGGAAGGATGGCGACACTGAAGACACCCAGGGAGAACACCATGAAAAGATAGAGAATAGGTAAAAGCAGCTACCAACTAAGGAATGCAAAAGGAAGGCAACCCTACTGGCCTTCATGTTAGACCTTCAGCCCCTAAAGCGGGGAGACAACTTCTGTGGCTTAAGGCCATCCACTTGGCAGTACTTTCTTTCAGCAGCCCTGGCAAACTACTACATCAGTAAATGTCTAGAGCTATGTAAAACAATGACTGACCAGGAGGCACTTCACTTGTCTGTATAGAAAACCAGAGCCCTAGAAGTTAAGGCACTTGCCTGCAAAGCCAGGGGACCTCAGTTCGATTCCCCAGGACCCACGTAAGCCAGATGCACAAAATGGCGCATGCATCTGGAGTTTTTTTGCAGTGGCTGGAGGCCCTGGCGCACCCGTTCTCTATTTCTCCCTCTCTCTATCTCTCTCCTCCTATTACTCTCTCTAAAATAAATAAATAAATAAAAATATATATAAAAAAAAAAAAGAAAAGTAAACCAGAGCTGCACTTTCTACAGTAAGAAGGTGTGTCTGAGCTGAGCGTGGTGGTGCACATCTTTAATCTCAGCACTTAGGAGGCACAGGTAGAAGGATCACTGTTGACTCTGAGGCCAAGCTGAGACTATAAAGTGACTTCCAGATCAGTCTGGGCTAGAGTAATACCAAAAAAAATGTGCCTGAAGCTAACCTGAAACATGTGACTTTGCCTTTAGGACCCAGGGGTAAGGAGAAACTGGGAAGCCCTAGAAACTATCAACAGGATCATAAAGGAGTTCTATCAGTGAAGGCTGATGGCAGATAGATGATGGAGAAAAGGAGATCTTTGTTGTGTTGAAGTGAAGTTTAGCAACACTGCTACCTGTATGTGATAACATGGAAAACTGACCATGTACGTAAGGATGACTTAGGACTGGAGATACAGCTCAGTTGATGGTGCTTGCCTAGCCATGCTTGAGGCCCTGGGTTCAATCCCTAGCACCATATAAAGTTGGCGTGGCGGCACATGAGAGGTGGTGACAGGAGAAATGGAAGTCCAAAGTCATCCGCAGCTACTCAGCAAGTTACAAAGTCAGCCTGGGCTGCAAAGAGAATCTGAGATTTATTAGTCCCGCCCCAGTGAGTGGTCATAGCAGCTCATTCTCTCGACTTCCTTCTTGCTGCTACGTGGAGATGTGATGCCTACTGCCTGCTTTTGCCATGCGTTCCTCACCATGAAGAAGTTTCCCTTCAAAACTGTAAGCTGAAATAAACCCTTTTATTCTACAAACTGCTTCTGGTTGGGAGTTTTGTCCCAGAAACATGAAGGCAACTGTAATACTAAATGAAATACTTTTCTAGATGGCTGCGTCTGAACAGAGAATCCCTTTAGTTGAGCTTTCTTCTTTCAAATGGACGTGGATTTTCACAAGATGGAGCCTCTGATTGGTGGAGTTTTGCCCTCAGCACATCTTTCCTCCTGTCTCAGTGCAATGCAGGGTTCTCTTTAACAATTATAGTTGCTTTCTCAAAACAGGCTTAATGTTATTCCATCTTGAGATTTCCTACACTAAACATATTAGTCCAATCTTTTTGAATTCAGCCTCATTCAAGTACTCAGGGCATGGGAAAAATGCAGCTAGTTTCTTTGCGAGGTTATAACATGACCTCCTCTAGCTCAGTTCCTGATTAGAGTACTTGTTCCCCTCTGAAACCTTATGGGCTAGACCTCCATTGTCTGCATTTCTCGTGGCATTCTGGCCTTCCAAACTCCTCCTAGAATGGTCCATTAAGCTTTGCTAACAGAATTCTATGGTTTCTCTAGCCCAAAGTTTCACATGCTTCCATACTCCTATTTTTATTTATTTATTTGAGATAGAGAGAATGGCTCACAAGGACCTCCAGCCACTGCAGACAAACTCTAGATGCATGCGCCACCTTGGGTATTTGGCTTACATGGGTCCTGGGGAATCAAACCTCAGTTCTTTGGTTTTGCAGGCAAGTGCCTTAACCGCTAAACCATCCCTCCAACCCAGCTTCCATGTTCTTGCCACAAACCAGTTCCAAAGGCCTACAAACTGCATGATCAGGCTGATCACAGAATGGCCCCACTTCTTGGTACTAATTTTCTATATAGATTTCTTTTTACTGTTGCAACAAAATGCATGCACAACTTAAGGAGGAAAGATTTATTTCAGCTTACAATTTGAAGGATTATAGGAAAACAAGGTGGCAAAGCATGAACCAGCTGGTCACCTTGCATTCAAATTCAGGAAACAGAGAGAGATGAATGCTGGTCCCCAGCCAGGTTTTCTACTGATGCTCAGGCACCTTCTGGTGAATGGATCCAGGCCACAGGAGAATCCTGTGGCAGGTGATCTAGAAAACAGTTCTACTAAGTCTCAGCTAGTGTCAACTGCAAGACACAGAAGGAAAAAAGACTTTGTTTTTGAATTTTTTTTGTTTTTTGCTTTTTTGTTGTTGAGGAAAAAAAGACTTTGAACTGAAAAATTAAAATTAAAATTAAAAGACTTTGAATGGGAAAGACTTTGATGCCAACACTAGCCACCACCTGACTACAACAGCAGGACTAAGCTGGGTCAAAACAACTCGTCCTAGAGGTGGCAGAAAGAACGTAAGAGCCAAAGGAAGGGTAGGACTCCTTACACTGTGCTCCCTCCAGACACAAAATGGCCTGCATACCCATGACCTCACTGTGCCTGACACTACCTGCACAAGACCATCATAAGAAGAAAAGATCATGACATCAAAATAAAAGAGAGACTGATTGAGAGGGGGAGGGGATATGATGGAGAATGGAATCTCAAAGGAGAAAGTGGGGGGGAGGGAGAGTATCACCATGGGATTTTTTTTATAACCATGCAAAATGTTAATACAAATTGAGAAAAAAAAGACAGGGGTAGTCATGAAAATAAATAAATTAAATTAAATAAATTAAAAAATTAAAATAAAAACAACTCTTCCTAGAACCCTGGGAGATAATGATAAGTGCTCATTATTGTTCTAAGCCCCAGAGTTTGGGTGTTTCAGGTAGCTGTTGTTAACAGAATAGGAAATAAGGTGAAGTTATAATATTCACCCCAAGTCTTTGTTTTATTTGAGCTGATGTCTCAGATAGCCCAGGCTGGCCTCAAACTCACTATGTGGCCAAGGATGACTTTGAACTTCTGATCTTCCTGTCATTATTTCCTGAGTGCTGGGATTACAGGCATACCCAATTTATTTGGTGCCGGGGGAATTGAACACAGGGCTTCATGCGTGGCAGGCAAGCACCCTACCAAATACACTACATCCCCAGACTTACAGCAAGTCTTTACTGACTTTCTATGTGCCATGATATGCAAGTGATTTACTGTCACTGTCTCAAGCAATCTCTACAGCAATCTTATGAGACAGATCTATTCATAGACTGTACCCATTTGACAGAAGAGGAAAACGGGACTTGGTAAGATCAGGGGATTTGCTTAGGATTCTGTAGTCACTGAGGCCAGGAATGTGCATATGCCAGCAAGGTGGCCTGTTTGCAGAACGCTGCAAATCGAGCACTGAGGCAAGAGAAGAGGGGACAGGCTACAAGGAAGCAGGGTGCCGAGGAGAAACAAGGGGTGCTCAACACTGGCACAGGAGGACTGACAGGCCTGCTGACCCCGATTGTGAGGGAGGGGACAGAGCGAGGAACTGAAGAGACCGTGTGGGTCACATTTCCAGCCCCAGGGAGGTAAATGACCCGTGGAACACCAGCGGGTCTTTCGAACAGTGAGAAGAGATGCCGGACACGAGCTCACTCCTGCGGAAGTAAGCGAGCGGTCCCACGTGACCGGATCACTTGGGAGCTCCAGTTAAGCACAAGGAGAAAATCGAAAGGAGAAGGGGATGCAACGAACAGCTCCGCCTGTTGACCTTGGTACAGCCAGCCCATGGGTCCTTCCTGTCCTGCACCACCCAAAGTCACTCCCATGAGAACTCCTTGGCTGCAAATCGGAGCATATGACTCCCAGGTCTAGAGAGTCCTGTGTGCATCAGGACAGAGTCCAAACTCTCTTGTGTACATCAAAACCAGAGTTCAAACTCCCCTTTCAGAGCAGGTGGCCTCTTTATCTTTATCTGGGACTCTCACCCACTTCCCTTCTTGTGCTGCCCTGCAGACAATTCCTCGAGGGTTCTAAAGCCTTGTCTTCCTGACCTTAGCCCCCTTTTCTAGGAGAGTGTCCCTCCTGTCCCCAACCCCTATGACTGGCCTCCAACTCAGACTCGAGGGCTGGACTTTGCTGCCATTTCCCTCCTCTGTCCCTCTTTCCACATCCTGGGTCCCCTCACCTGTCTAGCTTGCCTCTCAGAATGGGCAGAATTGCATGTCTGCATCTCATGGGCACCTTGCATTGGTAAGGTATTTTCACTATGCACTTTAGTCCTGTATTTATTTATGCCTTTAGAGCCACAGCGGATGTTGCAAGGCCAGCCTGACTGGACTTTTAACTCCAGCAACTACACATTTACTATAATGCCTATTAGGAAACACATATAGGACTTGCCTATCAACCCCGTCGTTTCATAAATAGTGTTGCTTAGGAGGAAGCAAAACTAGGTAGTAATGTGAATAAGCTAATTGCAAGGGTAGCAAAGAGATGGAGAAAACATTCTGCTTGTTTTTTCCATACTGATGATCTAATCTGGAACCCTCTGCACGCTAGGCAACATCGCCTGCAACAGTTTGGTTGTGTGTGTGTGTGTGTGTGTGTGTGTGTGTGTGTGTGTGTGTGTCATGTTGGGCACATCAAGTCCTCTTGCTGTTGTAAATGAGTTCCAGACACTTGTATCACTTTTTGCATGCAGTTTATGGAATTTGAACTTGGCTTGGCAAGCTGTGCAATTACGGGCCTTTAGCCTCTGAGCCATTTTCCCAGCTCCTCCTTGTCCCCCGGCAACATTTTAAAAGAGAGATGCTAATACCTGAATTCTGGAGAAATCTCAGTTAATTTTTCCAGCAACAATGTGTAATAGAAATATTGTTTTGAGGACTGAAGAGATGGTTAGGTGGTTAAAGGCACTTACTTGAAAGTCTGCGGGCCCAAGTTTGATTCCTCAATACCCACATAAAGCCAGATGCACAGAATAGCACACACATCTGGAGTTCATTTGCAGGGGCAAGAGGCCGTGGCACATCTATATTTTCTCTCTTTGCCTCTTTTTCTCTCAAATAAATAAAAATATTTTCAAAAGCACACACAAAATAATCTAAGGCTGTAGAGAAAGTGCTTGTTTTATAAGCACATGAACCTGTACTAATACCCATGTAAAAATACTGGGTACAAACTTGACCCTATGAACTGAAGATATGTATGTGGCCCAGAGCCACCAGGCAGCCAGTGCCAAGAGATGGCAAAAACTCTCAGGTCATGAGAAACCCCTATGTGTGGGTCTGAGGCAGCAGCTATGGCCAGGAAGAAGCAGGCAGGTTTAGGGAGAAGCCTTCAGGACCTGACTAGGGTCATGTAGTCTGTGTTCTGAGGCTCACCTCTCTCTTGTTCCTTGTTGGCTCAGGGCAGCTCAGGGCCAGGTTCCCCCCAGTTAGCCAAGGATCAGGTGGGTGTTCTGGGGCCCTCCACCTACATACCCCTCAGTGTTTGTGGAGTTCAGGCACATGCCTGGCTTCATGCCAAGGCCACCTCTGATGACCCTGCCCCATCCAAATAGTGTTCTCTGGCCTGTGGCTGGTCCTGTGCCTACGTTCTTGAGCTGAGAGCAGAAGCCTCCGGCCTGGATCTTGCTCCTCTGTGGGGAGCACGGATGCTTAATAAACATGTTCTGCTTTCATATATATATATACACACACACACACACACACATCCATCCATCCATCCATCATGGTAACACATGTCTGTGATCCCAGCTCTGGGAAACAAAAAAATAGGAGAATCTTTGGAGCTGGCTGGTCAGCCAGTCTAGCCAATTGGGAAGCTCCATGCCAGTGAGCCAATGAGAGACGCTTCTCCACCACCAAAAAGAAAAAAAAAAAAAGGAAAGAGAAAAGAAAAAAGAAAAAAAAAAGTAAAAAAGAAAGAAATCTTGTTCTCAAGATAGAAGTTTAAGAATCACAAAACTCGTTTGCCTGAGTCGACACAACTGTGGAGTATGTTAATTAGCTTTGCATTACTACTCACCTAATGAAGAAACGTTTCCTTAGGTGATAGTTTTGAAGATTCAAGTCCCAAATCGGGTAGCCTCACTGGGTTGGCCTCTGGTGACCATGACAAACAGCTACAAATCAGAGCAGAAGGAAAGAGGGAGCAGTCTGACACGTTCTTGGAGGACTTGCCCTCTGTGACCTGAAGAAAGAGCAGGCCAGGTGAGCCACATGTTACAGGTCTTGCCTTTGTAACCCGCTGCTGGGACATGGCCTGAGTGCGCATTTCTGGCTCTCAACTTCCTGAACCACCGGCTCTGGGAAGGGCCCCAGGGCCCTGCATTTCTACAGGTTCCACAAACATGGAAGTGGTGGCCTCTGGGTCCAGCCGAAGAAAGGGAACAGGGTGTTGGAGGAGGAACAGTCAGTCCTAGGCTCAGGCCCAGGCTCAGGCCCAGGGAGGCACCTGCAGTTGTGAAGGCACTTCTACCAGTTTGTGCAGTGAAGGGTTCACAGGACCCAGTAGCCCTTTGTGATGTTAACTGATGCCCTCTATGGCCGGCAGAGGGATTTTGGAGGCCCCTGCACCTTGGGGGAGGAGAGAGTAAAGAAAACTGAACTGGGGTCATGGTAGTGGTGCACGCCTTTAATCCCAGCACTCGGGAGGCAGAGATAAGAGGATCACAGTGAGTTCGAGGCCAGCCAGAGACTGCATAGTGAATTCCCAGGTCAACCTGGACTAGAGCGAGACCCTACCTTAAAAAAAAAAAAAAAGAATAAGAAAAGAAAAGAAGAGAAGAGAAGAGAAGAGAAGAGAAGAGAAGAGAAGAGAAAAGAAAAGAAAAGAAAAGAAAAGAAAAGAAAAGAAAAGAAAAGAAAAGAAAAGAAAAGAAAAGAAAAGAAAAAGAAAACCTGAACTGGAAGAGGAAGGAACTGGCTCAGCGTGTTGGAGGGAGAAAGCCAGGCCAGCAAGACTCAGGTGGCCACAAGTGGCCAGCAAAAGAGGTGAGATTTAAATTTTCTTTTATGATGTTGTCTGCCCTGTGACATTTTCAACTTTCCAAGAAAGCATGTGTGGCTCGATCTTGGTGCTCTAGGGACTTACAGGAGTGGGCAGAAACGGGAAAGACGTGAGCAGCAATCTGTTACAGGATGGGAGGAGCCCCAGTCTGAGCAGAAGGCGACCAGTCATAGTCGAGATGGGCAAGCACTTAGATGTCCACAGACACTGAGGAGGGACAACAAGACTTCCTGTGGCTTTAGAGACCATTTTAAAGGTAACATCTGGAGAGTGTGGCTAAACCTGGGTGTGTGGAAATGCATGAGCAGTCATACATACCTCTCACCTCTCTCTTCCTATGAATATGTAGACCAAAAGTTATACCTAGAAAAATGGAAATAAAAATAAAATAAGGGAGGGCTGGAGAGATGGCTTAGCGGTTAAGCGCTTGCCTGTGAAGCCTAAGGACTCCGGTTCGAGGCTCGGTTCCCCAGGTCCCACGTTAGCCAGATGCACAAGGGGGCACACGCGTCTGGAGTTCGTTTGCAGAGGCTGGAAGCCCTGGCGCGCCCATTCTCTCTCTCTCCCTCTATCTGTCTTTCTCTCTGTCTCTGTTGCTCTCAAATAAATAAATAATTAAAAAAATTAAAAAATAAATAAATAAAATAAGGGAACCGAGCATGGTGGCGCACACCTTTAATCCCAACACTTGGGAGGCAGAGGACCGCCAGGAGTTCGAGGCCACCCTGAGACTACACAGTGAATTTCAGGTCAGCCTGGGCTAGAGTGAGACCCTACCTTGAAAAACCAAAATAAAATAAAATAAGGGGCTGGAGACATGGCTTAGTGGTTAAAGCACTTGCCTTCAAAGCCAAAGGACCCAGGTTCCATTCCACAGTCCCCACATAAGCCAGATGCACAAAGTGGTGCATGCATCTGGAGTTCATTTGCAGTGGCCAAAGACCATGGTGCACCCATTCTCTCTCTTTCTCTGTTTCTATCTCAAATAAATAAATAAATAAAATATTTTTTTAAGAATAGGGCTGGAGCTGGGCATGGGGACGCACTCCTTTAATCCCAGCACTTGGGAGGCAGAAGTAGGATTATTGTCGTAGGTTCAAGGCCACCTTGAGACTACATAGTGAATTCCAGGTCAGCCTACTTAAAAAAAAAAAAAAATAGAGCTGGAGAGATGAGTTAGCAGTTAAGGTGCTTGCCTGCAAAGCCTAAGGATCCAGGTTCAATTCCCCAGTACCCACATAAGCCAGATGCACAAGGTGGTGCAAGTGTCTGGAGTTTATTTGCAGTGGCTGGAGGCCCTGGTGCACCCATTCTCTCTATCTACCTAGTTCTCTCTCTCTCTCAACTACATATTACAAAGAAAAGAAAATAAAGCTTGCCCGAAAAGATTCTTACTACGTGTGTGCTGAGATTACAGGGCTACATCACAGCATCTGGCTAAAGATTAATTCTTTTATTTATTTATTTATTTATTTTTTGTTCATTTTTTTATTTGAGAGCGACAGACACAGGGAGAAAGACAGATAGAGGGAGAGAGAGAGAATGGGTGCACCAGGGCTTCCAGCCACTGCAAACGAACTCCAGACGCGTGCGCCCCCTTGTGCATCTGGCTAACGTGGGACCTGGGGAACTGAGCCTCGAACCGGGGTCCTTAGGCTTCACAGGCAAGCGCTTAACCGCTAAGCCATCTCCCCAGCCCTGGCTAAAGATTAATTCTTGCCTGGAGCTAGAACCATGCCCTCAGTGGGAAGATGTGATCCCCGAAAAAAAACTAGGGCCCCAGGAGCCTGAGTTCATGCTATCTGGAATTGAGTGAGGACTTTAGCCAGTTGGAAAAACATGATCACACATGAGGTTTCCCCTCTGGTGACTTTTACAGCTACAGCTTTATCACCAAGGTTCTGCTTGACTCACCAAGGAGTTTGAACTTCAGTGTCCTGAACAGAGGAGCATGTTCTGGATTGTTGAAGAGGTAAACTGAGGCATTACAACTTGAGCAAACAAACACTTCATGAACCAGGACACTCCAAACTAGAAGTGATCCAGGCGTTCCACGAAAGGGATGGGAGAGGAAGGCTTTGTAGAAAGGATCGTAAAGACAGAAAGGAAACATTTCACTGGACATCAGTGTAAAGCAAGGACACATTTCAATGGTTACAGCGCTGCAGTTGCCTGATTGGTCTATCCCATCAGAAAGTCTTAGTCACGGGGCTGGGGAGATAGATGGTTTAGCGGTTGAGGCACTTGCATGCAAAGCCAAAGGACCAATTCTCCAGTACCCATGTAAAGCCAGATGCAACAGGTGGCACATGTGTCTGGAATTCATTTGCAGAGACTTGAGGCCCTGGTGCACCCATTCTTTCTCTCTCTGCCTCTTGCTTTTTCAAATAAATAGATCAATAAACTGGCATGATTGGCCATGCCTTTAATCCCAGCACTGTGAAGATGGCTCAGTGGTTAAAGGCATTTTCTTTCTTTCTTTTTTTTTTTCTTTTTCTTTTTCAAGGGTGGGTCTTGCTCTAGCCCAGGCTTAGCTGGAATTCATTATGTAGTCTCAGGGTGGTCTCAAACTTATAGCAATCCTCCTACCTCTGCCTCCGAGTGCTGGGATTAAAGGTGTGCACCACCATGCCTGGCCGAAACGCATTTTCTTACAAAGCCTGCCAGCCTGGATTTGATTCCTCAGTACCCATATAAAGCCAGATGAACAAAGTGGGGCATGTATCTGGATTTTGTGTGTAGTGGTGGGAGGTCTTAGGGCACCCATTCTTTCTCTCTCTAGTAAATAAAAAGTCTTTAAAAAATAGATTAGAGGCTAAGGGCATAATTCAGTTAGCATGTGGGAGGCACTAGGTTCCATCCTCAACACCTAAATAATAAACAAACAAACAAACAAATAAATAAATAAATAAAGTGGGCGTAAGTTACGTCCTGGCCTCTAAATTCAGGGACCCCGGCAATTTGCCCTTTGTGACTCTCTCCTCAGCAAGCCAACAATGCAGTCAACCAACATAGCATTTACTTGGTCAATATCAGAGAGATGCCATCAATAGCATTGATGAGCTTATCAACAGGTATATTGGGATGTAAGGTCATTTAGCAATCATTATACACAATCATATAATGACTATAGGCCTGGCTGACAGGCCATTGAGTTCTCCAGGCTGTCTAACTCAGCTGGCAATCATTTGCTGAGTAACACTGGGAGGTTCATACAATTCACTAGGGAGGTAGACACAAAGATGAGAAGAATGGCGGCCCAAAGTTGATAACCTGAACCAGGCCTCAAAACGGCAATCGTCCTGCCTCTACCTCCCGAGTGCCAGCGTGTGTACCACCACACCTGGCTTTCACATTGGTTTTGGTTTTGGTTTTTATTTTTTGAGGTAGGGTCTCACTCTAGCCCAGGCTGACCTAGAATTCACTATGGGGTCTCAGGGTAGCCTTGAACTCACGGTGATCCTCCTACCTCTGCCTCCGAGTGCTGAGATTAAAAGCATATGCCACCACAGCCAACTTTTTTTTTTTTTTCTTTTAAGGCAAGCTCTTTCTATGAATCCCAGGCTAGTCATACACCTTCAGCAAATCTCTTGCCTCAGACTCTCAAGTCCTGGGACTGTAGGCATGTGTCACCATACCTAGATATGCTTTTAAAATAACAA
The DNA here is from genome assembly GCF_020740685.1 of Jaculus jaculus. Lineage (NCBI taxonomy): Eukaryota > Metazoa > Chordata > Mammalia > Rodentia > Dipodidae > Jaculus > Jaculus jaculus. Next base: position 39,130,310 of record NC_059112.1, read on the forward strand.
GAAACCCATTGTGTTTGAGTGAGCTTCAGGGGCTAAATTGTGACACATAGTTTATTATATACCCCTTGTTCTAGAATGGCTGTTTAAAAATTATTATTTATTTATTTAAGAGAGAGAGAGAATGGGCACTCCAGGGCCTCCAGCCACTGCAAGCAAACTCCAGATGCATGCGCCCCCTTGTGCATCTGGTTTATGTGGGTCCTGGGGAATGGCTCCTGGGCCCCTTGGCTTTGCAGGCAAGCATCTTAAACACTAAGCTATCTCTCCAGCCCAGCCTTTTTCTTTTAATGACAGTATTTTATATTAAACCCCAGGGCCTTGGGCAAGCAAGGGTTTGGCCATTGATCTATATCCCCAAACCCCTTTATTATTTTTTTTATTTACAGGGGCATATGTGTGTATATGGGTTTACTAGGGCCTCCTTCCACAACAAACCCCCACCTGACATTTGAACCACTTTTTGTGTACAGTTTACGTAGATGGCTTGGGAATTGAACCTGGGCTGTGAGATTTTGCAAGCAAGAGCCTTTAGACACTAAGCCATCTTCCCAGCACGCTGTTTTTTTAGTGTCTTTTTTTTTTTCATTTTAAATTAAAAAAAATTTTTTTTTATTCATTTATTTGCAAGCAGAGAGAGGGAGAAGAGAGACAGAAAGGGAGAATGGACTTGCCAGGGCCTTTAGCCACTGCAAATGAACTCCAGACGCATGTGCCACTTTGTGCATCTGGCTTTATGTAGATACTGGAGAATCAAACCCAAGTCATTAGGCTTTACAGGCAAGCACCTTAACCACTGAGCAATCTCTCCACCCCATTGTTTTTTTTTCTAATGTTTTAAATTATTTATTTATTATTTGAGAGAGAGAGAAGCAAAGAGAGAGAGAATGGGCACACCAGGGCCTCCAGCCTCTGCAAGTGAACTCCAGACACATGTGCCACCTTGTGCATCTGGCTTACGTGGGTCCTGGAGAATCGAGCCTAGGTCCCTTGATTTTGCAGGCAAGCATCTTAACCACTAAGCAATCTCCCCAGCCACCCCCCCCCCCGTTTTATTTTTGAGGCAGAATATCACTATAGCCCAGGCCAACCTGAAACTCAAGTCTGTAGCCAAATAGTCTTGAACCCACAGTGATCCTCCTGCCTTAGCTTCTCAAGTGCTAAGATTATAGACATAAACCTTTGAGTCCTGGAGAGTTTCTTGTATTTTTGGCATTTGGAACTGTATCTGAAACCACAAAGGAGTGTTGGTAACATAAAAGATTGAGATATCAGTAGTTAAGACAGAAAATCAGAAAGGCCATTGTCAGCATTATGCCAAGCAAGATGACACTTGGTACCAGGGTGGCTGGTTTTGAAGCGCCTTGGATGTCAGAGGTAGATACATATCAGAGGTAGAAACTTATCTTAGGTTTGAACCAGTTAGCGTCTAAAGAGTAGCTTAAGGTTGACAGGTCTAGCTGGGGCCTTTGGCTCCTTGGTCTGGAGGGTCAGCAGAAACTCTGGGAGTGTCTGGAGCATTCCATGGTTTGAAGTGACCGTGAGGTATCCGTGAGTCCAATCCTGCCACTCACACTGCAGTAGGAGTCAATAAGCTAACAGGGTATGGTCCTTGGCTGTCTCAGGATCTATATAGTCAAGAGGGATTATGTCTCTTGGGTTAAAAAGCTCATTAGCTTCTCGAGAAAGAGAGCTAGGCCCAACAAATGGCACCTATCTCGGGACCCTCGTGGGAAGACAGTCCAGGTGATCTGCCCTGACCGCCACATGAAGTTCTCAAATGTAAACAGGAGCTGACTGTGCTCATGTAATGGGATGCTTCAAAAAAAAAAAGTATCTATTTTTTTTTTAATTATTTTTATTTATTTATTTATTTGAGAGCGACAGACACAGAGAGAAAGACAGATAGAGGGAGAGAGAGAGAATGGGCGCGCCAGGGCTTCCAGCCTCTGCAAACAAACTCCAGACTTGCGCCCCCTTGTGCATCTGGCTAACGTGGGACCTGGGGAACCGAGCCTCGAACCGGAGTCCTTAGGCTTCACAGGCGAGCGCTCAACCGCTAAGCCATCTCTCCAGCCCTTGTTATTCTTTTATTTCTTAAGGTTGAGAGAGACTATTAGATTAAATGAAGGGAAGAGGAGTGGGATGCGTGCCAAGAGCTCCTGCCATGTGGCAGGCAGGAGAGGGTACCGAGCTCTTGTAGGGGTGGGGAGGGTCCCCCTCGACGCCGTTCAGCTGGGCTGGACAGGGAAGCTTTACCAGAGCCTGGACGCTCAGGAGCCAGTCAAGCTGGCAATGCTTTTCTTTTTGGGTGTTTAAGACCAAGCAGGCAGCCAAGAGTTAATCAAATATGTAATTTTTTTTTCAAGGTAAGGTCTCGCTCTAGCCCAGGCTGACCTGAAATTCACGATGTAGTCTCAGGGTGGCCTTGAACTCACGGTGATCCTCCTACCTCTGCCTCCTGAGTGCTGGGATTAAAGGCGTGCGCCACCACACCCGGCTTCAAATGTGTACTTTTGAAAGTCAACAGCGGCTCTCCAAGAGAGACCCTAGGGACTGGAAGGAGCTCCGTGGCTCCCTCAGCTATGTGCCATCTGTGAGGACGAGTCAGGGCCATGCTGACCAAGTAACTTTGTGAGGGAAGCCGAGGGGATCATTTTCCTGTTTTGACTCTCCCCTTGCAAATTGTTCACCAATTTTTCAGTCTAGTTTCTGGGTCTTCATGAAGTCCTCCCTGGTCAAGAAGACAGGCAGGTTACTGGAGGGCCAGGGCAGAGCACAGTAGAATGCTCACCAGTCATTACTTATGGCCTTTTGACCTCAGAGCAGAGGCCAAAATTTTGACCTCATTACTTCCAGTGACTCCAGTTGGTGTTGTCTTCTACACACGGTTACTAAAACACTAAGAAAGGAAGTTATACCAACCTTGAAGGGCGTGGATACACAGCACATCTGATTAGTGAAACAGATCTCGTTAAAGAATGGCATAAACGCTTAGTCATTGCAGGTAACATCTACGTGTAGTTGTCATACAACAGGACGGGCCGCACCTGAAGCAGAGGAAGCAGGCATGTCTTATCCTTTGAGTATCTAACAGCCGTAAGTACAGGCAGGATGCGTTATCAGTCCTGAAAGCAATATTCCTATCAACAAGTCTAAGCTAATTTACGTAACCTAGAAACTGTCAGAAGAGGACAAGCAAGGCAGCATGAAGTCTTGACACCTGTGTTTGCAAACATCTTTGATGAGTCTAGATACCTGAGTAGGGATCAATTACCCAGGGAAGTAGAGCAATAAAGCTTGAGATCTCCCCCCCCCCCCCCAGAAGAAGACCATTGAACACAGGGCTATATCCTGGAACAGGGAGTAAGCCTTAAAAATTAATCTAGGGAGGCACAGGATCACCCTGAGTTCAAGGCCACCTGAGACTACAGAGTAAATTTCAGGTCAGCCTTGGCTAGCATGAAATCCTACCTGGGGGGGGGGGGAGTTAATTTAGGGCTGGAGAGATGGCTTAGCAGTTAAGGCGCTTGCCTGCAAAGCCAAAGGACCTCGGTTCAATTCTCCAATACCCACGTAAGCCAGATGCACAAGGTGGCGCATACATCTGGAGTTCATTTGCAGTGGCTGGAAGCCCTGGCATATCCATTCTCTGTTTCTCACTCTGCCTCTTTCCCTGTTTCAAATAAGTAAATAAATATAAATATTTTAAAAAACACAATGTGCTGGGCATGGTGGCTCATGCCTTTAATCCCAGCACTCGGGAGGCAAAGGTAGGAGGATTGCCATGAGTTTGAGGCCACCCTGAGACTCCATAGTGAAATCCAGGTCAGCCTGGGCTAGAGTGAGACCCTACCTCCAAAAACCAAAAGCCAAATAACAAACAAAAACAGAAAAACACAATGTTTTGTCTTCTAAGGCATGGAAACCTTATCATAGGAAAGTAAGCACTTATAAATGAACCTTAATCTTGAGACTCAGTTTCCCCAATATTAAAATCTTAACAAATGGGGTACCATAGTTAACTTGGCTGAGTACCTTAAAGCCAGTTTTTATAACCTTTATACCATGAACAAATCAACATTAGTTAACTTTAGCCCTGACATCTCAAGGCTTGTACTCAGGAGCCCAAATTTTGTCTCTACTGTATATCTTGTGTTTTGTTTTATCAGGAACAAAGTCTACGATAAGTGTCTATGTAAATCATTATGTGATATAGGAATCTACAGATGAAACATTTCAAAAACTAGGAGCAGGCCAGAAAATATCAAATAAGCATAGCCAGTGGCAAGTACCTCTAACCATTGAGCTGTTGGTTTGATCTTAATTTATCATCCTTTTTTTTAATTTTGGCTGTTTGAGGTAGAGTCTCACTCTAGCCCAGGCTGACCTGGAATTCACTATGGAGTCTCGGGATAGCCTCAAACTCATGGCGATCCTCCTACTTCTACCTCCCAAGGGCTAGGATCAAAGGTGTGCACCACTATGCCTGGCTTAATTTATCATCATTAACATAGAATCCTACATATAAAACATCTTGTTTCTTTTATTTTATTTTTTAAAATTTATTTATTTGAGAGCGACAGACACAGAGAGAACGACAGATAAAGGGAGAGAGAGAGAATGGGCGTGCCAGGGCTTCCAGCCTCTGCAAACGAACTCCAGATGCGTGCGCCCCCTTGTGCATCTGGCTAACGTGGGACCTGGGGAACCGAGCCTCGAACCGGGGTCCTTAGGCTTCACAGACAAGCGCTTAACCACTAAGCCATCTCTCCAGCCCCCCTTGTTTCTTTTAAAACTAGAAGCAGGAAATATCAGTCAGTACTAGCAGTATCTTTAGCCATTTGTTTGGCTTCTATATGGAAAATATTTGAGGAGCTTAAAATGTGTTATTTATTTATTTATTTAGGAGAAAGAGAGAGAGAGAGAATAGACATGTAGACATGCCAGGGCCTCTAGCCACTACAAACTCCAGACATATGTGCCACCTTGTGCATCTGGCTTTACATGGGTACTGGAGAATTGAACAAGGGTCCTTAGGCCTTGCAGGAAAGTACCTTAGCATTTTTTTCTTTATTTATTTGAAAGCAGAGAGAGGAGGGAGGGGAGAGGGAAGAGAGACTGCGAGAGAATGGGCATACCAGGGCCTGTAGCCACTGCAAACAAACTCCAGATGCATGCGCCACTTTGTGCACCTGGCTTTATGTAGATACTGGGGAATCCAACTCAAATCATTAGCTGAAGGCAAGTGCCTTAATCACTGAGTGATCTCTCCAACCCCCAAATCAAATTTTTTTAACATAAGCATTTAAATTATTATTATTATTTTATTTTTATTCTTCTGGCTTTTCGAGGTAGGGTCTCACTCTAGCTCAGGCAGACCTGAAATTCACTATGTAGTCTCAGGGTGGCATCAAACTCATGGTGATCCTCCCACCACTGCCTCCTGAGTGCTGGGATTAAAGGCATGTGCCACCATGCCAGGCTGAATTATTTTAATGCCACCAAAAATCTCTATACTTTAAATGAAATTCAGGAAAAAGATAACAACCAGACTTGATTTACAATAATTCCCCAGCATACACATACAGCTTTGGTACGTGTAGGTTTTAGAAAACAAATAAAAATCTAAGACTTGTTATTTAGAGCATTAAAACAGGTTAAAATAAATACTATATGAATGAACATTAAAATCTGGTACAAAAATAAATATCTTATCCAGGCACTGTGGCACATGTCTTTAATCCCAGCACTCAGGAGGCAGAGGTAGGAGGATCAGCATGAGTTCAAGGCTACCCTGAGACTACATAGTGCCTTCCAGGTCAGTCTGGGCTGGAGTGAGACCCTACCTCGAAAAAACAAAAATCAAAAAAAAACAAACCCTAAATATATATATTTATATATATATATATATATATATATATATATATATATATATATATATGACCCAAATAGAGTTCAGGGAAGCCTGAACTTTTAGGAGAGACCAGCTGGCCTCATAGTAAAGGGCAGACAAACAGGTAGCACTCAAGGTTAAGATAATTAACATTCAGATTTGTGGAGGTTCCTAGGCATGTGGCTGGTGATCACACGTAGCCTCTTGGGCAGACAGCCATAGTAGCATGGTTCCCACCCTACCACCATCGGAATCCTCTAGCTAGTTCTAGCCAGACCAGAGCTCACCATAATCCACCCCACCAGCTGAGAAAGGAAATTCCCTGGCACTAATTGCCAGACAGTTCTGGCAATGAAGTGGTGTTGTGATGTCTGAAAAACCCGGACAAGCCCCCCAAACTGATACTGTGTAAAGAGTGTCTAGGGCTATTCTGAGTTCATATTCTCTGCCAAGTAAAAAAATTAAAAGGCATGGGCTGGAGAGATGGCTTTGCAGTTCAGGCACTTGCCTGCAAAGCCAAAGAATCCAGTTTTGATTCTCTAGGACCCAAGTAAGCCAGATGCACAAGAGGGCGCATGCATCTGGAGTTCGTTTGCAGGGCCTGGAGGCCCTGGCACATCCATTCTCCCTCTCTGCCTCTTTCTCTCCCGAATAAATGAATAAATAAATAAACTTAAGAAAAATGAAGAGGCAGTAAAGTGCTTAAAAAAGCAAGTTTAGCTGGGAGTGGCGCACACCTTTAATCCCAGCACTTGGGAGGCAGAGGTAGAAGGATCACCATGAATTAAGGTCACCCTGAGACTACATAGAGAATTCTAGGTCAGCTCTGAGCTAGTGAGACCCTCCCTCCAAAAGCAAAAAAAAAAAAAAATTAAGTTTAGAACTCCCGTTAAGATAGTGGCGTAGGAACCATGCCAAAGACAAAGCAGCCTAGGGGAGGAAAAGCAAAATACACTCTTCTGCTAAAAAGTGAGGCATATAAGAAATTATCAACTGCAGTAGAGAAGTAGGAGCGATTCAGAACATCTAGAGACCACAGAAGCAGGCAAAAGTGGCTCCAACAGTGGTGCCATCAGGTCCGCATGGCCACAGCCATAGGCTCAGTCTGAGCTGCAGGAAAAGGCAGGTGAGGAGTTTTGTCACTCACACCAGCCTCCTTGCAAACTCAAGAAATGTGAAGGGAGGACAGCAGGGACCAATGGAGCAGTTGCTGAGGAAGAGGATCACGCGGACCAGCAGGAGAACTTCAGCTATCTTCCACAGCCTCCACTCCCCCACCGCCAGCACAAGCACCAGCAAGCACCAGAGAGCTGGGGAAGGGAGCTCACCTGCACAGCACCCAGCACCGGTGATCAGAGCAGTGATCCAGTGAGCCAGCTGAATACCTGAGCCCACAATGCAGCAAAGAGAGACCCAAGCAGGAGTGCAGCATAATTGAGACCAAAACCATCCCAAAAGGTAACTGGAATTGCACCAGGTCAGTACCCACCAAAAAAGCCTCGTATATAGGCTTGAATTGGAAGTGCTAATTGCACCTTCCATATCAGGATAAATTATATGTTAAATCTGATGGACAGTGGGATTTGCCATTCTTAAACAAGCTATATTTTGGCTTGTCATTTGTTGCTTCCTGATTTATAGTGGCTTTGTTTCCTCTTCTGTTGTTCATTAGGGAAGGGTCTCACTTGGTCAAAAGCTGACTTGGAACCCCCTACAGACCAGAAATCTTAGCCTCACAGTTGACCCAGTTAAGGGTATGGGGCGACAAACATCCTAAGGGACAGTAACTTTGTTAGAGGATCTGGTTGTCATAATACCTACTCTTGCATAAATACTCTGTGCTGGTTTTCATTGAATGTGTACATTGTTTACCTAAATTTAAGAATTTGCCTATATTCTGTTCCACTCAGCCTACTTGAATACTCTTATAGCAGACAAACCCAACACCTACAGTCACTTTTTTTTTTCCGAGGTAGGGTCTCACTCTAGCCCAGGCTGACCTGGAATTCACTATGTAGTCCCAGTGTGGCCTTGAACTCTTGGCAATCCTCCTACCTCTGCCTCCAGAGTGCTGGGATCAAAGGTGTGTGCCACCTCACCCAGCTGGTTATTCTGAGAGTCTTAAGAGCCACACCTAGCTACTTAAGGTCCTACCCTGAAGATAAATAACATCAGATGGATTTATATATTGAATAATAGTATAGATGATTAGAAAATTCAAGCATTAAATTGATCCAAGATGCAAAAATCTCTACATTATAATACAAGAAACACAAAAAATCAAAAAAATGTAAGTCCACCAAAAAGTATCAATGCATCAGAAATGACCTTCAGTGAGAATGAGTTGGAGGAAATGCCTGAGAAAAATTTCAAAAAAAAAAAAGATTATAAATATGTCCAAAGAAATCAAAGAGGAATGAAAGAAGGAATCAAAGAAGACAAAGGAAACCAATTTAATGAAATAAGGAGGTCAATACAAGACATGAATAAGGAAATAGAAATAATAAAGAAAAAACAGTCAGAAATACTAGCAGTGAAGAACACAGTCAATTAAATAAAAAACTGTAGAAAATCACACCAGGAGAATGAATGAAGGAAAGAACAGAATATCTAAGCTAGAAGACCAGGTGGCAGATCTAAAACAGTGTAACAAAAAGAAAGACAAACTAAGAGGAAAGTATGAATGGGAATTTCAAGATATAAGGGATACTATGAAAAGATCAAACATAAGAATTCAGGGTATAGTAGAAGGAGAATTTCACTCCAAAGGCATAGTAGGTGTTTTCAACAAAATCATAGAAGAAAACTTCCCCCAAATTTGGAAAGAGATGCCAATGCAGATACAGGAAGCCTTTAGAACACGAAACAGACAAAATCTGGAAATAACCTCTCTTTACCATATTATAATTAAACTACCAAACATACAAACCAAAGAAAATATATTAAAAGCAGTCAGAGAAAAAAATCAAGTTACTTACAAAGGCAAGCCCATCAGGATTACAACAGATTACTCAACACAAACTTTAAAAGCCAGAAGGGCGTGGAGTGATGTATTCCAAGTCCTGAAAGATAACAACTGTCAACCAAGGTTACCTTATCCTGCAAAGATATCCATTCAAATAGATGGAGAAATAAAGACATTCCACAACAAAAGCAGACTAAAGAAATATTTTAAGACTAAACCAGCTCTACAGAAAATACTTGAAAGTTTCCTCCATGCTGAAGAGAAAGAAAAGCACACATATAAGGAACCTAGAAAGAAAAAAAAAAAAAACAATACTCAAATAGTAGTTAATATAAGAGAGCAAAGGTAAAACCAGAAGACCTACAAAACAAGAAAATTAGTAAAAAATAAATATATACCCTTCAATGATTACTCTTAATATCAGTGGTCTCAATACCCCAACCAAAAGACATAGGTTTGCAGACTGGGTTAAAAAGCAGGATCCTTCAATTCCTTGCCTCCAAGAAATTCATCTTTCTATACAGGTAGAAGGGCAAAAGTTTGGAAAATGGTGTTTCAAGCAAATGGGCCTAGAAAACAAGCAGGGGTCATTATCCTAATATCTGACAAGGTAGACTTCAGACCAACATTAGCTAGGAAAGATAAGGAAGGTCACTTTATATTGATTAAAGGCACGCTCCAACAGAACATTATAATCCTAAACATATGTGCACCTAACATGGGAGGCTCCCAACTTCATCAAATAAAGGCTATTAGAACTAAGGTCACAGATAACACCAAACACAGTTGTAGTGGGTGACTTCAACACCCCACTCTCATCAATTGACAGGTCATCCTAGCAAAACAATAAACAGAGACACATCTGGATTAAATGAGGTCATAGAACAAATGGACCTAACAAATATATACAGGACATTTCATCCAAATGCTGCAGAACACACATTCTTTTCAGCCACAAATGGAACATTCTTTAAAATAGACCATATATTAGGACGTGAAGCAAATCTTAACAAATACAGGAAAATCAAAATAATTCCTTGCATTCTATCTGACCAAAATGGTATCAAACTACAACTCAATAGCAAGAAAAGCTATAGAGCATGCACAAAATCATGGAAACTAAACAATACACTACTAAAAGATGAATGGGTCAATGAAGAAATCAAGATGGAAATCAAAAAAAATTCATAGAGTCAAATGATAATGAGAACACAACATACCAAAACCTTCGTGACACAGTGAAGGCAGTCCTAAGCATGAAATTTATAGCTTCAAGAGCCTATATAAAAAATTAGAGCCAGGCGTTGTGGTGCACACCTTTAATCCCAGCACTTGGGATGCAGAGATAGGAGGATCCCCATGAGTTCAAGGCCATCCTGAGATTACATAGTGAGTTCCAGATCAGCCTGGACTAGAATAAGACCCTACCTTGAAAAACAAAAAAAAAGAAAGAAAGAGAGAGAGAGAGAAAAGAAAAAAGAAAGAAAGAAAGAAAAGGAAATTAGAAAGATCACAAGTAAACAACTTAATGCTTCACCTTAAAGCCTTGAAAAAAAGAATAAGGCAAACCAAAATTCAGTAGATGGGAAGAAATAATAAAGATTAAGGCAGAAATTAATGAACTAGAAACCAAAAAAAATAAAATAAAATTTAAAGAATCAATGAAACAAAAAGTTCTTTGTTCTTTGAAAGGATAAACAAGATTGATAAATCCTTAGCAAATCTGACCAAAAGTAAGAGAGAAGAGACACAAATTAACAAAATTAGAGATTAAAAGGGCACCATCACAACAGATACCAGAGAAATTCAAAAAAGTCAAAAACTGTAAGAAAATATACTATACTAAGTTTAAAAAGCTGAAAGAAATGGATGCTTTCTTTGATTTATATGACCTACCTAAATAAAATCAAGAACAGATTAACCACTTAAACAGACCTATAACAAATATGGAGATCCAAGCAGCTATCAAAAATCTCCCAACTGGTGGGGAGGGGATATGATGGAGAATGGAATTTCAAAGGGGAAAGTGGGGGGGGGGGGTATTACCATGGGATACATTTTATAATCATGGAAAATGTTAATAAAAATTGAGAAAAAAATAAAATAAAATAAAATAAAAATCTCCCAACTGGGCTGGAGAGATGGCTTAGTGGTTAAGGAGTTTGCCTGAAAAGCCAAAGATTCAAGTTTGGCTCTCCAGGACACTCACATAAGCCAGATGCACAAGGGGACACATGCATCTGGAGTTCTTTTGCAGTGGCTAGAGTGCCTGGTGTGCCCATTCTTTCTCATATATGTATTTAAACATATTTAAGTATATTTTATATATTTAAAAAATATTTTTTAAATCTCCCAACTAAAAACAGTCCAGATCCAGATGGTTTCACTGGTGAATTTGCCAGACCTTCATGGAAAAACTAACACCAATGCTTCTTAGACTTTTCCATAAAATAGAAAAGGAAGGAATCCATCTGAAAAAGAGAAGCAGATTCTCCAACGGAGAGTAAGTTAGCATCAGGACAAATGAGATAACCCTTACTTTTTTTTTTTTAATAGATAATTTAATAGGTGTAGGCCCTCTTGTAGCCCATGATTGATGGTAGCTTGATATTGGAGAGTGGGCTAATGTTTGGATATGGTTCTGACTTGTTTCCTAGCTCCAGCTATGGGTCCCATACCACTGAGGGGATCAGTTAGCCAAATCAAGAGCAGTTGGTTCCCCACCATGGCTGTGTGCCACTATTGCACTTGTGCGGGCATCACAACAGGTTATTTGCTGCTAAGTAGGTTAGACCATGAGTTGCTTGGACAGATATTGGTCATTTTCCCCCAGTCGCCCATGTAGCACCTTCTGGCACTAGACATGCTGACTGTCTTACCCATACTCTTTTCCCCCTCTACTTTCTCTCTCTTTATCAAAATTATACATACATACATACATATATATATTATACATACATACATACATACATATATATATATACAAATATATATATATATATACAAAATATGTGATTTATATATAATATATATGTGTATATATATATTATCATATATATAATATATATATGATTTTTAAAATTGCATTTATTTTAGACAGGGGGAAAAAAGGAAAAGAAAGTAAACTCCTCAGAGAGGAGGGCCTTCCAGAGCTTGGAGAACCCACTAAACTTTTATTTATTTATTTAACAGAGAATGAGGGATAGAGAGAGAATGGCATGCCAGAGCCTCCAGCCACTGCAAACAAACTCCAGACGCATGCACCCCCTTGTACATCTGGTTGACGTGGATCATGGGGAATCGAACCTGGGTCTTTTGGCTTTGCAGGCAAACACCTTAACCTCTAAGCCATCCCTCTAGCCCCCTTTTTATTTTACTTATTTATTTGACCCACTAAACTTAAAAAAAATATTTTAGTTTTATTCATTTATTTGAGAAAGAGGAGAGAGAGAGAGAGAGAGAGAGAGAGAGAGAGAGAATGGGTACGTCAGGGCCTCCAGCAAATGAACCTGACACGTGCACCACCTTGTACATCTGGCTTATGTGGGTCCTAGGGAGTTGAACCTGGGTCCTTTGGCTTTGCAGGCAAGGGCCTTAACCCCTAAGCCATCTCTCCAGCCCCCACTGAACTTTTGTCAAATGGGAAGGCCCACCCACCCTGAGTGTGTGATTGGTTGGCATGAGTAAAGATGAGAGGTGCTGATAAGGTAAGTCCAGTATTGCGCAGTTCTCAGAAAGTTCATCAGGCTGCCCACCAAGGCAGCACAATGGCAGGAAATTTTCCTCCAGTCCAGGAAGGAAGGGAAGCATTCGCCATCTTAATTTACCCAGGGCTGTTTCCTAATCTACCTACCTCCCCAAAAAACTGTCTCCTGCAGTGTTCAAACTCTACGTCTGCATTTAATATTAGGAAATTGTCTTTGTTAAACAATTTATACCTAATAGTGCTCTAGAGGAATTAGAAAAGCCTATTTCAGACTCCAGAGATGGCTCAACAGTTAAGGCGCTTGGCTGTAAAGCCAAGGACCCATGCAAAACCAGATGCACAAGGTGGCACATGCGTCTGGAAGTCCATTTGAAGTGGCTAGAGGTCCTAGTGTGCCCATTTTCTCTCTCTCTCTCTCCCTCTTTCTTTTACTGTCTCTCAAATAAACAAAATATTTTAAGAAAAAGAAAAGCTTATTTCATGTTTGAAGAGAATAAGATTGTAACATCCCTTATACATTGATCAAGCTGATATTACTTAGATTTTTTATATCAGAAATATACCAGGAGTCATATGTGAACTTAAATTTTCTAGTAAGCATATTTAAAAGGTAAAAATAACCTGAGCATGGTGGTACACACCTTTAATCCCAGAATTCTGGAGGCAGGAATAGGAGGATTTCTGTGAGTTCGAGGCCACCCTGGGACTACATAGTGAATTCCAGGTCATCAGCCTGAGCTAGAGTGAGACCCTACCTCAAAAAAACCAAAAATAAATAAATGAATAAATAAATAAAAATAAAAACTAACAAAAAAATAAAAATAGCTGGGTGTGGAGGTATACACCTGTAATATGGAGGTAATATACCTGTGATCCCAGGACTTGGAGGCAGAAGCAAGTTTGCTACTGATACCAAATTAGCTTGGTCTATGTAGTGAGTGCTGAGACAATCAGGTGTCTCAATCGAAAATAGAAACAGGAGGGGCGTGGTGGTATACACCTTTAATCTCAGCACTCAGGAGACAGAAGTAGGATCACTGTGAGTCTGCCGAGGTCACCCTGAGACTACATATTGAATTCCAGGTCAGCCTGGGCTACAGCAAGACCCTACCTCAAAAAAAAAAAACAAAAAAAAAAAACAAAAAAAAACCCTCAAAACACCAAAAAAGAAAAGAGAAGAAAGACAAGAAACAGGGCTGGGGAGGAGGATCATTGGTTAAAGATGCTTCCCTGCATTTTACAGCCTAACGGCACCAGGGCTCAATTCCCCAACAGCCACATAATGCCAGATGCACAAAGGAGCCCATGCAACTGGAGTTCATTTGCAGTCATGGGAGATGTGCCAATTTTCTCTTTTTTTACAAATAAATAAACATAAAGTGGTTAAAGACACTTATTAGGGCTTGATTCTCCATTACCCACACAAAGCCAGATGCACACAGTGGCACATGCATCTGGAGTTCCTTTGCAGTGATATTTATGTGAGGAAATGGATTCAAGGAGGCCTCCATTTCCTTGTAATTAGAAGCAACAGCACTCCATTTGGGTTTGATTATCTTTTATTTCTCCCTTCCCATAACCAATAAAAAAAATACAATCAACATAGATACAAAGATCCCAGTTTTTTTTTAAAAAAAAAAATCAACTGAGTGCAAAGAGAGCCACTGCCTGGGTTTTAATTACATATTTACAGGATGTGAAGAGGTGGCGAGGCCACAGAGGTGTGCTTAAAGGCAGCATTACAAAATATACAAAGGTGCTCATTCTGTCTCTATATTTCAGAAAATAACCCTGCCTCATTTCCAAACGAGGCACTATAAAACAAATCCCAACTATTTACTATTATAACTTATGAAAATGCTGTACAGGGGCATGACTATAAATATGCAATATAAATGGCTCTGTTAGGGAATGGGTATCTACATGGCGGGCAGAGAGGGGCTCAAGTTAGCATCCCAGCCTGTTCAGATGGTGACGGCGTGGGCTGAGGGAGAAGGGGTTACAGCCACTGCCTCCTTTCCCGAGGCTGATGGTTGAGGGTGAGCAGCTGCCGTGTGACTGAAGCAGGGCTCTGGGAGGCATAAAGGAGGCATCTAGGATGAAAGGGCCCACACCCTCTTACATGGCATCCCAGAACCCTTACTGCGCTGTACACACAGTTCTCAGCCCTGTTCCAATTGCCTTCTCCTGGGGGAATTTAGTGCTTGGAGGAAGCTATGGAAAAATCACTGGTGGAAACTGGGAAGAGTTTGGGAAGACTTTGATGATGGATATAGGGGCAAAGGAGGGGTGAGGGGGCTGGAGAGATGGCTCAGTGGTTAAGGCACATGCCTGAAAGATGCGTGAAAACGACCACCAAAAGCTGGCCCAGAAGTGAGGGGGGAAGCAGGAGACATAGGACCATTCCATGAGCAGATGGTACCAAGTGGCAGAAGAGGGAGAGAGATTGGACCTAGGCCTCACACATCTGATTCCAAAAGTCACAACAGTACCACTTCTAACTGACCAAGAGAGTGGCATTAGGCTGCCGCCACAAATGTCTGCAAATTTGACCTCAATAGCGGTCTGGTGCAAGAACCTGGAGCCCTTTGGCAGGTAAACCATCTTTCCAAACGCTGGAAGAGGGACTTCCCATGGTCCCAAACAGTGCTCCATTTCGGCCATACCACCTGCTCATGGGGCGGGGCGTGGGGTGGAGGAAGGGGGAGGTGGGCATGATCTTTGATAAAGGAGAGCTGGCTGGGGATCTGTGCCAAGAAAGGAGATCTTTGTACACATATATACACATGGCCTTACAGAGGGCCCTTCGAGAACCTTCCCTAATGCCTCTTAGGCCTTTCTCTTCTGAAGAGGATGGATTTTGAAAGCAGTTCCTAGTGGACCACATCGGGAGTGGAGGTGGTCATGGAGGAGCCAGGTTCACAGTGTCCCCTCTGCGCCCTGCGTCTTGTGGGAGGGCGAGACCTGGAGAGCAGGGGCTATTGTCAGCTTGGCTTCCTGCTGAAGAACAAATCGCTGCGAGGCTGCAGGAGATGGAGCCAGGATGGGGGGAGCGCAGGGGCCCTGGCTTCTCCCGGACCTCGGGGCCTCCCCTAGAAGGCTGTGCTGGTAGGCATGGTCTTCATGCTCAGGGCATCCACCTGGCCCTTGCCCTCATCCTGGATCTCTTTGCTCGTGACTGCGTTGTTAAAGACCTCGGGGCCCTTGACCGGGACGTCCTGCTCCTCGCGCCCCTCCTCCAGGTCCCGGCAGCACCTGCTGCAACGACAGCACCTGCAGCCACACACCATGCAGCACACCTGACAGCACACCCGGCAGCAGCAGCAGCAACGCCGCTGGTAGCAGGTGGTGGCCAGGGAGATGACCCGGTCCCAGGGCTTCAGCGAGTGCATCCAGTAGGGCAGGAAGTTCCAGTCGCGGAGCTTCAGGGGCAGCATGCGTGGGCAGCGGGTCTGCAGCAGCCTGATGCACAGGATGAGGAGCAGCACCAAGACGATGGGCACCCCCACGCCTACCAGCACAGGCCAGCCCGCCAGCGAGAGGCCAAACACCGCCAGCGGGGTCAGGAAAAAGAAAAAAATCAGGTAGAAGACGGCGAACCAGCGGTACTTGGCGGAGATGTTGCCCAGGCCTTTGGCCAGGCGGACGGGCAGGCGGGTGAACGGGATCGGGTACCACAGCAAGATGCCGGAGATGTTGAAGAAAAAGTGGCACAGGGCGATCTGAAACAGAGGAGGTTGGACACGTGAGGGGATGAGGAGGGACGGTCACCTAACACCTTCCTTGCCGGAGCAGGAGCTCAGCCTGTACTTGAGTGGCGGGGGGGCGGGTTGGTGAGACCCAGCTCAACCACGGTTCTGCTTTCTGGCTCTGGGGTTCTTTAGTTATCATCTGGTAATGGGTTTGCCCACTGCTTCTCCATGCCTTGGTCCCACTGTCTCCACTGGAGCAATCGGCATAAAGCCTGGATCATGGGATCACTGGCTTTCTTGGTTCAGGGGGCTGGAGAGATTGCTTAGTGGTTAGGGCACTTGTTTTTAATCCTGATGACCCAGGTTTGAATCCCCATTATCCCACGTAAAGCCAGATGCACAAAGTGGCCTATGCATCGGAGTTTGTTTGCAATGGCACGAGGTCTTGGCATGCCCATTCTCTCACTCCCCCCTTTCAAATAATAATAATTTTAAAGAAATGCTATACAAGTGAGGGGTGGTGTACACTCCTAGAATCAGAAAGACCACAATTTTGAGCTCAGCCTGGGCCACACAGAGACCCCGCCTCAAAGCAGAACACCCGAGATCCATTCTGCAGAGTGGCAGCCGTTATTACTTAACGTATGTGAAAACTAAGGCATCCCAAGTTGCAAATAGGAAGTGAAGGTCTGGCTACACAGGCCAGACGCCTGTTCCACTTTGCCGTGGTAGGAGTCTTGGACCAGAACTGTCAGACACATTAGCCACCAGCTGCAGGAGGCCGCTGAGTACCTCCGGTGAGGCTCTTCTGCCCTGCAATGATGTTCACAGGTATTTCTGTTGGACAGTATGGCATCAGACAGTGCCATCTTAGCCATATATCCATGGTGATCTTAAGGAGAAGGGGATTATGGTCTCTATTTTCTGGATAAGGAATTTATTTGTGTCATTTGTTGAAGGTCACTCAGACTAACAATGGATGGGACAAAAAACCTCAAATCTCTAAGATCTTTCCCAAGGTAAGCTTGGTATTCCAGGCCAAGCAGGTACTCCTGGAATAACACAGGCCACCTCTTTGGCCACTTCTCAGGCAAAGTTCCCAAGAGGGCAGAGAGAAAGATGGGCCAGAATGTGAGGTCAGAATTTCCTATAATCAGTGTCAGTCTGTGGAAGGAATATCCCACTTGTGTTTACACGAAGGCCTTACTACCTCTCTAAGGAGTGAGAGCTCTGACTCTCCCTGCAGCTTCCAGCAACAACTTGGTTCCACCTTTTGGCTAGAACATAGAAAGTCTGGCTCTTGTTAGAAATGACCTTGTAAGGGCTAGAGAGATGGCTTAGTGGTTAAGGTGTTTGCCTGCAAAGCCAAAGGACACAGGTTCGATTCCCCAGGATCCACGCAAGCCAGATGCACAAGGTGACACATATGTCTGGAGTTTGTTTGCAGTGGCTGGTGGCCCTGGCATATTCATTCATTCTCATTCTCATTCTCTCTCTCTCTCCACATATATTATCTATGCCCCTCTCGCTCTTTCAAATAAATAAATAAAAATAAAATAATTTTTAAAAATAGAAATGATAGCTGGGCGTGGTGGCGCACGCCTTTAATCCCAGCACTTGGGAGGCAGAGGTAGGAGGATCACCGTGAGTTCGAGGCCACCCTGAGACTCCATAGTGAATTCCAGGTCAGCCTGGGCTCGAGTGAGACCCTACCTCGAAAAACCAAAAAGAAAATAATAATAATAAAATAAAATAGAAATGACTTCGTAAGACCACAGAGTGGGTTGTTTTCCACCCAGAACCCTGGCCCCATGCAGTAGGTCCTGACCTGCAGTGAACTCCTGAGGGTGTTGCCTGGGCTGGCTAAAGCAGCCAGGATGGCCGTGGTGGTGGTGCCGATGTTGGATCCCAGCGTGAGTGGATACGCCCTCTCAATGGTGATTACCCCGATGCCTGGGGAGGGGAGGGCACAGAGCACATAGCATTAGCCACAGGGCATGATGGGAGTGGTGATGGGAATGGGACCAACCCAAGGGAGAGCTCAGGGAGAAACTCACCGATGAGCGGGGTCAAAGCAGAAGTGAACACAGAGCTGCTCTGCACGATGAAGGTCATGCCTGCGCCCACAAGGATGGCCAAGTAGCCAGTCACCCAGGCAAAGGGAAAGGGAAAGTCTAGAAGACCAAGAGGAAGAGGTTACTCCATGCGTCCCCTCTGGAAGGCATGGGCTACCACCTCGCTAGAGCCCAGCAGCAAAGGCTGGGCTATGGCATGAGTTTGTATGCCACCCCTAGTCTAGATTGCCAAGTCTCTTTCTAGAATCCTGTTTCATGCCCTCATGTCTTTGACCCAGCAGGTGCTGGGATGGTGAAGCAAGGAAATAAGGAACAGTGACGCAGACCAAGTGGAGACCCAAGTACAGAGACTTGAATCCACCAGGACAATCCACCTCCCTGACCTGCTCTCCTTCCTCATTCGTTTCTAGCGGGTGGAGCCTGGAAGGAAGGCACAAGCCTGGAGCACTGTGTGCTCAGCCAGCAGTTCGGCTGCACCTGAAGCAGAGGCTCCTCTCCTGACATTTTATTCCAATTTCAGGAAAATGCGGAGGTCCTGCATAGTAAGTTCTCAATAGCCATGATGCCTGATTGGGCGGGAGCTTCTGTTTGGTCCCATAGTTATTCCAGAACTGAATTTCCTTCCCAAAGAGTGAAGGTAAGTGAGGATGTGAGTGAATACCTAGCACACTTTTTCTTTTTGAGGTAGGGTCTCACTTTAGCTCAGGCTGACCTAGAATTCACTATGTAGTTTCAGGGTGGCCTCGAACTCACAGTGATCCTCCTACCTCTGCCTCCCGAGTGCTGGGATTAAAGGCGTGCACCACCACGCCCAGCAATACTTCTTAAAAAAATATTTTATGTTTATTTATTTATTTGAAAGAGAGAGATAGAGAGAGAGAGAATGGACACATCAGGGCCTCTAGCCACTACATACAAACTCCAGCTGCATGAGCCACCATGTGAATCTGGCTTATGTGAGTACTGAGGAATGGAACCTGGGTCCTTAGGCTTTGCAGGCAAGCACCTTAACCGCTAAGCCATCTCCCTTACCCATTTTTAATTTTTTTTATATTTGTTTCTTTGTTTGTTTGTTTGAGAGAGAAAGGCAGAGAGAGAGAGAGAGAGAGAGAGAGAGAGCAAGAGAATCCTGTTACACTTTTACTAAGAGCTCCAAACAGAGTAGGATAATCCTGGGCATATAGAAATTCTGCTAAGGGGCTGGAAAGATGGCTTAGTGGTTAAGCGCTTGCCTGTGAAGCCTAAGGACCCCGGTTCGAGGCTTGGTTCCCCAGGTCCCATGTTATCCAGATGCACAAGGGGGCGCATGTGTCTGGAGTTCCTTTGCAGAGGCTGGAAGCCCTGGCGCACCCATTCTCTCTCTCTTCCTCTATCTGTCTTTCTCTCTGTGTCTGTTGCTCTCAAATAAATAAATTAAAAAAAAATTAAAAAAAAAAAAAAGAAATTCTGCTAGGGTATAGCTCTTTCACACGAGCTTTCTACTTTGCAATGGAAGCTTATTCCCCCTGCCAAGCCCACTGAGGACACTCAGAAAAAATTATAAAGCAAATAACATCTTAACTTTTACAGCTTATCATATCATTGCAAGATGGAAACACAAGAGTACCTCTAGGGCTGGAGAGATGGCTTAATGGTTAAGGTGCTTGCCTGTGAAGCCAAAGGACCTCGGTTTGAGTCCCCAGGAACCAGTGAGCCAGATGCACGAAGTGGTGCATGCATCTGGAGTTCGTTTGCAGTGGCTAGAAGCCCTGGCACACCCATTCTCTCTCTCCCCCATCTCTTTCCCTCTCTCAAGTAAATAAATATAAATATATAAAAGAAAAAGAAAATAAAAGACAAGAATGTCTCTAGGGGTGGTCATATGCCATCCACCAAAGGCCAGAATGGACAGCGGGCAGTACACCTACCAGTGTTGAGCGTCTTCTTAATGATGACCGCAACCTGCCCCTTGAGCACGGAGCCCAGGAGCTTGACGATCATGATCAGGCAGCCACAGAGGACCAGCAGGGAAACAAAGAGCAGGATGATGCCCACAGCGAGGTCCGGGAGGTTGAAATTCACAAAGATGTGCTGGCCTGAAGAGGTACAGAGAGCTTTGTCAGGAGAGGGGGGACCACACTGACCAGAGGTTGTTGTAAATCCCCTGCCGTCTTCCTTCAGAACAGGCTCTCAGCTGGCAGCCAGAGACACCTGGCCACATGGATTAAAGATGGCATCCTTTGTAGGTAAGTGTGTCCCTGAGATGAGACAGGACCATATGAAGCCCGGGCTCGCTTCCAAGTTGCTATGACTCTGAGAATGACCTTGAACTCCTGATCCTCCTGCCTCCATCTGTCCAGTGCTGTTCACAGTCAGTGTACACTGCTCAGGATTCGTGCCCATGGGGAAGGGAGAAGTCAAGATGCATGGGAGTGGGTAAGAACTAGGGATCCTCAAGCCAGAAAAGACTCCAGGGCAAAATCATGGCTTCTTAAAGACCAGAGTAGCAGATGGGCTCACTGTCTTCTTCAGGGCCTCCAGACAGAAGGGATTCACCTAGTAAAAATATCTGTCCTGTGTAGGCCCCATGTTGCTCTTCAAAATGGCTATCGTTGGGCTGGAGAGATGGCTTAGCAGTTAAAGCATTTGCCTACAAAGCCAAAGGACCCAGGTTCGATTTTCCAGGACCCACATTAGCTAGATGCACAAGGGGATGCAAGTGTCTGCAGTTCGTTTGCAGTAGCTGGAAGCCCGGGCGCGCCCATCCCCTGCCTCCCCCTCCTCTCTTTCTCTGTCAAATAAATAAACAAAAATAAAATATTTTTTAGAATGTAACAAAATGGCTATCATCACCCTAGAGTTAGTGAGAAAGGGATACTGGTTCACAGGGAGGGAGCTCTGTGGAATCTGACAAGCTCCTTTGAGCAGGTATGGAGGTGTCAGAGCTCCTGGGTTTCAAGTCCCCAATCTGCCACTTCCTGTGGGCCACCTTGGGCCTGTCACGTGGGACATTCAGCCTCTTCACACCCTGCTGTGGCAGCACATGCTGGCTAGGACGGGTAGAAAACGTGTGCCGCCTGCTGCCCTCCTCCCTGCCTTCAGCGGACTCCACAGATAAGAAATGCTCATCTAGGCGCGCGCCTTGAATCCAGCACTCGGGAGGCAGAGGTAGGAGGATCGCCGTGAGTTCGAGGCCACCCTGAGACTCCATAGTGAATTCCAGGTCAGCCTGGACTAGAGTGAGACAGTGAGACCCTACCTCGAAAAACCAAAAAAAGAAATGCCCATGTGCCCCAGTGGCAAGGCCAGCTCACCACATCCCACTCACATTTTGCAATGTTCTCTTTGTAGGTCACATTCGTGGTGGTCCACGTGTTGATGCCGTCCGTCCAACACATTGAAGGAGAGGTACAGTTCTCCGGCGAGGGGACGGTGACGTTCAATTCCGTCTAAATGACAAACAGGATAAATGTCCACAACACACACTTCTGGTGGCAACGACAGTCAGTGAGGGGACCAGGTAAGACACCGTGCCCATGGGTCTGGGTGGCTGCTCCACGGTAGAGTGCCATTCCTCCCTCCAGGATTAGCTTATTCGGCTTCTGAACAAGCTCTTGAAACAAATGGGACAAATGAAAACCAACCCCTGCCATTTAAGAAGCTGCTGCTTTTTAGAGTTACATCTCTGGCCTTTAGTACCTCAGTGCTGCCCTTGCTGCCCACCCCGAATAGATTCCATGACACCCAGTACCCAGGAAGAGGCAGGCAACGACAGGCAATAAGCCTTCCCCAAGGCAGGTCTAGAATGATGCATCCATGCCCTGGGATGAGGCAGAGGTCGCCATCTGCCCTATTGCCAAAGACCCTCACTCGTGGACTTACTTCCTTTTAAAAATATGTTTATTATTTATTTATTTGAGAGAGAACAGGGCCATGACAGGACCTCTATCCACTGCAAATCAACTCCAGACGCATGTGCTACCTTGTGCATCTGGCTTATGTGGGTATTGGGGAATTGAACTTGGGTCCTTTGGCTTAGCAGGCAAGTGCCTTAACCACTAAGCCATTTCTCCAGCCCACATGGACTTACTTCTGAAAGGAAAGTCCTTAGACAAGACTTCCAAGTTTTCTTTCCTTTTCCTTTTTTTTCTATCTTTCTTTTTTTTTATTTTTAGTTTTTTATGGTAGGGTCTCTCTCCAACCCAGGCTGAACTGCAATTCACTACGTAGTCTCAGGCTTGCCTCAAATTCACAGCAGCTCTTCTATCTCTGCCCCCCCTCCCAAGTGCTGGTGGTATTAAAGGCATACGCCACCATGCCCAGCTTGCTTTGCCACCTTTAAGGGTTCACCTGCCAGGAAGTATTCCAGATACTTACTATGTTGGTGAAAGTTTTGCACCAGATCTTGACCAGGCTCTTGTTTTGAGCTGCCTCGTTATTCATGGCGATTTGGTGAATCACGTCCTTGTCCAGCTGAGAAAGATAACAGGGGAAGACAGTCAGCGTGACTTCACATTGACTTGGGACAGAAGTGGGGTGGGACTGTCACAGGGCCTTTCAGGGAATGAACTTGACTGTGAGCCCCTAGGGGTATGATTTAGGGCTCAACTGTGTGTAACCCCCATCCCTGGAAGTAGCATCAGTCGCTGAATAACTGAATGACACAGGCACTTATAAGAAGCAGGTCACGGACACCCGCTGACTAAATAAGAGAAACCAGAAGAATGCAAGTTCAGGGTCCCAGCAGGCCTTTGCTTCCCGAGGCAACATGGGCAAAACCCTCTTTCCTTCTCATGATAGGGACAGATACAAGGGACCAATGGGCTGGATTGGCCCCTGGTGGGAAGGGCAGTAACCCTTCTTAGCTAGGCATTGGGTAATATTTTTGTCATGAAAAACCCATTAGCTAGGCATTGGGTAATATTTTTGTCATGAAAAACCCATGTTGGAGACACTGATGGGGACAAAGTGGTCACAAGTGTCCAGTGAAGAATGCTCTAGAAGCACTCATCACCCTTGTCCCTTTTCTGTTAAAGAGGACACACATATTGAAGTCCAGGAGAGGGGACAGACAGACAGACACACACACACACTACTAAGCATCCCTGGAGTTCTGCTGCCCTTGGCTTTCTCCAAACTCAGCAGTGCAGTATTCCAGACTCCTAGGCATGGAGGGGCCCAGGCCCTGGGATTAGCTATGCTCGGTAACAGTTACCTGGATGATGAGCTTTGTGAACGGATCTGTGATGACTTTCAGAATGGCTGGGGCTTCTTCCCCATTCTTGAAGTTGAAGGTGTCCACCACAAGGTTGGTCAGGAGCTCCAGGTAGTGGGTGGCGGCCTCCAAGGGCAAGAGCACCAACACAGAGAGCCAGTTGAAAAAGTCATGCACAGTGGCCCCTGCAAAAGCCCTGTGGGTGGGAAGCCCCAAGAGCTAGGTTAGGCGATGAATTGAAAACATCAGCCGGGTCAGACCAGGTCATTGTATCTGCTAGCTATCACCCATCTGGTATAAGGTCTCCGAGAAAATAGTCAGCCAGTATGTTTTGGTCAGAGTTATTCCCTCAGAAACCATTGTTTTAGCTGGGCATGGTGGCTTCCTCCTACCTCTGCCTCCCGAGTGCTGGGATTAAAGGCATGCGCCACTACACCCCGTGGGTTCCACATCATTTTTTGAGACAGGGTCTCTCACTGAATCTAGAGCTCAGATTCAGCTAGATTGTCTAGCTGGCAAGCTAGTCCTCTGGTCTCCACTTCCCCAGAGTTGGCACCCAGGCACGCGTCAGCACGCTTGGCTGTATATGTATGTATGTATGTAGGGATCAAATCAGGGTCTCATGCTGGCATGGCGGAGCCATCCCTCCAGCCCCGCAAGACCACTTCTGAAGTGCATGAGCGCAGCCTGCCCTCAGAAAAGTGGGGGGTCAGATTGGCAGGCAACCATCAAAGCCTTCTATCTGAAATAAATTCTTGACATTTTTTTTTAAAGAAGTCTTGAGGGCTAGAGAATTGGCTGAGCAGTGAAGGCATTTGCCTGAAAAGACAAAGGACCCAGGTTTGGTTCCCCAGCACCCACATAAAGCCAGATGCACAAGGTGGTGCATGCATCTGGAGTTTGTCTGCAGTGGCTAGCGACCCTGGCATGCCCATTCTCTCTCTCTCTCTTAAATGAATAAATGAATAAATAAATAAGTCTTGAAATTCCCCTCCAGGAAACTAGGCTGATAGATGCTATCCATAGCATCTGCAGAGGTTCAGGTTCACCCAGAGTCCCATCCTATCTCAAGATGAGGAAACCATCTCAGCTAGGCTTGGGGGCACAGGCTGCAATCCCAGCACTCAGCAAACAGGCAATACAAGTTTGAGTTGAGGCCAAGCTAGGCTGGTTCAAGGCTAGCCAGAGTGATACAATGAGACCCTACCACCAAAAAAAAATTCCTGTGCCTCAGATTTTTTTTTTATTTTCAATGAAAATGTTTCTTTCAATGCGTTTGCATGCCAAAGCTGGGCATGGGGTACATGCCTTTAATCCCAGCACCCAGTAGGCAAAGGTAGGAGGATCACCATGAGTTCGAGGCCATCCTGAGATTACATAGTGAACCTCCAGGTCAGCTTGGACTAGAGTGAGATCCTTCCTCGAAAAACCAAAAAAAAAAAAAAAAAAAAAAAGCATGTCAGAAAACACTATCAGATGGTGTGCTAGAGAAAGAACACACAGAGGCATCTAATCAGGATATGAGGATGATAAGTAACTTAACTAGTGAAAGTACAAGTTTTTGCTTCATACCATTAGCTGATCTTTTAGAGGATTCCTATTATTCCTGAAGAAGGCAATTTAACACATTTTATATACTACCAAAAAGGGTAAAATAATTTAAGTATTTCCTAGTATTGGTGGGATCATGTTTTAAGAGCCTTGTAAATGTTTAATATGCTATCATTATAGAAATAATCCTGACCATGTGTGGAGATAGTGTTCCCTCCTAAATGGAGAGTTATGAAAAGCACACTGAAATAGCTTATACCTGTGTGACAGCTGAAGAGAAGCTACATTAGCTAGATATTCTTTTTAAAAATATTTTTATCTACGTATTTTATTGATTTATTTGAAACACAGAGAGAGATAGAGAGTGAGAATGGGCACACCAGGGCCTCCAGCCACTGCAAACGAACTCCAGACACATGTGCCCCCTTATGCATCTGGCTTACGAGAGACCTGGAGAATTGAATCTGGGTCCTCAGGCTTCACAGGCAAGCGCCTTAACTGCTAAACCAGCTGTCCAGCCCCAGCTATATATTCTTATATGAGGGTACCTCAATGGGTCATAGACAAATGCACAAAGCATTGTTTGCCCATGCTGTATCTCTATTTTATCTAAAATAAAAATATATTCAAGCTGGGTGTGGTGGCACATGCCTTTAATCCAAGCACTTGAGAGGCAGAGCTGGGAGGATCCCAGTGAGTTCAAGGGCAGCGTGAGATTACATAGTGAATTCCAGGTCAGCTTGGACTAGTGTGAGATCCTACCTCAAAAAAAAAAAAATTACATATATATATATATATATATATATATATTATATTATATCATATATATATATATATATATATATATGTATATGTATATATATATATATATATATGGCTGGAGAGATGGCTTAGTAGTTAAGGCATTTACCTGTGAAGCCTAAGGACCCAAATTTGATTCCCCAGTACCCAGATAAGCCAGATGCACAAGGTGGCACATGAATCTGGGGTTTGTTTGCAGTGGCTGGAGGGCCCTAGAGCATCAATTCTCTCTGTCTATCTGACTCTTTCTCTCTCTCTCAAATAAATAAGTACATATATATATGGCTGGAGGGATGGCTTAGCAGTTAAGGCCTTTGCCTGCAAAGTCAAAGGACCCAGGTTTGATTCCCCAGGACCCACGTTAGCCAGATGCACAAGGGGATGCACGTGTCTGGAATTTGTTTGCAGTAGCTGGAGGCCCTGGCATGCCCATTCTCTCTCTCTCTCCCCCTGCCAAATAAATATATGTTTAAATATATATACATATATATATATAATAAAAAAGGTATGTGCCACCACACCCAGCTCCATCATGTTTATAAAAAAAAACCCTCTTAAATGCATATTATTGTGGCCATCAGGACATGTCATCAGGGACCAAATGAGGTGGCTCACAGCAAATGAGTGGCTATGGTGGCATCCAATGACTGCCGAGTCACAGGCAGACGAGGGTGACGTTTGTCTCCCCGACAGGCCTGCAGTAATGCCAGCTGCCTGACTGCACCGTGGTCACCTCATGAAGACAAGCTGGAAATTACTCCTTTCTTTTCATAAGCTCCAGTGTCTGCCACTAGGTGAAGAGAAGTCTGGAAATGTTTCTAATTCTCACATGAATCTCTGTGGAGGAAAAGGGTTCCCTTTGCCTACTCAACATGTCCTGTTTTTATATCTAACACACCCTCAGGAACATCATTTTGCCTTTTACTGACCTTCCAGTGAAGAATAAAGAAGAGGTGGTATTGGTGGAGCTGGCCCAAAATGGAAGTTTGGAGAAGGTATAATTACTTATGACTAAGTGAGTCGGCCAAGCCTACCCTAACTGGCCACGTGTCAGGGCCACCAGCCCGCAGCTAAGTGTCTAGCTAGTGCTTGCCTTTCGTGAGCCCTGATGAGGTATCAGGCACTTTGCCAAACACTTGTCTCTATGACTGCTTAAACCTTAAGATAAAACAGCAGCGATGGATGCTATTATTATCCTAGCTCTGCAGACCAACCAGTAGATTTCATCAGCTGGGAAGTATGTGACCCCCAACCCCAGCTAGACTTCCTTGAGGGTCCTTCCAGGAGCTCCAGCAATGACTAGGCAAGCACACCCTTATTGCTAGAGGTGGTGACTCCTGCATGGCTTAAACAACAGGCCCGAAGGATACAGGAGTTGCTGAGCCTCCTACCTTCTGAACTCATTCCGGTCTCCTGCCTGCATGAGCGCCACGATGGTGTTGGTGATGGAGGTCCCGATGTTAGCCCCCATGATGATGGGGATGGCTGCGCGCACCGTCAGCACTGGAGGGTGGAGAAGAACCAGTGGTAAGCCTGGCCCATTGGCTGGGCCATGCTCCCCCAGCCTAAGGAAGGCTAAGCTCACTCTTGCTGGTAATTCCCCAAAGCAGTCCTTTGTCTCTTTGCAGCTCAAGCTACAGTGGGATGACACAGAAATATACATGTGTCCCACCCCCACAATTCCTGCCCGTCATTCTGGAGTCTCACCAGACCCCACGATGCCCTTCTGTGGACCCCAGTTGCAAAATTATTTTCCAGGTCAGGCATGGTGGCTCAATCCTTTAATCCCAGCACTCGGGAGGCAGAGGTAAGAGGATTGTGAGTTCGAGGCCAGGCTGGAACTGCAGAGTGAGTCCCAGGTCAGCCTGAGCTAAAGTGAGACCAAAAAAAAAGACTTTCCAAACTCCTCTGTCAGAGGTAAGATTGACTCACAGGAGACAGGGCACCGGTTGGCATTTGAGGAAAAGGTGACCGAGCCCCAGGGTTGATCTCAAGTACTTCAGAGCAATTGTGCATGGCACGATGGGTTCTACATGAAAGAGCCTCGCCCACATGCTAGACTGACATTTATAGTTTTACTGCTTAGATTCCTGGCAGGATTCTTCTGCTAACAAAATCAGTATATTGCCTCAATTTCCTAACATCTGAAAGTTACAGATTTTGAAGAACTAAGACTCTTTTCTAATTTATCCCAGAAATATTCTAGTTAATTGTCTAAAATGCTGGTCAAAAAAAATGGCATTCACTTCTGCAGCACATATACTAAAATTGGAACGATACAGAAAAGATTAGCATGATCCCTGCTCAAATTTGTGAAGCGGTCCATATTTTAAAAACAAAATGTTGCTGGTCATGGTGGGGCAAACCTTTAATCCCAGCACTCTGAAGGCAGAGGTAGGAGGATTGCCGACAGTTCGAGGCCACCCTCACACTACATAGTGAATTACAAGTCAGCCTGAGCTAGAATAAGACCCTCCCTCAAAAAACTGAAAAAAAGAGAAAGAAAGAAAATGGTGAGTCTGGTGTGATGGTGCATGCCTTTACTCCTAGCACTCAGAAGCAGAGGTAGATGGATGGCTGTGAATTCAAGGCCAGCCTGAGAGTGTAAAACGAATTCTAGGTCAGCAAGACCCTACCTTGAAAAACCAAAAACAGAAAGAAAAGAAAAAAGTTGATGTCTTCCACCTTATCCTCTCCAGCATCTCCTCGGAGAAAATATTAGGCCAAATACAAACTTGGAATTTTGTCTCCCGCAAACATGCAATCCCAAAGCCAATATGCGATGTGATTTGCAGTCATGCCCTTAGCTTTAAGCACAGCCCTGTCCAAGGAAGCTTTCTAAATTGCTGGAAAAAGCCTGGCCTGGTGGCTCATATCTGTAATACCAGCAATTGGGAGGCTGAGGCAGAAGGATTGCCACAATATATTTTTTGTTTTTTAGTAACTTATTTATGAAGCAAAAATGGGTGCTCCAGGGCCTCTGGCCACTGCAAATGAACTCCAGATGCATGAACCACATGTGCATCTGGCTTTTTTGGCCTCTGGGGAGTCAAACCGAGGTCCTAACTCTTCATAGGCAAGAGCCTTAACTGCTGAGCCATCTCTCCATCCCTTGTTTTTGTTTTTGTTTTTGAGGCAGTGTCTCATTGTAGCCAAAGCTGACATGGAACTCAGTCTAGGTTAGCCTCAAACTAATGGTGATCCTCCTAATTTAGCCTCCCCAGTATACCACAACGCTGGGCTTTGCCACAATTTTGAGGCCATCTGGTGAGTTACAGGCCAATCTGGGCTACAATGAAACCTGTCTCAAATGAAAAAAGAGAATGGAATTTCAAAGGGGAAAGTGGGGGGGGGGGGGATTAACATGGGATTTTTTTATAATCATGGAAAATGCTAATAAAAACTTTAAAAAAAGAAGACAAAAGCTGGCAGAAATGCTGCTTCATAGGCTGTGGCAAGTGCAATGGAGGATGATTTTATGTTTGGAACTTATATTAGTGAGGGTCAAGTGGAATTAAGTAGTCTCATGTGTGGCTGTATTCTTGAGCATTCAGAAGTTATACAAGTATTAGGGTCAGCCCTCCACATGGAAACAGGGGTCTACCAGGATCAAAAGCAGGAAATGGGGGTGGAGACAGGGCTTCGTGATTAGGGCACTTGCCTACAAAGCCTAGGGACCCAAGTTTGACTCCCTAGAACCCATATAAGCCAGATGCACAAGGTGGCACACGTGTCTGGAATTTGTTTGCAGGGGCTAGAGGCCCTGGTGTGCCCATTCTCTTTCTTTCTTTTTCTCTCTGAAGTGAATGAATGAGTGAATGAATGAATGAATAGATGGGGAAATGTCATGCTTAGACAAGATGGAGGACAATGGAAATAAAAACGCACATGAGCTCACAGGACCCCAACTCACATGAGGAGGCCACCATGCTGACGATGATGGATGAGGACGTGCTGGAACTCTGCACCATGACAGTCACCAGCACCCCGATGACCAGTCCCGCCACAGGGTTGGACATAATGGAGTTGTTACTGAAGAACTGCCCGGCCATTTTCCCTGAAAGACAAACCAATGATGCAGGGATGGGGAGGGACGGGCACACTGCGTCCAGAGAGAGGCCTCCTTGCAAGAGCAGCTGCTGTGGAGTAGGAGCCCAGCCTGCAGCCATGCTGAGCCTGTGGAATCTCGCTTCTCTGAGGGTTGTTTTCTTTCATTGCCCAGGTAGGAAAGAGATCTGACAGCTGTCCTCACTGGTCTTCTGCCCAATTCCTCTTATCACTTCACCCCACAGCTTCTAGCTTGCAACCACTGGCCTCTCCCTCGCCTTTTCTGATCATGGGCCTGGCTCTGACTGTGCTGGACCTCCTGATGCCCTAATTCCTCAGCCTTAGGACTGTATTCCTAAAGAAGACGTATCTGCAAAACTGGGTCTTCCCTCTTCTCCATCCACCCCCACCTCCAGTCTCAGCTTATAACTGAATGCTACAGAAGTCATTTTGAGGGTGTGCTTCTGCGACCCTCGATCCATTCCCCAAACCACTTTACAATAAAGACTGAGGGACTGGGTGGGTCAGAGGAACAATGAAAGGATATGCAGGAATTTAGTGCATCCATCACACACCTGAAAAATGACACCCCATCCTTGTGATCCCAGGTCACAAGGATCAACTCCCTAAGACAGTCACCAGAGCTGGAGAGATGGCTTAGCGACTAAGGCACTTGTCTGCAACACTAAGGGACCTCAGATCCCCAGGACTCACATAAGCCAATTGCACAAGGTGGTGCATGCATCTGGAGTTTGTTGGCAGTGGCTGAAGGCCCTGACACACCCATTCTTTCTCTCTCTGTCAAATAAATAAATAAAAATAAATATTGAAAAAGACTTAAACAAAAAAAAGCCGGGCGTGGTGGAGCACGCCTTTATTCCCAGCACTCAGGAAGCAGAGGTAGGAGGTTGGCCATGAGTCAAGGCCACCCTGAGACTCCATGGTGAATTCCAGGTCAGCCTGGGCTAGAGGGAGCCCCTACCTCACAAAAAAAGACAAATGAACAACAACAAAAAAAGACTTAGTAATGAAATGAACTATTAAAAAAAAAAAAAAACAGCACAGGCAGCAAAGAATGCAGAAATCCAGACTTTGCCACCCTGAACTGTAACTGAATCCTGCTGTGCACTTAGTAGTCTTGGTCCTTTCCCATAAATGGGAGGAGTTGAGGCAAAGACTATTTCAGCCACGGGAGCCCCTATCTATTCCTGTTGTCACCCACAGAGGGTACAAAGTTAATTGAGCACAAGGTAATGTCACTACTGGGTTGCATGCACACTAGCCAAGTACAGTCTTGGGAGACACGTGGGTGTTGGCTGTGGGTACAGATTCCTAGCCTGGAGACCACTGTCCTTCCCCATCAAGAGCTGGCTTTGATCTTTCCTATTTGCTTGGTCCTGGAAGAGCATTCATTCTTTCTCTGCAATCTCTGGGCAGAGAGGCCAAGAGACAGCAAGAACCGCTCAGATAAGAAGTCAAACAGCTTCCGGCTGGGGCTTGGGAACAAAGGCAGGGACTGATAGCTGGAATCAGTTCCATGTCTGGCTCCGCATCTAAGCCGTTTAGAGGCCTGGCAGTAGTCTTCTACACAATGAGGGGCGTGGACCTCGGGAGAAGCTCTGAGCCAAATTGTCCTAAAGCTCTCTACTAAACTGTAGCCTGAGAAACCTTGAGAAGCCGCAACCACTAAACTGAATTCAGGATTCTGGAACACTTGCCTCCCTTTAGCCCCCGAGCCTGTACCTCCGACCAGCTGGAAGGCGCTGCTGAGCACATCCAAGGAGCACACGAACAAGTACAGGAACCCCAGGAGCAGAAAGAACTTCCCAATTCCTTGGAAGACACAGATGACCTTCCCTCTGGTGTCTCTCTCTGCAGGGGACAAGGCACGAGGCTTTAGTGTCTACAATACTGAGAAGTAGGGCAGCTCCCTGCCGCTTCCACCAGCTCTTAGGTCTCGGGGCTCAGAGGTCAGCAGCTCCACACTGCAATCCATTCTGGTAAACCCTCCTCAGTGTTTCTAGAATCCACAGGATCTGTGTTAAGGAGGAGGACTCAGTGTGGCCCAGGGCCCAGAGAGGCAGCATGTCAGGCTCCATGCTCAGCTAAAACCACGGTGTCACTGAGGGCAGAGGCAGTTAGGAACACGAGTCACCTGCCTAAGTGCAGGGTCAGAGATAATGGCTCTTAAGTGCACCTTTTTATCACAGCGCACTTCCAGAATGAGGCTGCTGGTGGTAATCAAAGCCATAGATGTTTGTTGAGCCCTTGGGCCCTCATAAGACTCTATCCCTGACTGCTGTTTCAATTCTCACCTTCTCCCAGCAGCTCTGTCTCCCCCCTGCCTCCTGAGCCCCCCCTAGCTTGCTGGTCCAAAAGCTGTCCTTCATACCAGAGGTGGGAAAGTGAGCAGTGGCATACCCCAGCTATTCTGGATATATCATCTCTCTGCTACTTCAAGACAATAATGGTCTTGCCTACTCCCCGCGTCCCCTCTTATAATGCCCAGAACCTGGCTGGCGTGCACTGAATTCCAGGGATCAAGATAATGTCTGTCTTGGCCCTGGTGCCTGGTGTGTTGACTGAATGAAAGAACAAAGGGTCCCCCAGTCAGAGTGTGGATGACATTTCCTGGCCAGGATCCTGGTTCTCAGGGCCTCAGAGCCGCGAAAAAGGATGAGTGACAGTGTGAACAATGGGGCTGGTCTTCTCCTGCTGGCCCTCCATTTACCTGACCACTTGATCCCAGTATCCCGGAGTGCAGGCAGGTCCCAGGGGTCATCCACCTCAGTGGGCTCCTCGATCAGGGCCACCGTTGAGTAGGAGGGCAGCAGTTCGATCTTGGGCACTGGAGTCCCACTTTCATCTGCACACGTGAGTGGCAAAGGCCGTGAGGAATGACGCCTGCATGTCCGGCCCCCGCAGGCAGCCTGCCCATGTTTCCTAGGCAGTACTTACTTTGACCGGGCTCCTTGTCCTTGGCTGGCGTGGTCGCCTGTGGGCTCGAGGCCCCCTCGATGAATTTATTGGGGTTGGGCTGAGCATTTTCTACCTCAGGCCAAGGAGCCATGGTCTGTAGAAGGGAAGACAGAGGACTTCAGGAAGCAGTAAATGAAGATGTACAGGCTGATTATGAGAAAGAACCCGGCCCTGCAACGCTTCTACTCAGGCAGTGGAAGGGAAGGTGCCACGCTGACACCTCCTGCCATGCTTACCTGTGCCAGGTGTAGCACCAGGAAGGCCATGTTCTATCTCTGTGTGTCTGTTCCCCCGCTCCCAAGTGTGTCACTGAAACCAGCATGTCCACTGTGGCCTCCGTCCAGGCATGTAGTCTCCTCTCAATGTTCCTAACTTCTGTCTGTCTAAGCTTTTGTTGATCCTCTCTTTTATCAGAGATGGGATAAACAAGGTGACGCAAACCTTTAATCCCAGCACTCGGGGGGCAGAGGTAGGGGGATGGCTGTGAGTTCAAGGCCAGCCTGAGACTACACAGTGAATGCCAGGTCGGCCTGGGCTACAGTGAGATCCTACCTTTAAAAACAATGAAAAGGAAAAAAAAAAACAGAAATAGGATACTCATCCATCTAGCCTCATCATCTCAAGACTTGCCAACTGCCCTGGCCCTCCTTCAACAGGCTCCCCATCTCTTATTTACATGGAAGCAAGTTCAGCTTTCATTGCAGCACCTAACCTCATCCGGCGAAGAGACCACCGGGTACAGATGTGTGAGTGTGTGATGCCCCCAGCCCTAGACAGTGGGCCTGCTCGACCTTCTGTCCGCACTTCCTGTGGAAGGGTTACAAGGGGCAGGTTTAGAGCCCAACAGGGCACCTCACAGCTGGGGGTGCATGTGGGCCAAGTCCCCTTATGCCCTGGGGCGCAGTGTCAATTTCCCTGTGTGAAACAGGGATCACCCTTCACACCAACAGGCTGCAAGACTGGGGATGAGGTTAAAGGTCTGGCAAGCACACCTGGCATCGAGCAGCCTGCCCATGAGCAGCGATTATCACTGTGCCGCCTTGCCTTGAGTCATGACCCTTCGCCAGACAGAACTGTTTCTGGCCTTCTACAGATTTCCCCATAACTCGTTTTCCCCAAAATGTCTTTCTCAGTTATAGGGCTCCTGGTACACCTGGCAGTCCATCCCTTGCAGACTCTCTCCTCTGATACCATTAGACAAAACAATCCTAGGAACAGAAAGTTCACAGAAAGGGAAGTACAAGTTTCCAAATTCTAACTAAAGCCCAAGAGCTCAGCGTCATCGACAATCCAAGATATGCAAATTAAGCGTGGCAACTGACAATGTGGCAAAAGCAATTTCAAGGAAACAATTCAGCGGTTAAGATGCTTGCCTGGAAAGCCTAATGGCCCAGGGTTCGATTCTTCAGCACCCATATAAAGCCAGATGCACAAAGTGGCACATGTATCTGGAGTTTGTTTGCAATGGCTGGAGGCTCTGGTGTGCCCATTTTACTTCCTTCCTTCTTTCTTTCTTTCCTTCTTTCTCTCTCTCTCAAATAAATAAATTGTATAAAAAGAAAGCAGATAGAGAGGACAGACACTGAGGTTGTCTTTTGTCCTCCACATGCATGTCATGACACACACACACGCACACACACACACACACACAAAACAAACAAACAAATAATAATATAATATTCTGGAATAGATGTTATGAGACAAGCATTGCTAAGAGTCCTAGAAAACACTTGGCCAAATGTGTAATGTATTCACTCATTTTACTTCTAGGAATATTTACTCTCAGAAAATCAGAAACTTTGTTCCAACCCACTTCTGCTGAGAACACTTCTCAGAACCCTGGTCCTCCTGACACTGTTCTTCTCCTGAAGCCAATCCATCTCTCCTGAATGCAGCGCTGCCAAGAAAGGGCTTTTTGTCTATTCACTGCTGCATCCTCAAGCTGGAAACTCTGCCTGGCCCTGGATATGTCCACTATTTATTGAAAAATGACAGCAGCACAAACCAAAAAGCCATTTGCTGCTCTGGTCATTTACATATTTGTAAAATACAAATAAGGAAATTGGGACTGAGAGATGGTTCAGTGGATAAAGTGCTTGCCTGCAAAGCCCAGCAACCTGGGTCTGATTCCCCAGTACCCACATAAAGCCAGATGCATAAACTGGTACATGCACCTAGAGGTTATTTGCAGTGGCTAGAGGCCCTGGTGTGTCCATTCTCTCTCTCTCTGTTTGCAAGTAAAAAAAAAAAAAAAAAAATTTAAGGCTGGAAAGATGGCTTAGTGGTTAAGGCACTTGCCTGTGAAACCTAAGGATCCAGGTTTAATTCCCCAGGACCCACACAGAGCCATGCACATGGTGGCACTTGCGTCTGAGGTTTGTTTGCTGTGGCTGGAGGTCCTGGCATGCCCGTTCTCTTATCTGCCTCTTTCTCTCTCTCTCTCTCAAATAAACAATAAAAATAAAATAGTTAAAAATGTTTTTTTTTAAAAAAAATAGGGATATTAGGAGCTAGAGAGATGGCTTAGTGGTTAAGCTCTTGCCTGTGAAGCCTGAGGACCCCAGTTCGAGGCTCCATTCCCCAGGACCCACATTAGCCAGATGCACAAGGGGGTGCACGCGTCTGGAGTTCATTTGCAGTGGATGGAGGCCCTGGAGTACCCATTCTCTCTCTCTCTCTCTCTCTCTCTCTCTCTCTCTCTCTCTGCCTCTTTCTCTGTCTGTCATGCTCAAAAAAATAAATAAAACAATTTATAAAAAAAATAGGGAAATTATTATTCTAACTAGGGTAAATCCACATTGGACTAGCATGCCTTTAAGAAAATTCAAAATTAAAGAAAATGCATTAAATTATGAATAAAAAGGACATTTTGTCCTATTCCTGACATGATCAGTAAACAAGATCCAAAATTGTTCCATGGAGCTGGGCATGGTGGCTCACACCTATAAACCCAGCAGCACTCCGGAGGCAGAGGTAGGAGGAGTTAGAGGTCAGCCTGGGCTAGAATGAGACCCTGCCTCACAACGCCCCCCTGCAAAAAAATAATAATAATAATAATAATAACACAAAATTGTTCTGTGGATCACTGCGGTGGAGTTGAAGGAAATTTTATTTCTTCTGAAGCTCTAAATATCTAAACTCTGAATTTCGAAAAGTTAGCTTTACTTCCCACCACACACAGGTAAGCTGGCTCAGTGACACCTGGCTTGTTTTTGGCACTCCCGGGCACTAAGCTAGAGTTGAAAGCATGTTGGCTCCCAGCGCCTGGAAGGCTGAGGCAGAAGACTGCTGCATGTTTAAGGCTACCCTGGGCTACATAGTGAGTTATAGGATAGAATGGGCTGGAGTGACAGCCTGTTTCAAATCCCTTCCTCCCTGTTCCCCTCCCCCCACGCACACAAAAGGGGCTATTTCTAGCTTATGCAAGACCAAGGATCAAAAACAATATTTTTTATTTTTATTTTTTAATTTTTTTTATTGTTCATTTTTTATTTATTTATTTGAGAGCGACAGACATAGAGAGAAAGACAGATAGAGGGAGAGAGAGAGAATGGGCGCGCCAGGGCTTCCAGCCTCTGCAAATGAACTCCAGACGCGTGCGCCCCTTGTGCATCTGGCTAACGTGGGACCTGGGGAACCGAGCCTCGAACCGGGGTCCTTAGGCTTCACAGGCAAGCGCTTAACTGCTAAGCCATCTCTCCAGCCCATTTTTTTTTTTTTGTTGTTTATGTCATGCCCCATCCCTTTTGCTGACCCCATGAGGAGTCAGTATGATTGCTCTTTTACAGCTGAGGAAACCAGAGCTCACAGGAATGGGAAGGCCCAGACATGACATGGGATCTTCTCCAGTCTATCCTCACCACTCCAGAACTACCTGAATTCAAGCCAGGTATAGCAGAGTACTGGGACCCCAGCACACAGAAGGTGAAGGTAGAAATGTCAAGAGTTCAAGATCAACCTGGGCCACACAGTGAGACATTTCTTAAAATCTCTCCCAATGAGCCGGGCATGGTGGAGCACGCCTTTAATCCCAGCACTCTGGAGGCAGAGGTAGGAAGATCACTGGTGAGTTCTAGGCCACCCTGAGACTACATAGTAAATTCCAGATCAGCCTGGGCTAGAATGAAACTCTACCTCAGAAAAAACCAACCAAACAAAAAAAGAAAAATCCCTCCCCCTTCTAAAAAATAAACTCATGGACTATCAGACCTGGGCACAAGCAGATGTGTGGAAAAGACCAGGGTGAAGTAATGGGGGGCAAGAGGAGGGCATCACCAGATGATTCTGACTGAAGTCCCAATGAGGCAAGGGAGAGTGTCTTGCCTCAACTCACATGGAAGATGCCCACTTCCTGGACACGGAAGGCAGGCAGGAGGGCAAGAGTCCATGACTCAGGGTTCAGAGCAATACCTCCTGCCCAGATGCTTGTACAAGACCCTTCCATCGACATTCTGCCTAGAGGCTGCCAGCGTCCAGTGTTCCTGGGCACTGCACCACCTAGTTTAATTGCACCCTAACCTAAGCCTAACTCATGACTCTCCAGTCACCCCACATGTTGCTCTCCTATGCCAAACTATCCTACCTGTGATTGTTGCTTTCCTTGTCCCAGAATTTCAAAGCTATCTCTGAGTGACGCCAGATCCCATCAGGAGGGCTGGAGAGATGGCTTACTGGTTATGGCACTTGCCTGCAAAGCAAGGTTTGATTCCCCAGGACCCATGTAAGACAGATGTACAAGGTGGCCCATGCATCTGGAGTTGGTTTGCAGTGGCCCCACCACAAACCTTTCTCTCTCATAAATAAATAAAAATAAAATATTTTTTTAAATCCCATCAGGACCAGCTGACTCTAGCTGGGAGTATCTCGTACTTACTCAAGTCTGATAGCACCTTCCCAGCTTGGCCTCAGCATCCCCTACTTGGGTGGACTTAGCAGCCTGTTCACCCGGTTGCCCACATCACTCACAGATGAACTTTCCTCACACAAAGCAGAAGTGTTCAATCATGATTCCCCAGCCTCTGTTACCCAGTGCTCCCCACTAAGGTTTCCTCTTCTCTAGTCACACTTCCCCAAACATGGGACCCTGGACACTCCTCGGCCCTTGGGCAGACAGAGCCCCGGTACAAGACGCTTCTCATCTTCTGTCCAGCAGCCCTGAGGCTCTGCCCAGCTCCTTCCTCTCTGGCCTTACCCTTCTTTCTGATCCCTGATCCCCTCACGTGCTTCAGTGTGACTCCTGTGTCACTCCATCATACACATATGCCACTGTGAAATTTTTTAATTGATTTCTAATAACAACTGCCATTTAATGAGCATCAAAAAGCTGTTGGGTGCCACACTGGTGTCTGACATACATTCTCACTCAGGCTTTATACACAAAAATAGCAGCTACACCATTGTAAAAGCAACCCAGAGAGATGGGGACCCTGTACAAAGTGGCCCAGAAAGGGCTTAGACATAGTTCTACCTGCCATCCACGTTGGGTGACTCACCTTCCTCCAACAAAGCAACGCAGAGAGATGGGGACCTTGTACAAAGTGGCCCAGAAAGGGCTTAGACATAGTTCTACCTGCCATCCACGTTGGGTGACTCACCTTCCTCCAACACAATTTTCCTCATGGAATTGGGAAAGGGAATGGTAAGTCGTCTGACTGGTATGTGATTTACATTTCAGATACATTTACATGGAACGAGCTGTTTCTTAACCTTGACATCAGCTGGGTGTGGTGGTGCATGCCTTTATACCCAGCACTCAGGAGGCTGAGGAAGGAGGATCGATGTGAGTTTGAGGACAGTGTGGAACTACAAGTGAGATTCAGGTCAGCCTGAGCTAGAGTAAGACTTTGAGAAAAAGCAAAAAAATAAAAATAAAAAAAACTAAAACTTAACCTTGACAACTGATGCAGTGAAGTGGGCCTGGGCTCTAAGATTGTTTTTGCTCCTACTATTTCTACTAGCTAGAGGTCAGAGGACCCACAACCCAGCTTTAACAACAAAAATGTCCTCCGACATTGTCAAATACCCCCTAGGAGTTGAGAGCCACAGTTCCAGAGCTTTAAAAATTGTTTGCCAGGCATGGTGGCACACGCCTTTAATCCCAACACTTGGGAGGCAGAGGTGGGAGGATTGCCATGAGTTCGAGGCCACCTGAGACTACATTATGAATTCTAGGTCAGCCTGGGCTAGAGTGAGACCCTACCTCAAAAAAAATAAATAAATAAGGAGACATAAAGGGTAGAGAAAGGAAGGGAGGAGGATACTTAATAGGTTGATATTGTATAGATGTAATTACAATGATTGTAATGGGGAAGTAATATGATGGAGAATGGAATTTCAAATGGGAAAGTGTGGGGGTGGGGAGGGAGGGAATTACCATGGGATATATTTTATAATCATGGAAAATGTTAATAAAAATTTTTTAAAAAAGAATATAAGAAACAAAAAAAAAGAAGGAAAATGTGAAGTTTGAATGTTATGATTTTTAAATATTTATTGATTTGAGAGTGAAAAATAGAGAATGGATGTATCACGGTCTCCTGATGCTATAAACTCCATACACATGTGCCACTTTGTACATCTGGGTTTATATGAGTACCAGAGATTCAGACTGGGGCTACCAGGCCTTGCAAGCAAATGCCTTTAGCTGCTGAGCCATCTCTACAGCCCAAATGTTGTTTTTGAGGTACAATAAATTGCGGATTGTTATTGAATTAGAAAAAATAAATAAATAAATATAAATAAGTAAATAATAAATAAATAAAACCGAATGTTTAACTAGCTGGGAATGATGGCACACACCTTTAATCCCAGCACTCAGGAGGCAGGGGAAGGAGGATCACTGTGAGTTTGAGGGCAGCCTCCCACTATAGAGTGAGTTCTAGGTCAGTCTGAGCTAGAGGGAGACTACCTCAAACAACAAAACGAAACAAAATAATAAAATAAACACTGGAGGTTTGGATCATTTCTTGAGTCTAAAAGCCAGCTTCATGTTTGTGACTTTGGGCTAGCTCCTGTGCCTTCTCGGATGTAAAATGAGGACAATTCTAGCAAAGAATTAACTCGATTAAGTATGCCATGTCTTAAATGTTCTCAGAACATTGTCACACTGACAACTATCTTAACAAAATGAACATATAAAGATTATGGTAAGAGCTGCCGGGCGTGGTGGCGCACGCCTTTAATCCCAGCACTCAGGAGGAGGATTGCCGTGAGTTCAAGGCCACCCTGAGACTCCATAGTGAATTCCAGGTCAGCCTGGGATAGAGTGAGACCCTACCTCGAAAAAAAAGATTATGGTAAGAGCTGAAGAGATGGCTCTGTGGTTAAAGGCAAGTGATTACAAAGTCCGGCAGCCTGGGATTGGGTTCCCCAGTACCCACAGAAAGCCAGATGCACTAAGGCGCATACATCTGGAATTTGTTTGCAGTGGCAGGAGGCTTAATGTGCCTATTCCCTTTCTCTTATTCTCTCGCCCTCACTCCCTATCTCTCTCTCCCAGGTTGCAAGTAAATATTTTTAAAAGATTATGGCAGTGGGCTGGAGAGATGGCTTAGCGGTTAAGCGCTTGCCTGTGAAGCCTATGGACCCCGGTTCGAGGCTCGGTTCCCCAGGTCCCACGTTAGCCAGATGCACAAGGGGGCGCACGCCTCTGGAGTTCGTTTGCAGTGGCTGGAGGCCCTGGCACGCCCATTCTCTCTCCCTCTCTCTCTCTCTTTCTCTCTCTGCCTTTCTCTCTCCATCTGTTGCTCTCAAATAAATAAATAAAAATAAGCAAAATTTTAAAAAAAGATTATGGCAGAGTCCATGTTTTACAAAATTAAATTTGGGGGATGGAGAGATAGCTTAGCAATTAAAGCATTTGCCTGGAAAGCCTAAGGACCAAGGTTCAATTCCCTAGTAAACACATAAGCCAGATGCACAAGGTGATGCATGTGTCTGGAGTTCATTTGCAGTGGCTGGAGGCCCTGACACACCCATTCTTTCTCTTTATCTGCCTCTTGCTTTCACTGTCTCTGTCTCTCCCTAATAAACAAATAAATTAATTTTTTAAAAACTAAAATTTTGAGCCGGGCGTGGTGGTGCATGCCTTTAATCCCAGCACATGGGAGGCAGAGGTAGGAGGATCACCATGAGTTCAAGGCCACCCTGAGACTACATAGTGAATTTCATTCAGGTCAGCCTGAGCTACAGTAAGACCCTACCTCAAAGAAACCAAAAATAATAATAATAATAATAAAATAAAATTTTAAGGTAGGTGTTGTGGCATTCCCCTGTTATCTCTGCACTGAGGAAGCAGGAGGAGGAGTATCACAAGTTCAAGTACAACCTGATCTACACAGTGAGTCTAG
Source organism: Jaculus jaculus (assembly GCF_020740685.1). Lineage (NCBI taxonomy): Eukaryota > Metazoa > Chordata > Mammalia > Rodentia > Dipodidae > Jaculus > Jaculus jaculus. The sequence goes on from NC_059112.1 coordinate 39,171,561, forward strand.
GCCAGCCCGAGAGTGTCAGCGAGACTTTCTCAAAAAACAAAAACAGCTGGACGTGGTGGCGCACATCTTTAATCCTAGCACTTGGGAGGCAGAGGTAGGAGGATCACCATGAGTTCGAGGCCACCCTGACACTACATACTGAATTCCAGGTCAGCCTGGGCTAGAGTGAGACCCTACCTCAAAAAAAAAAAAAAAAAAAAAAAAAACAAAGCAAACAAACAACAACAACAAAAACATGGGCTGGGTTTGGTGGTGCCTTTAATCCCAGCACTTGGGAGGCAAAGATAAAAGGATTACCATATATTCGTGGCCACCCTGAGACTACATAGTGAATTCCAGGTCAGCCTGGGCTGGAGTGAGACTCTACTTCAGGGGGGAACAAATAAAAACAGTTTGGAGGCGGGGCTTGGTGGAACATTGAGTTCGGGGTTAGCCTTGAGCTACAAAATGAATTCCTAAGTCAGTCTGGGCTAGAGTGAGACCCTGCCTCGAAAAACAAAAACAAAATCGTTTTGCGCTTGCAGTGAGGCTATGCAGGGTTGCCCACAGACCTATGGGGGTTCACGTATGTGGCTCTGCTCTTGGAGACACTCAGAAAACTGTGACCTTGTCTCACGTCTTCCTTTCAACTTTGGATTTAAATTTAAGCCGGAGGGGAAACTACAATTACACTGCTCCCCGCAGCCCAGCAGGCGCTTTGAATGGAGGGCCACAACTGAAGGCTTGCTGAAGGAATGCGCCCGCTCGCTCCGCTCGCTCCAGGTTGATTATGGCGAATCACTCTCATCCTAAAGGCTGATAAGAGGTTGGCCCTCAACACTACATGCCATCCATCGGGTTGGCTGAGATTCTTAGGATGGAAACCACCCTCCAGGTGCCGCGGCACCCCACTCAAGTCAGTTCAGTCAAGTGTGAGGAGGCCCATTGTTTACCTGTTTAGATTAGATTATGTATGCTGCGACCAGATCACTGGCCAGGAACAGTTCCTTTGAGATTGAATTAAAAAACAACTGGAATCCACAGACACATCCAGGGCCCTGTAGCTTATAATGGCATTTATAAGGAAAGGGTAGTTTATACCCATCTGTACCAATTGTACAAAAAGGAACAAGACACAATTGCATGTGATCCAACCAACAAGAACCTCCCCAGTGTTCCTGCAGGAGGCCTGTGCTGGCTTCTGCCACCTCGAGAGTCCATATATTGTTAGTCTATGCCACCAAAAGGAAAGACATTTCCATTGAATGTCCGTACTCCTCCTTCTTGGAAGTTTTTTTTTTTTTTTTCCTTATTTTGAGTCCAACTGTTTGGTCCACTCTACAAACACTTCCCTGATGAAGCAAGACTTCCCTGCACTCTGCACTCTCTTTCTGTTACTCTCCCCACCCCTCCCCCACGCCTTTCTGATCACTGTGTGCTAGATTCTAGGGGATCAGGAAGGTCTCCATATACCTGTCATTGCGCCCGGACTCAGGCATCTAAAAGGCCTGTCCACCCAGCCCAACGTCTCTGAAGCCGCCTGCCCCTCCCTCCCTGACCCTCTCCACCCCCACAGCTTGTTGCACCTAGGAAGGAGGAAATGCAAGGTGCCTGGCAGCTACCCAGCCATGCTTCTTACCCCACAGCTTGGGCTCACAGGCCAATGGCCCCGACCTTCCCAGGTATCAAAGCGTCTGCTCTGGGCACAGTGGTCCAGAACCAGTCAGCCTGCGGGGAGCCTGCAGTTGGGGCTCTGGAGCAAAGACAAATGCTCGTCCCAGCGCTCCTCCAAGTCCCTGTGAGCCTCCCCACCTCCCCAACCCCACTGCCGAGACCAAGGTGTCTGGCCACAATGGAGGAGAACTTGCAGAGACCTGCTTCTTGCTATGCGAGAGCACCTCAGTTTTGTCATCTCAAAAACGGGACAAGGCCGAGTGTGGTGGTGCATGCCTTTAAACCCAATTCTCAGGAGAAAGAGGTTGGAGGATTGCCTTGAGTTTGAGGCCTCCCTGATGCTACACAGTGAATTCCATGTCAGCCTGGGTTAGAGCGAGACCCTACCTTGAAAAAAAAAAAAAATAGGACAATGCCATATTCCTCTCAGAGTTGTTGCAAGGACTAATTGATTTAATAAGTGTAGGTGAATGCAGTGTTGGGCACAGTCATGACCTACAATTTCTGAAATGCATTGCATCATAAAGAACTCATCTAGATTTCACTTTGCCCTACCCTGAGAGCCCACAGCCAGCCTTGGGCACAGTATGGGCCCTAGGTAAATTCGTGTTCATTCGAAAGCATGCAAAAACACCACAAATATCTGTCCAATAAATGACCCCAAGGAATGTGAGTAAAAACAGCCAACGGGGGCTGGAGAGGATAGCTCAGCACTTAAAGGCACTTGTTTGGAATGCCTGACGGCCTGGGTTCGATTCCCTAATACCCACATAAAGCCAGATACACAAAGTGGCACATGTGTTTGGAGTTCCTTTGCAGTGGCAGGAGGTCTGGGTGTGTGTGCCCATTCTCTCTCTCTCTCTCTCTCTCTCTCCCCCTCTTTCTAATAAATAAATCATTTTTTTTAAGAGCCAATGAAGACAGCTTGTGACCTCATTAACTTTGAGGACACAAATTCTTTCCAGGGTACAATGAAACTAAAGCAAAAAGAAGTTTCCTCAAGTCACAGCTGCCTGGAGTGGTTTCAGGATCTGAACCCAAGGCTGAAGTGTCCAAAGACTTGGTAGACCTCACGGGCAGGAGCAAGCCTCCAGCTACCACCTGAGCGTAGCGGGGGGCAGGGGGGAGCTCTGAATCTGACACACCAAGGGCTCTACATATTTCTGAAAGACGTGGCTTGAAGCACACATCCACAGGGTCATTTCTGCCTCTTTCAGAACACCGGCTCAGCAAATCCCCAGTCTTTCAGGGGTCTCCACTGAGCACTGACCAAGCCATCAGAGACTGAAACAGGGATTTCTGAGGTTGCTGTCCACTGGGACAGGTCAGACACTGAACCTGCTTCCTGGTGGAAGGGACATTAGAGCACCAGGGACCCTCCAAGGGCTTCTGCACCATCCCACGCCCTGTGCCGCTCTCCTTCTCCCCGACGCCCAAGACCGTACTCTGGCACCTTCCTGCTACCTGCGAGAAGTAGAGAGGAAGGGGCCGTGCGAGGCCAAGCTCTGGGGAGAAAGAACCAGGGCTGGGTTGAGGCCTCTGGATCCCGAGCCGTCATACACCTGCTCCTGGCACCCCCGCCCCACCCCAGGGCCTCCCATCTCTACAATCTAGTTGGCCTAAGCCCTGTCTGCTTGGCTCCACCTACAGGAGTGACACCTGATGCCAAAAGGAACTCTCTCTCTCTCTTTTTTTTTCACAGGACAAGAGGAAACTTCTGGGCTCTTCTGAGATGTGCAAACAGGGAAATGTAGGGCACCTGGCAGTCAACCAACTCTCCGCTTCGCATTGTTTGGGCCTTTCCGACTGGGACCTGTCAGGTAACGGCTGGGCTCAGAATGTCTCTGGCCAAGACTTCATGAGGAAGTAAGTGGGCAATAGCCTGGGACCGTGGTCCTGCACCCTCCCACTATGCACAGCCTCCACACGCACAGGGAAGACAACATTGAGCCCCTAGTTTGAAGGACAGTGCTTGGTACCCACAGCCAGATCAACTCATTCAACCTAAACACTTTGAAGCATGGTCTCCCTGTATAGTCCAAGCTGGCCTTCCCCACGTATATTCTTAGTGCCAACTTTAACTCCACACTGCAGAGAGATTATCTTAGTTTCTATCTGTTTAGTATCAACGTTAGGATCGTCTGCGGAGGAGGAAACTGAGGCACAGAAAATGTGCTTAAAGTCAAGAGTCCCTTTTGCTTCAGAAACTATTGGAACCTATACAGCCCAGTGTCTTCAATAGGCACAAAAGGCCTTTGACTTAGGAGTGATGGATGTCAGAAATTCCCAAGAGGGTGGAGGCTGCTTTTCTTCAGCTCGCTTTAGCAAGCTTAAGGAAAAAGAAATCCTCACCAGGCAGGCCAGGCTGAGATGTGAGGTGGAGTAGCTTCAAGACAGATAAGACGGGTGGGGTGACTTTAAACCTGGAATCAGGGGCTGAGATCAGAGAATGGGAGCCGGAGCAGTCTGGGCTGCACGGTGAGACCCTGCATGGTGCTAGGGATGTGGCTTTACTTGGTAGCGTGTGACACACGTAGTAAATGTGGGAACGGTGGTTCAGGTCTGCAATCCCAGAGCTGGGAAGTAAAGGCAGCGGGGATAAGAAATTCAAGGTCACAGCTCAGGGACCATTTAGGAAGAGTTGGTGTAGAGAATGTAATGCTAATGGAAGGGGAGGAAGGCTTTGCAATACCTTCCAGACACAAAAGTAGTGGCGGTATTCAGGACCTCACTGAGGCCGACACGATCAAACAAGACCCGCGCAATGGGAGGGCAAAAATGATGACATCAAAGCCAGGCGTGGTGGCGCACACCTTTAATACCAGCACCCAGGAGGCAGAGGTAGGAGGATCCCTGTGAGTCCTAGGCCACCCTGAGACTACATAGTTAATTCCACATCAGCCTGAGCTAGAGTGTGAAACCCTACCACGACAAAACCAAAACAAAAAAAAAAAAGAGGAGAGCAGCTGGAAAGAAGGAATTCAGTAGAGTGGGTACAGGAGAGGGGAAAGGGAGGGTAGAAGGGAGATTATTACCATGATATATTGGGTTATAGATATGAAGGTTGTCAAAAAAGAAGTTTTAAGAAAAGAAATTCAAGGGCATCCTTGACTACAGATCAAGTTTGAGGCCAGCTTAGGGTTCATAAAGCCCTGTCTCAAATACAATAGAAAGGCTTAGGATGCAGCTAAGGGGCACAGTGCCTGTCTAGCAGTGACAAGGTTCTGGGTTCTATCTTCAGTGTTGAAAAAAAAAAAAAACCTGTAATTAACCTGTAATTAGATTGGTTATTCACAGATCCCAAAATACTGTTTTCTTCATGAACTGAATTCAGTTCCCAGTATGTCCAGATTGTGTCCAACAGCAATAGTCCCCGTGCCCTGGGGTAATTTGTATTGCATCCCAAACTAGTACAAAGATGTTACTCTTGCCACCCAATTTACAAGCTTGCATTAAATAAAAGAGAGAAAAGGTCATCATCATCATCAGCTGGCTTGGGACAAAAGACTCAGTCTCCTAACTTGAGACAATGGCCACTGAGATGAAGCATGGATTACCAACACAGAACTGTCAAACAGGAGGGGGAACAAGACAGACAGGCCAGGCCCAGAGCCATCCCGGCTAAGACAGAGCCTTCCTGGTGAACGTGCATGGAGACAGACAGGTGAAATCCCTGGGTTTGAGAAAATGCACATATCGCCAAGGAAAACAAGAGGCTCTCTCTCTTGTCACCCCAGAGCCATCGCTGGCTCAGAGAACAGAAATTCACCTCTAGCCTCAATATGCCATTCCTGGAAACCCAACCACTCCTGCGCATGTAACTCTTTTTGAGTCTCCCCAACCTCACCATCGGATACCCTGGACCTCTTGAAACAGAAGTTGGGGACATTGTCCTGTTCAGACATCTGAAAGAGAGAACCCTTTGCTGCTGCTCACAGCCATCCAACTCTGGGTTTTGGTCACCTTAGAGAAGCAGCCCCGGGGGAGGGGGGTGCAGGCAGCACGTGGGAGTCACTCACACCAGATACACTGCCGTAAATCCCAGCCATCAGTCAGCACAAACCTAGCATTTGGGTAAAGAAAGAACACAGACGACCTGAGAAGGAAAACTACACCCCAGGCTGACAGGTAGTGAAAGGGTGGCCCACCCAGCCCATCAGATTCCAATCTTGTCATCTTGCCTCCAAGCCACACTCAAGACACAGGGATCATCTCTGAATCCCCAGGCGGGGCTCATTCCTGACACCGCAGGTCCACAGAGGACAGTGTGTGACAACAGTCGTCTGGTCATCCGGAAAGGTATGCTACTTTTTTTTTTGCCTGCCCCAGCCCAAAGTTTGGCCGAGGTCCTTGAAGTGAGCCCGGAGGGAGGGAGGAAGCGAGGGAGGGCGTACCTAAAAGAAGAGGGTCTTGGAAGGCGCCTGGACGGCAGCAGCACAGGCGGCGGCGGCGGAGCCGGCGGTTCTCCCGAGCTTCCCTGGCAGGTAGGGGACAGCAGGAGGCACCCAGGTGGAGTGGCGCTCCGGGCCGCCTATATATAGCGAAGGTGTTGCGCAAAGAGGCCGGCGGCCGTCGCTGTCATCACGCCCCTCGCACATTCCAGGACCGCCTGCAGCCGCGGCCGCCAGGGCACTGCCTACCGGCCCGGCTTAATGAGCCCATCGCCGCCGCCGCCGCCGAGCAGGACCGCCGGGAGGGCGGCCGGCCACGCTGCGGGCTGCGGACAGAAACCTCAGACAGACGGACAGACACGGATGGCAGCGGGAACCACCGAACTGCTTGCGCCCGGCCGGCGCCCCGCGCGCCCCGGAGGACGGGCCCCGACCCGGCTCCCCCATCGCCCGGCCGGCCAGCGTGCGCTACCAGCTGCGCTCGCCTCCCCCACCCCCAGGGGCTGGAGAGGACCCAGCGGCCCAGCCACTGATTAAAGGGGAAAAAAAAAAAAAAAGGCAACTAGAAAGTCAGGGAACAGATTCGTGACAACAAAGCCAGGATTGTTCCAGGTGTCTCTGCCTGGGCCTGGGCAGATAAGAGAGATACCAGTCCTGAGGTTGGTTGGGTTGAGAAAGGATTGGAATGGCCAGGACAGGTAAAAGAGTTGCCCTCTACACGCTGTCGGGGGAATCGAACCTAGGTCCTTAGGCTTCACAGGAAAAGCGCCTTAACCTGCTAGGTCATCTTTCCAGCCCCTCTCCAAGCTTTCTGAGTGCCCGGTTTCCTCAAGGCTCTTTTCAGTCTCGAGTGTGTCCCTATACACTCATCTTTCCCTATCTTGACTGTGAGAACTCTGCGTTCTTGGGAAGCTGGTGGAGATTGAAGGCAGAGATGGATGGCCTCCAGTGGGCGCACAAAAGCCTTCCCTGAGCCCGGGAGGAGCCAAGCATAGGAGTTAGGGGCATGCCAGTTCACCCAGGATTTACTGAATCAAGAGCAAGTCTGGGTTTTATTTTAATTTTCTTTTTCTTATTTATTTGTTGCTTTTTTTTTTTTTTTTTTTTGAGGTAGGGTCTCGGTCTAGTTCAGGCTGACTTGGAATTCACCATGTAGTCTCAGGGTGGCCTCAAACTCATGGTGATGCTCCTACCTCTGCCTCCCAAGTGCCGGGATTTAAAGGCGTGCGCCACCACGCCTGGCTAAACCTAGGTTTTAATCCTCTCCCCATCCTGGTTCCATGGCTGGGGAAGGGAGGCTCAGCCAGCTTGCTGGTTTAGTAAGCTGGTTGTATCCCCCCAAACAGACCCTGAGGAGTTTAAGTACTAGAAACCCCCACGGCTTGGGAGAGGGATGTATGGGGGTCAAGTTGTCTGCTGTGAATTCCCTATTCTTTTATTTATTTTTATTTTTGATTTTTCGAGGTAGGGTCTCACTCTGGTCCAGGCTGACCTGGAATTAACTCTGTCATCTCAAGGTGGCCTTGAACTCATGGCAATCCTCCTACCTCTGCCTCCCAAGTGCTGGAATTAAAGGCGTGCGCCACCACGCCCTGCTCGAATTCCCTATTCTTAATCCTTGCTTTCCTTGCTCTACTTGTATGTGATAGAGAAAAGGTAAGTAGAGAAATACAGCACCCCCCCCCAAAAAAAGTGAAATTACCGGGTGTGGTGGTGCACACCTTTAATTCCAGCACTCAGGAGGCAGAGGTAGGAGGATCGCCGTGAGTTTGAGGCCAGCCTGAGACTACATAGTGAATTCCCGGTCAGCCTGAGCTACAGTGAGACCCTACCCTGAAAACACCAGAAAAAAATAAATACATAAAGAGAAAGAGAGAAAAGGCAGGTAGAAAGGATAAATGTGCACTTGGTCAATGTTTCAGTGGAGCACTGCTGAAGAACATTTGTAACCTACCCAAGTGTGTACTTCCCATTGGTAAGTTCTAGAACTGTTTGTATAGCCAAGGGACTAGAGCTAAGCTAAAACCAACTTCACTCATAATTAATGTTTCCACTTTTTTCTTTTTCTTTTCTTGTTTATTTACTTGAGAGTGACAGAGAGAGAAAGAAGGAGGGAGAGAGATAGAATGGGCGCACCAGGGCATCAAGCCACTGCAAATGAACTCCAGACACATACGCCCCCTTGTGCATCTGTTTGACGTGGATACTGGGGAATCCATCCTCGAACAGGGGTCATTAGGCTTCACAGGCAAGCGCTTTACCACTAAGCCATCTCAACAATTCAGTTTTTTTTTTAATTTTATTTATTTATTTATTTGAGAGCGACAGACACAGAGAGAAAGACAGATAGAGAGAGAGAGAGAACGGGCACGCCAGGGCTTCCAGCCTCTGCAAACGAACTCCAGACGCGTGCGCCCCCTTGTGCATCTGGCTAACGTGGGACCTGGGGAACCGAGCCTCGAACCAGGGTCCTTAGGCTTCACAGGCAAGCGCTTAACCGCTAAGCCATCTCTCCAGCCCCGGTTTTGTTTTTTTGAGGTAGGGTTTCACTCTAGTCCAGGCTGACCTGGATCAGGGTGGCCTCAAACTCAAGGCGCTCCTGAGTGATGGGCCTAATAGGGTATGCCACCACAACCTGCCTTCCACTATTCTATGTTTTTCCTTTGCACAGCTATTTCATGACCCAAAAGGACTTGTATGAAACAGAATCCAGAGCTGGGCATGGTGGCTTTATACCTGTTATCCCAGCACTTACTTGATGAAGGCAGGAGAGTCAGAAGTTGGCTACACATTGACTTTAAGGCCATCCTGGCATGAGCTAGGCATGGTGGTGCAAGCCTTTACTCCCAGCACTTGGGAGGGAGAAGTAGGAGGATCACCATGAGTTCGAGGCCACCTTGATACTTGCCTCCAGATCAGCCTGGGCTACAGTGAGACCTGCGTCGAAAAACCAAAAAAAAAAAAAAGCCGGGCGTGGTGGCGCATGCCTTTAATCCCAGCACTTGGGAGGCAGAGGTAGGAGGATTGCCATAAATTCAAGGCCACCTGAGATGACAGAGTTAATTCCAGGTCAGCCTGGACCAGAGTGAGACCCTACCTCGAAAAACCAAAAAAAAAAAAAAAAAAAAAAAAAGGAAACTTGGTTTACACTTTCAGTGAAATGCAGTTGGGATAATCTGCAATAAGTGGACATCTAAATAAGAACAATGAGCTGGGTGGGTGTGGTGACACACGCCTTTAATCCCAGCATTTGGGAGGCAGAAGTAGGAGGATCATTGTGAGTTCGAGGCCACCCTGAGACTACACAGTGAATTCCAGGTCAGCTTGAGCTACAGAGAGACCCTACCTCAAAAAAATAAATAAATAAATACATGCAAGCAATGAAGCCACCAAAGGCAAAAGGAGCCAGGGGTGCCATGGGCTAGCATGTGGTAGGAAAAACAGACAAATAATACAAGACAGTATAGACAATCATTCCTACCCTAGTTAGGAAAAGTATACAAGGTGCATTAACCATAAGAAAGATGCTTTAAGGGCTGGAGAGATTGCTCAGTGCTTAAGGCGCTTGCCTATAATGCCTGAAGACCTGGGCTCAATACTCCAGTATCCACATAAAGCCAGATGCACAAAGTGGCACAGATAAAAAATTTTTGAAACTTGCAAATTGGGCTGGAGGGAAGGCGATTGTCCTGGCCCACCCATTCTCTCTCCCTCTCTCTGCCTCTTTCTTTCTTTCTCAGATAAATAACTAAAAATAAAGTTAAAAACTTAAAAAATTTTTAAAAATACACTTTAAAAGAATGGACAGGCAAACCAGTATAGACTGATGTTCACTCCTGGACAGAAACCCAAGAGAACTGGGTACATGCCCACCCAAACACCTGGAACAGCCCTGCTCTCAAACAACTGAGACGCCCTGCCCATGGATAGAATGAGATCAAATGAGAAAGTGCTCATAGACCACAGCACTTACTGTTATGAAGCATGATTTTTTGTTTTCTGTTAAGGCTGAACACATAATATACAGCGATGAAAACCAACAACTTACTGGACTGAAACGTACATCTTAGCAAAGCACTGTGAAGTCAAAGCCAGAAATAAGAGTTCCAGTGGTTTGATTCCACTTACAGGAGATTCCGAAACCAGCCCAGACTGGACCTTAGCACTTAGGAATGCATGCTTAAGTGGCCAAACTGTGAACGCGAGAAGCAAGGACAACCGCGGGAGTCACTCCCGGGAGGGAGGGGACTGAAGGCCACCGACAGGATTTCTGAGGCCCCGACTCGTTTGCTTTTCAGTGAATCCATGAGTTGTACCTAGTAACTCAACACTATTTATTTTTGAGACAGGTCTTGCCACGAAGCCTGGGCTGCCATGCACTCAGCCTCCTGAGTTCTAGTATTACAGGTGTGTGTCACCATGCCTAGCTTCATGCATTTAGAATGAATGTCTCCATGAAGTAGTTTTAAAATTTAAGTGGGGGGCTGGAGAGATGGCTTAGCGGTTAAGCGCTTGCCTGTGAAGCCTAAGGACCCCGGTTCAAGGCTCGGTTCCCCAGGACCCACGTTAGCCAGATGCACAAGGGGGCGCACGCGTCTGGAGTTTGTTTGCAGAGGCTGGAAGCCCTGGCGCGCCCATTCTCTCTCTCTCCCTCCATCTGTCTTTCTCTCTGTGTCTGTCGCTCTCAAATAAATAAATAAAAAAAAAAATGAACAAAAAAAAATTTAAGTGGGGCCCCAGGGAGTGGGTGTAGCTCAGTTCTAGAATAGTCCTGGGTTCTACCTCCACTCCACAAAAATAAATTAAGTCCTAAGTGTCATCACTATAATCAGCAAAGTTATGACATACTTTCTCTATACAGCATATAGCTAAGTGCTCCAAACAAATTGACTCATTTATTCCTGAGATAAGTTTATTACCCTAGTTTTATTGATGAGCATACTGATACAGAGATTATTTAGCCCAAGGTCACAGCTAATGAATGACATAGCTGGAATTTAAAGTCCGGCTCCAGCGTTCATGCTTCCATCTAAAATCTGTAGCCTTGGGCTGGAGAGAAGGCTTAGCAGTTAAGGCGCTTGCCTAAGCCTAAGGACCCAGGTTCAATCCCCCAGAACCCACATAAAGCCGGATACACATGGTGGCAGGCTCATGCACCTAGAGTTCGTTTGCAGTGGCTAGAGGCCCTGATGTGCCCATTCTCTCTCTCCCTTTTTCTCTCCCTCTCTCATAAATAAATAAATAAATAGTTGAAACCAAACAAGTCATATTTATAAGGACTGCCAGGCTTCTACAGGGACACTTCTTACCCGGTGAGCTTTGCAGAGTAGTCTCAGGGTGGCCTTGAACTCACAACGATCCTCCTACCTCTGCCTCCTGAGTGCTGGAATTAAAGGCATGTGCCACCACACCCGGCTGTTTTTTTTTTTGTTTGTTTGTTTGTTTTTGCTTTTTTTTTTGACGTAGGGTCTCGCTTTAGCCCAGGCTGACCTGGAATTCACTACGTAGTTTCAGGCTGGCCTCAAACTCACAGTGATCCTCCTCTTTTGTCCACAAAAGAACTTCAAAGAGGGCTGGAGGGATGGCTTTAGTGCTTAAGATGCTTGCCTGCAAAGCCAGAGGACCTCGGTTTGATTCCTCAGGACCCACGTAAGCCAGATGCACAAGGTGGCGTATCTGGAGTCTGTTTGCAGTGGCTGGAGGCCCTGACACACCCATTCTATCTCTCCCTCTCTCTCTCTCTCTCTCTCTGCCTCTTTCCCTCTTAAATAAATAAATAAATAAATATTTTTTTTAAAAAAAAGACTAAAAAGAAAAAAAAAAGAACTTTGAAGAAATGTGAGGTTTTTTTTTTTTTGTTTTGTTTTTTTCTGTTTTCTCTTTTTGAGTTGAGTAATTAAAATTCAGGGTCCAACTTGTTCCCTGAGTCATTCAACTTCAACCATTTTAACGATGAAGAGCTAAATTTAGACTATACAACTTTTGTAGTTATTTATGTATTTCTTTGTTTGAGAGCAAAAGAGAGAGAGAGAGAGAGAAAGCATGGGTATGTCTGGGCCTCCTGTCACTGCAAATGAGCTTCAGACACATGTACTATTTTGTATGGCTAGCTTTACATGGATACTGGAGAATAAAACCCAGGCTTTATTAGCAAGTGCCTTTAGCCTCTGAACCCATCTCTTCAGCCCTAGACTATACAACTTTTTAATCACAGTATATAAAATTCACAATGATCTAAGGAAATATCCACAGCTCTAAACCCTGGCTTAGAAGCCATTCAAAAGATCTGAATCGTGGCTCTTTTCCCCTCCACCCAGCTGACAGAGCTGTATTATAGAACCAGTGTGGCTAAACCTGGGGAGAGCTGGGATTATAGGCAGGAGCTACCACGCCCTGCGTGTTGAGATAGAGTTTACTGTAGTTCCTATTATAAGATATTGAGGAAGGATAAGAGATAATCAGAGCTCTGCCCTCATGAATGAATTAATCTATCAAGGGCAATTAGTGAAGGAATGCTTAATGGGTTCCCTGAGAGTGGGTCTGCAATCAAAGCCAGTTTAACTGTGTCTCTCTTGTACTTCCTGCGTCACCTGGGGACTCGGGCAGGAAGGCATCATCAGATGTCCCCAAACCATGAGCCAAAAGAAATTTCTTTGGCTCTGACCCAGTCTGTGGTATTGGTAGTAATGGAAAACAGACTAAATAATATTAGTAAACAATCTATTTCTTGTTATTTATTTATTTATATTTCTGTTTTTATTTTTTATTTTATTTTATTTTGGTTTTCCAGGTAGGGTCTCACTCTAGCCCAGGCTGACCTGGAATTCACTGTGTAGTCTCAAGGTGGCCTCGAACTCATAGCGATCCTCCTGCATTGCCTCCCATGCGCTGGGATTAAAAGCCTGCGCCACCACTCCCGCCCATCCATCTATTTAGTTGTGACTTATTAGTACAGCCAAATTGACTAATCTGAGCCACAGTTTTCTCACCTGCTAAATGGGGGTAGTATTCACACCCCTTACCTAACTCAAGGGTGATAAGAAAAAAGTTCCTAAGCAAACAGGCATTGGCTGGGTTTGTTGGCACATGCTTTGAAGCCTAGCACTTAGGATGTTAGGTAGGAGAATCGCTGAGTTCCTGATCAGGCTAGGCTTGAGTGAGATGCTGCCTTGAGGAAAAAAGAAAGAAAAAAATAAAAACAGACTTGGGAACTGTAAAGACTTGTACCAGGTGCATGTGGTGGTGCATGCCTTTAATCCCAGAATTTGGGGGATAGAGGTAAGATTGTCATGAGTTTAAGCAGTCTGGGACTACAGAGTGAGTTCCAGGGGTCAGCCTGGGCTACAGTGAACCCCTACCTTGAAAAGCAAAACAAAAGCAAAGCATAAAAAAGAGTTGCACCAATAAGATAGTTACACTGTGCCAAAATATGCACATAACGTTGTATGGTATACATGCATGTGTCTTTTTTTTTTTTTTTTCCTGAGGTAGGATCTCTCTCTAGCCCAGGCTGACCTGAAATTCACTTCGTGGCTCCAGACTAGGCTCAACTCACAGATGTCCTCCTACCTCTGTCTCTCACATGCTGAGATTAAAGGCATGTGAAGTCATGCCTGGCACGTGTGTTTTTATGTATATGGGCACACATGTATGAGTGTACATGCGCATGTGTGAGAATGCGTGTGAAGGCCAGAGCTTGACCTGAGGTGTCTTTCTAGATCACCCTCCACTTTATTTATTGAGGCAGAGTCTCATCTGAACACAGAGCTTTGCAAATTCAGCTAGTCTGTCTAGCCCCAAGGATCCTGTCTCTGGGTCCTCAGTGCTAGGACTGCAAGGGGACCACCACACCCACCCCAACATTCATGTGGGTGCTGGGGATATGAACTCAAGTCCTCACGTTTGCATGACCGGCAGTTTATCTACTGAGTCATCTCCCCAGCCCGTTTTCTTTTTTCTTTTTCCTTCCTTCCTTCCTTCCTTCCTTCCTTCCTTCCTTCCTTCCTTCCTTCCTTCCTTCCTTCCTTTCCTTCCTTCCTTCTTTCTTTCTGCCTGTTTTCTGTAAAAGATTTATTCTTTTCCAGAAGTCTACCATTCTGACTGACACTTTTGCTCCCCCCAAATGTCCCTGCCTTCCTACTTGCCCCTCTCCATAGTCCCTGTCTTTGGGGGTGTGGTGGCAAGCAGCGGGGGGATGGGGAGTGGGTAGAGCCATAGCAGAGGGCAGGAGAGGAAAGCAGGTTAACTTTAAACAATGCTGCTGGCTTGGAGCCTCGGCTAAGACTAGCTGAGCAGACAGAAAACAGGTCAACTAAGAAGAAGGTGAGGGGTGGAGGGTCTGTGTTCACCAGGAAGAGACCTGGGCAGGGCCGGTGCTTCTGATACTGTTCAATCTTTGGACTTCCCTGAAAGTCAGATACCCAGGATTTATGTGAAATTTAACATTTAAAAAATAAGGCATGACAAAGGAAGGGTAGGACTCATAACAATGTGCTCCCCCAGAGCAAAATGGACCCAAAATGGCCTGGATATCCATGACCTCACAGTGCCTGACACGGCCTACACAAGACCCTCATAATAGGAGGAAAAGATCATGACATCAGAATAAAAGAGAGACTGATTGAGAGGGGGAGAATGGAGATCCAAAGGGGAAAGTGGGGGGAGGGAGGGTATTACCATAGAATATTTTCTACAATTATGGAAGCTGTCAATAAAATAAATCAATTATAACAACAACAACAACAAAAAAAAAAACCTCAGAGTTCCCTCTGAGCCCACCTAAAAAAAAAAAATAAGGCATGAGCCGGGCGTGATGGCGCACGCCTTTAATCCCAGCACTTGGGAAGCAGAGGTAGGAGGATCACCGTGAGTTCGAGGCTACCCTGAGACTCCATAGTGAATTCCAGGTCAGCCTGGGCTAGAGTGAGACCCTACCTCAAAAAAAAACTAAAAAAAAAAAAAAAAACCTCAAAAAAAAAAAAAGTAAGGCATGAGATGACTTAGCAGTTAAGGCACTTGCTGTGAAACATAAGGACCCGGGTTCAATTCCCCAGGACCCACATAAACCAGATGCACAAAGTGGTGCATGCTTCTGGAGTTCGCTTGCAATGGCTAGAGGCCCTGTTGTGCCCATTCTCTTCTCTCTCTCTCTCTCTCTTTCTCTCTCAAATAAAAAAGTAAAACAAATAAAAATACAAAACTAAAATAATACATCCAGGTGTGGTGATGCACTCAGGAGGCCAAAATAGGGCTCACTGCAGGTTCAAGGCCAGCCTGGGCTAGAATGAGACCCTACCTCAAAAAGACAAATTAAGAAAAAATATAGTACATCAGGCATGGTGGCTCACGCCTGAAATACCAACATTTGTGAGGTGGAGGTAGGGAGATTAGAGGTTCAAGGTCTTCTTTGGTTATATCTGTCTAAAAAAAATAAAATAAAATAAATAAATCAATAAAATAGTTTGGCCCAAGAATAGTAGAACTCTCAAGAGTAGAGTGCTTGCCTCGTATGTGCAAAGTCCTGGGTTTAAGACCCAATGCTGAAAAAAAAAAAAAATTAAAAAGATTTTAAAAGCCAACTGGGCCTGGTGGCACATACTTTTAATCCTTGCAATGGGACTGCAGGATGAATTCTAGGTCAGCATAGGCTAAAGGGAGACCCTGTCTTGAAAAAAAAAATTAGAAATGTGGGTTGGAGAGATAGCTCAGCAGTTAAAAGCACTTGCTTTCAAAGCCTGATGGCCTGAGTTTGATTCCCCAGGACCCATGTAAAGCCAGATCATAGTGTGCTGCATGCATCTGGAATTTGCAGAGGCAGGAAGCTTTGGTGCACCCATACCCATTCCTTCTCCACCCTCCCCACAAACCCTCTTTCTCTCTCAATGGAATTCACTCTGTATTCTCAGGGTGGCCTTGAACTCATGGTGATCCTCCTACTTCTGCCTCCCGAGTGCTAGGATTAAAGGCATATGCCACCATGCTTGGCCTTTTTTTTTTTTTTTCTCAAATAAACTTAAAAAAATTTTTCTTTTCAATTTTTGTTGTTGTTGTTGTTGTTGTTGTTGTTGTTTTGTTTTTCGAGGTAGGGTTGACCTCACTCTAGTCCAGGCTGACCTGGAATTTATTATGTAGTCTCAGGATGGCCTCAAACTCACCGTGATCCTCCTACCCCTGCCTCCCGGGTGCTGGGATTAAAGGCGTGCGCCACCACACCCACTCAAATTTTTTTTAACAACTTCCATGATTGTAAACAATATCTCATGGCAATGCCCTTCCTCCCCCCACTTTCCCCTTTGAAATTCCATTCTCCATCATATCCCCTCCCCCTCTCAATTAGTCTCTCTTTTATTTTGATGTCATCATCTTTTCCTCCTATTATGATGGTCTTGTGTAGGTAAGTGTCAGGCACTATTGTGTCTGGAGAAGCACGTTGTAAGGAGTCCTACCCTTCCTTTGGCTCTTACATTCTTTCTGCCACCTCTTCCACAATAGACCCTGAGCCTTGGAAGGTGTGATAGAGATATTACAGTATTGAGCACGCCTGTCACTTCTTTCCATCACCTTCTGAGTCATTTGAAAAGAGAAGATTCTCTATCGAAAGTGAGAGTAGCATTAATATAAGGGTATGAACATTAAGAAAAGTGCTTACTGGACAGTTTGATAAGCATAATATATACATTTAGCCAGACAGCATCAGATGTTACACCCCTAGGGCTCATGACTATCCCTGTTTTAAGTTTTCAGTATCTGGGATGTATTCCTTACCACAGAGCGGGCCTCCAGTCCAATTAGAGGGCAGTTGGTTTCCACCATGACAGACATGCCACTATTGCACCCATTGGCTCATTTGGCCTGGCTGGCCATATATAAGGCTTGCAGTGTCTACTGTTGAGTATCTTCACTGATGATTTCTCTCTCTTTCATTGAACTGCATGTAGAATGGCTTCTTCCAACTTTCTGTCAGGTGGTCTACGTGGAGGAGGTTATTAGCTCAGTTCCAGCAGGATTTCTCAGTGGCCTTGCAGCCCAAGTATGTGGAGTCTTTAGCAATAGGGTCTTACCATCTACTCCTGGTGGGAAACCAAGGGCCTCGGCAATGGCCTGTAATGTTTTGGGGTATCAGTGACCTCCCTGGCCAACAACTCACTGGGAAATGTCCCATCCCTGGCATTGAAATTTTTCTAGCAACAATCTATGGCTCCTGAGTGTTCCATTGTCCAAAAAAGTAGGTTTCCATATGATTTATTTATATCTTCTTAGATTATTATTATTTTTTTTGAAGTAGAGTCTTACTGTAGCTCAGGCTGACCTGGAATTCACTATGTAGTCTCAGGGTGGCCTCGAACTCATGGTGATCCTCTTACCTCTGCCTCCTAAGTGCTAGGATTAAAGGCGTGCCCACCATGCCCAGCTCAATATCCTCTTAGATTTTGATTAGCCCTCCCTCCACCTTTTCTTTACTCAGTCTCTTCCCCTGACCTCACTTGGGCCTTTTCACCCCCATTAATCTATTCTTCTACTTACATATATACAATGCCATCCTACTAAGTCCCCTCTCCCTTCCTTTCTTTTCCCTTTATATTCCTTTTTTAGCTTACTGGCCTTTGCTACTGAGTTTTCTTCCTACTTACCCAGAAGGCCAGTCATCTGTAGCTAGTATCCACATATGAGAGAGAACCTGTGATGTTTGGCTTTCTGGGCCTGGGCTACCTCACTTAGTATGATCCTTTCCAGACCTATCCATTTTCCTGCAAACTTCATAACTTCATTTTCTTTAGGTAGGGCCTCACTTTAGCCCAGACTGACCTGGAATTCACTACATAGTCTCAGGGTGGCCTCGAACTCACAGTGATCCTCCTACCTATGCCTCCCGAGTGCTAGGATTAAAGGCATGCACCAACACACCCAGCCCCCGTTTTTGTTTTTTTTTTTTAAATAACCTTTAAAATTTTTTTTAAATAAAAAATACTTTTTAAGATTTGTTTTTATTTATTAGAGACAGAGGGAAAGAAAGAGTGAGAAGGGATGCACCAGGGCCTCTAGCCACTGCAAATGAACTCAACACATGTGCCATTGTGTACATGTGGCTTAGGTGGGACCTGAAGAATTGAACCCGGGTCCTTAGGCTTCGCAGGCAAGAACTGCTAAGCCATCTCTCCAGCCCAATAAAAAAAGATTTTAAAAGCCAAACAAAGCAGGCATCTCAAGTGCATGGACCTGGCCTTCCACTCCTGTGCAGCATCTACAGGGCCCAGCTTCTTGCCTATGTGCTAAGCCATTCCATGGGGCCTGAAGTTCTTCACCAAGTAGAAGCAACAGAGATTCCACAGGGGAGCATGTGGTGACATTCCTCCCCAGAGATGCAGTGCCCTGAGAGAGAAGGCCACCCACGAGTCCAGGCTCTGGTTTCTCTTCTCCACCTTCTGAGTCACCAGGCCTGGGGAAAACCCAGGAATGGAGTGGGATGATGGGGAAACCCAGCCCTGCCCAGCTCACTGCATTCTCTAAGGCAGAGAAGTGGCAAGGACAGCAAATACTGCTCTCATGGTTTCCAGGGGCCAGCTGAACCAAGCCCGAGAAGGGAGGTTGCGGCACTCTGGGCCTGCTTGCTCATCTTTATTTATTTATTTATTTATTTATTTATTTATTTATTTATTTATTTAAGAGCGACAGACCCAGAGAGAAAGACAGATAGAGGGAGAGAGAGAGAATGGGCGCGCCAGGGCTTCCAGCCTCTGCAAACGAAATCCAGTGCATCTGGTTAACGTGGTTCCTGGAGAATCGAGCCTCGAACCGGAGTCCTTAGGACTCACA
The DNA here is from genome assembly GCF_020740685.1 of Jaculus jaculus. NCBI lineage: Eukaryota > Metazoa > Chordata > Mammalia > Rodentia > Dipodidae > Jaculus > Jaculus jaculus. The sequence continues at coordinate 39,190,418 of NC_059112.1, forward strand.
GGCAAGTGCTTAACCGCCAAGCCCTCTCTCCAGCCCTGCTTGCTCATCTTTCAGCAGTGAGCCAAATTGCAGCTGCTGGTATCGGGCCAGCTCTCCCCTACGTTTTCTCGCCATCCTGGGGCTGCTCCTTACACTGCAGAGGTTCTAGTTCACCTCTTTCCAGTGGCTTAAAACAAGAACAAACTCTCTTGTATATTTTCCTTTTGTAAGCAGAGATTTTTGTTTGGTTTTGTATTTTTTAAACATTTGTTTATTTCTAAGCAGAGAGAGAGAGAAAATATGAATGAATGGGTGCACCAGGGCATCATACTCCTGTACATCTGGTTTTATGTGGGTCCTGGGGAATTGAACCACAGGCCAACCCAGGCCAGCAGGTTTTATAAGCAAGCACCTTTAACTGCTGAGCCATCTCCCCAAGCCTTGTTTCTTTTCCTTCCTTCCTTCCTTCCTTCCTTCCTTCCTTCCTTCCTTTCTTTCTTTCTTTCTTTCTTTCTTTCTTTCTTTCTTTCTTTCTTTTTCTTCTCGGTAGGGTCTCACTCTAGCCCAGGCTGATGTGGAATTCACTGAGTAGTCTCAGGGTGGCTTAGAACTCAAAATGATTCACCTAGTTCTGTGTCCTAGTGCTGGGACTAAAGGCATGCACCACCATGACCACCTGTTTTTATTTTTTAGTATTCATTTATTAATACTTGTTTAATAATATTTATTTGTTTAATATTTATTTATTAATTGACAGTTTATATTTTACTATTCATTTACTCTTGTTTTGTATCTTTGAAACAGGGACTTTTATAGCTGAGACTGTATGATCTCAATCTTCGTGCCTCTACCTCCCAAGTGCTGGGTCTCCAGGTATGCACTCCAGATTTGATTTAAAGTCAGAAATGTTTTTCAGATAAAATGGTGCTCCACTCAAGATGGCTCTCTTGGTGTCTTCAGACAGGGGCCGTTTCATGTCATTTCTTTCTCAATTATGGAAAATCTGTTATCCCCGTTCCAAAGGTGGTTGGAATACTCGGAAAAGATTATGTTGCTTGGTGTGCGGGTGTTTACCGCTTATCCCAACACTCAGAAGACTGAGGCAGGAAGATAGCCTGGGCTAGATAAGGCCAGCCAAGGGAACATAGCAAGACCCTGTTCCAAGGAAAAATGAGTATGCTCCGGCAGATGCCATCACCGGTGCTGGTCCTATGTGTGGCATACAACATGTGCTCCGTAGTGGTTATACCGTTCGCTGCTATATGTGGAGAGCTGCTCTCTTCCCAGCACTGCCCCTGGCTTGGCATCCGTCGCTCCACCTCACCCTTATGTGACTCCACCAGTTGCTTCCATTGTAACAATGTCTAGCCTTTGCAGACTAGAGATGTATGTATATGTACACACACACACACAATTTATTTGAGGGGGGGGCACCCCAGGGCCTCTAGCTGCTGCAAGCCAACTCCAGACACATGCATCACCTTGTACATCTGGCTTTACATGGGTACTGGGGAATTGAACTTTGGGACCTTTGGCTTTGCAGGCAAGCACCTTAACTGCTAAGTCATCTCTCCAGCCCAGACTGGTTTCTTTTTTTTTTTTTTTTTATTTATTTATTTGAGAGCAACAGATACAGAGAGATAGAGGGAGAGAGAGAGAATGGGTGTGCCAGGGCTTCCAGCTTCTGCAAATGAACTCCAGACGCGTGCACCCCGTTGTGCATCTGGCTAACGTGGGACCTGGGGAACCGAGCCTCGAACCGGGGTCCTTAGGCTTCACAGGCAAGTGCTTAACCGCTAAGCCATCTCTCCAGTAAGTATTGGTGGACAGGTACTACAGACGCCCTCCCTTCATTCTCAGCTGACTGCACACTGTTGGTAATCTCACTGAGAAAATGAGAGCCCCAATAGAGACCCCTGTTCTCCATCAGTGAACAGATCCTGAATCTGTACTGTGCTCTGTTATCTCCATCCTGGAAATATAACTCCTACAGACAGCTCCTTACAGATGTCGCAGACTCTCAGCCCTCCCCTATGGCCCCACAGGTTTCCCCTCGCCCTCCTGGAGATACCAGTGTATACCTTTTTACTGGCATACAACTTTGAAGTATCTCCCATCTCAGGCTCCGCCATTGAGACCACCATCTCCTCTCAGCTACCATCCCACTTCTGTTAGGCCTCTATGTAGCAAAATTCCAAAGGTTTTTCTTTGTTGGTTTTTGGTTTTGAGGGTGTTGTTCTTACCTGGGCTGACCTGGAATCTTGTAAATCATGGTAATCCTCTTACCTCAGCCTCCATCCCTGGGATTATAGGCATGGGTCACCGTGCCCAGTTTTCCTTAAAATTCTTCTCTATTCCCTTTCCACTTTTTTCTTCCATCCCATATTTCCCCAAACCCATCCTAACCAGTCTTGTCCCTAACACGCCAGTAAAATACCGCTTACTCATGTCACCATTGGCTTTCAGTGGCTAAATCAACTCAATAGTAGATCCCTCATTTTATTTGGCCTGTTAGCAGTATTTGAGGTTCATGGCCCTTCTTTGACTTGGAATGCCTTCATGGCTGGCTTCCTTCTCAATGTTCCCTCTACATTACCTGCTGTTACTTCTCACATCTCTCCTACTCAATTCCCTTCCTGACCCGCACTTACCACAGGGCCTCAAGACCCTCTCAGTTCTCTTTCATTGATCTATTAGGCCAATAATGTTCATGCTTCTCTGACCATAACTTGCCCAAACACATTTTACACCCTGACATAGTACACACAAATAAAGCAAAAATTCTTCACAAATGCCCTGCATGGTGGCACACACCTTTAATCCCAGCACTTGGGAGGCAAAGGTAGGAGAGTCACTATGAGTTCGAGGCCACCCTGAGACTACATAGTGAATTCCAGGTCAGCCTGAGCTAGAGTGAGACCCTACCTCAGGAAAAAAAAAAAAAAAAAAGTTCCTCAGGACCACCTCATGGAATTGTTTTGATGACCAGTAATGGGTCACTACCATAATGTGAGAAACATGGCCTTGTGCTTATGTGACTTTGAACACCTTTTATATGTTGCCAACCTCTAGATTAATCATCTCTGGCCTGGACTAGAGCTTTATTTATTTATTTATTTTTGGCAGAGGGGGAGATTTCAAGGGAGAGTTTCACTCTAGCCCAGGCTGACCTGGAATTCACTATGTACTCTCAAAGTGGCCTCAAACTCACAGCGATCCTCCTGCCTCGGCCTCCAGAGGGCTAGAATTAAAGGCGTGTGCCACCACACCTGGCTTTTTTTTTTTTTTTTAATTTGTTTGTTTGTTTGGGACAGGGTTTCAAGTAATCCAAGCTGGCTATAAACTCTTGATCCTCTATCCTCCACTCTCAAATGCTAGGATTATAGGCACGTACCACTGCACAAGGTGGGGCCAGCGCTTGGGCAAGAGTCTCCGAGGGCCCCTCTGTGTTCCCTGGTATGCTTGCATAGATTCTCCCAGCCTTTCAAACTTGACCAAACACCTGACTCACTCCTCCAGCCTCCGCCAACAGCTTTCATCTACTCACTTGATCAAAACCCTAAGAACCTTTGATTTCACCTTGACTTCCTTCCATACCAAACATCTGACACACCAGAATACCTTTCAGTTGCTTTACTTTCAAAAGACGTCCACTCACCATGCTGGTGGGCCCATCTCCCCCATCTGGGTCTCTAGGTCTTTCTGCATCCACTCTGCCCCTCTCTCCAAGAAAACAGCCCAAGGACTCTTACCGAACCTTACAGTAGATCCCGTCCTGCCCACTCAAGTCCTCCTTTCTAAACCTTGCAGGGCTGGGGATCAAACACAGGGCCTTGCACATGCTAGGTATGTGATCTCTCATTAAGCTACACCCCGAGGCTGTCAAACCTTCCCAAGTTTCCCCATTCCTCTTGCAACACAACAGAAAATCCTGCAACACTAAACAAGGCGTTTCCAAATTCACTTCCACTCCAGCCGCAGCCTTCCAACCGTTCCTCAGCACGCTTCTGCCCAGGGCCATTGTTCTCTCTGGTTCTCCTTCCTGGACGGCATAGGCACCTGCTTTAAGCTTCCTTAACCAACTCAGGCCTCTGCTCAGGACACTGCTACCTCTGAGATGTTTTCCCTGATCCCTCCAAAGCTGTTTGGTCTCTTTTTACTTGTTTGTTTTGTCTTTTTGAGACAGGGTCCCATGCCAAGTAGCTTTGAATGTATAGCCAAGGTTGACCTTAAACACTTGGTCCTCCTGCCTCCACCTCCCAAATGCTGGGCTTATACCACCACATCCCTGGTCTGGTTCAGCCTCTTTAAAATATCTATCTATCTATCTATCTATCTATCTATCTATATATTTATTTATTCATTTATTTGAGAGAGAGAGGGGAAGAGAGTATGGGTGTGCCAGGGTCCCCGGCTACTGCAAAACAAACTCCGTATGCATGTGCCACTTTGTGCATTTGGCTTTACATGGATACTGGGGACTTGAACTCCGGCAGTGAGGCTTTGCAAGCAGTCCCTTTAACTGCTGAGCCATCTCTCTAGCCCTAGTTTCAGCCTTTTACTTTGCCTGATTTTCTGTTTTTGTTGTTGTTGTTTGTTTTTTGAGGTAGGGTCTCACTCTAGCCCAGGCTGACCTGGAATTTCCTATGTAGTCTCAGAGTAGCCTTGAACTCATGGCGATCCTCCTACCTCTGACTCCTGAGTGCTGGGATTAAAAGCGTGCACCACCACACCCAGCTTTAATTTTCTATTTTTTAAAAAAAAACTTATTTATTGTCTCCATTGTCTATAGACCATAAGTTCCTAAAGGGGAAGGCTTCTCTTCAGACCTACCAAATACCTGATACACAAGGGGTACTCTGAAAATTTGTTGACTTAAATGGACCTCAAGTCAGACCTGGCGTCACAGGCCCAAAATCCCAGTTACTGGAAAAGTTAAGGCAGTCAGTTCACAATTCCAAGGCCTGCCTGGAGAACTTAGTGAGACCCTATTAAAATGAAAAGTGCAAAGGTCTGGGGACACTGCTCAGTGGTAGAGGGCTTGCCTGACATGCATAAAGCCTTCAGGTTGTTCCATAGCAATGCAAACGCAAAAACAAAAAGACATGGACCTCAAATACTTTCAGGCAGGCAGGTCAACTTGTGAAAGGCCAGATGGATAGGGAAGTTATGGAGCAGAGAAATGCGAGGCTTAAGGCAAAGTCGAGACAGCGTGCCCTGCCTCTAAGCAGTCAAGTTCACATGCAGAAAATAAGGGTACTATGGTAAAAAGAACTAGAATCCTCCGGGAGGCAGGAAAGGGGGCGTGGGGAGCGTCAATTTACAAACTCAGAAAGTTACACGAAGGAAGGTCAGCAGTCCTAAAAATCTGACCAGAGCCGAACTTTCCACTTGCCACAGGTGTTCTTTCCTAGGGGGCCCTATTGAGGCCATGAATATGGCTGGTTCCTAAAGCATAAAGCACTGGACAACGTACCCTTTCCAAGAGTGCCTATCTAATTGAGAACTGTCAAGGGAGGGTTTGGTGGAAACTTGCTTCAGGAGTGACATGGCTATAGGGCTTGCCCTTTTTTTTTTTTTTAATTTATATTTTTTTTTGGCCACTTCATTTCCAGCCATTAGGTATGTAAGCATGAATTCTCTCCTTTCAGCCAAAGCAGGCTTTCTGTCTTACCTGTATACTTGAAGCCAAGTAAACATTCTAATGGGAGCTGGGCGGAAGTGGCTCATGCCTGTCTTCCCAACACTAGAAAGGTGGAGGCAGGAGGATCAAAAATTCAAGGTTATCCTTGGCTAACCTGGGCTAAACAAGCCAGGTGTGGATCGCCATGAGTTCAAGGCCACCCTGAGATTACATAGTGAATTCCACATCAGCCTGGGCTAGAGTGAGACCCTACCTTGAAAAACAAAACAAAAACAAATCAAAAAAAGATTCTAACACCAGATCCCATTGGGACTTCCTTGTTTTTGTTCATTTTTATTTATTTTTATTTGAGAGTGACAGAGAGAGAGAGAGAGAAAGGGAGAAAGAGAGAAAGAGAATGGGTGCACCAGGGCTTCCAGCCACTGTAGACGAACTCCAGATGCGTGCGCCCCCTTGTACATCTGGCTAACGTGGGTCCTGGGGAACTGAGCCTCGAACAGGGGTCCTCAGGTTTCACAGGCAAGCACTTAACTGCTAAGCCATCTCTCCAGCCCAGGACTTCCTGTTTTTATATTGATTCTCTGATAACTGAGAACCTGAGCTGATAATAACCATGCACTTGCTGGGAAATGTAATATTATGGCCTCAGAAATTCCTTAATTAACCTTAATTCCTGCATTTTCTCCTGATTTATATCCTGAGCATTTTTTCTTATTTTTCAAATTTATTTATTTATTTATTTGCAAACAGAGAGACAGACAGACAGACAGAGGCACACTAGGACCTCCAGTTGCTACAAATGAACTCCAGATGCATGCTCCACTTTGTGCATCTGGCTTTACTAAGCAATCTCTCCAGCCCTCTCTTTTATTTTGATGTCACGATCTTTTCCTCCTATTATGATGGTCTTGTGCAGGTAGTGTCAGGCACTGTGAGGTCATGGATATCCAGGCCATTTTGTGTCTGAGGGGAGCATGTTGTAAGGAGTCCTACCCTTCCTTTGGCTCTTACATTCTTTCCACCACCTCTTCTGCAATAGACCCTGAGCCTTGGAAGGTGTGATAGAGATATTGCAGTGCTGAGCACTCCTCTGTCACTTCTCTCCAGCACCATGATGCCTTCTGAGTCATCCCAAGGCCACTGCCATCTGAAAAGGGAAGATTCTCTATCAAAAGTGAGAGTAGCGTTAATATAAGGGTATGAACATTAAGAGAAGTGCTCACCGGGCAGTTTATTAAGCATAGTATATACGTTTAGCCAGACAGCAGCAGACATTACACCCCTAGGGCTCATGACTACCCCTGTTTTAAGTTACAAGTATCAGGGATGTATTCCCTCCCGTGGTGTGGGTCTCTAGTCCAATTAGAGGGCAGTTGGTTTCTACCATGGTAGATGTGCCACTATTGCACCTGTTTGCTCATTTGGCCTGGCTGGCCAATTACAAGGCTTACAGTGTACACCAGGTACTCTTGCCACTACAAACTAACTCCAGATGCATGAACTAGTTTGTGCATCTGGCTTTATGTGAGCACTGGGGACTTGAACAAAGGTCATCAAGGCTTTGCAAGCAAGCACTTTCAGGCACTGAGCCATCTCTCTAGCCCTCTTTTTCTTCTTTCTTTCTTTGTTGTTATTTGGTTTTTGGTTTTTAGAGGTAGGGTCTTTCTCTAGCCCAGGCTGACCTGGAATTCACTATGTAGTCCCAGGCTGGCTTCAAACTCATGGCAATCCTCTTTCGTCTGCCTCCCAAGTGCTGAGATCAAAGGCGTGTGCCACCACATCCAGACTGTTGTTTTGGGCCAGGTCTCATATAGCCTTGGATGGCCTCAGATTTACTAAGGAAGCTCTTGAACTCCTGATCCTACCTCCATCTCCTCAGTGCTGAAATTATAAACCTGCAACTCCACACCCAGCTGGTCAGAACATTTGTTTCTTTCTTGCCAAATGTTCTTTGAACCTACTGACCTCCCCTGCAAACACAGTGACAATGCTTCCCAGTCCTCCCGCAGGAGTGAGCTGGGCGCCTTATGCTGTCCCTGTCGTCTTTCATGGAGTTGTGATGGGCGCTGTCTTCACCGTTGTTCAACAGCCTGTCTGTTATCCACTTTTCATCTTGGAACTTTGCAGGCCACGTGCATTGTCTCACCTCCACAACAATGCAAACTGTTTTCATCTCCATTCTGCCGACAAAGTCAGGTTCAGCCAATTCAATGTTCTGCCCAGGTGCTAAGTTAATTTCCTGTCTGGTCATCTCCTGAGGACCCTAGCCCTCTTGCTAGAACCCTTACGTGTAGAGAGCTCATGACATAAGCGAGCACCTTTAACCACTAAGTCATCTCTTCAGCCTCACTCATGACACAAGGACATCAAGCTACACTGGGGCCAAGAGACTCACCCCAACACACAGAATGAGTGGGGCTGGAAGCAGGGTGCCTTAACTGCGCCTGGATTTCCCTTCCCACAAATGACGCTCTTAGCCGTCTCCCTCTTCCACCTTCATAAAGACAAGGGCTGTCCCCTGGGGACTTGGGGAGTCTAAGCGCCTGGTGGTATAGAATCTAGTCTTGAGACCCCACAGCTGTCTTCGTACCTGGAAAGAAAGCAGTGGGAAGCTGCTGGGAACCACTACTGCCTGAGAGCTTCATAAGGCCAGTCCTAGATGCAGTTATCTCCTCATCTATTCAACTTTCATCTCACCTTAGGGCAGGAAAGCCCTGTCCAGGCCAGCAGGCTCCCTAACCCTAATCAAGCCAGCTCCCCCAGAAGAGCTGGTTTAAACCTTGCTTTGGGTGGGGGCCGGTGCTGGGGATGCTATTTGGGAATTCTTTGTTTTGACTTTTCAGGGTAGAATCTCACTCCAGCTCAGGCTGACCTGGAATTCACTAAGTAGTCTCAGGGTGGCCTGGAACTCATGGGGATCCTCCTACCTCTGCCTCCTGAATGCTGGGATTAAAGGCATCTGCCACCATGCCCAGCTTTTTTTTTGCCGGGGGTGGGGGCATTTGAGGTAGGGTCTCGCTCTAGCCCAGGCTGACCTGGAATTCACTATGTAGTCTCAAGTTGGCTTCAAACTCACAGTGATCCTCCTACCTCTGCCTTCTGAGTGCTGGAATTAAAGGCATGTGCCACCACACCTGGCTGGGATATATATATTCAATAAAGGGACTCACACTGTAGCTCAGGCTGGTCTGAAACTCACTATGTAGCCCAGATGACCTCAAATTTAGGGCAATTCTTCTGTTTCAGCTCCCTAAGTACTTTGACTATACGTGTAAACTACAATATTGGGCTCCCAAAGTTACTTTTATGTTTGTTTTTATTTATTTATTTTTGTTGTTTTTTGTTTGTTTCTTTGTTTTGTAGAGGTAGGGTCTCATTCAAGTCCAGGCTGTCCTAGGATTCACTATGTAGTCTCAGGCTGGCCTCAAACTCGCAGTGATCCTCCTGCCTCTGCCTCCCAAGGGCTAGGATTAAACACATGTGCCACCATGACCTGCTGGGTTTTTTTAAGTATTTAATTTTAATTAATTAATTAATTAATTTGACAGAGAAAGAGGGGGGAGAGAGAGAGATGGAAGGAGAGAGAGAGAATGGGCATGCCAGGCCTCCAGCCACTTCAAAGGGACTCCAGACGCATGTGCCCCCTTGTGCATCTGGCTAACATGGGTCCTGGGGAATCAAACCTGGGTCCTTTGGCCTTGCAGGCAAATGCCTTAACCATTAAGCCATTCCTCCAGCCCTGTATTTATTTTTTTAATATTCATTTATTAGACAGAGATAGAAAGCAGACAGAGAGAATGGGTGTGCCAGGGCCTCCTGCCGCTGTAAACAAACTCCAGACACTTGCACAACTTTGTGTATCTGGCAAGAAAGTGCCTTTACCTGGCTGGGCCAGGCCATCTTGTTTTCTGAGCCTGGGGAAGAGCCCTTGCTAGCTTCTGGCAATGGCCAGTAATCCACGGTGTTCCTCGGCTGGCCTTGGCCTCCCTCGCTCCGTTCTCTGCCTCACTCATGCCCTTCTCTCCATGTAGCTCAGATTGAAAGCACTGTAACGTGGAGAGAGGCCACTTATTTGAGAAGATGGTGTGAGTGTGACTTTCAAGGAAAAAAAACAATCAAAGGTCTGCCTAACCCTTGAAAAATGTGACTTGTAACATAGAAAACAGTAATAGAAGTAAATCTGGAAGTATTAACCTGTGTCAGTGTAGCTCCAACTAAAATCTTGGATTAAGTAAAAGACAAAGGAACAGTCAAACTTTGGAGTATAGAAATACTTTTACTTTTGTATAATGCCACTTCAGATTTTTTTTGGAAGAAGTCAGTGTATAAGTAAATAAATATGACAGTACTCATAAAAAAGTACCTCTAACCACTGAGCGATCTCTCCAGTCCTATTCTTGGTTTTATTTATTTATTTATTTATGTATTTAATTGTTTATTATCATCATCATCATTACTATTTTTGGCTTTTCAAGGTAGGGTCTCACTCTGGCTCAGGCTGACCTGGAATTCACTATATAGTCTCAGGGTGGCCTTGTATTCACAGCGATCTTCCTATCTCTGCCTCTCAAGGGCTGAGATTAAAGGTGTGCACCACCACGCCCGACTTTTACTTTTTTTTGGCCTATTCTTGATTTTGAGATAGTCTCATGTATTCCAGGCTGACCTCTACTCATATATAACTAAGGATAAGCTTGAACTCCGATCCCCCTGCCTTCACCTCCCACATGCTTGGTGTGTACTAGAGATCAAACCTAGAACTTCATGTATGCTAAGCAATCTACCCACCCACCGAGCTACACTCCCAGCCCCCCAAATACAGGTAAAGACACTGGATCCTGACTCAAGGTTTTCTCACAGCCTGCAATCACTTGCTTTAAAGCCATTTTTAAAAACCAACTTCTCTCTAATTGGACGGAGGCCCACTCCACAGGAGGGAATACATGTCTGGTACTGAAAACCTATGACAGAAGTCACGAGCCCTAGGGGTGTAATGTCTGCTGGTGTCTGGATAAATGTATATACTATGCTCACCAAACTGCCCAGTAAGTACTTCTCTTAATGTTCATACCCATGTATTAATGCTGCTCTCACTTTTGGCTAGAGAACCTTCTCTTTTCAGATGGCAGTGACCTTGGGATGACTCAGAAGGCATCACAGTGCTGAGAAGAAGTGACAGAGGAGTGCTCAGCACTGAAATATCTCTATCACACCTTCCAAGGCTCAGGGTCCATTGCAGATGAGGTGGCGGAAAGAATGTAAGAGCCAAAGGAAGAGCAGGACTGCTTACAATGCACTCCTCCAGGCACAAAATGGCCTGGATATCCATGACCTCACAGTGCCTGACACTACCTACACAAGATCCTTAATAGTAGGAGGAAAAGATGATGACATCAAAATAAAAGAGAGACTGATTGAGAGGGGGAGGGGATATGATGGAGAGCACAGTTGTGAAGGGGAAAGTGGGGGGAGGGGAGACGGAATTACCATGGTTTATTGTCTATAATCATGGAAGTTTTCAATAAAAATAAATAAGTAAAAAAAAAAAAAAAAGGGCTGGAGAGATGGCTTAGCGGTTAAGTGCTTGCCTGTGAAGCCTAAGGACCCCGGTTCAAGGCTCGGTTCCCCAGGACCCGCGTTAGCCAGATGCACAAGGGGGCACATGCGTCTGGAGTTCGTTTGCAGAGGCTGGAAGCCCTGGCGCGCCCATTCTCTCTCTCTCCCTCTATCTGTCTTTCTCTCTGTGTCTGTCGCTCTCAAATAAATAAATAAATAAATTTAAAAAAATAATAAAATAAAAAAATAAAAATAAAAATTTGAAAAAAAAAAAGCCGGGCGTGGTGGTGCACACTTTTAATCCCAGCACTCTGGAGGCAGAGGTAGGAAGATCGTGGTGAGTTCAGGCCACCCTGAGACTACATAGTGAATTCCAGGTCAGCCTGGGCTAGAGTGAAGCCCTACCTAGTCAAACAAAAACAAAACAACAACAACAAAAATTGTGTTTGTGTGTGTGTGTGTGTGTGTGTGTGTGCTTGAGATAGAACCCAAGGCCTTGAGCATGCTGGCCAAGCACTCCTCAGAGCTGCTGCCCTCAGCCTATAAAGCAGGGTTTTGTTTGTTTGTTTATTTATTTTTGGTTTTTCGAGGTAGGGTCTCACTCTAGCCCAGGCTGACCTGGAATTCACTCTGCATTCTCAGGATGGTCTCGAACTCACAGCGATCCTCCTACCTCTGCCTCCCAAGTGTTGGGATTAAAGGCGTGCACCACCACGCCCGGCTCCTATAAAGCAATTTTAAGGTCAAAAAGTATGCCAGGTATGGTGACCCAAGCCTTTAATCCTGGCACACAGGAGGCTGAGGGAGAAGGGGGACTACACAGTATGTTCCAGGACTGCCTGGGCTTGGTGACGTTGTGAGACTGTATCCCGAAAGCTAACAGAAAGAGCGTGGCATGTGGCACATACCTATAACGGCAACACTGTAGGAGGGAGAGGCAGGAAGGTCAGGAGTTCAAGGCCAGTCTGAGCTAATGGATAGCAAGTTTGAGCCATGCTGAACTATAGGAGACTGTGTCTCAAGTAAACAACAGTAACAAAGAAAGTTAAGGACTATTAATATACTTTCGATAAGAACTAATTTACAATAAGTACAGATCAACTTAGGTATTCCTCACATCATATTTGGAAAAAAAAAAGTATTTTGAAAAATGTTTTTATTTATTTATTTGCAAGGAGAGAGAGAGAGAAAGAATGGGAATGTCAGGGCCTCCTACCACTGGAATGAATTCCAAACACATGCGATACTTTGTGCAACTAGCTTTAGGTGATTATTGGGAATTCAAACCCAGGCTGTCAGGCTTTGCAAGCAAGTGCATCTCTCTTGTCCTGGAAAAGAGTTTTAGAAACCATAGCCATATGTTTGTCTAGACAGCTCTGTCAACTTAAGCAAACATGGTGAAAAAGAAACCCCACTGTAATTTTTGTTTTGTTTTCTTTTTGTTTTTCAAGGTAGGGTCTCACTGTAGCCCAGGCTGACCTGGGATTCACTCTGTATTCACAGTGATCCTCCTACCTCTGCCTCCCGAGAGCTGAGATTAAAGGCGTGTGCCACCATGCCCAGCTTCCCCACTGTATTTAATAAACAAGGCAAATGTATTTTTTAATTTGGAAAGTTCATTTAAACTAGTACAAGCACTGAGACATCCATCAATAACAGCACTAAGCAGAAAATCCACGTCTACTTCCAAGACCACCTGTTTCCATCTTAGAAAGGCCCATCCATCATCCCATCAGTCCATCAGGTTTGTTGTAATGGTGGGTTTTTTGTTTGCTTTAATTTTATTTTTTTATTTAGAAAGAAGAGAGAGAAAGAGGGAAATACCAGCATTATGTCCCACACCTTTAATCCCAGCATTTGGGAAGCAGAAGTAGGAGAATTGCTGTGAGTTCAAGGCCACCCTGAGACTACACAGTGAATTCCAGGTCAACCTGAGCTAGAGTGATACCCTACCTTGAAAAACCAAAAGACAAAAAAAAACAAACAAACAAAATCTCTTTGGGCTGGAGGGATGGTTCTCTGGTTAAGGTGCTTACTTGCAAAGCCTACAAACCTGAGTTTAATTCCCCAATATGTGTATAAAGCCAGATATACGAGGTGACACATACGTCTAGAGTATGTTTGCAGTGGCTAGAGGCCCTGGTGTGCCCATTCTCTCTCTCTCTTAAATAAATAATAAATTAAAAAATTTAAAACCTTTTTGTAGTTGAGGCCAAGCTAGGACTACAGAGTTCCAGGTCAGCCTACCTCAAAAAAAAAACAAAACCATGGGGCTGGAGAGATGGCTTAGCAGTTAAAGTGTTTGTCTGCAAAGCCAAAAGACCTTGGTTCAATTCCCCAGGACCCACATAAGCCAGATACACACAATGTGGGACATGCATCTGGAGTTCATTTGCAGTGGCTGGAGGCCCTGGTGCGCCCGTCTTCTCTCTCTCTCCCTCTTTCTCTCTCATAAACAAATAAAAATAAAATATTGGAAAACAAACAAACAAAGCTCTTTTTTGGCTGGAGAGATAGCTCACTGGTTAAGACGCTCATTTGCAAAACCTAAGAACCTGAGTTTGATTCCCCAATACCTGCATAAAGCCAGATACACAAGGTGACATGTATGTCTGGAATACGCTTGCAGTGGCTAGAGGCCCTAGTGTGCTCATTTTCTCTCTCTCTCTCTGCCTCATTCTCTCTCAAATAAATAAAACATCTCAAATAAATTTAAAAAACAATCCCCTGCTTTTGGGAATTACACAGTTTAGAAACTGCATGGTTAACTCTGCGTGGCTACAGTTGACTGAGCAAGGGCGACAGGTTCTGAGAGTCCAGGACTCTGGGAGTTTAGCCAGACACATTGTGGTCAGCCAAAGCAGTTAAGCGCTGCTTCTGTGATCAGCCTACCCTTTTCCTTGTTCCCTCCTCAAAACAAAAGATCTTCTGGTGACTACCAAACTCTCAATAGACAATCAGTCTGGGACCCTCTCAACTATGGATGGAAACAGCTCCAACATACTTAAAGCCCACAAATTCAGCCCTCAGTGACTTTCCCATGTTCAGCGGCTCCCATCCATGTTAATGAGTACTTTCTTGCTTGTCTGATGTTTCTGCCTGTACTGTATCTTGGAAATCTGTTTGTAGGGCCTGTTATATTCCTCTACCAGCTGTGATTGTCTCGCACCAGAACCGAAATATTTTACCACCCTCTAGGCCCTTGCTCACTCACTCACTCGCAGAGCGGCTCCCTTCCCATTTCACGTACATATAGACAATATATCATGGTCACAATCCCCTGATACTACCCTTCCTTTATCCCACTTTCTTTTATTTATTTATTTATTTATTTATTTATTTATTTATTTATTTTTGTTGTTTATTGAGGTAGGTCTCGCTCTAGCCCAGGCTGACCTGAAATTCACTATGTAGTCTCAGGGTGGTCTTGAACGCACAGATATCCTCCTATTTCTGTTTCCCAAGTGCTAACGATCAAAGGTGTGTTCCACCACTTCCAGCACTGACCTCCACCCCGGGCTTTCTATAGTTTTTTATTTTTTCATTTTTTTGCTTTCTATGGTTTTGACTTTTTTTAAAAAAATAGATTTTATTTAGTTATTTGAGAGAAAGAGGCAGATAGAGAGAAAAAGGGCCTTGGTTTCCCACCAGGAATCAATGGTAAGACCCTATTGCTGAAGACTCCACATACTTGGGCTGCAAGGCCACTGAGAAATCCTGCTGGAACTGAGCTGATAACATCCTCCATGTAGACCAGCTGACAGAAAGCTGAGACTATTACTAGAAAATTTTCAGTGCCAGGGATGGGATACCTTCCAGTGAGTTGCTGACCAGGGAGACCCTTGATGCCCCCAAAACATTACAGGCCATTGCCAAGTCCCTTGGTTTCCCACCAGGAATAGATGGTAAGACCCTATTGCTGAAGATTTCACATACTTGGGTTCCAAAGACACTGAGAAACCCTGCTGGAGCTGAGCTGGTAACCTCCTCCATGTAGACCAGCTGACAGAAAGCTGGAAAAAGCTGTTACATGCAGTTCAATGGGAGAGAGGGAAATCACCAGTGAAGATACTCAGCAGTGGAACTGCAAGCCTTAAATCTGACCAGCCAGGCCAAATGAGCCAACGGGTGCAATAGTGGCACATCTGTTATGGGGGAAACCAACTACTCTCTGTTGGAATGGAAGCCTGCTCCATGGGAGGGAATACATACCTGAAACTGAAAACCTATGACAGGGGTTGTCATGATCCCTAGAGGTGTAATGTCTGCTGGTATCTGGCTAAATGTGTATACTATGCTCACCAAACTGCCCAGTAAGTACTTCTCTTAATGTTCATACCCATATATTAATGATACTCTCACTTTTGGCTAGAGAACCTTCTCTTTTCAGTAGCAGTGACCTTGGGATGACTCAGAAAGCACCATGGTGCTGACAGGAAGAGACAGAGGAGTGCTCAGCACTGAAATATTTCAATCATACCTTCCAAGGCTCAGGATCCATTGTGGAAGAGGTGGCTGAAAGAATGTAAGAGCCAAAGGAAGGGTAGAACTTACAACATGCTCCTCCAGACACAAAATGGCCTGGACATCCATGACCTCACAGTGCCTGACACTACCTACACAAGAGCCTCATAATAGGAGGAAAAGATGATGACATCAAAATAAAAGAGAGACCGACTGAGAGGGGGAGGGGATATGATGGAGAATGGAGTTTCAAAGGGGCAAGTGGGGGGAGGGAGGGAATTACCATGGGATATTGTTTACAATTATGGAAGTTGTCAATAAAAATATTAAAAATAAAATAAAATAAAAAGATAACTTAAAGAAAAAAGTCAAGGTCTGGAGAGATGCTTCAGTAGTTAAGGCACTTGCCTGCAAAGTCTAACGACCTGGTGCAGTTTCCCAGAACCTACGTAAAGCCAAATGCACAAAGTGGTGAATGCATCTGGAGTTCATTTGCAGTGGGCCCCGAAATGCTCATTCTCTCTCTCTCTCTTTATCTGCCTCTTTCTCTCTGCCAAATAATAAATAAATAAATGAAAAATGAAGCCCCATTTTTTTAAAAAAAGAAAAAGGTCAAATTTAATTTTTGTTTATTTATTTGAGAAGAGAAGAAGGAGAGAGAATAGGAATGCCAGGGCTTCTTGCCATTGCAAATAAACTCCAGCCACATGCACCACCCTGTGTATCTGATTTTATGTGTGTACCTAGGAATCAAACCCAAGGCCATCAAGCAAGCAGTTTTTAATTTTTTTGTTTTTATTTTTATTTATTTATTCGAGAGTGACAGACAGACAGACAGAGAAAGAGGCAGAAACACAGAGAGAATGGATATACCAGGGCCTCCAGCCACTGCAGATGAACTCCAGACACATGCTCCACCTTGTGCATCTGGCTTACGTGGGTCCTGGGGAATAAAGCCCCAAACTGAGGTCCTTAGGCGTTACAGGCAAGCACTTAACCACCAAGCCATCTCTCCAGTCCAAGCAAGCACTTTTTAACTGCTGAGCTATCTCTCCAGCTCGTTTGTTTGTTTAATGAGATAGATTTCCCATGTAGTCCAACCTGGCCTGAATTCGCTATGTAACTCAAGCTGGCCTTATACTCACAGAAATCCTCTCTCCACCTCCCAGTGCTATTAATATAGTGGTGAGCCACTACATCCAGCTAGAAGTAGACTTAAAAAAAAATCACACACACACACACATACACACACACACACACACATACACACACACACACACATATGTATATATATATATATATATTTAAGAGTAGAGACAGATAGATAGTGAGCATGTTCTCCCTCATAAGTGGATCCTAGCTACAGATGACTGGGCTTCTGTGTGAGAAGGAAAAAACTCAGTAGCAGAGGCCAGTAAGCTAGAAAACAGATAGAAAGGACAGAGAAAGGAAGGGAGGGGGTCACTTAATAGGATGGTATTGTATATATGTAAGTAGAAGAATAGATTAATGGGGGTGAAAAGGCCCAAAATGAGGTCTGGGGAAGAGATTGAGTAAAGGAAAGGTGGAGGGACAGCTAATCAAAATCTAAGAGGATATAAATAAAACATATGTAATCCTACATTTTTGGACAATGGAACACTCAGGAGATGTAGATTTTTGCTAGAAAATTTTCAGTGCCAGGGATGGGATATCTTCCAGTGAGTTGTTGTCCAGGGAGATCCCTGATGCCCTCAAAACAGTACAGGCCATTGCCGAGGCCCTCGGTTTCCCACCAGGAATAGATGGCAAGACCCTATTGCTGAAGACTCCATATACTTGGGCTGCAAGGCCACTGAGAAATCTTGCTGGAACTGAGCCGATAACCTCCTCCATGTAGATCAGCTGACAGAAAGCTGGAAGAAGCCATTTTGCATGCAGTTAAATGGGAGAAAGAGAAATCACCAGTGAAGATACTCATCAGCGGACACTGCAAGCCTTATAATTGGCCAGCCAGGCCAAATGAGCCAACGGGTGCAATAGTGGTGCATCTGTTATGGGGGAAACCAACTGCCCTCGGATTGGACTGGAGGCCTGCTCCATGGGAGGGAATGCATCTCAGATACTGAAAACTTAAAATAGGGGTATTCATAAGCCCTGGGGTGTAAGGTCTGCTGTTGTCTGGCCAAATGCATATACTATGCTTACCAAACTGCCCACTAAGCATTTCTGTTAATGTTCACACCCTTATATTAATGCTACTCTCACTTTTGGTAGAGAATCTTCTTTTCAGATGGCACTGTCCTTGGGACGATTCAGAAGGTATCATGGTGATGGAAAGAAATGACTGCAGTGTTCAGTACTGCAATATCTGTATCACACCTTCCAAGGCTCAGGGTCTAATGCGGAAGAGGTGGCGGAAAGAATGTAAGAGCCAAAGGAAGGGCAGGACTCCATACAACATACTCCCCCTAGACACAAAATGGCCTGGATATCCATGGTCTCACAGTGCCTGATACTACCTGCATAAGATCATCATAAGAGGAGGAAAAGATCAAGACATCAAAAGTAAATGAGAGACTGATTGAGATGGGGAGGGGTTATGATGGAGAGTGGAGTTTCAAAGGGGTAAGTGGGGAAAGGGAGGGTACCACCATGGGGTATTTTTTATAATCATGGAAGTTGTTAATAAAAAAATTAAAAATTGCCGTGCATGGTGTGGCGCACGCCTTTAATCCCAGCACTTGGGAGGCAGAGGTGGGAGGATTGCCGTGAGTTCGAGACCACCCTGAGACTACATAGTGAATTCCAGGTCAGCCTGGGCTAGAGTGAGACCCTTCCTCAAAAAATCAAAAAAACCAAAAAAAAAAAAATTAAAAATTAAATAAAAATAAATAAATTACACACGCACACATATATATGCATACATATACATATATATGCGCATATATATATATTTATTTATTTAAGAGTAGAGGCAGATACATAGTGAGAGAGTGGATGGGCACAGCAGGTACTCTAGCCACTCCAGATGCATACACCACCTTGTATATCTGGTGTTACATGGGTACTGGAGAATTAAACTTGGATCCTAAGGTTTTGCAGTCAAGCACATTGATGGCTGAGCCATTTCTCCAGTCTAGAAGTGGACTTTTTATTAATTGAAACTCTAGGAGAAAAAATAATAGGAAAGTCAAACCTTTTTTTTTTTTTTTTTGGCTGGGCATGGTGGCACATGCCATTAATCTCAGCACTCTGAGGCAGAGGTAGGAGGATCATAGTGAATACCAGACCACCCTGAGACTACATAGTGAATTTCGGGTCAGCCTGGGCTAGAGTGTGACCCTACCTCGAAAAAACAAAACAATCTTTAATAAATTGTAAGTAATATTTCAAAAACCAAAAGCCAGTCTGCATAATCCTTTCTATGCCATCATCAAGTGCACTTATTTGAAAACTGCTCTGAGAGCCAGATTGGGTACAGGCCTGTAATCCCAACTAGCTGGGAGGCTGAGGCACTAGAAGCCCAAATCTAAGGGCTGTCTGAATGACAGAGTGAGTTCAAGGTCAGCCTATGTAGCCTAGCTTACAAATTATCGCGTGCAAACAAGGAAGGGCAGGGACACAGCTCAGTAGTAGAGTCCTTACTTAGCGTCCCTAAGCCTCTGGGCCTAAGCTCGGGACTGTAATGCTGATGGCAGTTGTGTGGAGAAGGCTTGGAGGGCGGGGGGGGGGGGGGGGATGGAGGGGAATGGGAGGAGGGTCAGCAAGGAAGACAGGGGGTAGAATGAATTGGATTAGGGTGGTCACAGAAGATTAGGGTGACCAGTGACCACAGTTTGCCTGTGGCCAGGGGTCCTTCAATGCTAAAAAATGGAAACATCCTTAGAAAAACGTACCCATCTGATCACCTCTGACTGCCTGCGGTGAGGATGAGAGCACCCTGTTCATTGATGGATGGATGCAACAGCAAGCAAGAAAGAATGTACAAGCACAGGTTAAAAAAAAAAGCAGCCAGAGGGGCCAAGTGGCAGCTGCTGTTTGTTAACTGCAAAGACAGAACAGCCGGTCCAGAGAGAAAGACAGGTCAGCTTTCTGAGCTCTCACAGGGAGCTCCATAGATCTCAGCCGAATGGCCAAGCCCGCTCGCTCTCTTAGAACCTGGAGAGACTTGTGGGACCTCCCAGATCTACAGAGACGGAAAGTGGATGCAAAAAATAGGGAAGGTGGATACAAAAATAGAGGTTAGAACCAAAGAGCAAACTCACTCTGGGGTCTGTAATTGCTGGTCACTGCGAAGCCATCCGTGCCAGCGGGGAGCATCCATTTCCTGCAGGGGTGGTGTTCTCAGATGCAGAGGTATGGGGGGGGGGCTGCATGAGCCCTGACCTCTGCAGTCTGGCCGCAGAGCAGGTTGGGAAGGTGACCCATGTCATGCAGGCTAAGGAGGAAAGGAGGGAGGGAGGGAGGAAGGAGAAGAGGAGGAAGAGGAGAGCGTGGGGGAGGGGCCAGGTGGAGTTGCTCCAGACCTTCCTCTGTCTCTAGACGTTTCTCTGCAGGATCCTCTGCCTTGATCCATCCCAGCTATATTTTCTCTGGGACACAGCAGCTTCCTCCCGCACCTCTAGGTAAACTGGCTTCAGATGGAGCAGAGTGCTCTCTACTGCACATATTAAGAGAAACCCTTTCCTGTCTCACGTGCCTCCCTCCCATGGCCTGGGGAGCCACACTCTTCACTGGGAGGGTATGCCACAGCCCCCTTCTTGCCGCCGCTGCCCTGCTGCCCCAAAGGCCTGCTGACCATCCCTCCATGGCTCAGGAAGGCCAGAAGATTTAAGGAGCTGACTGAGAGGAGGTAGAAGAGGAAGCAGGGCCACCTAGTTTGTCTCACCTGCCAGAGGCCACTGGTGCTTTTCTTCATAGTGTCTGCCACCCCCAACATCCCACTTCTCCATCCAACTGTCTTGGCAAGCAGTGACATTTTATTCACCATAACGGTTTTTTTTGGGAGGCGTATTAATTTTGATTAGTGTTGAATATTGCATTAAAATATACCTTATCATGATCACTAAGGTGTTTTGAATCCCCTTAAATTTTGTGAGAGTCATAAATGATTCCTTCATTTCACCCCAGGTTTGTCCTTCCTCAGAGGTAGGACTTTCAGATTTAAAATCAACACAGGCTTGGTGTGGTGGCTCATACTTCTAATCCTAGCATTTACAAGGCTGAGGCAAGAGGATTGCTTCAAGACTGAGCCTGAGTTACATAGCAAGATCCAGGACAGCCTGGGCTAAATAGTACAATCCTGTCTTTTTAAAAAGTGGCTGGAGAGATGTCTTAGCAGTTAAGGCAATTGCCTGTGAAACCTAGGGAGCCAAATTCAATTCTCCAGCACTCACGCAAAACCAGATGTGTACATCTGGAATTCCTTTGCAGTGGCTGGAGGCCCTGGTGTGTCCATTCCCTCTCTTGGCTTGCACATAAATAAGTAACTTTTTAAAAAAAAAACAAAGCCGGGCATGGTGGCACACGCCTTTATTCCCAGCCCTCGGGAGGCAGAGGTAGGAGGATCGCCGTGAGTTTGAGGCCACCCTGAGACTACATAGTGAATTCCAGGTCAGCATGGGCTAGAGTGAGACCCTACCTTGAAAAACCAAAAAAAAAAGAAAAAAAAAAAACACAAGAAATGAAACAACCCAGGTGAGTTCTGGGAAGCCCTGGAGCTAGGGACATTAGGAATGCTTGGGCCTAAAGCCACAAAGCTGATCTCGGCTTTGCAGCTCTCCAGCCAGGAATGTCATTTCTGTGTTTGTTTCCTCACCCGTGCAGTGGAAATGTTGGCTCTGGGGACAACTGGGCTCATACAGTGAGCCTGGCTTGGCAAGTGCTTCGGAATTGAGTGGGGTGGTGTTAGTGAGTATCCGCCCATGCCAGGGAGTAGTAGCCAGTAGTACTTACAGTGAACACAGCCTGGCTCATATCCTAACAGAAAAGTCAGACTGTGGGCTGGAGAGATGGCTCAGCCATTAAAGGTGCTTACTTGCAAAGCCTGAAGACCTAAGTTTGATTTCCCAGTACTCATGTAAGGACAGATGCACAAAGTGGTAGGATGCATTTGAAGTTCATTTGCAGTGATGGAGGCCCTGGTATGCTCATATTCTCTCTCTGTGTCTCTCTCTCTTAAGTAAATAATAGTTTTTAAAAAATTTTTTTATTAACAACTTCCATGATTATTAAAAATACCCCATGGTGATACCCTCCCTTCCCCCACTTACCCCTTTGAAACTCCATTCTCCATCATATCCCCTCCCCTTCTCAATCAGTCTCTCTTTTACTTTTGATGTCTTGATCTTTTCCTCCTCTTATCATGATCTTATGCAGGTAGTATCAGGCACTGTGAGACCATGGATATCCAGGCCATTTTGTGTCTGGGGGGAGCATGTTGTCCTACCCTTCCTTTGGCTCTTACATTCTTTCCGCCACCTCTTCCGCATTAGACTCTGAGCCTTGGAAGGTGTGATACAGATATTGCAGTACTGAGCACTGCAGTCATTTCTTTCCATCACCATGATACCTTCTGAGTTGTCCCAAGGACACTGCCATCTGAAAAGAGAAGATTCTCAACCAAAAGTGAGAGTAGCATTAATAAAAGGGTGTGAACATTAATAGAAGTTTGCTTACTGGGCAATAATAATAGTTTATTTTTTTTAACCCAACTATAAACAGATATCAAGAATTGTTTGTGCAGCCGCTGGAGAGATGGCTTAGCAGTTAAGGCGCTTGATGGAAAAGGCAAAGTCTGATGCACAAGGTGGCGCATGCATCTGCAGCTCATTGCAGTGGCTAGAGGCCCTGGTGTGCACTCACGCTCTCTCTCTCTCTCTCTCTCTCTCTCTCTCTCTCTCTCTCTCTCTCCATATACATACATACATACATAATATATATATCCTCATATAAATAATGAAGCACTTTTTATTATTTTTTTATTAACAACTTCCATGATTGTAAACAATCCCATGTATCCAGGCTATTTTGTGTCTGGAGGAGCACGTTGTAAGGAGTCCTACCCTTCCTTTGGTTCTTACATTCTTTCAGCCACCTCTTGCACAAAGGACCCTGAGCCTTGGAAAGTGCGATAGAGATACTGCTGTGCTGAGCACACCTGTCACTTCTTCCCAGCACCATGATACCTTCTCAGTCATCCCAAGGTCACTGCCATGGGAAAAGAGAATGTTCTTTACCAAAAGTGAGAGTAGCATTAGGGCTGGAGGGATGGCTTAGTGGTTAAGGCATTTGCCTGAAAAGCCAAAGGACCCAGGTTTAATTCCCCAGGACCCAAGTTAGCCAGATGCACAAGGGGGTACATGCATCTGGAGTTCATTTTCAGTGGCTGGAGGCCCTGGCATGCCCATTCTATCACTCTTTCTCTGTCAAATAAATAAATAAATTAATTAAAATTTTAAAAAGTGAGAGTAGCACTAATATATGGGTATGAACATTAAGAGAAGTGCTTACTGGGCAGTTTGATGAGCATAGTAGATACAGACAGCAGCAAATGTTACTCCCGTAGGGCTCATGTCTACACCTGTTTTAGGTTTTTCAGTATCTGGGATCTATTCCCTCCCATGGAGTGGGCCTCCAGTCTAATTAGAGGGCAGTTGGTTTCCACCATGACAATGTGCCACTATTGTACCCATTGGCTCTCCTGACTGGCAAACTATAAGGCTTGCAATGTTCACTGTTAAGTATTTTCACTGGTGATTTCTCTCTCCCATTGAACTGCATGCAGAATGGCCTTTTCCAAATGAAGCACTTAAAAAAAAAATTATTGAGCTGGGCGTGATGGTGCATACCTTTAATCCCAGCACTCAGGAGGCAGAGGTAGGAGGATCGCCACGAGTTCAAGGCCACCCTGAGATTCCATATTGAATTCCAGGGCAGCTTGGGCCAGAGTGAGACACTACCTCGAAAAAAAAAAAAAAAACAATTGTTTGTGCAAATTGTGTGCCTGGTCCCAGGCCAGGAACTGTGTGGGGTCTCCGGTAATCCTCTTCCTCCTTGCTTCCTCTCCAGCTTTGCAGATGAGGCCCTTAGAGAGAAAGACTGGACTTGATCCCAGAGGCCTGGACTTACTTGAGAGCTGCCCTGCACTCAGAGTGGACCTTCTACTCAGAGCTGCTCAATGGCCTGGGAAGGTATCCATCATGGCTAGGACTCAGAAAGAATCAACCTGAACCAACAGTTTATCTTACAGACCATTGCTTCCAGCAGGCAGACAGAGAGAAAGAGGACAGAGAAAGAGTATGAGCCAGGGCTTCCCATCCCTGCAAACAAACTCCAGATACATGTGCCACTTTGTGCATCTACATTTATGTGTGTACTAGCAAATTGAACCTGGGCCCGCAAGATTTGCAAGCAGGAACCTTTAACCACTTAGCCATCTCTCCAACCCTAAAAATTTATGTTCAGTTTTAAAAACTTCTATGAAGAACGACAGACTTGAATTAGAAAATCTATGAGATGAGCTGGACATGGTGGTGCACACCTTTAATTCTAGCACTCGGGAGGCAGAGGTAGTATGATTGCTGTAAGTTCGAGAATGGCTATAAGTTGAGCTAAGAATGGTGGTACATGCTTATAATTCCAACAATCTAGGGTCTGAAGCATGAAGTTTATAAGTTTTAGACCACTCTGGGTTATATAGAAAGCTTGAAATTAGTCTGGGCTATGTGGTGAGACCCTATCTCAAAATAAATAAAATAAGTAAGTAAAGCTGTATGTAGTAGTTCACACCTATAATCGCAACACTTGGGAAGTGAAGGAAGGAGGATCTAGAGTTTCAGGTCATGTTCAGCTAAGCAGCAAACTCAAGCTCACAGCCAGGACTACATGAGACCTGGTCTTAACCCTGACGTTCAATAAATAAATAACAACATAAATAGAGGGTTGGAGATAGCTCTGTGGCTGAAGGCACCTGTTTGCAAAGCATGCTGGTCTGGGTTCAGTTCCCTGGTACTTATTAAAAGTCAGATGCAAAAAGAAATGTGTGCATCTGGAATTCATTTGCAGTGGCAGGAGACCCTGCCATGCCCATCCTATACACATACACACACAGGCAAATAAGTAAATAAAAACACGTACATAGATAGATTGAGAAGCAGGATATGGGGCTATTGTGGTGGTTTAATTCAGGTGTCCCCCATAAACTTATGTGTTCTGAATGCTAGGTCCCCAGCTGGTGGCAATTTGGGAATTGGAGCCTCCTGGAGGCAGTGTATTATTGGGGGTAGGCTTATGGATATTATAGCCAGCTTCCCCTTACCAGTGTTTGGCACACTCTCCTACTGCTGTTAATTACCTGATGTTGATCAGGAAGTGATGTCCACCCTCTGCTCATGCCATCATTTCCCCTTAACATCATGAAGCTTCCCTTCCAGTCTGTAAGCCAAAATAAACCCTTTACTCCCACAATATGTTCTTGGTTGGGTGTTTTCTGCCAGCAACACAAAGCTGACTGCAACAGTAAAATTGGTACCAGGAATGGGGTTATTTCTGCTAGAAACCTGACTGTGGCTTTGGTCATTTGGGACTAATTTGAGCGTGGAATATGGAATGATTTGAAACCTTGGTCTAATAGACTCTTCACAGGGTTATAAGTACAGCTTGATAGACCATTGTGGTCAGAGATGAAAGACCTGAATGCAGTAAGAACCATGGACTGTGAGATTTGACTTATGAGAAAGAGCTGTGCTTGGACTGGGCTAGAAGAAGTTTGCATGAGAAACTTGCTGTTATGCCCATGTCCTGAGAATTTGTGCAGGGTTGCATTGTTTAGAAATATATTGGTGTGAACAGAGGGATATGACAAAGAAAAAATAAAAATCTTTGGGTCAAAACTCTCCTATTTAGTTGCAATTATTTGAGAAATTAGAGCCACTGAGATTGGGCCACCTGATCTGCATTGGGATAATGCAGACTCTTTGGAAAGGGCTTGAAGGATGAAAGAGTATCTGTTCTCCAAAGTGTGGTTTCTTCCCCCCTGGATTAATAATTTGGTAGCCCACCTGGTACTATGGAGCACAATAACTACAGGAAAGTGAAGGTCATTGAAGTTGGAGCATAGTTTTGTATTTTGGAGATGGCCATGGGCAGTATAAAGTCTATGTAATTCCAGTACTCCAGGGTCTGAAGCAGGAAGATTATAAACTTGAGACCAGTCTGGGTTATCCATGTGGAAGCCCTATGGAGCCATGAGGATGAACCATGGTTGCAATAGAGATGCAATGGAACAGCCAGGAATAGTGGCACATGCCTTTAATCCCAGCATTTGGGGGGCAGAGGTAGGAGAATTGCCATGAGCTCAAGGCCCTCAAGGCCACCCTGAGACTACATAGTGAATTCCAGGTCAGCCTGGGCTAGAATAAGACCTTACCTTGAAAAAATAAAAATAAAAAGAATAGAGACACAATGGAGATGCCAGGACTTTGGGATAGCTGCCAAGGAGAGCTGCTGGCACCAGATGAAGTTTTCCAGGATTATGAATAGCCTAGCTGGACAGGCAGAATTGCCAGAGACTCATCACTGGTTAAAATGATCTGACTTGGAGACTTGTCATTGGCTAGAGTTGCTGGACTTGGAGCTTCAGAATTTGATGTTTGCCTTGTTTGTTTTAAATCTTGTATTGGTTGAGCTGGGCATGGTGGCACATGCCTTTAGTCCCACCACTTGAGAGGCAGAGGTAGAAGGATTGCTGTGAGTTTGAGGCCACCCTGAGACTACATAGTGAACTCCAGGTCAGCTTGGGCTACAGAGAGACCCTACTTCAAAAAACAAAACAAAACAAAAAACCTTGTATTGGGGCTGGAGAGATGGCTTAGCGGTTAAGCGCTTGCCTGTGAAGCCTAAGGACCCCGGTTCGAGGCTTGGTTCCCCAGGTCCCACGTTAGCCAGATGCACAAGGGGGTGCACGCGTCTGGAGTTCGTTTGCAGAGGCTGGAGGCCCTGGTGCGCCCATTCTCTCTGTCTCCCTCTATCTGTCTTTCTCTCTGTGTCTGTCGCTCTCAAATAAATAAATAAATAATTTTAAAAAAACCTTGTATTGGTTGAATACTTTTTGCTATGCCCAATACCATCTTTTGCAGTGTGAATGTTTATTCTGTGTCATTATGGGTTTTTTTGTTTGTTTGTTTTGTTTTTTTCAAGGTAGGGTCTCACTCTATCCCAGGCTGACTTGAAATTCACTATCTAGTCTCAGGCTGGCCTAAAGGCACAGTGATCCTCCTGCCTCTGCCTCCAAAGTGCTGGGATTAAAGGTATGCAACAACATGCCTTGCATTATGGTTGCTTTTTTGTTTTTTGGTATTTTGGCTCAGTTAAAAGACTTTGGACTATAGGGATATTTGAACATCATTGGGATTGATAAAAGTTATGAGGATTTTAAAGGAATTTAAAAAATTTTTAATACTTTATTTATTTATTTATTTGAGAGAGAGACAGAGTAAGAGGCAGATGTAGAGAGAAAGAGAGAATGAGCACACCAGGGCTTCTAGCCACTGCAAACAAACTCTAGACTCATGTGTCCCTTGTGCATCTGGCTTACGTGGGTCCTGGGGAAAAGAACTTGTGTCCTTTGGCTTCACAGGCAAATGCCTTAACCACTAAGCCATTTCTCCAGCCCAAGAATTTAAATTTTTTTGGTGGGGGGATTCTAGGTAGGGTCTCACTTTAGTCCAGGCTGACCTGGAATTCACTATGTAGTCTCAGGTTGGCCTTGAACTCATGGCAATCCTCCTACCTCTGCCTCCCAAGTGCTGGGATTAAAGGTGTGCGCCACCACACCTGCCAGAATTTACATTTCATTTTTATTTATTTATTAGAGACAGAGAGAAAGTTGGACTGAATGTGTTGCCTCTTACATTATGGATAGTTATCAGTTTATGGGGGCCAAGGGTGGAAGGTGGTGGTTTGATTCAGTTGTCCCCCCTAAACTTACGTGTTCTGAATGCTGGGTCCCGAGCTTACAGCAATTTGGGAATTGGAGCCTTCTGGAGGCAGTGTATTGTTGGGTGTGGGCTTATGGGTGTTATAGCCACCTTTCCCTTACCAGTGTTTGGCACACTCTCCTGCTGCTATCGTCCACCTGATGTTGGCCAGGAGGTGATGTCCACCCTCTGCTCATGCCATTCTTTCCCCGCCATCATGGAGCTTCCCCTCGAGTCTGTAAACTGAAATAAACCCTTTCCTCCCACAAGCTGCTCTTGGTTAGGTGTTTGCTGCCAGCAATGGGAAGCTTCCTGCAACAGCTATCATCAAAAGAATGTTGGAGAGGATTAGCCACAGAACACAAAGATTTTTTTTTTTTTTTTCGAGGTAGGGTCTCACTCTGGTCCAGGCTGACCTGGAATTAACTCTGTCATCTCAGGGTGGCCTTGAACTCATGGCAATCCTCCTACCTCTGCCTCCCGAGTGCTGGGATTAAAGGCGTGCGCCACCACACCCGGCTCTTTTTTAAATTTTTTATTTATTTATTTGAGAGTGACAGACACAGAGAGAAAGACAGATGGAGGGAGAGAGAGAGAGTGGGCGTGCCAGGGCTTCCAGCCTCTGCAAACAAACTCCAGACACGTGCACCCCCTTGTGCATCTGGCTAATGTGGGACCTGGGGAGCCGAGCCTCGAACCGGGGTCCATAGCCTTCACAGGCAAGCGCTTAACCGCTAAGCCATCTCTCTAGCCCAGAACACAAAGTTTTGATAAGGTCTTTGTGGGGGACCCCAGAATGGACTTCCCCAACTAGCAAGGTGAGCCCGTCTCCCCAAGGCTAATTCCTTTGGGGCCCTTATTCCAGGTCGCCTTCATGTATGACTTCCCACATACCTCAGATAGGCCCCATCTAGGCCTTAGAGGTTCTCCTCAGTAGCCCCAAATCCTCCAGATCTGAGGACAAGCTTCAAGGCCGCCTCAAGAATGTGCTGAGGCGTAAGCGGCCCAGCCAACCAATTGGCCCTTAATCCTCTCTCGGATCACTGGAGGAGAAAAAAGGGTTGTCACAGCCAGCTGCTCACATCTGGGATTAACTGTGGAATCCAAACCCACAGCCCTTCTGACAGGAGCTCACTTCCTCCCCCCTAGGTCACAAAGTTCAGAATAAAGCATTGTTCTACAAATGAGACAGAGGAATAGCATGACGGGGTGGGCAGAGTTTCAGACAAAGAATGCACAGCCCTGAGTCCAAACTGTGGCTCTGTCCCCAGCGGGGCATTGCTGAGCCTTCAGGTGGCCAAGCCTCGTGCTATCTGTGAAGTCCCAAGCCGGACTAAAGTCTCCTCTCAGCTTGTCCTTGTCCACACTCCCCTCCTTCCTGGCACACAGTCTCAGACCCCAGGTTTAGGGATCTGTTGCACTCAGGTTTGCATTGCTGGCAGAAAACACTCGACCAAGAGCAGCTTGTGGGAAAAATAGAGGTTTACTTTGGTTTACAGACTCAAGGGGAAGCTCCCTGGTGGTAGGGAAAATGATGGCATGAGCAGAGGATGGACATCACCTTCTGGCCAACATCAGATGAACAACAGCAACAGCAGAGTGTGCCAAACACTGGCAAGAGGAAGCTGGCTCTAATGCCCATATGCCCGCCCCCAACAATACGCTGCCTCCAGGAGGGTTTAATTCACAAATTGCCATCAGCTGGGGGCACGGCATTCAGAACACCTAAGTTTCTGGGGGATACCCGAATCGAACCACCACAGGATCCTAGCTGGTGGGTGGTGTGCAGGTGCCTCCCCTGACCCCAGAGCCCAGGACCTTTGCTCCCATCGTGCATCTTCGCCCAGAACACAAGGTCCACAGTACTGGACATGCTGCTTCCCCTCACCCACACTCCTCTGTCTGCAGGAATGCCTGGACCAGCGACAACTTCTCCTGCTTCTCATCTCACAGTGACGCCTGTCTTATTGCCAGGTCTGCCCGGCAGAGACCTAGGCCAGAACCTGCTCTTCCAAAAAGAGTAGGACTGCTTACAAGGCAATCTTCCAGACACAAAATGGCCTGGATATCCCATGACTTTGTGACTATCTACTCAAGACCATCGTAAGAGGAGGGAAAGATGATGACATCAATATAAAAGAGAGACTAGGGCTGGAGAGATGGCTTAGCGGTTAAGCGTTTGCCTGTGAAGCCTAAGGACCCCGTTCGAGGCTCGGTTCCCCAGGTCCCACGTTAGCCAGATGCACAAGGGGGCGCACGCGTCTGGAGTTCGTTTGCAGAGGCTGGAAGCCCTGGCGCGCCCATTCTCTCTCTCTCCCTCTATCTGTCTTTCTCTCTGTGTCTGTCGCTCTCAAATAAATAAATAAATAAAAATTTAACAAAAAAAAAAAGAGACTAATAGAGAGGGGGAGGGGATATGATAGAATGGACTTGTGAAGGAGAAAGTGAGGAAAGAAAGGGAATTATCATGGTTTATTGTCTATAATTATGAAAGTTGTCAATAAAAAATGTTTTTAGCAAAAGAAATTAGTCTAGAGATCTCTACAAGCAAATCAGTGAGGAGAGGCCATTCAATTCTGCTAGGGAGTTATGAATCACATAGCCTGGGACTCAAATGTTATAGAAGTTCTTAACCCTGCTGTGCAAAGGGCCAGTCCACACGAGTGGTAGTGAGTGCTCACCCTGTGCCCCTCCCATCCCCTAGCAGACTGAACTAAAGCAAAGATAACAGGCCTGAGATAGACCAATGAGCACTTTGCTTGGAACTCTGAAATTTTTCTGAGTTCATTGGGCTAGAGAGATGGTTCAGTGGTTAAATGTATATGCTTACAAAGCCTAACAGCCTGGATTTGATTCTCCAGCACCCATGTAAAACAAGATGCACAAAGCGATGCATGCAATTGGAATTTGTAGTGACAAGAGCCCCTGGGGTACCCATTCTATCTCTACCTCCTTTTCTCTCAAATAAATAAAATGTTATTGAAATTGTACTGAATTTAGACCCTCTATGCCTGTATGTGTACAGAAATCCTAGGGTTTAAGGGGCGGGTCTGGGGAGATTTCTCAGCACTTAAAAGTACTGTCTTATAAAGCTTGACAACCCAGGTTTAATTCCTTGGCCACCCATATAAAATCAGACAGACATTTGTTGAACATTTGTCCATTTGCAGCACACACACGCACAAATAAACAAATGAAAACAATTTTTAAAATAGTTTTATTTATTTGCTTGAGAGAGAGAAAAGGAGAGAGAGAGAGCATGAGTCTATCTCTTGCCACTGCAAAGAACTCCAGATGCATGCACCACACCACCCTGCACAGCTGGCTTTAAGTGGGTACTGGGGAATTGAATCCAGGTTACCAGCAAGCAAGCACCTTTAACCACTGGTAACCATGGAATCATCTCTCCTGCCCCCCAAATCTTTTTATTTATTTATTTTTTTGTAGGGAAGCAGTTTTGAGACAGGATTTTACTCTAGTCTAAGCTAGGCTGCAACTCACAAGCCCAGTGGCCTTGTACTCATGGGCAATCCTTCCACCTCAGCCTCCCAAGTACTGAGATCAAAGGCATGCACATGCCACCATGCCCAGCTAAATAAGTTTGGGGTTTTTCTTGTCATTTTTAAATATTTTATATTTATTTATTTATTTATGTGACAAAGAAAGAGGGAGAGAGAGAGAGAATGGGTGCGCTAGGGCCTCCAGCCAATGCAAGAGAACTCCAGAAGCATGTGCCACCTTGTGCATCTGGCTAATGTGGGTCCTGGGGAATCGAACCTAGGCTCTTTGGCTTTGTAGGCAAATGCTTTGACCGCTAAGCCATTCCTCCAGCCCCTCCCCTTTCTTTTTAAGAAAACACTTCTGGGACTGGGGAGATGGCTCAGTGTAAGTCAGATGCAGCAAGGGGTGTATGTATGTAGAGCTCTTTGCGGTGCCTAAAATTGGTTTGCAGAAGCAAACGGCCCTAGTGCACCCATATTATTTTTTGCTCTCTTTCACATACACATATAAATAAATATATAATTTTTTTTTTGTTTTTTGAAGGTAGGGTTTCACTCAGGCTGGCTTGGAATTCACAATGGAGTCTCAGGCTAGCCATGAACTCACAGTGATTCTGCTACCTCAGCCTCCCAAGTGTTGGGATTAAAGGCAGGCATGCACCACTATGCCCTGCTAAATGTTTGTTTTGTTTTTTCTTGGTTTTTCAAGGTAGGGTTTCATTCTAGTCTAGGCCGACCTGGAATTCACTCTGTAGTCTCAAGGTGGCCTCGAACTCAAGGCAATCCTCCTACCTCTGCCTCCCAAGTGCTGGGATTAAAGGCATGAGCCACCACTCCCGGATTAAATGTATTTTTTTTAATATTTCATTTATTAGAGAGAGAGAATGGATGCATCAGGGCCTCTAGCCACTGCCCCATGTGTTCCAGGGAGTTGAATCTAGTTCCTTAGGCTTCGCAAGCAAGTGCCTTAACTGCTAAGCCATCTCTCCAGCCCTAAATTATTTTTTTTTTAAAGAAAGGATTTCAGGAAGGAAGGAAGGAAAAGGAAGGGAAAGGAAAGGAAAGGAAAGGAAAGGAAAGGAAAGGAAAGGAAAGGAAAGGAAAGGAAAGGAAAGGAAAGGAAAGGAAAGGAAAGGAAAGGAAAGGAAAGGAAAGGAAGGAAAGGGACCAGGTTTGGTAGCACTCAGGAAGCTGAGGTAGGAGGATTACCAAGAGTTTGGGGCCAGCCAGGGGCTACAGAGTGAGTTCCACATCAGCTTGGACTAGAGTGAGACCCCACCTTGAAGGGAAAAAAAGAAAGAAAGAAAGAAAGAAAGAAAGAAAGAAAGAAAGAAAGAAAGAAAGAAAGAAAGAAAGAAAGAAGGAGAAAGAAAGAAAGAAAGGAAAGAAAGAAAGAAAGAAATTTGAATCCACAGTTCCATGTAAAGCCAGATGCGTAAAGTGGTGCATGTATCCAGAGTTCGTTAGCCGTGACAGGAGGCCCTAGTGCACCCATGTGCACGCGTGCCTGCACACACACACACACACACACACACACACACTCACTCACTCTCTCTTAAATAAATAAATATACAAGCAAAATATTTGTTAAAAGAAGGTGGAGGGCTGGAGAGATGGCTTAGCGGTTAAGTGCTTGCCTGTGAAGACTAAGGACACTGGTTTGAGGCTTGATTCCTCAGGTCCCACATTAGCCAGATGCACAAGGGGGCGCATGCGTCTGGAGTTCGTTTGCAGCGGCTGGAAGCCCTGGCGTGCCCATTCTTTCTCTCTCTCTCTCTCTCTCTCTCTCCCTCTTTCTCTGTCTGTTGCTCTCAAATAAATAAATAAAATAAAAGGCCAGTCTCTTGGGCTTGCATCAAAAAAAAAAAAAAAAAAAGAAGAAGAAGGTGGAGCCAGGTGTGGTGGCACATACCTTTAATCCCAGTACTGGGGAGGCAGAAGTAGGAGGATCACTGTGAGTTCAAGGCCAGCCTGGGTCTACGCATGAGTTCCAGATCAGCCTGGGCTGGAGTGAAACCCTATCTTTTCAGTTTCTTTGTAACTACAAAGCTTTGCAACAAATTTATGCATGTTGTTCAAATCAGTGATCTCTGTTTGTGTGATTTCCTAAACATAATTGTGGATTATAAAAACAGTAACATCATGATTACATTTCTAACTAGAATGAGTGTGTCTGTTTTTGTATCTTTATGCTGTATTTTAACACTTTGTATTACTTAGGTTGTTTTGCTTTGGTTAAAATGGCTCAAGTAGAAAAGCAGTCCCATTCATATTAAGACAGTAAGTATACAAACCTGTAAATAAGGTGTGTACAGTGAATTGACTTTAAAAAAAAAATAAGGTGGGCCTTGAGACTACATAGTGAATTCCAGGTCAGCCTGGGCTCAAGCGAGACCTGACCTCAGGGGAAAAAAAAAAAAAAGGAGGAAGGACACTAGCCAGGTTGCTGAAAGCCATCATACCAACAGACCTGGCAGATATGATCAGAGACTAACTTTTTCTCTACCCCTTTCCCTTTGGCCCTTCATAAGAACTCATTTTTAAATTGTAATACTAACTCAATTCTAAAGACCAAAAAGGGGATGGGGAGATGGCTCAGTAAAGCACTCACCCCTGAAGCCTGACCACCAGAATTTGATCCCAGTCCCCACTTGAAGATGTGATGTGTTTCTGTAATCCCAGCACTTCGATGTTAATGTGGGAAGCAAAAACCAGGACAATTTTCAGGATGCTCATGGTGAATAATAAAAAATACCAGAGCAAGCCGGGCGTGGTGGTGCATGCCTTTAATCCCAGCACTTGGGAGGCAGAGGCAGGAGGATCGCCGTGAGTTTGAGGCCACCCTGAGACTATATAGTTAATTCCAGGTCAGCCTGGGCCAGAGTGAGACCCTACCTCAAAAAACTAAAAAAAAAAAAAAAAAAAAAAAATACCAGAGCTAGAGAGAGGAAAGCATGCTTCAGAAAATGCAGTTAAGGCAGAGCATGATGGCGCACGCCTTTAATCCCAGCACTCAGGCGGCAGAGGTAGGAGGATCACTGTGAGTTCGAGGCCACCCTGAGACTATGTAGTAAATTCCAGATCAGCCTGGGCTAGGGCAAGACCCTACCTTGAAAAACAAAAACAAACAAACAAAAAAAAAAGAAAATAAGGAGACTAAAGATAGATACATGGCTTAGTGGTTAAGGTACTTTCCTGCAAAGCCAAAGGACTCAGGTTCGATTTCCTAGGACTCACGTAAGCCAGATGCACAAGGTGGTGCATGTGTCAGGAGTTTATTTGTAGCCCATTCTCTCTCTCTTTCTCTGCCTCTTTGTCTCTCTCAAATAAATAAGTAAACAAAGTACAAAAAAATAAAGTTGAGGGCTGGAGAATTGGCTTATCAGTTAAGGCACTTGCCTGTCAAGCCTAAGAACTCATGTTCAAACCTCCAAGTCCCATGTAGCCAGAGGCACAGTGATGTAAGTGCGCAATGTCGCACATGCGTACAAGGGGGTGCATTCATCTAGAGTTTGTCTGCAGAGGCTGAATATTTCTCTCTCTCTCTCTCTCTCTCTCTCACTCTTGCTCTCTGCCTCTTTCTCTCTAAAAATAAAAATAGTTTAAAAAATAAGATTGAGGGGATAGAAAGGCAGCCCAGTGCTTAAGGGCACTTTCATGAAAGCATGAAAATTTAAAAGGACCAAAACTGGCCAAGTTCAATTACCCCAGATCCCATGTAAAAAGCTGGGTATGGCCACCCATGCCTGTACTCCCAGCCCTTGGGGAACAGAAACGGGAGAATCGCTGGAGCTCATGAAAATAGCAAGCTCCAGAATTAGTAAGAGAATCCATCTTAAAGAAAATCACAGATGAACGATATGGATGGGACATAAAATATTCTTCTCTGACCTCCATATGCATGCACATAAGTGCAAGAATGTGTGTACACATGCCTATACCACACACACTGCTACATGTAAAACACACACCCACAAAAAAATTAGATGAAAGTATAAGGACCAACTAAAAGTTGTCCTCTCATTTCCACACATGAATGCACACACACACACATACACACACATACACACGTACATAAACACAAGTGCATACATACAATAATAAAAATATCAATAATAACAAACATTATTATTAAACATGTAAGTATAATTTTATTAGATCTTAAAACAGCACCTTCTGACATATAAATATTGAATGAAAGTTAGGGAACACTGATATATAGAAACTAAAAACTATGCTGGACTAAAAATAATTTTCCTACAACATGTGGGACTGGCCTTCATAAGAAAGCATCCCCTCCAATTTGGGGCTGTTCTAACCTCTATAGAGAAAAGAAAAAATGGTGTAAATTCAACTGGAATTGCAGGAGGCAATAGTTATGTTAGTTATAAGAACTCCATCAAGGTGATAGGCAGGTTGTGAAATTTCTGTCACAGAAGATATTGAATAAGAGTCCAGGATCTTCTATCCCTGCCGTCTTTCTTCCAAGCCTCAGGGGTCAGCAATACTGATCTAGACATGTTCCTTCTCAACCAGATTTGCGGGATTCTCAGAGCAGGATGAGGCACGAAGCTAAGGCGCAGGACTGGTGTTTCTGAAGGAAGAGGGTCTCCATATGTGGACAGAAGTACGACAGCAGCCCTGGCCTTACCAATGCAATTCTCATGTCCAAACCCAGTGATCCCAATGCATGCTAAAGCTGGGCCTCCAAAGGTGTGAAAAGGAGCCCCGGAGCCCATTCCTGGTCTTACACCCTTCCAGGATATTCTGGTACTAAAAAATGTCCCTACATGTCCCCTCAAAGCCTAAGACACCTCACTCACCTCTGACCCTTGATGCCTGCAAAGCTGTCTGGTCCTCTGATCCTTCTGTCCACAAATAAATAAATAAAATATTTTAAAAAGAAAAAGAAAGGTGGGAGGAGAGGAGAAACACCCTAAGGTTGCCGTCTGACCTCCACATGGACGCTGTGGCACGCATGCACGCATCATACAAACACACACATATAATAAGCAAATAGGTAATAAAAATAGGAAAATAATGGGCTGGAGAGATGGCTTAGTAATTAAGGCACTTGCTTGCAAAGCCAAAGAACCCAGGTTCAATTCTCCAGAACCCACGTAAGCCAGATGCACAGGGCGGCGCATGCATCTGGGGTTTGTTTGTAGTGGCTAGAGGCCCTGCCATGCTCATTTGCTCTCTCTTTCTCTTTCAAATAAATAAATAAAAATAAAATATTTCTTAAAAATTTTTGTTTATTTTTATTTATTTGAGAGTGACAGACAGAGAAAGAGGAAGAGAGAGAGAGAGAGAGAGAGAGTGAGAGAGAGAGAGAGAGAGAGGACATGCCAGGGCTTCCAGCCACTGCCAACAAACTCCAGATGCATGCGCCCCCTTGTGCTTCTGGCTAATGTGGGTCCTGGGGAATCGAGCCTCAAACCAGGGTCCTTAGGCTTCACAGACAAGCACTTAACTGCTTAACCATCTCTCCAGCCCAAAATACTTCTTTAAAAAAGGAAAATAAGGGCTGGAGAGATGCTTAGTGGTTAAGGTACTTGCCTATGAAGCCCAAGGACCCAGGTTCAATTCTCCAGGACCATGTAAGCCAGATGCACAAGGTGGCGCATGCATCTGGAGATCGTTTGCAGCAGCAGAGGGCCTGATGTGTCCATTCTCTCTCTCTCTCTCTCTCTCTCTCTCTCTCTCTCTCTCTCTCTCTCTGCCTACCTCTCTCTCTCAAATAAAAAAATACAATATATTTTTTTGAATAGGCAAACATAATCCCAGCACTTGAAAGGCAGAGGTAGGAGGATCACCATGAGTTCGAGGCCACCCTGAGATTACATAGTGAATTCCAGGTCAGCCTGGACTAGAAGAAATTCTTCCTCAAAAAACAGAAAAAAAAGGAAAAATAAAATAAGTCAGTTTGGGCTAGAGTAAGACCCTACCTTGAAAAACCAAGGGGCAGGGGGTTGAAAATATGGAAAATAAAGAAGAAAGCTTGTTAACTTGTGCTTGTCGTGGCCTATGGGCTCTCCCAAGAACCTACAAGCGGCACGTAACACAGCCACACCTCACAGCAGCACTGGGAAGCAAGGGGGCAACATCCTGCCTCATTGAAAGATTAGGAAACAGGATCAGAGACATTGAGACTTGAGCAATGGGGTTTTTGAAGCTTTTCAGCTGCCTCTGAGGTCCAGCCAAGGCTAGGCAGGTGTGGTGCCTCGGGGAACCTCTAAGACCTCAACCAGTTCAATGTCTCTACCTGCAGACAACTGCTGTGTGGTATCTGACCACCGGAGGCGAAATCAAGGAGATGAAGACCCACAGAAGCCGGAGCCATCAGCCATCCCCCTGAGACACGCTGAATGGGGGACGAAGAGTTCATACCAAGGGCTTCATGCATCCGTGAACATACTAGGACTTACTTTCTTCATGGTCATCAAGCTGGTAACTTCCTTTTTATGGACTAAATGTTGGCTCAATCACCCCCAACTTTTTTGGCATAGTTAGCAGAATCATCCCCAAATTTTTATGCTAAACCCTTAACTCCCAGTTATCATAAATGGGAAATGGGATCATAAGAAAAGAATTAATGTTAAGTGAGATCATATAGTGGACCCAGATCCTCTAGAATATGTGTCCTTCATACCTTTTTTTATGTTTTTGGCAGGGAATTTAAATTGGGCCTTTGCATATGCAAGGCAAGTGCTTTATCACTACACTATATCC
This sequence comes from Jaculus jaculus, assembly GCF_020740685.1. NCBI lineage: Eukaryota > Metazoa > Chordata > Mammalia > Rodentia > Dipodidae > Jaculus > Jaculus jaculus. Next base: position 39,228,253 of record NC_059112.1, read on the forward strand.
TCAGACCTGTCTTTACTTAAAAAAAAAATTATTTGGGCTGGAGAGATGGCTTAGTGGTTAAGGCACTTGCCTGTGAAGCCTAAGGACATGGGATTCCCCAGGACCCATGTAAGCCAGATGCACAAGGTGGCACATGCATCTGAAGTTCATTTGCAGTGCCAAGAAGCCCTGGCATACCCATTCTCTCAATATATATCTGACTCTCGCTCTCTCTCTCAAATAAATAAAAATATTTTAAAATTTTATTTATTTGTGAGGGGAGAGAGAGAGAGAGAGAGAGAGAAGAGAGACAGATGGAGAGAATAGGCATACCAGGGCCTCTAGCCAGTGCAAATGAACTCCAGATGTATGTACCACTTTGTACACGTAGCTTGTATGTGGTAACAGGAGAATCAAACTCTGATTGTTAGGCTTTGCAGATAAGTGTCTTAACCACTGAGTCATCTCTCCAGCCCGCTACCCTTGCTTTCTAGGAACAAAACACCTTTAAACCCTGAGCCATATTCCCAGCCCCTTTTTATTTATTAAAAAAAATATTTATTTGCAAGTTGATAGAGAGAAAATGGGTTTTCCAGGGCCTCCTACCACTTTGCACATCTGGATTTATATAGATACTGGGGAATTGAACCTAGGCCATCAGGCTTTGCAAACAAGTACATTTAACCTCTGAGCTGTCTCTCTAGCCCCGCTTGAAACAGGGTCTCACTCCAGCCCAGGCTGGTCTTGAACTCACAGTGATCCTTCTACCTTAGTACTGGGATTATATGTGTGTCACCACACCCTGCTGGATGAGTGTCCTGACAAGGGAAAATAGGGAGTAGTCACACTTTGCTAAACCCCAAGAGAAGCTCCTGTAAGGAGATTGAGTTAGAAGGTGGCCTCCTACAAGCCAGACCAAGAGCCCTCGCTCACTAGAAACTGAATTTGCTGGTATTTGGGCCACTCTCCAGACTCCATAACTGGGGCAATATAAACTTGTTTTGGTTTTATTCACTGTGCTGGGGATTGAACTGAAAGCTGCATACATGAAGGGCTATATGAAATGAGCTGTAGTGTGTGTGTGTATGTGTGTGTGTGTGTGTGTGTGTGTGTGTGTGTATGGTTTGCTTCAAAGCAGGGTCTCACTGCAGCCTAGACTGATCTGGAATCACTTTGTAGCCCAGGCTGGCCTCAGACTGACAATGATCGACCTCAGCCTCCCAAGTGCTGGGATTATAGGCATGAATGACTATGATCTGCAATTTAGGTTCTTTTTATTTCAAAAGTCTTTTATTCACTTTATTTTATCTTCTTGTTTTTGGTTTTTCGGGGTAGAGTCTTGCTCTAGTCCAGGCTAACCTGGAATTCACTATGTCGTCTCAGGCTGGCCTCAAACTACAATGATCCTCCTACATCTGTCCCAGGAATGCTGGGATTAAAGGCATGCATCACCGTGTCCTGCTATTATTCACTTTAGGGTTTTTTTTAAAAAAGAAATATTATTCACTATGTAGTCTCACCACACCAGCCAAGTGTGGTGGCACACGCCTTTTTAATCCCAGCACTGGGGAGGCAGAGGTAGGAGGACCACCATGAGTTCAAGGCCACCCTGAGATGACATAGTGAATTCCAGGTCAGCCTGGGCTAGAGTGAGACCCTACCTCAAAAACCAAAACCAAAACAAAGCAAACCTCAGTGTGCTTATGGTCATCAGAGAACATCATTTAGGTCTGTCTTCACCAGTCCAATTCATTTGAGGCAGGGTTTCTCTCTTCTCTTTTCTTCTTTCACTTCTTCCCCTTCTCTTCTTCCTTCTTCTTTTAATAAATTTTATTTATTTATTTGAGAGAGAAAAAGAAGAAGATAGAGAGAATGGGTGCACCAGGGCCTCCAGCTGCTGCAAACAAACTCCAGACGCATGCTCCACCTTGTGCATCCGCCTTTGTGTGGGTCTTGGGGAATTGAACCTGGGTCCTTTGACTTTGCAAGCAAGCATCTCTCCAGCCTCCCCTTCTTCTTTTCCTTCTTCTCTTTCCTCTTTCTCCCTATCTTCTTTCCTTCCTCCCTCCCTCCCTCCCTCCCTCCCTCTCTCTCTCTCTCTCTCTCCCAGGCAGGATCTCATTCTAGCCCAGGTTGATCTTGAACTCATGAGCAATCCAGGCCGGGTTAGTGTGCCTACCACACGCGGCTGAGGCAGAGTTTCTGTCTCCATCTCACTCTGTTATTTTAGTTGCACTGGCCTAGAGTTCCCAGGAATTTCTCGCCTCCACCTCCCATCTCATCATCAGAGCTCTGGGATTACAGAAGACCCCATGGTTTATAGTTTTTACACAGGGTACTCAAGCTTGAATGGCAAGCACATTATCCACTGAGAACAATTTATATTCCTTTTCACTTTAAAAAGATATTTTGGCCAGCCGTGGTGGCGCACACCTTTAATCCCAGTACTGGGGAGGCAGAGGTAGGAGGATCACTGTGAGTTCAAGGCCACCCTGAGACTCCATAGTGAATTCCAGGTCAGCCGGGGCTAGAGTGAGACCCTACCTCGAAAAACCAAATAAATAAATAAATAAATAAAAATAAATAAAGATATTTTGTTTTCTGAGAGACAGAGAGAGAAGATGGATATGCTAGGGTCTCCTGCCACTGCAGATGAACTCCAGGCGCATGCACTGCTTCGTGCGTCTGGTTTTATGTACGTACCAGGAAGCTGAACCTGGGCCATTAGGTTTTGCAAGTCAGTACCTTTAACTGCACTTAACTGCACAAGTCCAGGCTAGTCTGGGCTACAAAGTAGGATCTTGCCTCACAATAAACAAATAAATAAATTTTGGGGGAGAGAATTTTGAAGCAAGGTCTCACTTTAGCCCAGGCTAAATGCATGAACTATATTCCTAATTATATATATAGAACTATATTCCTAATTTTATATAATTTATATATATATATGCATATATATATATGCATATATATATATATATATAAGCATATATATATATGCATATATATATATATAACATATTTATATATATATATAAATTGGGAATATAGTTCAGTAGTAGAGGACTCACCTAGCATATTTAAGGCCTTAGGCTCAATCACCAGTAGAAAAAAATTTGAAACGATTAAAAATATTATATTAATAGGTTTTTCTGACATCATAGGCCCCCATGGAGACTACAGAGTCAACTATTCATTCTCCATGCATTCATTCAGTAAACATTTATTGTGCACCTAATGTATAACAGTCAGTATTCCAAGAACTCAAAAGCCCATCGCCCATCTTAAACCAGCCTGACCTACCTTTCCAGCTCCGCTTCTCCCTAATCTGCTTGGGAAAGATCTACACTTGATGGTCTAGTTTACTTCTGTCCCCCTTAAAATGTCACAGGTGCCAGGAGTGGTGGCACATGCCTTTAATCCCAGCACTAGCTGTATTGCCATGAATTCGAGGCCACCTGAGACTACATAGAGATTCCAGGTCAGCCTGGGCTGCAGTGAGATCCCACCTTGCAAAACATAAACAAAACACCCAAAAAAGAGAGGGGTGTTGCACATTCTTAAGATAACATGGAGATTGTCCTCTAGTCTACACATATATGTGCACATACATCCACACATGTGCACCCACACATATATGCATATGAATATACGCATGTGCATGCAGAACACATGCACACACAAAATAAAATAAAAGATTTCATAACAATTAGCAGGGGTCCCTTCTAATTGGTGCATAACTCTGTCCTTCAATCATGTTTATCTTAACAAAGGACAAGAAATTTTAACTGTTAGAGCAACCATCTAAGGTCAGAAAATACTACACATTTTAAGTTTGTCTCATGTCTAACTTCTTTTCTCTTTTATATTTTATCTCCTAACTCTTCAAACACAATAAATCTCCCTTATTAAAAATAATTTGGGGGCTGGAGCGATGGCTTGATGGTTAAGCACTTGCCTGTGAAGCCTAAGGATCCTGGTGCAAGGCTTGATTCCCCAGGACCCACGTAAGCCAGATGCACAAGGTGGTGCATGCATCTGGAGTTCATTTACAGTACCTGGAGGCCCTCGTGCACCCGTTCTCTCTCTCTCTCTCTCTCTATTTCTCTTAAATAAATGAATAAAAATTAACAAAAAAATTTAAAAAAATAATTTTGGGGACTGGAGAGATGGCTTAGCAGTTAAGGCATTTGCCTGCAAAGCCAAAAGATCCTGGTTTGATTCCCCAGTATCCACGTAACCCAGATACACAGAGAGCACATGCATCTGGAGTTTGCAGTGCCTGAGGCCCTGGTGTGACCCCACTCCTCTCTCTCTTTGCCTCTTTCTCTCTCTTAAATAAATAAAATATTTTTAAAATAATAATAATAATTTTGGAACTAGGCATGATGGCTTGCAAGCAAGCACCTTTAATAGCTGAGCCAGCCCTCTATCCCTGGACTCCAAAACTTATTTCACCTCTTCGTTAATGCCTGAGGTAATCTCCTGTAGCCCCCAATTCACTTGAAATCTCTGAAAGTCTCATAGTCACCACAGAGAGAACAGGAGCCCTATACTGCCTCTTCCGCCATGTTTGTTTTGTTTCTGGGTTTTGCACGTGGTTTTTCAAAGTAGGGTTTTGCTCTAGCCCAGGCTGATTTTGGAATTCACTATGCGGTCTCAGGCTGGCCTCAAACTCACCTACCTCTGCCTCCCAAATGCTGGGGTTAAAGGCGTGTGCCACCGCACCCAGCGCCCCATGAGTTTTATGTAAGTCCTCATGAGGACTGAGATGCTTGGTGACATGGTCCCTCTTCTGTTCTGTGAGCTCTTTCACAAGGCTTCTGCACAGTCCTCAAGGTCAGTTTCTGTTGCTTGCAAACAAATACCCCTATTGAAGCTGCGCACGGTGGAACCCACCTGTAATCCCAGCACTAGGGAGGCTGAGGCCAAGGAAGAAAGATCATGAGTTTCAGGCCAACCTGGGTTGCATGGCAAGACCCCAGCCTCAAAATACCAACATAAGCTTCTGCTTTTCTCTATTACTGTGGTACATATGGACTATTTTTTTTTTTTATTACTTTACTTATTTGAGAGAGAAAGAGAAAGAGAATGAGTGGGCCAGGGCCTCCAGCCAATGCAAATGATTTCCAGATGATGCATGTACCACCTTGTGCATCTGGCTTACGTGGATATTGGGGAATTGAACCAGGGTCCTTAGGCTTCACAGGCAAACACCTTAACCAGTAAACTATCTCTCTAGCCCCCTCCCTTTTTTATTTTTATTTATTTTTTTGCTATGTCTTCTTAAAAGACTTTCTGAATCAAGTGACTCTTCACCAGGAACACAATCAAAATAGCCCCATTTGTCAGTGGATTTGGATGAAAGCTAGTAACAAAATCAGGAATCATGGGCTGGAGAGACAGCTTAGTGGTTAAGGTACTTGCTAGCAAAGCCAAAGGACCCAGGTTCTATTCCCCAGTACCCACGTAAAGCCAAATGCATAAGGTGGCACATGCATCTGAAATTTTGCATTGGTTAGAGGCCCTGGTATACTCATTGCCTCTCTCTCTCTCTCTTTCTCTCTCAAATAAATAGATGCACAGAATCAGATACCCCTCCAAGAAAAGATGCTGGAGGAGAACCAAGCTGGGTCTGTCAGAATTCTGACATGAGGGCTGGAGAGATGGCTTAGCGGTTAAGCGCTTGCCTGTGAAGCCTAAGGACCCCGGTTCGAGGCTCGGTTCCCCAGGTCCCATGTTAGCCAGATGCACAAGGAGGCGCACGCGTCTGGGGCTCATTTGCAGTGGCTGGAAGCCCTGGCGCGCCCATTCTCTCTCTCTCCCTCTATCTGTCTTTCTCTCTGTGTCTGTCACTCTCAAATAAATAAATAAATAATGAACAAAAAATATTTTAAAAAAAGAAGCTAAAGTTGAACTGACTCACTGGGTTACTCTAAGAGTTTATTGCTGAGGAGCTGAAACTTATCTTTATCCGAAGATGGAAAAATCACAAAGAAGGAACTGTCCAGAAAAGGCCCAATGGGATGATAAGAAGGGAAGACTGTTTAGGCCAAAACAAAGTAAAATGTAGTACATTGTTAGAATGGCCTGATGACAGAAATGATTGAGTTGCAAATTGCCACATCTTGTTTTTCCACTTACCCCTCCCCTTGGCTGTGAAAACTATAAAATGGAGGCCTATGCCTTTAATCCCAGCACTCGGGAGGCAGAGGTCAGAGGATCGCCATGAGTTCAAGGCCATCCTGAGACTACATAGTGAATTCCAGGTCAGCCTGAGCTAAAGTGAGACCCTATCTTGGAAAAAAGAAAAAAAAACACCCTATAAAATGGAAATAAAATCTCAACTTGGGGCCAAAGCTTCTTTGGAGGGATACCTCAAGCTTTCTGGCCCCTGGATAATAAACCCCTCTACTTTCACTCATACACTTGATATGAATGTGCATACAGGTATGCATGTGGCTCACAGTCCCAAAGCTGTTGTCGCAGTCAGGTTCACATTGCTGGTAGAAATCTCTCTATTAAGAGCAGCTCATGGGGGAAAAGAGGTTTACTATGGCTTACAGGCTCCATGATGGCAGGGAAAATGATGGCATGAGCAGAGGGTGGACATCACCCCCTAGCCAACATCAGGTGGACAACAGGAACAGAAGAGTGTGCCGAATACTGGCAAGGGGAAACTGACTATAATGCCCATTAGCCCACCCCCAACAATACATTGCCTCCTGGAGGTGTTAATTCCCAAATTTCCATCAGCTGGGAACCTAGCATTCAGAATTCCTAAGTTTATGGGGGACACTTGAATCAAACCACCACATTCCGTACCTGGCCCCCATAAACTGATAACCATACATGATGTAAAATGCAATGCACTCATCCAACTTTAAAAGTCCCCATAGTTTCTATCAATTCCAATGATGTTCATACATTCCCATAGTATAAGATCTTTTAACTGAGACATAATACCAAAATTCCCCCCCACAAAAAAAAAAAAAATAAATAAATCATGTAGTAGACAGCTTCAGTTTTACTGAGATGAACTTCCAGACCAGGCACAGTTATAGAGGAAGGGATATTTCTTGAAGCTTACAGATCCAGGGGAATTTCCATAATGGCAGAAGAAGCTAGCCTGCTTTCACAGGACCAAACACACAGAGAGAAGCACAAGCCTAAAAGCCAAAAGCCACACAGCACAGCACACTTCAGGAGCTCCAGCTAGGCATACTTTGCATATCTTTAGATTGAAATCTCAAACCCACCACCACACCTTAAGATCCACCCAGTGACACTGCCTCCATCCAGGTGGCTGTGGTTGCAAACTACAAATTAATAAAACACTGAATATATTGGGGAACCATCTATTCAAACCACCACATTCTGCTCCTGGTCCCAAATAGATTAATAACCATCACATATTGTAACTTGTACTCAGTCCAATTTCAAAGGTTCCCACGGTCTTGACCAGTTTATGATAAGTCCTCTAAAATCAAACAAGTTCAAAACTTTCAACATATAAAGGCACAGAGTAAACATTTTCAACTGGTATAAGGCATAGCAAGGAGAGACTAAAACAATGCAAACTGAACCACCATCAAACAAACATCAAACTTCTGCAGTTCAAGTCCAATATAACCAGAAACTGACAGTGTCCCGATTTTCCAACTCTGCCCCTCCACCTGGGCAGAGTAGCCAGGAAACACTTTCATCCTAGGCCAACAGTGCATTCTGTGGTAGCCCCTGCATAGTCCTGGTATAACCCAAACACATTCAGGTCTTCATGCAAACCACAATCCTTCTTCCAAAGGCTCTTTCAGCCTATCAGGGCATCAGACCCTGCCACATACTGCGTATCAGCATCAGCTCCTGGAACCACATGAAACTCAAAACCACTCCTTGCATTTTTCATGTTTCTGAAACCAATACCAAGTGTGTAGGACACAGCTATATTCTTAATTCAGGGATGAAATAAATTGTAACTGTAAAAAGTAGGTTCCTTCTCCATTTAACTCTTTCCAAAAGAGTTAGCATTTCTATAATAGTCTTTCCTCAGACATCCATTCCATTGTTTTAATGTAAAGCAGTTGAGTCATCTTCCTTAAAATTGCTAATGTGTTTGACAATAGCAAGTTCAGTAACCTAAGACCAGTTTCAGTGTCTGTAATTTTAACTTGCTTGAGGTTTTCCAGCTTAAAAATCTTAAATCTCTCAGTCAATTATCTTTAGCCAACCACATCAGTCAATTACAAATTTAACCTTGACCAAACTCTCTGGACCTGGGCAGAATAACACAGCCAACCCTTATACCAGTAGCCCAGTTCCAACAAAGTCCTCTGTAGTCTTTCCCTCCCTTTAGAAAGCTCATAAGCCAAGCCTCAAAGTTTAATACTGTCTGCCCTTAACATCCTCAAACTCTCATCAAAATAGTCCATAAAACATGGCTTACCACTCCAGAAGATATCTTCAGTTGCAAGCACCAAGTCAATGTCCATTCCTCTAAAACAGAAATTCCCAAAGACCAACATCCACATGGTCAGGTTCATCTCATCCCATTCTTGGTCCCAACTTCTGTAGCAGACAGCTTCAAGTTCACTGAGATGAACTTCCAGACCATGCACAGTTACGGTGGAAGGTATATTTATTGAAGCTGACAGATCCAGCAGGGGAAGTTCCATAATGGCAGAACAAGCTAGCCTGCTTTCACAGGACCAAACACAGAGAGAAGCACAAGCCACAAAAAGTCAAAAGCCACATAGCACAGCACAGCACATTTCATGAACTCCAGCTAGGCACACTTTACATATCTTTAGATTGAAATCTCAAATCCACCACCACACCTTAAGATCTGCCCAGTGACACAGCCTCCAGCCAGGTGGCTGCAGATGTAAACTACAAACTAATGAAACACTGAATATATTGGGGATCATCTATTCAAACAACCACATCCATAATGGCACAGAATAAACACTCAGCTGCAAAAGATAGCATTGTGTATACACACACACACACACACACACACACACACATATATATGTATGTATATTCAACCAATACAAGATTTAAAACAACCTGGGGGGCTGGAGAGATGGCTTAGTGGTTAAGCGCTTGCCTGTGAAGCCTAAGGACCCCGGTGAGAGGCTCGGTTCCCCAGGTCCCACGTTAGCCAGATGCACAAGGGGGCGCACTCGTCTGGAGTTCGTTTGCAAAGGCTGGAGGCCCTGGCGCGCCCATTCTCTCTCTCTCCCTCTATCTGTCTTTCTCTCTGTGTCTGTCGCTCTTAAATAAATAAATTAAAAAAAAAAAAAAAAACAACCTGGGAAAAACTCTGTAGCTCCAAGACCAACAACTCTAGCCAGAGACAAGTCTCTAAGTCTGATAATCCTAACCAGCAACAAGTCTCTGGACTTCCAACTCTGCCTCTCCAGCTAGGCTACTCATAGTCTTCATCTGGGGCTGGAAGCTTTCTTTAGCAGCCATCTCATGGTCCCAGCATCTCCTCTGCAACCCATGGTTCATCCTCACAGCTCCATCAGTTCTCCATTCAGGCATCTAGCAATCCTGCTTCACACTGCCGATGGCTGTTTCCAAAACACAAGACCAGGTTGAAAATTAAATGACCCTCTCTTTCTTGCATTTCTTATACTTCATAATACCAAGTAGTGTGCTAATTTGTTAATCCAGGGGGGAATAAAACAGACTTTGAAGAACAGGACACTCCCTGAGCACACAGGTACCTTCAAAAGAGTTTAAATTCTTCCTGTTGCCCCAGTGCAGGTCAGCTGGCTCAGTCTCAATGGTTGTAATCTCTCAGTTGCAGCTGAATGAGCAGCAGTTTTGGCCCAAAGATTTCATTTCTGTGCCATATCCTTCTGCACATAGCAGTTTATTTCTATGCACTGCAACCCTGCATAAGTTCTCATGACATGAGCATAACAGCAAGCCTCTCACACAAACTGCTTCTAGCCCTGTCCAAGCAAAGCTCTTTATCACCCTCATAAGCCAAACCTCACAGTCCATAATTCTTACTACATTCAGGTCTGAGTTTGAACAGAATAGTCTATCAAATTGTACTTACTGTACTTCAAGCTGCCTCTTAGGCCAAGGTTTCAAATCCTTCCATATTCCTGTAAACAATCATCTCCAAAAGGTGAAAGTCACATAGTCAAGTGTCTAGCAGACATCCTACTCCTGGTACCACTTCACTGTTGCAGTCAGGTTCACAGTTGGCAAACCAAAAGCATATTGTGGATAAAAAAGAGGTTTATTTTGGCTTAGAGGATCAAGGGGAAGCTCCACAATGGCAGGGGAAAATGATGGTATGAGCAGAGGGTGGTCATCACCTCCTGGCCAACATCAGGTAGACAATAGGAACAGAAGAATGTGCCAAACACTGGCACTGGAGAGGAAACTGGCTTTAATAACCATAAGCCTGCCCCCAACAATACACTGCCTCCAGGAGGTGTTAATTCCCAAATCTCCATCAGCTGGGAACCTAGCGTTCAGAACGCCTAAGTTTATGGGGGACACCTGAGTCAAGCCACCACAGCTGCAGAGTGGCTGTCTTTGTGTCTGTTCCGCAGCACTGACACAGTGGGAAGTGCACTGGGACAGAAGTCCTCCACCAAGCCCACTGTCCTAGTCCGCATGATCAAAAACAAGCCATACGTCAGAAGGGAATATTCAGGAGATTATAATATTAAGATAGAACCAGAAAACTTAAAGACCTGTGTAAATTAGGAAGGCCAGCTTTTAATGTTGAATGGCCCCCAGAGGAAACAGTGAAAGTAGGTAAGATTATAGACAGGGAAAATGCAAGGTTATCCTACTCTTTTTTTTAAAAAAATTTTGTTTATTTTTATTTATTTATTTGAGAGCAAAGAGAGAGAGAGAGAGAGAGAGAGAGGGAATGAATGGGCACGCCAGGGCTTCCAGCCATGGCAAACGAACTCCAGATGTGTGTGCCCCTTTGCATCAGGCTAACGTGGTCCTGGGGAATCAAGCCTCGAACCAGGGTCCTTAGGCTTCACAGGCAAACGCTTACCCGCTAAGCCATCTCTCCAGCCCTATCCTACTCTTAAAAGTTATAAAATGCCAAGATCAGGGAGTTGCCCTTTAACCCAGAGAGAAATCCAAAACTTTCCTTGGGGGTGGGGGCATGCTCAACTAGAGCCAGAACAGAAGCTTCAAGGCCAGAGATCACCTCCACACAGCTGCCTTCCAACACACTCTCCAGGAACGAGGTACTGGCTGGCAGAACTTAAAATTGGCAAAAACCCAAGGCCACAGAGAGTGGGGGGATAAAGGAAGATAATGTTGTCTGGGCTCCTGGGAAATTCCACCACTATGGGGCCCGACACTGAGGAAGAAACTAAATGATAGGAAAGACAAACCAAGATAAATGTCTCACTGCAAAGTTTTACAAACGCTTCTGAGTTAAACGCATGTCACGAAAGTCACTCAAGCCCTAACCCCAACCATATGCCTATCATAAGAGGAGGCAGAGGCCCTCCACACTTGCAGAGAAGGTTTTGCTGTCCTGCTCTGTTCCCCAGGAACAAAAGGTCAATCAGGAATAGCTAAATTCTGGGGCCAATCCCAGGCAAATGCTAGAAACCTGGGGAAACTCATCTGCCTTGCTCTCACATGCTGTGGCTGGGGCAGCTCCCCAAGGCAAGGACAAAATGAGGACTACTCATGAGCAGGCACCTGCAATTGCAATGTGTCACTAGTGCTTCCCCTGCAGGCCTTGACCTACATGATGGTCCTGGAATAGGAGGGGGAACCTGACATACAAGTCTCATTGGACAGGGAGAAAAGGCACAAAGCTCTTTGGGCTTATGCCACTACAGGGAAATCCCTGATGGCTCTTCTCTCTTGGCAGAGCTACATGCACAGGGAATCTCAGGGTCCTGGTCCCAGCATGATGATGGGTGAGTCCCAAATTGCTGTAGACAGATGGGGACCTCTTATAAGAAGTGTGTAACTGTTTTAAGTTTCCTTTATCTCTCTATGCATCTATGGAACTGCTAACAGACAACAGCTCCACGGTTTGTGTTTACATTAAGAAGTACTCAATACTGAGTTTGTCAGAAATTTTCTAATAATGTTCTAACCTGCTTTCATATTTAAAATATGTGTTTCAAAAAGTTGATAAAAAGAGGTTCCAAAAATCAACAAATGATAAAATCTTCATGTATATTCTGAGTAAGTAGTCTAAGTCAAGTCTGATCTACTCTTTTGTAAAAGATTATTTCAAAGAGCCTTTTGAGGGAGAAAAAAAACTTACATGGTCATACATAAAGGTCTTATGATAAGGGCAATAAGAGTTTTGCTGGCAATTATGAGATAAACAAGATAAATGGATAAACTGAAGAGGAAACTTTAAATGTTGAATATTACATGTTTGATAAAGAAGATTGTTACAGGGTTGGAGAGATGGCTTGGTGGTTAAAGCACTTGTCTGCAAAGCCAAAGGACCAAGGTTATATCCCCCAGGTCCCACATAAACCAGATGCAAAAGGTGGCACATGCATCTGGAGTTCGTTTGCAGTGGCAAGAAGCCCAGGCTCTCTCTCTCTCTCAAATAAATAAATAAATAATAATCTTAAAAAGTAAAAAGAAGGGCTGGAGAGATGGCTTAACGGTTAAGCGCTTGCCTGTGAAGCCTAAGGACCCCGGTTCAAGGCTCAACTCCCCAGGACCCACGTTAGCCAGATGCACAAGGGGGCGCACGCGTCTGGAGTTAGTTTGCAGTGGCTGGAGGCCCTGGCACACCCACTCTCTCTGTGTCTTTCTCTGCCTCTTTCTCGCTCTGTCTGTCGCTCTCAAATAAATAAATAAAAATAAACAAAAAATATTCAAAAAAAAGTAAAAAGAAGATTGTTACAGCATGGATACATATCTTATAAGGTAAAAGTATATAGATGAAGGTATAAGTAAACTTAAACAGAAGGATTAAAGACAAACTTGATTAAATCTTATTACTTGAAATTAAGATGACTGTTAGCCTACAGCTTATATCAGACTAACAAAAGTTAGCCTTAGCTGGTTGCAGGATGTTATGATATTTAGAGTATAAACTTTAAACTTTAACTTACTGATGTTAGTCTGGTCATAATAACAGTTATAAGGTTGTAAAAGACTAGCTTTAAAGTTCTCAAACAAGTTTGCTATGTTCCTCTATTTGTCATCCTTTTAATATTTAATAAGGTTATAATATATTAAAACAAACAAACAAAGCACTGTAACCTTCAGATGGCTCCTGTCTTGTTCACGTTGTTTTACTGGGTGATTATCACTGAGACTATTGTCTAAGTCTTATAAAAGGTGATTTAGTCATTATGACTCTGTTCTTAGGGAAACTGAGGACACTCCTCCTCTCCTAGGAAAGCCTGCAATATATATAAACAAGGTTAATATAGCTTGTCTAGGCTTTATATATTCTACCAATTATTAATGTTGTCTTATGTTAAACTTAAAAATGGTTCAATGATTAAGGGTAGTTGTGATGGTTTGATTCAGGTGCCCCCATAAACTTAGGTGTTCTGAATGCTAAGCTCCCAGCTGATAGAGATTTGGGAATTAACACCTCCAGGAAGTAGTGTATGGTTGGGGGCAGGCTTATGGGTATTATAGCCAGCTTCTCCTTGCCAGTGTTTGGCACACTCTCCTGTTACTATTGACTACCTGATGGTTGGCCAGGGGTGATGTCCATCCTCTGTTTATGCCACCGTTTTCCCTGCCATCATGGAGCTTCCCTCTTGAGCCTATAGCCTCTTTTTATTCCCACAAGCTGCTCTTGGTTGGGTGATTTCTACTAGCAAGGCAAACCTTACTGCAACAGTAGTTGATGAATAAATCCCACATTATGTCTACCATAATGGTTCTAATATATGTTAAAATAGGACTAATTTAGCTCAACAGTGACCAGGTTTGGCTTTATTCTTAAGCTATGTGTACTCAGTCAAGGTTTTACTTAAGTAATTGTCTCATTTCTTATATCTTAAGTTCATTATATATAGATATATTGATACTTAAGGCATGTTTCCTATGCTAGAAAAATGATCATAAATGCTGCTATTTTGCTTCCAGTTTGTGGACTAACTGGTACATATGTAGGTACCAACATAGATGCCAAGTTTTTATGCTATCTTGTCTTTTCCTGACATACAGTTTCTAGATCAAATCAATCGATTTAAAACTGTAGATTAAATATTGTTTTCAGAGCTGCTAACATGTTCTGCCTATACTTATGACAGATACTTAAAAGATAAAATGTGTATGTTTTCTATGTTCCAGACATAGCTCACACTGTCACCTGACAACTAAAATTAATGCTAATCAGAATGATTTTAAACTATTGTGTCATTCTCTGACCAGATGTGCTTTGATAACCAGGTATATTTTGTGCCTTTTTAACTAAATTTGTTTTGCTAATCAGATATGTGTAGTCTTTCTGAGTGACTAATAACCATATGTAGAAGCCAAGGTCAATTGGAAACACTGGAGTTAAAAGGATAACCAACATTTTGGTTCCTGCTCCCAGGTCAGAAGGCCACAGGAGATGATGGGGCACTTGTTAACTTCTAGCCTCTGGTAAGTTACCTGTCTTTCTGATCAGGGAAGACCCAGAGGCCCGGAGATGGACTCCAAATCAATGTATCTGCAATGGGAGAGTCACACTGGAGGAAAATCAGTCCTCCAGGCTTCCCAAAAGAGGGAGGGCTACTTGGTCAGCACGGCTTTGACTTATCCTAGCAGATGACAATGCTGAGAGTCATAGAACTCCTCACAAGTCCTTAAAGTGACTCCCACAGAGCCATGAATAACCTCTGGAGTATAATACATAGTTAATTTTTGTGTCTACATGGTCTTAAACACCCAGTAAGAGAATATAACTACAAGGTATTACAATATAAACCAAGACTCAGACAAATAGGCTGCCCTGCCTGATGCTGGATTACAGTACTGAACTAGTAACTCATGTCTTCTGCCTCTGCCTGGCCCTGATTAGTCAGCCACTGTTTGCCTTTAAATCAAAGATCCAAAATTGTCCTCAATGATTATGTTTACCTGATAGTTATTGATTTGTATTAGTCCAATCTCTCCTTGGTATGTCTTATTAAAAGGAGGTATATCACTAAAGACAGATCTCAGAGCCCAGCCCTAAGGTACATTTAGAGCCAATCTAAAGCCCAGCCCTAAGACGTAGCATCAATTTAGAGCTCTGGCTGTTTGTACTTGCTAATGTTGGCAGTGCTGGTTGCTCGATGTTGTCTCTTTGCTTAGGTTTATAGAGGCAAGCCAGATTCTCCTGCCACTGATGATGCTCTCTTAAAATTTGTAACACAAGGGGACCCACATACCCTTGCTAATTTGGCCCACAACCATCAGTCAAGTGATATAAACTCATCACATCTGAATCAAGAAGACAGTATCCTCAGCCAATTGACATAGCTATCAGTGGTCCCTCAAAGTCAAGCTCTGGAGGACATCTTCCCCTGCCAAAGTGACTGTGGCCCTGCTACATGCATGACAGAAGCCTGAGGACTATAACATCAGATGCCAAAACATCAGACACATGGGTAGGATCCTACCCCCTTCTGTTTGCTGGATGAACCAGCTCATTTGACAACCTCATGGGATCCATAGGCAAACTTTGGTTCCAAGAGGCTTTTATGTCTTTCACCCCTGAAAAGAGACAGTTCTTTACTATTGCCTCATATTACATCCTCTTCCTTTCACAGGAATATCTGTTTCTTTGTGAGGAGTGTGGTACCCCCCCCCCCCACTACAGGAATGTCCATTGCTCTCCTCTTCACAATAGGATGAGTCACAGCCATTCCTGCTGACGAATCTTGTACAGAGAAGGCCCTCCTGGCTCTCTGTCTTTTATTATAGTAATTCTTTTGTGTTACCATCCATATATTCAAGGACAATAATCATGAACCACTTCCTGCTAAAGACAGAATGACAAGATAAATGAAATTCCATGACATTTACATCCTAAATGGGAAGAGATCATCAGCAAGGAACGATTTAACAAACAAGATAATTGTAGGCAATGGCTTGTGTTATGATAAATGTGTGTGTGAGATATATATGTGTGTGTGTGTGTGTGTGTGTGTGTGTGTGTGTGTGTGTGTGTAGAAGCATATCAGAGACGGGCATGGTGGCGCATACCTTTAATCCCCAGCACTTGGGAGGCAGAGGTAGGAGGATCACCATGAGTTCGAGGCCAGCCTGAGACTACATAGTGAATTCTAGGTCAGCCTGGACTAGAGTGAAACCCTACCTCAAAAAAAAAAAAAAAGAAGAAGAAGAAGAAGTATATCAGAATGCCATGGCAAGCAGTGTGTGGGGTGGGGAATGCATGATGTTGGGTGATCAGCAAGCCTCCCTAAGGAAGAGACGTCTAAGGCTAGCTTCCCCGCTTCTTGCATGTCTGCCATGTTTCTCCCCCCTACAGACTCCTTGCCTCAGTGAGGCAGCTCCTCTGGGTGGGAGAGGAGGAAACAGATCAAACACATTTATTTCCCTACCAAAGAGATTTTTCAGCTTACTCCAGAGTCCTGGTTATTAGAAGAAATTATTGTAGTGCCTGACTGCCAATTGGAAGGCTGTCCCAAAGACTAGGCAAGCAATGGGGTCAGGGCTCCCCATGCAGGAGATTGTTCTCTTCCTTTTGGCTTAACAATCAAGGGCTCTGCTCTGATCCCATTAGCTGATAACCAAAAACTGACTGCTGTGAATTCAGCAGAAGGTCTGGAGCTATTTCAGCTCTGATGGGCTCTATTCCCAATCATCCCACGGTGACCTACATTGGACACTCTGCATGGTCTGATACAAGGCCATGTGACAAGAAGCCTCTTGCTAACTGCTCTAGGAACAGCAACTGTCCCAGTTGGCTCCAAAATATAATCTGTGACGCCATTGCAGTCCTGAACTGCTGGCTTCCTTGCTAACCTCCTTTCTGTGCATTTGTACACTTGGCATTTGCCCCTAAAGGTTGGTAATAAACTTCTACCTGCTTCCAGCAAAGATCCTGGGACAGCTTCCAGTTTCACTCCATACGCCACAGGAATGTGCATAATCCTGTTTAAGATGAGGCTTGGTTAAGGTTTTAGAGCCCAAGTCATTGGGTCATTCCTCAATCTACAGAGCAGGGCTTGTCACGAGATGGAAATGTTTCTTTTATTTCTTTATTTATTTACTTGCGGAAGCACAAGACCATGAGTGGCTGAGTTTCTCACCACTGAGAGAGAAAGAGAATGGGCGTGCCAGGGCCTCCAGCCACCGCAAACAAACTCCAGAGTCATGTGGGTGCTGGGGAATTGAACCTGTGCCAACAGTCTTTGCAAGTAAGTGCCTTTAGCCCCTGAGCCATCTTCCCAGGCCCAGATGGAAATATGTCTATACCAACTATAGTCCTAGAGGTGACTGGTTTGGCTGGTGCTAAGCACATTGAGGTTCCCCTGCTCCTCAAAGAAACCAAAGAAGCATGCCAAGGGTGGTGGTACACACCTGTGATGCCAAGACTTGGAAGACAGAAGCAAGAAGACCAGAGCTTCAGCTATGTTGCCAGTTTGAGGCCAACCCTGACTACATGAAACCATGTCTCAAAAAACAAAACCAATGAAAACGAAATGAAATTCCAGCAGCAGCTGGGGCTGTCGCTCAGTGGCAGGGTGCCTGTTAGCATGTGCAAGGCTCTGGTACCATGCCCGATTCTAAAGCCATGTAATCCCAGTATTTGGGAGCAGGAGACAGAAGGAATAAGAGTGAAAGGTTATTCTCAACTATATAGCAAGTTCAGCTCCAGCCTGGGGTGCATGAGACCCTGTCTCACAAAAATAGAAATGGCAAAGAGGAGGAGAAGAGAGAGAGAGCACATGTGTATGTGTGTGAGAAAGAGAGAGAAATTCTCACACATGAAGTTCTTTAGGCCAACGCCGATGCCTCACCCAATGGGGACATATGCAATGCTCCCCCCAGGCAGAGAGAAGAGAGGAAGAAGGCGTATTTCTGTGATGAAGTGGAAGAAAGCTACCTGGCAGGTGGTTGAACCCAAAACCCAAATTCCCCAACACCTCATATGTTGTGGATTTCAAGCCAGCCGCTAGCCCCTTGTCTGCCTCTCCATAGCTCTGACAGGCATCTCCAAAGTGACCCACTCTGGGATTTTGGAATCCTTCTCTACTGGACTAGACCTCACTGCCCCAAGGGATACAGGAGGAATGCAACCTCCTCCCAGCCAGGAGCTGTGGCCCGGGGTGGAGGCGATTTTCCAAGCCTCACCTGATCACGTAGGCTTGGGTCACAGGAGCTCAAGTCCCCTTCGCATCACGTTCCATGCATCCCATGTAAGGCCCCTCCATCACTGTGGAAGATTTCTCCCCTCCCCCCAAAGTCCTAAAAGCCTCCACCCTCTCCTTCCTCAGGGATCCCAAGCCTCTTTCCTTTTGCCTTGGATCTCATTGTACTCTCGGCCGGTGTTTAATAAAATCTCAGCTCCAAGAAACAGTTCATTTCCAAGTCCTGTGTTCCTGGAACCTGACCTGATAAGATGACAAGCATGTTACCGAGTCATTGAACAGCTGGGTAGAATCTCTCTCTTTTGGACTGAGAATGGGGCTCAGTTGCCTCCAAGGATGTATGTGTATGGTGAGGGGCGGGGAAGGCTGGATAAATGGCTCAGCAGCTAAGGCATTTGCCCGCAAAGCCTGATGACCCGAGTTCAATTCCTCCATACTCACATAAAGCCAGATGCACAGTGACACATGCATCTGGAGTTCGTTTGCAGTGGCTGGAGGACCTGACATGCGCATCCTTTCTATACCGTTGTATCTCTTCTGTCTACCTCTCTCAGCCTGAGATAAATGCATAAAAATTAAAAAAAAAAAAAGAATGTTTGGGGCCCTGGGCTCCACCCTCAGTACTGGAAGGAGAGAGAGAGAGAGATCTTTGTTTTTGTTTGTTTTGTTTTGTTTTGTTTTGTTTTTATTTTTGAAGTAGCAGCTCTGAGGGTGGTCGCCTCCATTGCTGGGGCTTCCTGGGCCTGTCGCCCCATCCCAGCAAAGAAAACCATGTAGCTTCTGTGGTGGTAATCCTAAATCCCAGAGTCCTCACCCCAACGTGGGAGGGAAAGGACTTTTACTTAAGGCCAATGATGGGTAACTGAGAAACCGGTGTGCATTTCAACAAGACAAGAATTCCCTTGCCAAGTTCTATCACAGAACCCTCTGCCCTCCCCAGAGTCCATTCTGTGAGTTGGCATATATAAATACCTAAGTAGTTTCCCTCCATTACTGCTGAAGTGAAGCGAAAGGGTCTATAAAGTGTGAAATGAGAAAGAAACTCGTGGCGACTTCATGCTAATTATGGCTCAGGTGAGTGACTGGGCCTCCACACTTATTGCTCACTAGACCAGAATCTGAATGGGGACTATTTTAAGACTACATTATAAAGTCTGCTTAAATAAGCAAGCTGTTATGGCCTTGCTAATCAATTCAAGAATTTGTGAACACCGGGTGACTATTAAGCAATTAAACCAGCAAGGTCTTGTTTTTGTTTTGTTTTGTTTTGTTTTACACTCTTGTGAGATAGTGTCTCATGTAGCTCAGGCTGGCCTTGAACATAGTATGTAGCTGAGGATGACCTGGAACTTCTGCTCTTCCTGCCTTCACCTCCTAAGTGCTAAGATCACAGGCATGCACCCCCTCAACCATCACCACAAGGATATTTTGGGGGCTGTGGGGGGGGGCGATATGCATGTTTGTCCTTCCTTTGAACTTGTGTGTGGAGGCCAGAGTTCTGCCTTATGTCCTTGGGACAGACTCTTTCATTGAAACTGGGGCTCACAGAGGCCAGACTGGCTGACCTCCACCGCTCCTCCTGCCTGTGTCCGCCCTCAGCACTGCGGTTACAGGCATGCTAGGATTACAGATGTGAGCCACCACACCCAATTACTAAGAATTTTTTTAAAAAAATTTAATTAATTTATTTGATAGAAAAAGAAGCAGACAGAGAAAGAATGGGCACACCAGGGCCTCTAGCCACTGCAAACAAACTCCAGATGCATGTGCCACTTTCTGTATCTGGCTTATGTAGGTCCTGAAGAAT
The DNA here is from genome assembly GCF_020740685.1 of Jaculus jaculus. Taxonomy (NCBI): domain Eukaryota; kingdom Metazoa; phylum Chordata; class Mammalia; order Rodentia; family Dipodidae; genus Jaculus; species Jaculus jaculus. The sequence continues at coordinate 39,248,350 of NC_059112.1, forward strand.
CGAACCTGGGTCCTTTGGCTTTGGAGACAAGTGCCTTAACCACTAGGCAATCTCTCCAGCCCACAATTTTTTTTTTTATTTGAAAATTCAGCCAAACTATAGAGGGGAGCCTTATTACCATGTTCCTCTCTGCTTTTAATTTACAAAGCAGAGTTGTTTTCAAAAATTATTTATTTATTCAGGAGAGAGAGAGGAAAAAATGGGCATGCTGGGGCCTTTTGCCACGGAAGACAAACTCCAGGTACATGTGACGCTTGTGCATCTGGCTTTACATGGGTACTGGGGACGTGAACCTGTGTAAGCAAGTGCCTCTAACCATTGAGCCATCTCTCTCCAGCCCCTAAATACCTGAATTTATCTAGCACAGTATGTTAGTGGTGAAAATAAAAAAATAATCTGGGCTGGGCATGGTGGCACATGCCTTTAATCCCAGCACTTGGGAGGCAGAGGTAGGAGGATTGCCATGACTTTGAGGCCACACTGAGATTACATAGTGAATTCCAAGTCAGCCTGGGCTAAAGTGAGACCCTACCTCAAAATAATAATAATAATAATTATCTGGTCAGAAAAGCGATTTTTTTTCAAAAGAATGTTCTGAAAATATTTACATTGAAGTATATAAAATTGTGGATCACATATCAATCTTACTTATTTTTGCATTGCAAGAGATTGAGCCATGGCTTCATGCATGCTAGGAAATCATTCTAGCATTAAGCTACAACCCCAGCCCTCATGACCGCTTAAACTGAATGTTATTTTATTTTTCAAAGTAAGGTCTCACTCTAGCCCAGGCTGGCCCCAAACTCACGGCAATCCTCCTACCATAGCCTCATGAGTGCTGGGATTAAAGGTGTGTGTCACTACACCTATCTTATTTTATTTCTTTTTATTTTAATTAGTTATTACTTTTTTGTTTGTTTGTTTGGTTGGTTGGTTTTTTGAGATACAGTCTCACTCTAGCCCAAGCTGACCTAAACTTCACTGTGTAGTCCTAGGCTGGCCGCAAACTCACAGTGATCCTCCTACCTCCTCCTCCTGAGACTGGGACTAACGGTATGAGCCAACACGACTGGCTGAAAATTATTGTTATTACTTCTATTTGATTAGTTTGTTGATTTTGGTTTAGGGATAGGTTCTTACTCTGTAACTGCTTAGACTCACTACATAGTCCAGGTAGATCCAGAGTTCTTAGCAAAATCCTGTTACCTCAGCCTCTCAAGTGCTGGAATTAAAGGCATGCGCCACCACACCCAGCTTTATTTGGTGTTTTTTTTTAAATTAATTAATTTATTTGAGAAAGCAGGAGGGAGAGAGAAAGAGAGAGAGGATGGGTGCGCTAGGGCATCTAGCCACTGCAAACAAACTCCAAATGCATGTGCCAGCTTATGCATGTGGCTTATGTGAGACCTGGGGAATCGAACCTGGGTCCTTAGACTTTGCAGGCAAGTGCCTTAATTGCTAAGCCATCTCTCCAGCACCCCTTGTTTTGTTTTTGAGACAAATTCTCAAGTCTCTCAGGTTGGCTTTAAACTTATTATGTAGCCAGAGATGACCTTCTGATCCTTCTGCCTCTACTTCCAGAGTACTGGAATTCCAGGCTTATAGGCATGTACCACCATGCACTATTGGCATGGTGTTGGGCATTGAACCCAGGGCTTTGTGCATTCTAGGCAAGCACTCTAGCAACTGAGTTACATCCCTAGCCAAAGTCACTTATATTTAATAAGATAGACATTTACTTGAAAGAGTTCCTATACTCTAAGTGGAATTGTGTTATTGCACTTTATTTTTTCTTGTTTTTAATGTGTAGCCCAGGCTGGCCTCGAACTCCTGATCCTCCTGCCTCTGCCTCTTTAGCAATATCCCACCAGAGTGCACCACCACAGCCAGCTTGCATATATTTTGTATGAAAGTAAGTCTCAGGTACTAGCACGTCTTTAGCAATTGTCTTATCTATGCAAAAGCCCCTTCAAAACAGCAGAAAGAAAACCATAAACTCAGAACCTTTCCTAAGCAGAAATGTCAGGTTCAGTGAATCTAGGCTACATAGTGAGCTCCAGACCAGCCTGTGCTGTAGTCTGAGACTCTCTTCAAAAATAATAATTAAGCCAGGAGTGGTAGCACATGCCTTTAATCCCAGCACTCAGGAGGCCAAGGTACAAGGATTGTTGAGTTCAAGACCAACCTGAGACTACATAGTGAATTCAGGTCAGCCTGGGCTAGACCCTATCTTGAAAAACCAAAATAACAAGAACAACAACAATAATAAATAAGGGGCTGAGAAGTGGGTTCAGTGGATAAAGTGCTTGTTCTGCAAGCATTAGTGCCGGAGTTCAGATCCCCAGGTCCCAGAAGCTGGCAGGCTTCTGTAAACCCATTAGGCCTATTGCAACACGGGAGGCAGGGACAGAATATTGAGAAGCTCAAGAGCCAGCTAGACTTGCAAATGGAGTGCTAAACAATGCAACATCCTGCCTCAAATAAAGGAGAAAGTAAGGTCCAACTCCACACACACGCACATCATAAGCACACATGCCAACACATGTAAGCAAATAAAATGAAACAAAAAAAGAAATATCTGGTTCAAATTGAGTAATGCCCCTCCCCCTACCGGCTCAGGCTCTCCCTCCCTTTGAGAACCAGAGGCCTAGGCACGCCTGAGCTAGTAGCGCTCAAAAAGGAAGGGTGAGCGGGGCGTGCTGGCGCACGTCTTTAATCCCAGCACTCGGGAGGCAGAGGTAGGAGGATCTCCGAGAGTTCGAGGCCACCCTGAGACTACATAGTGAATTCCAGGTCAGCCTGAGCTGGAAAGGAAGGGTGAGAATCCTCTCTGGGAGGTCATGGCAGCAGATTCAACCAGAGACTCCGAGGCTGTCTCTCAGATTTCTCCGCTGCTTCTGCCTGCTTTGTAAACCTGAACCTTTGGGTACCCAATAATAGAGGGAGGCCCACAGACTTCCACTCGATCCCATTCTACCTAAAGCAGTGCCCAGAGCAGCGGGGTGGCTTGCTGATCCGAGGTGCTAGGGAAAGGGCTCAGTGGCTGAAGTGCTTGCAGACTTGGGTGTGGAGCTGCACGCCTGTAATCCCAGCCCTGGGACGGTGCAGACAGGTGGATACCTGGGGCTAGTCCAGTCAAATCAAATCAAATATCTTTGTCTCAAAAGATAAGATGGAGGGCTGGAGAGATGGCTTAGCGGTTAAGCGCTTGCCTGTGAAGCCTAAGGACCCCGGTTCGAGGCTCGGTTCCCCAGGTCCCACGTTAGCCAGATGCACAAGGGGGCGCACGCGTCTGGAGTTCGTTTGCAGAGGCTGGAAGCCCTGGCGCGCCCATTCTCTCTCTCTCCCTCTATCTGTCTTTCTCTCTGTGTCTGTCGCTCTCAAATAAATAAATAATTAAAAAAAAAATTAAAAAAAAAAAGATAAGATGGAAAGCAATTGAGGAAGATACCAGATGACCACCTCTGACTTCCACACCAGCACGCTCTCTCGCTCCATCTCTCTCTCTCTCTCTCTCTCTCTCTCTCACACACACACACACACACACACACACACACACACACAGAGCGAGAGAGCGAGGGAGAGAAACACGCCTACACACAGAGAAGTTATTTGGAGACCAGGCATGTAGCCCACACTAGTAATCCCATCACTTAGGAGGTGGAGGCAGGAGGATCGGGAATTCAAGGTCATCCTTAGCTCTATAGAGTTAAAGACCAACCTCCCTACCAGAAATTTTGTCTGTAAACAAACCAAAACACCCACAACTGAATGGGGAGCTAGGAGTGGTAGCTCAGGCCTGTTTCTAGCCCTCAGGCAGCTGAGGCAGGAAGATAAAGGCTGTAAATTTAAGGGCAGCCTGTGCTTCACCCAAAGACTTTTTTTTATTTCTTTTCTTTTCTTTCTTTCCTTCTTTTTTTTTTTTTTTTTTTGGTGGGGGGGGTCAGTTCTTTTGAGTTAAGGTCTAGCCCCGGCTGACCAGCTCTGTAGCTCCAGACTGGCCCCAAACTCAACAGTGATCCTCCCCTTAAGAGTGCTGGGCCTAAAGGCGTGCGCTGTCAAACACACAACAGAAAAGGTGGTGGCGCATGCCTTTAATCCCAGCACTCGGGAGGCAGAGGTAGGAGGATCGCTGCTGTGAGTTCGAGGCCACCCTGAGACTCCGTAGTGAATTCCAGGTCAGCCTGAGCTAGAGTGAAACCCTACCTCAAAAAAACAAAAAGAAAAGGAAAAAGGAAACCCAGGCATTTTCAATGCTATTTTCACATGTCCCAGCTCTGCATTGTAAGAGGGGACATGGTGTGACAGATAATGTAGGCACTTTTAGGGGCCATGCCAACGAGAGCCTGGCCCCAGGCCCACATGCACTACACCTTTGCTGGGATGGAGTACTGCACTTAGTTCTCCACCCCGCTGCTCGACCTGGAATTAGCATCTAAGCTTGTGCTTCATTTCCGTGCTGTTTAGCCTGGGCTGGACCATCGCTTTGTACAACCCGAGAGCTGCATCACACACTGAACACGGACACATGGCCTGAAGCCAGACGGCTAGGTGGTTTATTGGTTGTTTGTTTTTTTTTTAAGATTTTTATTTATTAATTAATTAGAGACAGAGAGGAGTGAGGCCTTCGATAGCTTAGTTGGTAGAGCGGAGGACTGTAGCGGACAGAGACAGAGAGAGGGAGACAGAGGGGGAGAGGATGGGTGCACCAGGGCCTCTAGCAACTGCAAGCAAACTCCAGATGCATGCACCATCATGTGCACCTGGCTTACATGGGATTGAAGAATCGAACCAGGGTCTTTAGGCTTCGCAGGCATGTGCCTTGACCACCAAGCCATCTTTCCAGTCCTGTTTTTTTTTTGTGTGTGTGGGGTGGGTTGTTAATTTGTTGGTTTGGGGTGTTTGGGAGTGGTGAGATAGGGTGTCATTCCACAGCATCCTCCTGTTTCACTTCCCAAGTGTTGGGCTTTCAGGTTTCTGCCACGTGTCCCCACACTTGGGAGGCAGAGGTAGGAGGATCACTGGGAGTTCAAGGCCACCCTGAGACTATATAGTAAATTCTAGGTCAAGCTGGGTAGAGCAAGACCCTCCCTCAACAAACAAACTTTTAAAAAAAATTTATTACTTATTTGCAAGTAGGGGGGAGAGAGGAAGAGAGGGAGGGAGGGAGAGACAATGGAAGCACTTTTTTTTGCCACTGCAAAGCAACACCAGATGCAAGCGCTACGCTGTGCATCTGGCTTTAAGTGGATACTGGGGAGTCAAACCCAGGCTGCCAGGCTTTGCAAGCAAGTGCCTTTAACCTTTAACTGCTGAGCCATCTCTTCAGTCCCGAGACTTTAACTTTCTGAGGACTATGGAGAGTGGCATTTCAAATGTCATCAGGTCAAGCAGGAAAACTGAGCACAGCCCTCTGCAGAACAAGGGGGACATCAGTGCCCTGAATGCCTGAGACATTGATGTGTCCATCATTGCGTATTTTTAAATAATGTTATTTATGTATTTGCAAGTAGGGAGAGATACAGAGAAAAGAGACAGAGAATGGCTGCACCATGGCTTCCAGCTGCTGCAAATGAACCACTTTGTGCATTTGGCTTTACAAGGGGACTGGGGAATAGAGCTCAGGTTGTTTGCCTTTGGAGACAAGTGCCTTAACCATGCCTTAACCACTAAGCCATCTCCCAAGCCCAGTCATTGTTTATTTAGGGTATGCGTGGTGTACATGCACATACATTCATGTACATACATGTTCCTTGAGACAGGTTCTCTAGCCAGTGAGTGCCAGAGCTCCCCATCTCTGCCTCCCCCGTGCTGGGATTAAAGGCACCTGCCACCCTATCTGGCATTGTATGTGGGTTCTGAACTCAGGTCCTAATCCAGGCATGGTGGGGTATGCCTTTTATCTCAGCATTCAGGAGGCTGAGGTAGGAGGATTACTGTGAGTTCAAGGCCAACCTGGGCTCCAGAGTGAGTTCCAGGTCACTCTAGGCTAAAATGAGACCTTGCCTTGAAAAATCAAAAGAAAAAAAAAAATCTACCATGAACTCAGGTCCTCATGCTCCCCAGGCAAGCACTTGGCTCCCCAGCGCCGGGTCTCCATCTTCAAACAGAGCCCGTCCCATTCAGGGGCAGCACAGAGAGCGTGCTCCAGTGCGCCCATGCTGTCCACATACTGTGGCTTCAGACAAGGACTTGTGCCAGACAGTACCAGGTCACCACCAGGAAGTGAAATTCCTCATGGAGGGGTGACTGGCTTCCCATCACAGCTGCCTCGCCCCAGTTCTGGGAAGATGCTGATGGGGTCCCTGGCCAACCATGGAAATGGTCTGTCACCTGTGCCGGGAATTCCGGATGAAACTTGTAACTGAGCTCAAAAAAAAGAAATTCGGGGGAGTTTATCAATGAACAGGGTTTGACACTGTTTACTTTGTCACTCACGGCTACTGAATCATTGAAAGTGGAGATGCCTTTGCCACGGCTCAGTTCCAGTGAGCAGAATTTTCCTGGGTGCTGAGGTCGCAGGATTTCAGTCAAGCACACACACACATTGCAGCTTCTGTCACCTTCTAAGTGTGTGACTTGGACAGAGCCTCACTGGCTATGGCTTGGGTCCCTTGTACCTAAAAAGGGAATTAAGAAAAAAAAATAAGACAAGTGGATTCACTCAGGTAGACACGGTGCCACTCCGCAGTCCCACCACTCAGGAGGGTGATGTAGGAGGATCAAGGGTTTGAGGCCAGCCTGGGCTACATAAGGAGACAATGAGTTCCAGGACAACCTTGGCTGTAGAGTAAGACCGTGTCTCAAAACCCAAAACAGCCGGGCATGGTGCTGCGTGCCTTTAATCCCAGTACTCAGGAGACAGAGGTAGGCGAATTGCTGTGAGTTCAAGGCCAGCCTGAGACTACCTAGTGAATTCCATACTGGCTTGGCTACAGCAAGACCCTACCTTGAAAAACCAAAAAACTAAAACTAAACTTAACAACTACAACAACAAAAAATACCCTAGAAGTTCAAGGTCATCCTTGAGATCAAAGCTCTAGCTCAAAACAAAACAATGTAACCATTAATCAACTCGAGCCATTCATATGTAGTTCAACATTGGTTTTTCTTTCCTATTTTTTTTTTTCTTTTTCTTTTTTGGTAGTACTGGGGATGGAACACAAACTCAGATCCTCATGCTTGCAAGAAAAGCACAGTACCACTGAGTCACATCCTCACTCAGCATCTCAACCTTTGTTGTAGTTTTTACTTAGAGACAAGATCTCATTAAGTTTCTCCGGATGGCTTTGAGTTTATTCAGTAGTCCAAAAAGGCATTAAACTTGTGATCTTCCTGCTTCAGCATGCAGGGTAACTGAGATTATAAACCTGCACCACTAGGCTGAATTTAGTACTATTATCATTATTAATGAGGCTGATGTTTGTTTGAAACAGGGTTTCATGTAGGCCAGGTTGGCCTTAAATTCCTGATAATCCTGCCTCAGTCTCCCATGTGTTGGGATTACAGTGCTACATCACACCTGGTTTATTAGTGAGGTTTTGAAATTGTGTGTGTGTGTGTGTGTGTGTGTGTGTGCGCGTGCGTGTGTGCATGCGTGTGCGCGTGGACAGAGGACAACCTCAGGTATCAGCAATCCTCAGGAACTTTATCTACCCTTTCTTTTTTCTTCCTTTTGGTTTTTTTCAAGGTAGGGTTTTGCTCTAGCCCAAGCTGACCTGGAATTCACTATGGAGTCTCAGGGTGGCCTCGAACTCTCGGCAATCCTCCTACCTCTGCCTCCCGAGGGCTGGGATTAAAAGTGTGTGCCATTAAGCTTGGTTTGCGACTCTTTTTTCATTGGCCTGGAACTTGCCTAATGAGGCTAGACAAGCTGGCCAGTAAGCCTCAGGTATAAATATATCTACCTCAACCTCTCCAGCACTGGGATTATAAATGACACCACCATGCCCAGCATTTAAAAAAAAAATTTAATTGCTTTATTTCTTTATTTTATTTATCTGAGAGACAAAGAGAGAAGGATGAAGATAGAGAGAAAATAGGTGTGTCACGGCCTTCAGCCACTGCAAACAAACTCCAAACACATGCGCCACCATGTGCATCTAGCTTATGTGGGTTCTAGGGAATCAAGCCAGGGTCCTTTGGCTTTGCAGGCAAGTGCCTTAATCACTAAGCCATCTCTCTAGCCTATGCCCAGCATTTTTAAGTGGGTACTAGGAATCAAACTCAGGTCCTCATTCTTGCAAGGCAAGCAGTGTACTGACTGAGCTAGCGCCCTACCTCTTATTTAATTTTTGGAGACAGGATTTTATGTTGTAGACCAGACTAGACTGAAACTCACTATGTATCTCAGGCTGCCTTTGAATTCACAAGTAATCCTTTTACCCTAGCCCTCCAAATTCCAAGATTACAGGCGTAAGTCACCATACTGGGCTCAGACTTCTGATTCAGTATAGCTGGGACAAATCTGATTGTGTCCTCTGCCTAAACATACTTTTAGACTGAAGAGATGGTTTAACAGTTAAGGCACTTGCCTGCAAAGCCTAAGGACCCAGGTTTGACTCCTCAGAACCCCAATAAGCCAGATGCACAGGGTGGCACATGTGTCTGGAGTTTGTTTGCAGTGGGTGGAGGCCCTGGCATGCTCATTCTCTCTCTTTCTCTCTCTCTCTAATAAATAAATAAAGTATTTAAAAAAAAAAACACAATTTCAGGGCTGGAGAGATGGCTTAGCAGTTAAGCACTTGCCTTTGAAGCCTAAGGACCCCAGTTCCAGGCTCCATTCCCCAGGACCCACGTAAGCTAGATGCACAAGGGGGCGCAGGCATCTGGAGTTCATTTGCAGTGGCTGGAGGTCCTGGCGCGCCCATTCTCTCTCTCAAATAAACAAATAAAAATAAACAAAAAAACCCACACAATTTTAGAATATTTCTGTTTCCTCACAAGTCTAGGCTTACAGTGTCCATGTTGAGTCCAGCCAGTTCCCCTCTCCTGGACCCTCCAGCTTCCAGCTTTAAGTTTCCCATTTCCACTGGTGCTGTTTCATCTGCCAGCAGCACTTTGTTCCACCCATCCTCCTGCATGCTGCAGGTCTTCCTCTGGGCATGCCTTCCGGATCCTCTTCTCTGGGTAAGGCCCCTTGAACTCACCCTAATCAACGCACATGGCATACCATACCGCATTCCAATTACTTTCTCCCATCTGGCTCCCAATAACATAGGGAGCTGTCTACCACGCCCGTTGCCCGTTCAGAGCAGGTGAGCAAGAATCATTTAGTAATGAATGGATGGACGAACGAGCAGGCCACGTACACTAATTTATACCCTGGTGTTTTAGATTACCATCACTTGCCTTCTCTCATCAATTGCTGCGCTTATCAGATGGCACGAGCCGTGTTCCTACAGCGTGAGTATCCTCTCTGTTCCTAAGGTAAGATCACTTACTCACACCCTTCCCGGGATGTGCTACCTGCAGCATTTCTATTGAATTTTATATATAGCTATTTGGCTTGTGTTATCTGGTTCCAGGGAAAAACAAAAAAAAACAAGGTCTTTCCAAATTCAAATTCTGGGTTCCCAGTTTCCTGCTGGGGCACTTGCTGTGAGGAAGAGGATAAACCGGTTTGAACATTCATGTGCTAAATGGTCATGGAAAACTGACTTTGCAGCCTTGGAGGCCTACAAGGTGCTGAGTTTGTCCATCTGGGCACTTCAGCAAAGGGTTCTGAGACCTGGTCTCTCTCTGCAGTTTCACCTGAAAATCTGGATGCCCTGCATCAGGCCAGATGCTGTCATTGTGGGAGGCTTGACACTAGGATCATGAATTTGGGCTGGCCAGGCATGGTGGCACACAGCTTTAACCCCAGCCCTTGGGAGGCAGAGGTAGAAGGACTGCTGTGAGTTCGAGGCCACCCTGAGACTACGTAGTGAATTCTAGGTCGGCTTGGGCTAGAGTGAGACCCTACCTCAAAAAACCAAACCAAGCCAAACAAAACAAAAAGGAAAGACTTTAGATTGTAAGGGCTGGAGAGATGGCTTTGTGGTGGAGGTGTTTGCCTATGAAGCCCAAGAATCTAAATTCAATTCTCCAGTAGCCATGTAAGCCAGCTGCACAAGGTGGTATATGCATCTGGAGTTCATTTGTAGTGGCTACAGGCCCTGCCATGCCAATTCTTTCCTTCTCTCTCTCTCTCTCTCTCTCTCTCTCTGCTGCTTTCTCTCTCTCTCGAATAAATAAATAAATAAATTTTTAAAAAGAGTTTGACTTATAAGATTAAAGTACAGGACATCTGCCAGGTGTGGTGCCTATTATCTTAACACATGGGAAGGTGAGGCAGGAAGATTGCAAGTTCTTTAAAATATTATTTATGGGCTGGAGAGATGGCTTAGCGGTTAAGCGCTTGCCTGTGAAGCCTAAGGACCCCGGTTCAAGGCTCGATTTCCCACGACCCACGTTAGCCAGGTGCACAAGGGGGCGTACGTGTCTGGAGTTCGTTTGCTGTGGCTAGAAGCCCTGGTGCATCCAATCTCCTCTCTCTCTCTCTCTCCCTCTCTCTCTCTCTGCCTCTTTCTCTGTCTGTCGCTCTCAAATAAATAAATAAAAATAAACAACAAAATAAATTTTAAAATATTATTTATTTATTTGTTTATTTATTTGAGAGAGAGAGGGGGGAGGGACAGAGGGAGTGAGAATGGGCACACCAGGGCCCTAGCTACTGCTAACAAATGCCAGACATATGCACCACCTTGTGTATCTGGCTTTATGTGGGTACTGGGGAACAAAACCCAGGTCCTTAGGCTTTGCAGGCAAGTGCCTTAAGTGCTAAGCCATCTCCTAGGCCAACATTGCAAGTTTGAGGCCATTGGAGCTACAGAGCAAGATGCTGTCCCATAAACAAACAAAACAAAAGGACCAGGTCAATTTGAATTGTAGACAAAGAACACCATTTTAGTATGACTATGCCCCACATAAATGGGATATATTTATGGTAAAAATTATTAGTCCTTCTTTATCTGAAATGCAAACTTAACCATTTTCCCTCATTCTTTGTTTTTTTTTTTTTTTTTTTTTTTTGTTGTTTTATTGGGGGGGGGGGCGGTTCAAGGTAGAGTCTCACTCTGGTCCAGGCTGACAGTCTGTAGTCTCAGGGTGGCCTCGAACTCACGGCGATCCTCCCACCTCTGCCTCCTGAGTGCTGGGATTAAAGGCCTACACCACCAGGCCCGGCTCTCCCTCATTCTTTTCTATATCATTTAAGCAATGCTTAAGTGAGGATACAGGCTGAGATTCTGAAGAACAAGGTTTCCAGAAGGCACCTGCATTTCAAGGCTACTACAGACAATGGGCCATTTTCCAGGCCTGCAGATAGGGTGATGAGCGATCCCAAGGCTGTCAACACTTGGAGGGACATGATTGACTGTCCCATGACATAAAGAGGGTGCCAGCCCAGCTGCACATTGGAATCACCTGGGTCGCATCTAGAATGTCTCAAAACACATCTGGATGGTTAGAACAGAATTCCTGAGATGATAGTCTCCATGCAATAAAGCTTCCATTGTGGAGCCAGGGCTGAGAGTGTCCCCTCTATGACAACTCTCTTTTGTCAAGTCACGTGCCAGGCCCCTTCCCCTTGGCAGAGTCAAGTAAACTACCAGTCAGCTAGCAGACAGTGGTCATGGAGGCTTGTGACCTTAATCCATGCTGCTGGGCATCCATGCAAGTCCCAGTTTGGCTGTACCCAGCTGTGGGGTATGGGAGACTTTGTATTCCCATGTTTCAACCTCTATGGCCTCTGATTATTTTGCTTGTTTATTTGTGTTGGCTGCTGTTGAGACAGGGTCTCAAGTATCCCAAACTGATCTCAAACTCTCCAGAGAGCCACAGATGACTTTGAACTTCTGATCCTCCTGCCTCCACTTTCCCAGTACTGGGATTAAAGGTAGGTGCTCTGGCAATTGAGCTACATCCTCATCATATCGGGTGTGTGTGTGTGTGTGTGTGTGTACCTACATTATTTTTTTTAATTATTTATTTATTTATTTGAGAGCGACAGACACAGAGAGAAAGACAGATATTGGGAGAGAGAGAGAATGGGCGCACCAGGGCTTCCAGCCTCTGCAAATGAACTCCAGACACATGCGCCCCCTTGTGCATCTGGCTAACGTGGGACCTGGGGAACTGAGCCTCGAACTGGGGTCCTTAGACTTCATAGGCAAGCGTTTAACCGCTAAGCCATCTCTCCAGCCCCTACATTATTATTATTATTGTTATTATTATTATTATTATTATTATTATTATTATTGTTTTAGGAAGAGAGAGAGAATTGGCACACTAGGGCCTCAGCCACTGCAATCAAACTCCTGACACTTGTCCCTCCTAGTGGGCATGTGCGACCTTCCACTTGCCTCACCTCTGTGTGTCTGGCTTACATGGGATCTGGAGAGTTGAACATGGGTCCTTAGGCTTTGCAGGCAAGCAGCTTAACCACTAAGCCATCTCTCCAGGCCTTGTTTTGTTTTTGAGACTGGAACTTGAAGGACTCAGGAAGCCATGATAAGCCTCAGAATCATCAATAGGCCTAAGTGTCTGCTGTCCAGCAAGGTCAGTTGCCTGGTAAGGGGGAATAGACTGTCTGCACCATGCATTCCTATGGTCATAGATAAGTTTGCTTAAAATAAGTTTGCTTAAAGTTCCTCAAATACACATAGCCAATCACAATAAAGGTTACCTAATCTGCTTGGAATCCCCCTAGGCCCCTGCCCACCAGCTTTGCCCATTAGTATCCTAAGCCTAACAGTTACTGTTTAAATCAACCAATCATGTAACCATTCCCCTACTTCTCCCTACTTCTTTGTTCAAATCCCTATAAAAAACCTGCCCCCTGCTGCTCAGGGCTCTTGTACGGATCCACTGCCTTGGTGAAGTCAAGAGTCCAAGTATAAGCCCGAAATAAAGCTCTTTGCTGTTACATATGTGTCACTCTCGTTGGTCTTTGGGGACTCCATAATCTGGGCATAACAGAACTCATATAGCCAAGATGGCCTTGAAGTTTTGACCCTCCTGCCTCCATCCCCTGAGTCCTGGGCTGGTAGGTATGCGCCACCATACCCAGCCAGCTTCTAGTCTGTAAAATGTGATCTAGTTGGGATGAGGTTTTCTAATGAGCCTTCCTTGTAGGGAATGGTGAAGTTAAGAACTAAAAGGCTATGTCTAAATAAGGTCATTTCTAAGGTCCAGGAAGCTCAGTGACACTGTAGAAATGTGACTTACACCAGGTGCGGAGAACATGCTTTTAGTTCCAGCATTTGGGAAGCAGAGGTCGGTGTAGTGCTGTGAGTTTGAGGCCAGCCTGGGACTACAAAGTGAGTTCCAGGTCAACCAGGGATAGAGTGAGCTCCTGCCTTGAGAAGAGAAAGCAAGCCAGGCATGGTGGTACACGCCTTTAATCCCACCACTTGGGAGGCAGCAGTAGAATGATCATCAAGAGTTCAAGGCCACCCTGACACTGCATAATGAATTCCAGGTCAGCCTGGGCTAGAGCGAGACCCTACCTCAAAAAAGAAAGAAAGAAAGAAAGAGAGAGAGAGAAAGGGGGGGGGGAGGGAGGGAGGAGAGGAGAGGAGAGGAGAGGGGAGGGGAGGGGAGGGGAGGGGAGGGGAGGGGAGGGGAGGAGAGGAGAGGAGAGGAGAGGAGAGGAGAGGAGAGGAGAGGAGAGGAGAGGAGAGGAGAGGAGAGGAGAGGAGAGGAGAGGAGAGGAGAGAGAGAAGAGAAGAGAAGAGAAGAGAAGAGAAGAGAAGAGAAGAGAAGAGAAGAGAAGAGAAGAGAAGAGAAGAGAAGAGAAGAGAAGAGAAGAGAAGAGAAGAGAAGAGAAGAGAAAGGAGGAAATGTCGCTTATCTACACAATGACAGCTTAGGTGGTCCAGAGATAGATCTCAGACTCAGGACTCAGAATCAGTATTTTAATAAGAAAACCGTATTACAGTGTGAGACTTTTGCTAAGACCCAAATTTGGCTTCAGTGGCCTCAAGGAGTGGCGGCATAGGGACACGCCTGCCTACAGCGTTTAGAACAGTGACTGTTGGCTGGGCTGCTTGCTGGGGGCGCAGGAGAGGTGGCACCCCTCGGCTCCAGAGTGATGGGTCCCACACACGGATGTCTCAATAATCCCCTCATTTCATCACACACTTAGGAAATGAGGACACGTTTAGGAAACCTGGTGGAAATGCCCTGCACAAGCCCATCTGCTTTCTGGCCCACGGTGTCTGTATCCAGATGCTCTGTGTCCCAGAGTGTCACTTTGTGATACATCAACAGCCACCTTCCCATCACTGCTGCTGCTGAGTCCTGTCATAGCTCACAGTTGGACCCCAGACCTAAACCAAGCCTTGGCCAGTGCCCTTGACCCAAGCGGGCCAAGAAACTTTTTCTCCTGTATCTCCAGCCAGCCTGTCCTCTGCCAAGAACTGGATTAATCATATTGGGCACATCCATTCCCAGAGGCGCTCCTTTTTTTTTTTTTTTTTTTTGTTAATTAAAACACACACATACACACAATCTATTTGAGAGACAGAGAGAGAAAGAGGCAGAAAGAGAGGGGGAGGATGAGCACACCAGGGCCTCTAGCCACCACAGATGAACTCTAGACACATACACTATCTTGTACATTTGGCTTACATGGGTACTGGGGAATCGAACCTGGGTCATTAGGTTTTGCAGGCAAGTGCCTTAATTGCTAAGCCATCTCTCCAGCCTGAAATGACTCTCCTTTTATTATTTTAGGCTTTTGAAGGAAGTGTTTTGTTATCTTTTTTTTTTTTTTAATCCTGGACATCCTTTATAGTTTATAGTTGCTTAAAGATAGTGATGACAATTGCCTGAAATTCTTCATGATGAGTTACACTATAACACACAGATACAAACATGTATGTGCAATTATCAGAACAACATTATCAACACAGAAGTGATCCTATGTCACCTCACCCCAGGAAGAATTTTTTTTTTAATTTTTATTTTTTATTTATTTGAGAGTGACAGACACAGAGAGAAAGACAGATAGAGGGAGAAAGAGAGAATGGGCGCGCCAGGGCTTCCAGCCTCTGCAAACGAACTCCAGACGCATGCGCCCCCTTGTGCATCTGGCTAACGTGGGACCTGGGGAACCGAGCCTCGAACCGGGGTCCTTAGGTTTCACAGGCGAGCACTTAACCGCTAAGCCATCTCTCCAGCCCCCCAGGAAGAATTTTAACTTGGCCCGTGTGTTCTGTGCTTTCTCACTCTTCTGGCTGTATTGTTATCATTTTTGTTTTTGAAGTATGATCTCACTTGGCAGCCCAGACTGGCCTCAGACTTGCTGTGATCTTCCTGCTTCAGCTTTCTTTTTTTAAAATCACTTAATGTTTTATTTTAATATATATTTGAGAGAGAGTCAGAGAAAGAGGTAGATAGAGAGAGAATGGGCACACCAGGATCTTCAGCCTCTGCAAATGAACTCCAGAAGCATGCACCACCTAGTACATCCGGCTTACGTGGGTCCTAGGGAATTGAACCTGGGTCCTTTAGCTTTGCAGCCAGCGCCTTAGCTGCTACGCCGTCCCTCCAGCCATGCTTCAGCTTTCTGGGAGGCGGGATTACAGATATGAGTCACATGCCTGGCTACTTATTTATTTTTGGCCTCCCAGAGCCCTCCAGCTTGCTGTCGGGGTCACAGGTGCCCAGTGACATACTGCACTGTCTTCCTTCACAATGCCCGGGTCCTGACCCTCCTCCCAACACCGCAAGGGTGGCAAGACCAGGGCCAGTCTGCCTCTCAGACTTCTAATTACCGTGCAGAAAGAGTCCTTTGTGAGCCCCAGATGAAAGGTCACTGGCTGTGCAATGTCATTACAGTGATTAGAGTTGCCTCATCTGTGAAATGGACCTTAATGAGGGCGCTTGTTTCAGGAGCTGCTGAGATGAAAGGCTCCAAGCAAGGGGCTGGGGACAGGGAGCCTCGGGGGCCAGCCAGGCTCTGCGGCCCCACCTTCCCCCAGCTCCTCCCGTGCTCCTGAGAGGCACATGCACCCTGACCGGCCAGAGGAAGAAAGAGGACCATGGGGTGCACAGAGCTGGGGTGGGCATAGGAAGGAGGAAGACTGCTGATGGATCTAAGGAAAGAGGTCACTGGCTGCTTAAAGTAACTCAGGAGGGAACTGGGCCAGGGGAGGGGGGGGATGGGATACAAGCAGAGGATTAGAAGAGTGTGTGTGTGTGTGTGTGTGTGTGTGTGTGTGTGTGTGTGTGTACTCATTACCAAGGAAACAGATAAGATCCCAGCCTGGACATCAGGACAGCACCACGTGCTTCTCCCCCAAATTCTAAGAACTGTTTTGTTTTGTTTTTGTAGTTCTTTTTTATTTAACTTAAAAAATAATTTTTATTTATTTATTTTGGTTTTTCGAGGTAGGGTCTCGCTCTAGCCCAGGCTGACCTGAAATTCACTATACACTCTTAGGGTGGCCTTGAACTCACGGTGATCCTCCTACCTCTGCCTCCCCAGTGCTGGGATTAAAGGCGTGAGTGGCCACACCTGGCTTTCACCCTCCCTTTTTCCTATCCCAAACTCCATCTCCACTGAATCCCTTCTTTCCAACAAGTCTCTTCTATGTTGATATCATCATGTTTTTTTGTTGTTTTTGTTTTGTTTTTGTTTGTTTTTCTATTATACAGGTCTTGTGTAGAGTCAGCCACTGTGGGGTCATAAATATCAAGGCTATTTTGTGTCTGGAAGACAGCATTGTAAGCAGTCCCCTCCTTCCTTAGACTCTAACATTCTTTCCACCACCTCTTCTGCAATGGACCCTGAGCCTTGGAGGGGGTGATAGAGATGTCTCAGTGCTGAGCACTCCTCTGTCACTTCTCAGCGCCATGGTGAATTTTGAGTTACCCAGTGGTCACTGTCATCTGATAAGAGAAGCTCCTCTAACCAAAATGAGAGCAGCATTAATACATGGGCATAAACCTAAGTGCTTAGAGGGCAATTTGGTGGGCAGAATATATGCATTTAGGGACAAAACAATAGTAGTTTCCTCCCTATGGCTTATGACCTCCCCAGCCATAGCCTTTGACTAGGTTTGCAGTGCCGAACATGAATTCCCTGCTGTGGAGCAGGCCTCCCGTCCAATCAGAGAACAGGTGGTTTCTCACATAAACAGACATGCCACCATTGTACCAGTTGGCACATTTGGCCTGGCTGGCCAATTATAAGGCTTGCTGAGTCCATTGCTGGTTTAGACCCTTGATGACTTCTCTCCCCCACAAAAGCTGCATGCTATGTAGTTCTTTTCACCATCACGACAGCTAATCAACAAGGCTTCCAGCTCAGCTCCAACTTGAGTTCTCAGTGACCTGCAGCCCAGACATGTGGAGTCTTCAGCAATAGGATCTTACCATCTAGCTCTAGTGGGCAACCAAGGGCCTTGGTAATAGCCTGTACTGTTTTAGAGGTTCCAGGCATCTTCCTGGCCAACGACTCACTGGAAGGCATACTATGCCAGCACTGAAATTTTATTTTATTTTTTTTGAAGGCAGGGTCTCACTCAACCCAGGCTGATCTGGAACTCATTGCATAACTCCAGGCTGGCCTTGAACTCATGGCAATCCTTCCTCTGCCTCCCAAGTGCTGGGATAAAAGTTGTGTGCCACCACACCCAGTACACTGAAATTTTTTTCTTTCTTTCTCTCTCTCTCTCTCTTTTTTTTTTTTTTAGAAAATTTTCTAATAGCAATCTATAGCTTGTGGGCACATTATCCACTTCTACAAAATAATTCTGCCCAAACTCTCTCTTTTTCAAAGAACTTATTTTTATTTATTTATTTATTTATTTACTTGACAGAGAAAAAGAGGGGGAGAGAGAGAGAGAGAGAGAGAGAGAGAGAGAGAGAATGAATGGGCACGCCAGGGCCTCCAGATGCTACAAACGAACTCCAGACACATGGGCCTCCTTGTGCACCTGGAATACGTGGGTCCTGGGGAATCAAACCTGGGTCCTTTGGCTTTGCAGGCAAGCGTCTTAACTGCTAAGCCATCATTCCAACCCTTGAAAAACTTCTTCTTTTTTTTTTTTTTTAATATTTTATTTATTTATTTGAGAGTGACAGAGACAGAGAGAAAGACAGATAGAGGGAGAGAGAGAGAATGGGCACGCCAGGGCTTCCAGCCTCTGCAAATGAACTCCAGACGCGTGCGCCCCCTTGTGCATCTGGCTAACGTGGGACCTGGGGAACCGAGCCTTGAACCGGGGTCCTTAGGCTTCACAGGCGAGCGCTTAACCGCTAAGCCATCTCTCCAGCCCCGAAAAACTTCTTTTTTTAAAACACTTTTATTTTTGTTTATATTTATTTATTTGAAAGCGACAGACAGACAGAGAGAGAAACAGGCAGATCGATAGGGAGAGAATGGGCCCACCACGGCCTCCAGCCACTGCACAGGAACGCCAGATGCATGCACCACCTTGTGCATCTGGCTTATTCCTAGAGAATAGAGCTTCGAACGGGGGTCCTTATGCTTCACAGGCAAGTGCTTAACCGCTAAGCCATCTCTCCAACCCCTCGAAGAACTTCTTAAGCCTAAACTGAAATTAGCTGTCAAGTGACACTGCTGTTCTGTTCTTCAGCCAGCTGCCCTTAGGGACCCCCTGAGCTCCAGATGATCTGACAAAGGGGAGGAGGGATGCTTGGCAGAGGGAGCCATGGATACCAGGGCTGAAAGATGCTTCGGAACCATCCTTTTGGGGGGCTGGCGAGGGGCTGTCCCCAGCATCAGAACAGTGTGCTCAGGAGTCTAAACCTTAGGAACAGGTGGGTCTTAGCTGTGCGACCTCAGGCAAGGTACTTCTGTCCCTGTCCCTATGCTGTTCTCTGAAGAGTGAAATACAGGTTATGTGAATAGCTGCCCCCAAGGCGCTCTAAGGATTCAGTGGGGTGTACGTGTACAGTGGTCGGCTGTGCCTGGCACGTGGCCAGAGCATGGAAATGGCCTCCATTTTATTAATGGGAGATGTGATTTCCCCTTGTCAAAACTGCTGGGATCAAGGCCTGATATTTTCACATATTTCCTCATGAAATAATCTTTCCTTATCCTCTACTCTTTCTCCTCCTTTTGTTTTGTTCTTGTTATTTTTTTATGTATTTTATTTTTATTTATTTGTTTTTTCAACAGAGAGAAAGAGAGGAGAGAGAGAAAGAGAGAGAGAGGGAAAGAGAGAATGGGAGCGCTGGGGCCTCCAGCCATTGCAAACAAACTCCAGATGCATGCGCCCCCTTGTGCAGCTGGCTAACATGGGTCCTAGGGAATCTTACCTAGGTCCTTTGGCATTGCAGGCAAACACCTTAACCGCTAAGCCATCCCTCCAGCCCCCTTGTTTTTATTTTATTTATTTATTTAATTTTTTTTATTTTTTGGTTTTTTGAGGTATGGTCTCACTCTAGCCCAAGCTGACCTGGAATTCATTATGTAATCTCAGGGTGGCCTCGAACTTGCGATGATCCACCTACCTCTGCCACCCAAGCGCTGAGGTTGAAGGCGTGCGCCACCACACCCAGCCTTTGTTTTTATTTTTGAGGCAGAGTCTCATGCTATCTCAGGCTAATCTGGAACTCACTATGTAGCCCAGGCTGGCCTCAAACTTGTGGCAATCCTCCTTCCCCTGCCTCCTAAGTGCTGGCACCACAGGTGTGCAACACCACAGTCAGGTTCGTCATGGATTCATCTCAAGAACCCTCTAAACTGAGAACATGTTGAGCCATTGGGCAGAGGTCAGAGGTCAGAACCCATCTCAGACTCTTTTTTTTTTCTGTTTTTTCTTTTTCTTTTTCTTTTTTTTTTTTTTGAGATAGGTCTCACACTAGCCCAGGCTGACCTGGAACTCACTATGTAGTCTCAGGGTGGCCTGGCACTCCATCTCAGTCTCTGAGGAAAGATCAGAACCAGTCCAGGGGATTCTCTTGTTTTAAAGGGAGAGACCCAAGTCCAGGTCCTGCACAGGTAAGATAGAATGGGCTTGTGCACCTAAGATATTTCCTGGATCTTCTGAACTAGCCAGAGACAATTACATTGCAGATTCCCTAAAGGTTTTCATCTCGGGGCTGGAGAGATGGCTTAGTGGTTAAGATATTTGCCTGCAAAGCCTAAAGACCCAGGTTCCACTCTCCAGATCCCACATAAGTCAGACGCACAATGGTGAGGCAAGAGCAAGGTCACACATGCCCACTAGGTGGCACAAGCATCTGGCATGTGATTGCAGTGGCTAAGGCCCTGCCAATTCTCTATCTCTCCTCTCTCTCTATCTTCTTGGCTCTCTCTAAAAAAATTAAAAAATAATTTTTTTCTCTTTTATTTATTTATTTTTTTCTCAATTTTATTAAAATTTTCCATGATTATAAAAAATATCCCATGGTAATACCCTCCCTTCCCCCACTTCCCCCTTTGAAATTCCATTCTCCATCATATCACCTCCCTATCTCAATCATTGTACTTACATATATACAATACCAACCTATTAAGTACCCTCCTCCCTTTCTCTTCCCTTTATGTCTCCTTTTTAACTTACTGGCCTCTGCTACTGAGTTTCTTCCTTCTCACACAGAAGCCCAATCATCTGCAGCTAGGATCCACATATGAGGGAGAACATGTGGCACTTGGCTTTCTGGGCCTGGGTTACCTCACTTAGCATAATCCTTTCCAGATCCATCCATTTTTCTGCAAATTCCATAACTTCATTTTTCTTTACCGCTGAGTAGAACTCCATTGTATAAATGTGCCACATCTTCATTATCCACTCACCAGTTGAGGGACATCTAGGCTGGTTCCATTTCCCAGCTATTATAAATTGAGCAGCAATAAACATGGTTGAGCACGTACTTCTAAGGAAATGAGATGAGTCCTTCGGATATATGCCTAGGAGTGGTATAGCTGGGTCATATGGTAGATCAATCTCTAGCTGTTTTAGGAACCTCCACACTGATTTCCACAATGGCTGGACCAGATTGCATTCCCACCAACAGTGTAGAAGGGTTCCTCTTTTTGCATATCCCCACCAACATTTATGATCATTTGTTTTCATGATGGTGGCCAATCTGTCAGGAGTGAGATGGAATCTCAATGTAGTTTTAATCTGCATTTCCCTGATGGCTAGTGACGTTGAACTTTTTTTAGATGCTTATATGCCATTCGTATTTCTTCCTTTGAGAATGCTCTATTTAGCTCCATAGCCCATTTTTTGATTGGCTTGTTTGATTCCTTATTAGTTAACTTTTTAAGTTCTTTGTATATCCTAGATATTAATCCTCTGTAAGATATATAGCTGGTTAAGATTTTTTCCCATTCTGTAGGTTGCCTCTTTGCTTTATTCACAGTGTCCTCTGCAGTGTAAAATCTTTGTAATTTCATGAGGTCCCAGTGATTAATCTGTGGTTTTATTGCCTGAACGATTGGGTTTATATTCAGAAAGTCTTTGCCAAGACCAATATATTGAAGGGTTTCCCTACTTCTTCTTCTAGCAGTTTTAGAGTTTCCGGTCTTATGTTAAGGTCTTTAATCCATTTGGACTTAATTCTTATGCATGAAGAGATAGAAGGATCTATTTTCATCCTTCTATGGATACATATCAGTTTTCCCATTTGCTGAAGAGGCTGTCTTTTCTCCAATGAGTATTTTTGGCATTTTTATCAAATATTAGGTGGCTATAGCTACTTGGGCTTACATCTAGGTCCTCTATTCTGTTCCATGACTGCTTTTGTGCCAGTACCACACTGTTTTTGTTACTATGGCTCTGTAGTATAGGTTAAAATCAGGTATAGTAATACCACCAGCCTTATTTTTGTTGCTCCGTATTATTTTAGATATTCAAGATTTTTTGTGATTCCAAATGAATTTTTGGATTGTTTTTTCTATTTCCATGAAGAATGCCTTTGGAATTTTGATAGGGATTGCATTAAATGTGTAGATTGCTTTTGGTAAGATTACCATTTTCACAATATTGATTCTTCCAATCCAGAAACAAGGGATGTTTTTCCACTTCCTAGAGTCTTCTGCAATTTCTCGCTTGAGTGTTTTAAAGTTCTCATTGTAGAGATTCTTTATTTCCTAGGTTAGGTTTATTCCAAGGTACTTTATTTATTTATTTATTTTTTGATGCAATTGTGAATGGGAGTGATTCTTTGATTTCATCCTCTGTGTGTTTGTTGTTAGCATAATGAAGGCTACTGATTTCTGTGTATTTATTTTGTATCCTGCTACATGGCTGTCGGTTTTGATCAGCTCTAACAGCTTGCTGGTAGAGTCTTTAGGGTCCTTTATATATAGAATCATGTCATCTGCAAATAATGATAACTTGATCTCTTCCTTTCCAATTTGTATCCCTTTTATGTGTGTTTCTTGCCTTATTGCTATGGCTAAGACTTCCAGAACTATATTAAATAAAAGTGGGGACAGTGGACACCCTTGTCTTGTTCCTGATTTTAGTTGAAAAGCTTCCAGTTTTTCCCCATTTAGTAATATGTTGGCTGTAGGCTTGTCATAAATAGCCTTTATTATATTGAGATATGTTCCTTCTATTCCCAGTCTCTGTAGGACTTTTATCATGAAGGGATGTTGGATTTTGTCAAATGCTTTCTCTGCATCTAGTGAAATGATCATGTGATTTTTGTCCTTCAATCCATTTATATAATGTATTACATTTATAGATTTGTGTATATTGAACCATCCCTGTATCTCTGGGATAAAGCCTACTTGGTCAAGGTGAATGATCTTTCTGATATATTCTTGTATTTTGTTTGCCAATATTTTGTTGAGAATTTTTGCATCTATGTTCATGAGGGAGATTGGTCTGTAATTTTCTTTTTTTGTTCTATCTTTGTCTGGTTTTGGTATTAGGGTAATGCTGGCTTCATAGAAGGAGTTTGGTAGAATTCCTTATTTTTCTGTTTCATGGAAAAGCTTAAGAAGCAATAGTGTTAGCTCTTCCTTGAAGGTCTGGTAAAATTTAGCAGTGTATCCATCTGGTCCTGGGCTTTTTTTAGTTGGGAGGTTTTTGATAACTGTTCAGCTCTCCATGCTTGTTATAGGTCTATTTAAGTGATTTATCTCATCTTGATTTAATTTAGGTAGGTCATATAAATCAAGGAACTCATCCATTTCTTTCAGATTTTCATACTTTGTGGAGTATATGCTTTTATAGTATGTCCCTATGACTTTTTGAATTTCTCTGGCATCTGTTGTGATGTTACCTTGTTCATCTCTAATTTTATTAATTTGTGTGTCTTCTCTCTTCTGGTTAGATTTGCTAAGGGTTTATAGATCTTGTTTATCCTTTCAAAGAACCAACTCTTTGTTTCATTAATTCTTTGGATTGTTTTTTTTGTTGTTGTTGTTTGTTTGTTTCTATTTCATTAATTTCTGTCCTAATCTTTATTATTTCTTCCCATCTACTGATTTTTGGTTTGCCTTGTTCTTCTTTTTCCAAGGCTCTAAGGTGAAGCGTTAGGTCATTTACTTGCGACCTTTCTAATTTCCTAATATAGGCACTTAAAGCTATAAATTTACCTCTTAGAACTGCCTTCATTGTGTCCCAGAGATTTTGGTATGTTGTGTTCTCATTATCGTTTGACTCTATGAAATTTTTGATTTCCTTCTTGATTTCTTCATTGACCCATTCATCATTTAGTAGTGTATTGTTTAGTTTCCATGATTTTGTGTATGCTCTGTAGCCTTTCTTGCTATTGATTTGTAGTTTGATTCCATTGTGGTCAGAAAGAGTGCAAGGAATTATTTCAATTTTCCTGTATTTTTTTAAGATTTGCTTTGTGTCCTAATATATGGTCTATTTTAGAGAATGTTTCATGTGCTGCTGAAAAGAATGTATATTCTGCAGCATTTGGATGAAATGTCCTGTAGATATCTGTTAGGTCCATTCCCTCTATGAGCTCATTTAGTCCAGATGCCTCTCTGTTTATTTTTTCCTGGGATGACCTGTCAATTGATGAGAGTGAGGTCTTGAAGTCACCCACTACCACTGTGTTTGGTGTTATCTGTGACCTTAGTTCTAATAGTGTTTGTTTGATGAATTTGGGAGCCCCCATATTAGGTGCATATATGTTTAAGATTGTAATGTCCTCCTGTTGGAGTGTGCCCTTAATCAATATAAAGTGACCTTCCTTATCTTTCTTGACTAACTTTGGACTGAGGTCTACCTTGTCAGATATTAGGGTAGCAACCCTGCTTGTTTTCTAGGCCCATTTGCTTGAAACACCGTTTTCCAACCTTTCACCCTAAGATAAGGTCCATCCTTTGTAGAAAGGTGAGTTTTTTCGAGACAAAAAAAAAATAAAAAAAGTTTCATCTCCATTACCCTGCCCAAGACTTGGGTCTGGCCTCCAGGTTTTATCCTATGGCATACTCCCTCTTCCCTCTTCTGCCCCTTGAAAGCTGCTCTCCTTCACACACCCCCAGTCCTAACTTCCCTTAATCACCTGCTCCTGCCTATCTCTAGACACTTTCCTAGAAATCCACAAAAGTGGTATCAGTAATGGCTGGCTTTTTCCTAGGTGTACCCACTTCCCATCTTCACTAAGTGACTCTAAAGGCTGGCTTCCTGGTGGGCACTGGAGGAAACTGGATGAACTGAGGGATTTCCAAACTGTAGGCAAGATCAGTAAGAGTTGCTGGAGACAAGAGTAAGGTGGGCCAGATGACCAGGTATTCCCAAAAATGCACATGAGGAATATCAGACTGTTGGGAGTGGTGGTGCACACCTTTAATCCCAGTGCTCACTCAGGAGGCAGAGGTGGATCACCATGAGTTCCAGGCCACCCTGAGACTACATAGTAAATCCCAGGTCAACCTGGACTAGAGTGAGACCCGACTTCAAAATGCCCAAAAAAGAAGAAGAAGAATATAAGACAGGAGAGAGGCATTTGTTAGGAGGTGTTTTATGCAAAGAAAAATAGCAAAGGTGATCATCAGTACTTTGTAGCACAAGTCCAGTGTGCAAGATAATGGTGGAATGCAATTCAACTCAATAAAAGTGTAAGCCTGAGGGCTTCGTGGAGAATAAATAGGAAGCTAAGGAAGGCAGTGTGTAAGGGCCTGAGCTCTGGTTTGGGTGTCGTCTGGGGCTCTGTGTAGGTCTCCCACAAGTTGTGTGTCCACAGATAAGTCACGCAACCTCTCTGAGCCTCCGTGTTCCCGCTGGTAAAATATTAGCATGCATAGTACCACCTCACTGGTTTCTAGCAAACACCACATACAATTATGCATGTTGTATGGTTAGAGTGGGTGAGTGTGTAATAGACCACTCCCTATCTTTCTGGACCCCTAAAAACTGACAGTACAAGGAGTTGACAGAACTTCTTGACATAGGCATATATCAAAAGACCATTTCAGGAGCTGGGCATGGTGGCACAAGACTTTAATCCTAGCACTTGGAAGGCAAAGGTAGGTGGATTGCCATGAGTTCAAGGCCACTCTGAGACTACATAGTGAGTTCCAGGTCAGCCTGGACTAGAGTGAGACCCTACCTCAAAAACAAAAAACAAAAAAAAAATGGGGTGGCATTGCAGGGCCTGGAGAGATGGCTTAGTTAAGGTGTTTGACTGCAAAGCCAAAGGACCTCAGTTCGATTCCCCAGGACCCACATAAGCCAGATGCACAAGGTGGCACATGGGTCTGGAATTTGTTTGCAGTGGGAGGCCCTGGCGTGCCCATTCTCTCTCTCTCTCATATAAATAAAATATTTTAAAAAAAAAAACCACTGCAAGCTGGATCATGCCTGGTGTCCGGTATCCCAGCTAGTGGGGAGGCTGAGGAATACCACTGAGGCCAGGCACTGCAGACCAGCCTCAGCAGCCCAGTGAGACCTTGTTTAAAACCAACCTCCCTACCAACCAGCCAACTAAAAAGGCATTCAGGGCTGGGGATGGAGCTCAGTGTTAGAGTGTTTGCCTAGCATAGGCAAGGTCCTGGGTTTGATCCCCAGAGTGGAAATGAAGAAGGAGGAGGAGAAAAAGGAGAAGGAGGAAAAACAGGTTGAGTATGGAGAGGAGGAGGAGGAGGAGGAGGAGACAACAACAGGAGGCTCTGGTGTCCAAGTATGAAGACGACATGTGGCGATGAACCAGTGATGGTTCATGAATCATCTCATAAAATACTTCATTGATAAGGGCTGGAAATGTGGCCTAGCTGGCAGAGTGCTTGCTTAGTACACATGAAGGCCTGGGTTTGATCCACAGTGCTGTATAAACCAACAGAGCACAACAATGCACACCTGTGATTCCCAACTCTTGGGGTGTAAATGCAGGAAGATCAGGAATTCAAGGTTATTACTGGATACCTAGCAAGTTTAAGGCTAGTCTGGGCTACATGAGACCTCAACTCAAAAACAAAAACAAGGGCTGGAGAGATGGCTCAGCAGTGAAGGCACTTGCCTGCAAAGCCTAAGAACCCATGTTCAACTCTCTAGATCCCATGTAAGCCAGATGCACAAGGTGATGCAAGCATGCAAGGTTGCACATGTGCACAAGGTGGTGCACATATCTGGAGTGGCTGAAGGTTCTGGCATGCCAATTCTCTCCCTCCCGCACTCTCTCATAAAAATAAATAAATAAGGTGGGTATGGTGGTGCCCGCCTTCAATCCCAGCACTTGGAAGGCAGAGGTAGGTGGATCACCATGAGTTCAAGTTCACCCTGAGAGTACATAGTGAATTCCAGATCAGCCTGGACTAGAGTGAAACTTTACCTAGAAAACCCAAAATAAATAAATAAATAGGTAGATGAATAAAACACTTAAAACCTAAGAAGGGTTGGAGAGATTGCTTAGTGGTTAAGGCACTTTCCTGCAAAGCTTAGGGACCCATGTTCAACTCTCCAGATCCCACGTAAGCCATACGCACGAAGGTGAGGCAAGTGCAAGGTGTCACATGCCCACTAGGTGGTGCAGGCATCTGGAGTTCGATTGCAGTGGTTGAGGCACTGGTGTGCCAATTCTCTCTTTCTCTTTCTAATAATAATAATAACAATAAAGAGCCAGCCGTGGTGGCACACGCCTTTAATCCAGCACTCGGGAGGCAGAGGTAGGAGGATCACCGTGAGTTCGAGGCCACGCTGAGACTCCATAGAGACTTCCAGGTCAGCCTGAGGTAAAGTGAGACCCTACCTCGAAAAAACAAAATAATAATAATAATAATGAAATAAAAAATTAAATTAAATTAAAAAAACAACAAGTAAGTAGCTCTAGCCTGAGCCCAGAGCCAGACTTAGATCCTGGTACTTCCCCAGTGGCCCTTTGATACCGTCATCAGCTATAAGGGAACCAGCCTCACAGGGCATCTTGTGGGAGGTTCTTCTGCTGCCTTTGCTCTCCTCTGCAGGGAGCTTCAGCAATTAAACAATGGTAGCCACAGCCTGCATGCCAGGACCAGGCTCCACCATGAGCCATGGTGGCCTTGCTTAACCCTCACCAGCCCAGAAGAAGGGGCTGTGACTTCCTGTGCTTGTCTCTGGTGCTCAGAGGGTTCCTGGTGCAGCACGTGACACAGTCAGGACCCCAATCCAAGACTGATGGAGAGGCAGCCCAAGAATATCCTGTCACACAAACAGCCCACATCATGATATGGCCTAAAGGAGCATCATGGCCAGGGAAAGGGAGTGAGAAAGAGAGAAAGAGAAAGAGAGAGAGAGTGAGTCAATAAAACCGTACACAATAAACAGCTACCACTGAATGGCTCTCCCGGGCAGGCTTTGATCAGAGCCCAAGGTGAAGGTTAATCTCCCTGACGTGCTGCTCTTCCACACAAACCTTGGGGTTTCTGTGACTTTACAAAGAAGTCCATCACACTGCAAGAGGATGAAAAGACTAGATCAAACTGGAAGGCTGGGAGGCTGTGGGACTGAGCTCTGCCTTGTGGAGCAAAGTTTGACTGTGAGAGTGTTTGAACAGGACACTGACAATGAGGCCAACCCAAGGGTTCAAGGGCAGGAGGGCAATGTACCTCCGTGAGCTGGTGTCCACGAGTCAGTCATGCTGCAAGGGGCCTCCTGAGCAGAGGATATGAAGGTGTGAACAGTGAACCTGGCCCCAAAGGGCAGCAGCCTTGATTAGGAGGTGAGCTCCTGAGTCAGGTGGTCAAGAGGAAGGAGGAGTTTTGTGAGATTAAAAGAGCTGGAGGTGAGCTCCTGAGTCAGGTGGTCAAGAGGAAGGAGGAGTTTTGTGAGATTAAAAGAGCTGGAGGTGAGCTCCTGAGTCAGGTGGTCAAGAGGAAGGAGGAGTTTTGTGAGATTAAAAGAGCCTGCCCTGGGCTGGAGAGATGGCTCAACAGATAAGGCACTTGCCTGCAAAGCCTAAGGAGCCAGGTTCAATTCCCAGTACCCACGTAAGCCAGATGCGCAAGGTGGCACATGTATCTGGAGTTTGTTTGCAGTGGCTGGAGGCCCTGGTGCACCCCCACACCTCGTGTATGTCTGTGTCTTTCTCACAAATAAATAAGAGCCTGCCCTGCAGGGACTTTCCACAAAGGCAGCAGGATCACACATGGACCTGAGGCGCCAAGGACCTGGTCACAGTGGCCCCGATATGGGCAGCTCTTCCTCTGCACCTCTGAGGCCACTCCAAGGGAGAAGATGGTTGTACAAGGTCTGGGAGGAGGTGGAGGAAGATGAAGGGGGGAAGGAGGCAGTTCTGGGAACCAGAGGAGGGCAAGAAGGCTGAGAGCCCTTGTGTTTAGAAATAAAGTCATGGGCACCTGAGAGGGCAACAGTTAATGCTGTAAGGATCCATGGGAATTTTGTTAGGGAATAAATCAAAGGCCCTTCCACTGAATATGATGGAAGACAAATGTAGAGAAATTACACGGGCACACATTCACAGTCTGTAGCATAGTCAAAGCAAAACAAGTTAAGTACGGCAGGAAGTGCTGGCCATAGAATTCAGCGGTAGAGCACTTGCCTAGACCACATAAGCCCCAGTAGCATCAAAACCACTGCTGACTGCTCAAGCTGGAGGACCTGACTTCGATCCCCAGACCCCACGTAAAAAGCTAGAAGCCATGGCAGATCTCTGTAATCCTAGCAGGCTGATGCTCCCAGGAAGTTCATGGTGAGAACAGCAAAGAACAGCAGTGAGCAAAAATCAGAGCCAGCTGGTGGTGAGGATTGCCAAAGGTAGAAGGATCATTGTGGGTTCGAGGCCACCCTGAGACTACATAGTGAGTTCTAGGTCAGTCTAAGCAAGAGAGAAACTGTACATTAAAAAACTAAAATAGGGCTGGAGAGATGGCTTAGTGGTTAAGCGCTTGCCTGTGAAGCCTAAGGACTCCAGTTCGAGGCTCGGTTCCCCAGGTCCCACATTAGCCAGATGCACAAGGGGGCGCACGCGTCTGGAGTTCGTTTGCAGAGGCTGGAAGCCCTGGCGCGCCCATTCCCTCTCTCTCCCTCTATCTGTCTTTCTCTCTGTGTCTGTTGCTCTCAAATAAATAAATAATTAATTAAAAAAAACTAAAATAAATAAATAATTGTATTAGAGGAAAACATATTCCCACTAAGCGTTAGCAGTCTTGGAGAATCTATACCCTGAACCATTGTCCTTCCATAGAGCAATCCTTAAAGCTACTGCCCTAGGCAGAGAGTGACACAGGGATGAGAACTGGGCTTGGCATCTGAGAGCCCCAGGTACAAATGCCATGTCTTTTACTCCCATATTTGACCTATACGAGAGGAGTGCAGATCTCAGCCGTAGGTCAGAACAGGACTCACAGAAACATCGGAGGAGAGCCAAATATTTCTCAAACACCAAGCCCCATCCAATTTTATTATCTTTTATTTATTTTCAGAAAGAGAGAGACAGAAAGGGAGTTTCAGGGCCTCCTGCTGCTGCAAATGAACTCCAGATGACTATGTCATTTTGTGCATCTGGCTTCACATGGGTACTGGAGAATTGAACTGAGGTTCTTGGGCTTTGCAGGCAAGCACCTTAACCACTGAGCCATCTCTCCAGCTCATATTTTATTTATTTGTTTATTTTTATTTTTATTTGAGACAGAGAGGGAGAGAGAAAGAGAGAGATAGAGAGTACAGGCATGCCAGGGCCTGTAGCCAATGCAAATGAACTCTAGACACATGCACCACCTTGTGTACCTGGCTTATGTGGGACCTGAATTGAACTGGTCCTTAGGCTTCATAGGCAAGTGCCTTAACCATTAAACCATCTCTCCAGCCCAACTTTATTCTTCCAGGTAGAGTCTCACTCTTGCCTAGGCTGACCTGGAACTCACTCTGTAGCCTTGGGCTGGCCTTGAACTCATGGTGATCCTCCAGTCTCAGCCTCCCAAGTGCTGGGATTACAGTTGTGCACCACCATCCTAGCCCCCAAGCCCTTATTTTAAGTAATGAAACTATAACATGAATCGAACAAAGATCTGACTCCATGCAGTATAGATCCAACTAACAAAGAGGGCCAAAGAAACCATGAATACATAAAGAAATGAAGGCAGATAATGGGAAGGAAGGAGGAACAATGCTATTTTGTTGTTTCTTTTATGTTGGACAGGGAGGAGGCTGCTGATAAAGGGATAGTGATTGGGCAGCTATCTTAGAGGAAGAAGGTTCCTGGCAGAATGAAGCAAGAACAAAGATTCTGAGGAAAGAATCTGTGGGGATAATGAACAAAGAGACCTGTCCAGCCGGAACCTGTAAGGAAGGTAGGGATGAAAGAGAAGAAAAGTCAGAGAGATACTCCGGTAGGAGGAGGCAAGAAAGATTTGGATTTGACGCCAGCTGAAAAGTGGGGAAAAAAAAAAAAAAAAAAAAAAACAATGAAAGGGCTGAAGAGATGGCTTAGAGGCTAAGACATTTGCCTGTGAACCCTAAGGACCAGTACCTATGCAAGCCAGAGGCACAGGTGGCACATGCATCTGGAATTTGTTTGCAGTGGCTAGAGGCCCTGGTGCACCCATTCTCTCTATCTGCCTCTTTCTCTCTCCCGTATGTATGTATGTATGTATATAACATTTTTTTAAAAAAGAAAGTGTGAAACCAACCTGTTCTACATGAGAACCTGTCTAAAAACAATGGGGGGGGGTGCAGCTGGAGAGATGGCTTAGCAGTTACATTGCTTGCCTGTGAAGCCTAAGGACCTGGGTTCAATTCCCCAGTACCCACATAAACCAGATGTAGAAGGTGGCACATATGTCTGGAGTTCATTTGTAGTGGCTGGAGGCCCTGGCATGCCCATTCTGTCTATCTGTCTCTCTCTCTCTCTCTCAAATAAATAAATAAATAATAAAAACAGAAGGGGGACTGGAGAGATGTGGCTTAGTGGTTAGGGCACTTGCCTGCAAAGTCTGAGGACCCAAATTCAATTCCCCAGTACCCATGTAAGCCAGATGCGCAGTGGTACGCACATCTGGGGTTCATTTGCAGTGGCTGGAGGCTCTGCTCTATCTACCTCTTCATCTCTCCCTCCTTTCCTCTCTGAAATAAATACAACATTTTTTTTTCGTCTGGCTCAGAAGAGTCCGTAACAAAGATTCTCATCACAGAACCTTGTTCTCAGTGAGGGAAAGTGGATCATCACTGCCAAAAAGTATGGAACGCTTCACGAATTTGCGTGTCATCCTTGCGCAGGGGCCATGCTAATCTTCTCTGTATCGTTCCAATTTTAGTATATGTGCTGCCAAAGTGAGCACAAAACGTACTTTTTTAAAATAAAGGATCCAGGTTCAATTCCCCAGTCCTCAAGTAAACCAGATGCACAAGGTGGTGCATGCATCTGGAGTTCATTTACAGTGGCTGGAGGCCCCAGTAGTACCTATTTTCCCTCTCTATCTGCCTCTCTCTCTCAAATAAATAAATTAACACACACAGAGAGAAGGGCCAGGCATGGTGGCGCACACCTTTAATCCCAGCACTCAGGAGGCAGAGGTAGAAGGATCACTGTGAGTTCGAGGCCAGCCTGGAAATACATAGTGAATTCCACATCAGCCAGGGCTAGAGCAAGACCCTACCTCAAAAACAAACAAAAAACCAGAAGGGAAGGAAGGAAGGAGTGGTGGGAGGGAGAAGGGAAAGAAGAAAGGAGAGAGAGAAAATGTGTGTTGTGGCACATGCTTTTAATCTCAGTACTTGGGAGGCTGAGGCATGAGGACTGTTGTGGATTCAAGGCCAAATTGAGCTACATAGCAAGACACTGTCTCTCTATACAGATATATGTGTATTATATCATATATATATATGTATATATATATATGTATATATATAATATATATATGTATATATATTATATCATATATATGTATATATATGTGTATTATATCATATATCATATATATGTGTATATATATATATATATATAGAGAGAGAGAGAGAGAGAGAGAGAGAGAGAGAGAGAATGGGTTTGGAGGGGTTCAGTCGTGGACTAGGCACAGATCAGGGAGGCAGCCAGAAGCAAATGGGCCAGTGTCGTAGGAGGGAAACTGGCAGCTTGTGTCATTTTTTTTTTTCTGCACGTTTTTCTACTGAGTGTCATACAATAAATAAATGGCTTTAGTTTTGTGAGCTGTGTAGCCTCTGTCACCATCATGTCAGCCTTTCGCTGTTGCACAAACAGCCACAGACACGTGTGAGCAGATGGACTCGCTACGTTCCAGTAAAACACCGGAGACGAAGCCGAAAGAGAAGCGGCCTTTGCGTGTGGGGACACAGGGGCGCGGAGGGTCCTGCAAAGCACCTCGTTGGAAGCGACAGGGCAGGCTGATGGGAACAAGTCCAAAAGAGCATCAACATGTGTACAAGCAACTCGTTTAAGAATTCTAGTTCCTTCCACAAAGAAGGAGTCCAAACAAGGGCAGTTCTTTTTGGCCAGTAGACCAGAGGCACGAAGTTATTTTTTTTTTTTTTAATTTTTTTTGTTCATTTTTATTTATTTATATGAAAGTGACAGAGAGAGAAAGAGACAGATAGAGAGAGATTGAGAATGGGCGCGCCAGGGCATCCAGCCACTGCAAACGAACTCCAGACGCGTGCGCCCCCTTGTGCATCTGGCTAACGTGGGACCTGGGGAACCGAGCCTCGAACCGGGGTCCTCAGGCTTCACAGGCAAGCGCTTAACCGCTAAGCCATCTCTCCAGCCCACGAAGTTATTATTTGTACAGAACTATAGCTTTGTCAAGGCCTGTGGCATTGTCTGGGCAAGTGACGGGAATACTGGTTAAGAACAAGGTAAGTCTTTTTTTCCTCTGGTAGGTAGTTAGCTAGGGACTGGCCTAGAAACATAGGGATGCCATTTTTGCCTCTCCTGGCGGGACTAGCATCTGCATGTGACAGCTACAAGCATCAACTCAGGTGACAACTTCCAGCTTCTTCCCAGTTTTCCTGGGTTTAGTACATCTGTGGGCTGGCCCTTCCTGAGTCAGCCTCTTGAGTCCATCTACCTATCAGGTCTCTCCCTTACACACCCAAGTCTGATAAAGAGACTGTTTGTTTGTTTTTGTTTTCTCAAGTTAGGGTCTCACTCTAGCTCAGATTGACCTGGAATTCACTATGTAGTCTCATGGTGGCCTCGGACTCTCAGCGATACTCTTACCTCTGCCTCCTGAGTGCTGGGTTTAAAGGCGTGCACCACCACGTCTGGCAAGAGGCGTATTTTAATTGGATGTTTGATTCACCAGATCTTATAAGCCACATGCCTGAGCTCTCTTGGCCCCTCGTCCCTTGCCTCTTGGCTCTTGGCCCCTTGGGTGACTGTGTGGTCTTTTCCCAATGTGAGGGAATCTCCTCCCCCTTCCCGGCCTTGCTGTGAGTGTTCTTCCTGCTCTGCTGTGATCCCTCTTTGAGCCCGGAGCTCCTGGCTCACTATTAGTCCTCTCTGATCCCTATGGGAGGGAATCTTATAGCTTGGGCTCTCTGGCTAGCCTTCCATGTGAGCTTGAGCCCCTTCCCCAGAGACCTCTTCCTCGGAGATGTGAGGGAGACTTTCTCCATCTCCCTTTCTCTTGGCTTGGGTCTTTCTGCTAGTCTTCTCTCTGGATCCTAACTCTCCCTAAAATAAATTCCATAATACACATTTAACCCTTCTCTGAGTCTGCATTATATATATATATTAGAGAAAGAGAGAGAATGTGTGTGCCGGGGCCTCTGGCTACTGCAAACGAACTCCAGATGCATGTTCCACCTTGTGCACCTGGCTTATCTACTGGGGAATCAAACCTGGGTCCTCAAGTTTCACAGGCAAGCACCTTAGCTACTAAGACATCTCTCCAGCCATGCATTTTCTTTGATAACTTGAACAAGGACCCAAAGTTGGGGTCCACAGGCCTGGGATCTGCATCTTTATGTAGACCTAATCGCTCCCTGGACCCCAATCTCACGCATCGGTGGCAACTAGCGTTAACACATATTTTCAAGCAGCTCCGGTTATTTGAATGCACAGAGGTAATAGAACCACGGGTGACAGAGGTAAGTTAGAAGTCATTCAGATAGGGTTTGAATATGAAGGGGTAGTCCCTAGGCATCCTTCAGCAGGGCCACTATGTGGCAGCCCCCAAACACAGTTGCCTGCCAATTCTTCATCTCCTGCCCAGTGGTGAAAATGCCTTGTGTGCACACCTGTAATCCCAGCACCCCATGTGAGCCAGATGCACATGATGGCGCATGCATCTAGAGTTCACTTGCAGTGGCTGGAGGCCCTGGAATGCTCATTCTCAATCTCTCTGTCTCTCTCTCTCTCTGTCTCTCTCTCTCTCTCTCTCTCTCTTTCTCTCAATAAAGAAGTAAGTAAATAAACAACAACAAAAAGAATAAAAGGGAAAAAATGACTTGGGCAGGTGTGGGCATCCTTGCTACACTAAGTCCACACTTGGTGAGGGTTCTATCCTGACCTCTGACAACAGTCTAGACAGTCATCCTGTAGACACAGCAAATGAGGTTTTCATGATCAGAGCTGAGTTATCAGTACAAGGCTCCACAGAGTGAAAAAGCCTAAATTTATGTCTTGCTTTTGTTTCCTGGGGAGCCCAAAGCATTTCCTACAAATCACCTCATTGATCTCCAAAGCCCTAGTGTGAGATTTAGAATTGGGATTTCTTTCTTATGTTGACACCTGGGCTGCTGGAGGGTGATCAATATTACATTCTGAGGTCGGTGATGGGGACACCAAGACTGTGTTACGGAACTGTGGATGGTGACTTTCGCCTCTACACGGGGTCCTAGAGAGGGGAAAGGAGCTGGAGAGGATTGGTCTGACAGATCAGTCCCTCTGCACGCCAAGCATCATTGTCAAATAACTGGAGTGGAGAAGACCTCGGAAAGGTGGTCTGTCTGCTGCCCCTGGGCTGCATCAATGCCTGGCATGACATGGTGAGCTGACTTCTCTCTCTCTTCCTCCCTCCTCCCCTTCCCCTGCCCCCTCTGTCTCATTGTAGTTTATTTTTGTGCGAGGCTAGAGGTCAACCCCCATATGCTAAGCACATGTTAGGCAAGCTCTATACCACTGAGCTACACCCCCAGCCTAGCCTAACTCCATAAGCTTCTTTGGAAAGGATATCCCCATCTGCCACACTGTGAGGGCCCAACACCCAGGGAGAGTCCCACTGCATTGGTGGTGCAACTCTGAAAGGGAGAGCCATGAATTTTGGGGTGCCACAGGACCTTGGTACTATCGTATGTGTATGTGTGTGTGTGTGTGTGTGTTTGTCTGTTTGTCTGTTTTGGAACAACCTCTCTCTACATAGCCCACACTGGCCTTAAACTCCTAATTCTCCTACCTCAGTTTCCCAAGTACTGGAGTTACAGGTATGCACCATTTTATCTGACCTCCCTAGCAGTATTGGGGAGCCAGACAGAGAGAGAGAGAGAGAGAGAGAGAGAGAGAGAGAGAGACAGAGAGATTGAGAATTCTGTTTCCAGGTTAACCACTCCCGTTGCACTTTTGTTTTTAGTTTTCCGTGATGCTAGATGTTTGTTTTAGCTTTAATTTTTTTGTTAATATTTTAGTTATTTGGAAGAGAGAGAGAGAGGGAGAATGGGCATGCCAGGGCCTCTAGCCATTGCAAATGAACTCCAGACACATGCAACCCCTTGTATGTTTGGTTTGACATGGATCCTGGGGAATCAAACCTGGGTCCTTTGGCTTTGCAGGCAAGTGCCTTAAGTGCTAAGCCATCTCTCCAGCCCCAGTTTTGACTTTTTTTTTTTTTTTTGAGACAGTGTCTCATGTAGCCTGGGTTAATCTGGAATGCAATATAAATAATAAATAAAGGTCTTTAACTCCTTATCTTCCCGTCTCTACCTCTCAGTGCTGGGATTACAGGCATGCACCACTATGGCTGGCTTTTCAGTGAGATTCTTCCCCCATTGTGTTTGTACACAGAGCACTGAGACAGTTCACACTCTCATGAGTCAAAGCTGGGAGGAGCCTCAGAAAGCAAAAGATGCCCACAGCATGGGTAGCTCAAGGTGACCTGGAACTCACCCTGTCATCCCAGGCTGTCCTCGAACTCATAGGGATCCTTCTGCTTCTGCATCCCCAGTGCTGGGATTAAAGGCATGAGCCACCACACCCAGCTTTCCTTCTGTTTTGAAACAGCAATGGGCAGCAGAGAGGGCCACAGTGTGCGGGGGCAGGGGACAGGGAACAGCTCACGCCTGCACAGCCTCTGCTCTCTTTTCCCTGACATTCTGGACTAGCGTATCACACCTCCAGGCTCAGGGCCCCAGGCCTGCCCCGCTGCCAGCTCATCTCTTGCATGTTTACTGGACAAAAGTTTCCCCTGAGCACCAGTTGTGAGGCCAGCATCTCAGACCCTGGGCCTATAGCAGTGAGAGAGAAAAAGCTAGCCTGGTCCCCAGGGTTACAGTATAAAAGGAGAGATTGACAACTCCTAAAGAAACACGTGCATAGAGATGTGCTACAGTCTGAGCAAATTGTTGGTGGAGGGAACCATGAAGCAGAATGGGCAACTCAGCTTCCTGTCTCCAGGAAGTGGGGCTGGTGGGAGGACCATGGAGAAAGTGGTCCCTAAGAACCGCCTGCAGGGGAGTTGTTAAGGAGGAGGTGGAAGGAGAATCCAGAGGGAACACCACGCATGAGCACAAAAGGCCAGGCTGCAGAGACACCTGGTCCTCCAGGCTCTCAGCTGCCTGGGCGCTGACGTTGCAGACCTGATCTTAGGGCCAGAGCTGCTCAGAACAGAGGAACATGAATCCTGGACTTCATGGGTGATGGATGTGGGAGGGTTAAATATTGGGAAGTTCTTGTAGTTAGATCTCAGCATACTTTTTCCTTTTTTCTTCAAGGTAGGATCTCACTCTAGCTAGCCCAGGCTGACCTGGAATTCATATGTAGTCTCAGGGTGGCCTTGAATTCTTGGAAATCCTCCTACCTCTGTCACCTGAGTGCTGGGATTGTGTGCCACCATGCCTGGCTCTCTTTCTTTGTTTTGTGAAGTAGGATCTGACTATCCCAGGCTGCCTGAAACTCAGTTTGGTCATCCTACCTCAGCTTCCCTCGCCAGGGTTGGGATTAAAGGCACGTGCCACCGTGACTGGCCAGTGTGCTTCCTTAACTGCTCCGAGCCTCCACTTTCTGGTCTGCTGAGGAAAATGTAACATCTCTAATCAGTGACACAGAATTAGATAGAACATCACCTGACAGGGTGGCACAGTGGCCCATAGTAAATTCACTCACAGGAAATTCATCTCAGCTACGCAAAGATGAAGCTATGAAAATGGAAGTCAAGAGGCATTTGAGGGCCAGGGAGGTGGCTCAGTGGTTAAAGGAGCCTGTTTGCAAAGCTTTCTGGCCCAAGTTCGATTCCCCATTACCCATGAAAAGCCAGATCACAAAAAGTGCACCTGTCATTTTTTTTAAAATACTTTATTTCATTTTTACTTAGAGAGAAAGAAACAGAGATAACGGGTATGCTAGGGCCTCCAGCCACTGCAAATGAACTCCAGAAGCATGTACCACCTTTTGCATCTGGCTTACTTGGGCCCTGGGGAGTTGAACCTGGGTCCTTAGGCTTTGTAGGGCAAGCACCTTAACTGCTAAGCCATCTCTCCAGCTCTTTTTTTTTTTTTTTTGCAGTGGCAAGAAGCCCTGGTGTATGTGCACGTGTGCACACACACGCACACAAAGGGATTTTTTTAAAATATACAGGCCTTTTTTTTGAACATGCACATGTGTGGTGTGGTGTGTGTGTGTGTGTGTGGTGTGTGCACTTGTGCGTAGACGTGCACACCCTGTGAACACGTTGTGTCCTCTTCTGTCATTCACTTGCCCATTTTCTTGAGCTGGAGTCTCTCAGAGTTGTTACTTTTCTTTCTTCTTCTTTCTTTCTTTCTTTTTTTTTTTTTTTAAATATTCTTATATATTTATTTGAGAGTGGGCGAGAGAAAGAGGCAGAGAAAGACAGACAGAGAATGGACATGCCAGGGCCTCTGGCCACTGCGAATGAACTCCAGATGCATGCACCACCTTGTGCATCTGGCTTTACATGGGTCCTGGGGAATCGAACCTGGGTTCTTTGACTTTACAGGCAAACGCCTTAACCACTAAGCCATCTCTCCGGCCCACCACTTCCTTTCTTCTTTAACTTTTTTGGGGGGGTTGGTTTTTGAGGTAGGGTCTCACTCTAGCCCAGACTAGCCTTGAACTCACAGTGATCCTCCTACCTTTGCCTCCTGAGTACTGGGATTAAAGGTGTGCGCCACCACAACCAGCGCCGTTTTATATCCAGACTGACTGATCAGCAAGCACCAGGAATTCTCTGGTCTCCGTCCTGACAGGACTAGGGGTCACAAGTGTGGGTGACTTTGAACAGTGTTTATGTGGGTGCTGTTTCAGGTCCTTGTGCTTATGCGACAAATACTCTTACCCACTGAGCCATGCCCCTGGCTTCTCCCAGCCCCCCTTTTAAAAAATATTTTTAATATATATTGATTATTTGAGAGAGATAGAGAGAGGCAGACAGAAAAAGAGAGAGAGAGAGAGAGAAAGAATGGGCATGCCAGGGCCTCCAGCCACTGCAAATGAACTCCAGGTGCATATGCCACCTTGTGCATCTGGCTTATGTGGGTCCTGGGGAATCAAACCTGGGTCCTTTGGCTTTGCAGGCAAACGCCTTAACCACTAAGCCATCTCTCCAGCCCTCCCAGCCCTTTTTTTTGAAGCAGGGTCTCACGCTATAGGAATTACTCTATAGCCCAAGCCGGCCTTGAACTTACAACAATCTTCCTACCTCAGCCTCCCACTGCTGGGTGAGCCAAGCCCTGCTTTACATAATAGGCTCCTTAAAACCCAATCTTCAGGCATCATGCTCAGATTGGGACACAGGAGGACGTACCTAGAAGTTCAGATCCCCTTTCAGATAGAAATCTTTGGACCCTTCCTCTTGTACTTGTTTACTTCAAGAAAAGTTCCTTCTTCCAGAATTCTGAAGGCTGACCTGTTTTACTTTTGCTGATTTTTTAAAATTAATATTAACGAAATATTCTGTATGGATACATCACTGCTGGTTCCCTCTTTCCCCTTGTTCCCTGCCCCCATGATCTCCTTGGTTCTCCACCCAGAACCAGTTCTCAGCCACCACACATAGCTGCAAGGCCATAAAACAATTAGCCATACTGTGCTATCACATAATAATGAGCAGGGACTGTAAAACTATGTCTACAGCCTCAGCTGCCCAAAGAATGAGAGGGTCTGAAGCCCGCAGTTCTTGGGAAGCTTGGACAGTGGCTTCCTGGAATGCTTTGTGTGGAGGTGTGGCCATCAGGAAGCCAAAATTCCATCTAGGTGATGGGCGCACAGGCTTGCAGGACTCTCACCTGGCCCAGGAGCTTCCTGGGAAGCCGTAGGGACGATGATCTGTGGTTGGGTGGGGAGGAATGTCCAGGCCCCCGGGGCCAAAGCAGCGTGGGCGAGGCCCGGGGAAGAGGAGGTCTTCTCGTGCACCTTGGTGATGCTCGAGAAACCGGCCAGGGTGAATTCTTGGACCTGGCTTCAGGGGTTTACTGCCTGGACAGCGAGGCCTTGAGTCCTTGCTTCATTTCTCTGCCAACCACAGCATTTCAGATGAGCAGTGGAAATAGAAGGACCCTCCCCCGGGCCCGTCCTAGGACCCTTCACGCTGCTTTCGCCACTGCCTGGGGTGAGCCAACTCACCACGAAGGACCCTCCGCTTTGCCTTTCCCCAGGAGCAAACATTTGAACAGGAGCCTGGAGAGCAGAGGAGATGGTAGAGAAGTTAAGAATCAGCTCTTGACATGAGAAAGCAAGCATGTTGGTGCTGGTAAGATATTCTTACATAATCTCTCTAGATTTCCAGTTTTTAAGATAAAAGGATGAAGATAAGGTAAATGGTTTCTATTTACTGTAAGTCAATAATACAAAATTTTACCGGAATGCCATGAGTTTTGGACTAAACACTCCAAGGCTTCCATAGAGGGCTGGATGTTGGCTTCGGAGCTATGTTTTGTGTTCCTATTGCTGCAGGCCACGTTTGCTGGGTTTTTTAAAAAAAAATTATTATTTTAACTTTTAATTTTATTTTTTGTTTTGTTTATTTTTCAAGGTAGGGTTTTACTCTAGCCCAGGCTGACGTGGAATTCACTATGTCGTCTCAGGGTGGCCTTGAACTCATGGGGCTCCTCCTACCTCTGCCTCCCTAGTGCTGGGATTAAAGGTGTGCGCCACCACACATTTTTATTTTATTTTATTTTATTTTGAGGTAGGGACTCACTCTAGCCCAGGCTGACCTGGAATTCACTATGTAGTCTCAGGGTAGCCTTGAATTCACAGCAGTCCTCCTACCTCAATTTCCACAATGCTGGGATTAAAGGCATGTGCCCAGCACATAGCTCTCTCTCTCTCTTTTATTTTATTCTATTTTTGTTTATCTATTTGAAAGAGAGAGAGAGATACAGAAATAGGCAGGTAAAGAGAGAGAGAGAGAATGGGTGAGCCAGGGAGAAGAGGAGCAAACGAACTCTAGATGTGTGTGCCCCCTTGTGCATCTGGCTTACGTGGGTCCTGTGGAATCTAACCTGGGTCCTTTGGCTTTGCAGGCAAGCACCTTAACCACTAGGCTGTCTCTCCAGCCCAGCTCTCTCTTTAAAAAAATTTTTTTTTATTTATTTGCAAGTGGAGAAAGATAGAAAAGAGAGACAGAGAGAATGGGCATGTTAGGGCCTCCAGCCTCTGCAAATGAACTCTAACTGCATGAGCTACCTTGTGGATCTGGCTTTACATGGGTATTGGGGAATTGAACCCAGGTATTTAGGTTTTGGAGGAAAGTATCTTAACCGCTGAGACAGCTCCCCCGCACCCAAGTTATAAGATGTATTTGGATGTCTCCTTTTGACTCTTAGGTAGTGATCCATGACTCATATACTCTCAGCTTGTTTGGTTTAGCTTGCTTTTGTTTATTTCAGGGCTAAAGATAAAAGCAAAATTTCACATCTGCAAGGCAAGCGTTGAGCTACCTCCACAGCCTCTATCGTCTGTTGTTAGTCCCCATATTTGACCACAAATGGGCGGTTTATTTCTTTTTTAAAAAATATTTTATTTATTTATTTATTTATTTGACAGAGAGAAAGAGGCCTGTAGAGAGACACAGAGAGAGAATGGGCACACCAGGGCCTTTAGACAAACTCCAGACACAGTGCCACCTTGTGCACCTGGCTTACATGGGTACTGGAGAATCAAACCTGGGTCCTTAGGCTTCACAGGCAAGCACCTTAACCACTTAGCCATCTCTCCAGCCCAGGCCTGTTTGTTTCTAACTGTCAAAACTACCTTGAAAAAAAAGTTCAAATTTGCCACTGCCAAGATGGCAAAAATTTGAAAATTTAAAAATAACGGGTGGGGAGGGAGGGAATTACCATGAGATATATTTTATAATCACGGAAAATGTTAATAAAAATTAAAAAAAAAATAACGCCTTGCAGGGGCTTGAAGCAATAGCTGTCAGTTAAACACTTGCTCTCCATTGCTGGACAGATTGCTTAGTGGTTAAGGCATTTGCCTGTGAAGCATAAGGACCCAGGTTTGACTCTCCAGAACCCACGTAAGCCACATGCACAAGCACAACAGTTGGAGGTCCTGATGCAACCATTCTCTCTCTCTCTCTCTCTGCCCCCACCCTCTCTCCTCTCAAATAAGTAAATAAATTAATTAAATGTAAAAAAATAAAAATACTTTCCCTGAAAATGGGAGGGCCGTCCTTGGATCCCTAGAACCCATATAAATGCCAGGTGTGGCGGCATGCCAGCAACCCAGAGCCCAGGAGGCGATCCCCAAGGCAAGCTGGGTACCTAGACAAGCTGAAAGGCTCGGAGACCCTGTCTCGATGACAAGAAGATGGAGAGCAGCTGAAAAACACACTCCATGTTAACCTCTGGCCTGCACAGCTGTGCACACCAGCACACATGTGTACCCACACCTACGAGCATGAGTTCACACATGTGTGCGTGGGCATACACACACACACACACACACACACACACACACACACACACACACACACACACCACATGCACACAAAGAAAAGGAAAACA
This sequence comes from Jaculus jaculus, assembly GCF_020740685.1. Taxonomy (NCBI): domain Eukaryota; kingdom Metazoa; phylum Chordata; class Mammalia; order Rodentia; family Dipodidae; genus Jaculus; species Jaculus jaculus. Next base: position 39,290,925 of record NC_059112.1, read on the forward strand.
AAAGGATTTCTTGTTTGTTTGCTTTGGGTTTTCGAGGTAGGGTCTCACTCTAGCCCAGGCTGACCTGGAATTCACTCTGCAGTCTCAGGATGGCCTTGAATTCATGATGATCTTCCTACCTCAGCCTTCCAAGTGCTGGGAATAAAGGTGTGAGCCACCACTCCCAACCTAAAAGGTAATTTTTTAACAAAATGGCCAGGCATGGTGGTGCATGTTTTTTTTCTTTGTTGTTGTTGTTGTTTTTCGAGGTAGGGTCTCACTCTGGCTCAGGCTGACCTGGAATTCACTATGTAGTCTCAGGGTGGCCTCGAACTCTCAGCGATCCTCCTACCTCTGCCTCCCGAGTGCTTGGTGGTGCATGTTTTTAATCCCAGCACTCGGGAGGCAGAGGTAGGAGGATTGCTGTGAGTTCAAAGCCAGCTTGAGACTACATAGGGAATTCCGGGTTAGCCTGGGCTATAGTGAGATCCTACCTCGAAAAACCAAAAACAAACTAACTTTCAGCTCTGAAAGAACAGTTTCTGAAGTGTGAACAATTACAACAATGTGTGGAAAGGAAACTTTGCAAAGCGATGGCTTCCACAGACACACATCTTAGCTTTAGGTTCCGAAGCACAAACTGCAGGCCTTGGACGGGGCCGTGAGGCAGGGCGGGGGCACTTCTGAGACTCTGGGTGCAGGCTCCTCACGTTCCCAGACCCAGGCTCCGCTCAGCATCACCGTCGTCTCACATACCTGCAAGCTGTCTCTCCCTCACCTCCTTGGATGCTTGGCTGAAAGTACCAGCTGAAGAGATGGTTCAGTGGTTAAAGGCAGTTGCTGGTAAAGCCTGATGGCTCAGGTTCGACTCTCCAGTACCCAGGTAAAGCCAAATACACAAAGTGGCACTTGTGCCTGGAGTTGGTTTGCAGGCCCTAGCATGCCCGCCCTCTCTCTTGCTCTTTCTCTTCCTCTCTCAAATAGATCCCAGGCCAGCCTGGGCCACAGTGAAACCCTCCTTAGAGAAGCCAAAAATAAATAAACAAATACATATTTTGAAGTACCAGTCATTGGGATGGTGAGATGGCTTAGCAGTTAAGGCACTTACCTATAAAGCCAAAGAATCTAGGTTCAGTTCCCCGGTACCCATGTAAAGCCAGATGCACAAGGTGACTCATGCATCTGGAGTTCATTTATAGTGGCTAGAGGCCCTGGCCCACCTATTCTCTCTACCTCTGTATCTCTTTCTCTCTCTCTCTCCCTCCCTCCCTGCCTCATTCTTTCTTTCTCAAATAAATAAATAAGAACTTTTGGGGGGGGCAGTTCAAGGTAAAGTCTTGCTCTAGCCCAGGATGAGCTAGAATTTACTCTATAGTCTCAGGGTGGCCTTGAACTCACAGCAATCCTCCTTCCTCTGCCTCCCAAGTGCTGGGACTAAAGGCATGCGCTACCATGCCCAGCCAAAAATAATTTTTTAAAAATGCCAGTTATGTTATTTCACATTCACAGCTCATGAATGTAGTTTTAATCAATAATATTTCAGGCTAGTGCTGGACAGAGTATTGCTACATCTGGGAAACTGTCCAGTCATGCTGGGTGTGTTAGTCAGTGCCTGCCATCCTGGCACCCAGGAGGCTATAGCCAGAGGATGGCAAGTTCAAGACGAGCTGATATATAGTGAGGCCCTATCTCAGAATGCCATGGGCTAGAGGTGTAACTAAATAGTGGAGTATTTGCCTAGAACAAGTAAGGTGCTAGATTCTATCTGAAAAAGGAGGGGGGAAAGGGGAAAGTGCGGGGAGGGAGGGAATTACCATAGGATATTGTTTACAACCATGGAAGCTGTCAATAAAAATAAAGTAGGGAGGAAGAAAAGGAGGGAGATAGGGCGGGAGGAAGAGGAATAATATTGACAAAATGAACTAGATTTAAGATGCACTACTAAAAACACTTTTTGGGATAGGGAGAAGGATTATTTGGTTGGTTGGTTTGGCTTCCAGTGTCTCCCTATGTAGCCTCAGGGTGGTCTCGAACTCATGTTCCTTCCAAGTTCTGGGACTGGGATTATGGGCTTGTGACACCACTTCTGATTCTCTAAGAAATTTTTCTGACGCAGAGCACTGCTCTGTAGCTCAGGCTGTTCCGGTAGCCTCCTGCCACAGCCTCCCGAATGCTGGGATTACAAGCGTGAAACAGCCCACCTGGCTCCTGAGACGTGACTTTTAGCTGAGAAGTCACTGTGGCTGCGGTCCCTTCGGAGAGAGCTCGCACGGCAGGCTGTCATGGAAATTACAAGCACCTTGCTATTAACCCCCCACAGAGGGGTACTTTGCAAGATTCTTAGTTTATTTTTAAACTTAAACTGCTACTAGTATTGATTTGCCTGAACACGGACCTGTGATCAAACACTGTAAGTCCCTGCCCCATAGATAATCATTAAAGCCCAGTCCTGGCTAAATTACAGAGAGAAGCCAGAGGCTGGGAGAAAGCAAATGCAGAAAGGATTGAAACCATGTAAAGCAAAATTGCCTGCCTGTTGCAACATTGAATTGGCCATCCCGGAAGCATCCAGAAGAGGTGGGAGGACCCTTAGGAATGAAGTACAAGGAGGGGCTTTCGTAGGAAGCACCAGTGTGCTCTGGATCCTTCAGAGGTGAGTTCAAGATAAGATGACATTGATGGTAAGATAAGGAGCATCTTTATTACCAAGGTAGAACATTATTCTTGGACTTTTTTTTTTTCTTGTTTTTGAGGTAAGGTCTTGCTCTAGCCCAGGCTGACCTAGGATTCCCTATGTAGTCTCAGGGTGGCCTCGAACTCACAGCAATCCTCCCATCTCTGCCTCTTGAGTGCTGGGATTAAAAGCTTGCTCCACCACGCCTGGCCTTTCTTTACCTTTTCTTAACCCCAGACACAAATGTCTTAAATGTCAGAAGTTTTTCTGATGAGCCAGGGGAGGTGCTGACCTCTTGCCCATTTCCCAGTTCCTGGAACAGTCCATGCCTTCCCTGAAGTTCCCAACTACAGGGAGCTGCTGTCAGGTTAATCTTCTGATAAGCAAAAGTTCAGGCCAGGGTGGGCAAGTGAGAAAACTGGGTCCCAGAGGTCAGGTGACCCACTCTAGGTCTCAGAGCTGCGGTATGTTTTCCACCAAGCCAGCCCAGGACACACGTTTTAGTTGTTGTTGTTTGTTTGTTTTTGTTTTTTTGAGATAGGGTCTCACTCTGGCCCAGGCTGACCTGAAATTAACTATGTAGTCTCAGGGTGGCCTCGAACTCATGGCAATCCTCCTACCTCTGCCTCCCAAGCGCTGGGATTAAAGGCATGAGCCACGATGCCCAGCTTGGTTTTTTTTTTTTTCCTTTATCACAGGTGTGCCTTGAGCAAATGTGCGTGAATCACCCAGTCTACTTTTTCTTCCGTCCCTTCTCCCTCCCTTCCTTTCTTCCAACAATGTCTCACGCTTTAGCCCAGGTGGGTCTAGAACTTGACGGGCTCATCACGTCTCAGCCTGCCGAATGCTCCACTACAGTGTGAGACAGGCGCCCAGATTCTGGGTACTCTTGCATTCATTCATCAAATATTCGCTGACAGACGGGTCCATGCCAGACCTAAGGCCAAGGCAAGGCTGGACAGTCCTGTCCCCACTTTCTTCTCCTCTTGGGGAGCTTCCATTTTGGAAGAGCAAGCATAGAGTGGAGACCACATGAGGCGGGGCTAAATGCCATGAGGGGGGCTTGAGGGGCTCAGGAAGGGCACAGATGATGTTCTACACAGTGGTCAGAAAAGATACTTTGTTCTGTTTGTTATTTGTGATTTTTTTAAATTTTTATTATTATTTATTTATTTGAGAGCGACAGACACAGAGAGAAAGACAGATAGAGGGAGAGAGAGAATGGGTGCGCCAGGGCTTCCAGCCTCTGCAAACGAACTCCAGACGCGTGCGCCCCCTTGTGCATCTGGCTAACGTGGGACCTGGGAAACCGAGCCTCGAACCGGGGTCCTTTGGCTTCACAGGCAAGCGCTTAACCACTAAGCCATCTTCCAGCCCCTGTTTGTGATTTTTGAAGACAGACCTCGAACTCACTGTGTGGCTGAAGATGACCCTGAACTCCTGAACCTGCGGCTCTTGTCCCCAGGCGCTGGGGTCACAGGCATGCGCCACCTCATTGTCCCAATAAATCGGACCTTAAGTGGAGCTGATCGTCCAGAGAGACTAAGCCAGGCTCGTGTCCAGGGGAAGCGCGTTCAGAGCCACGCACAGGCCCTGCGGTTCGCTGAAGCGAGAGTAAGGGTCCTGTGAACCTGCAGCATGACCCTTCTGGGTCCCTTGAGGTCAAGTCAGACTTGTAAGGGACAAAACGATCCCTATGTGACCCTCTGAATATCGTCTCCAGGGCAGACCCAACAGGCTCTTTTGGAAAATGCCACTTCCGTGATTAAGAGCGGTGTGTTTGCGTTGGGCACTTTGAGCTCTTAAAGAGCTCTTCCATACCTAGTGGAGGACTCTCACCGTGCGCTCTGCAAGCCCCGTGCCCGCTCCACGGTCAACACAGGACTCGGGTCACGCAGGCGCACTGCCCAAGGCTTCGCTTACGAGTGCAAGCCCCCTCTCCTGGCCTGCCCCATCTTCCTTCTTCAAAGTGAGGGTTCACGGCTTTCCACCCAGTGATCTCTTCCTCTAAGCCCCGAGCCAACCACCCTCTTGACCCCACGATGCCTCGGATGCCGTCACCAAGAGTGCCTCAAAGATACCAGGAAGGATTCCCAGAAGACAAAATGTCAAGACCCATCAGCTGCGTCCTGGGCTGGGCAGGATGTGGATGGAGTCCATTCTTGTCATCCTGTAGTGGAAATTCTAAGACCCACAGAAGAAAGTGATCTGCCAGGTTCCCAGAATAGAAAGAGAGAGAGTGCAGTAGCTTTTCTGGAAGCTTTCCCAGAAAAGAAATCTGCCTGTGTGCACACACCAGCACTCCCACGCAGAGTGTACTTATTTGAAGAGGCATGAGCTACGGGGTGGTGACTGACCCCACCAACACTTAAGTGGCTGATGCAGGAAGGTCACCATGAGTTCAAGGTCATCCTTGGCTACGGAGACACAAGAGAGAGACAAACAGAGAGAAGAGGAGAGGAGAGAGAATTTGAAGTCAGGTATGGTCTCAAACCTAGAATCCCAGCACTCGGGAGGTGGTGAATCCACTGGTAGGCAAGGCTACATGGTGAGCTCCAAGTTTGACTGGGCTGTATCAAGTACATCAGCAATAAAAATAAGGCATTTAGGGGCTGGAGAGATGGATCAATGGTTAAGGCAGTTGCTTGCCCAGTACCCACATAAAGGCAGATGCACAAAGTGGTGCATATAACTGGAGTTCTCTCATTCTGTCTCTCTCTGCTTGTGGATAAAACTAAATTTATTTATTTATTTATTTTTTTTTTTGAGGTAGGGTCTCACTGTAGACCAGGCTGACCTGGAAATCACTATGGAGTCTCAGGGTGGCCTTGAACTCAGAGCAATCCTCCTACCTGTGCCTCCTCAGTGCTGGGATTAAAGGCGTGCGCCACCACGCCCGGCTTAAATTTAATTTTTTTAATAAGGCATTTAAGAAAAGTACAGTGATAGGGAAGCTAACCTAGCATGCTCAAGGTCCTGGGTTAAATTCCAAGCACATGCATACAAATAAAACACACACACACACACACACACACACACACACAAAACATGGTTCAAGAACTTGGTTTTTGAGCCAGGCAGCCTCCTTACTTTCAGTCTGTGTGGCATAGTTAGAGCGATATTCCTTAAGCTTTCGTCTTCACGTTGGTAGTGTAGATCTGAGCCCAGCACCTATGGAACAGAGAGCCACTGTGAGCAGTCGCTGAGCTCATGAGCAGGGCAGGGCGTGTGGTGCCTGGCTCAGACTAGCTGCTTCTTAAACGAAAGCTAAGATACTGTCATTACCTCTGTCATTAATACTAAACACCACTTGTCTGCCCGACATTTGACTTCTGCTACCTCTGTTCTTTGTAAGAACTGGGGAAGGTTAGTTCTACTCACCATGAGAGCTGTGTATAATAAATATTCCCCTAATACAGACAGCAAAAAAATCCTCCTCTGCTGGGGCTCAGGGACTGGTCCAAGAGAATGGGCAGCTTTCAGAGAAATCTCAGCATGTCGCAGTGACCCTGTATGCACCCAGCGTGGCCCCCTCATTCAGGGCAGTGGATCAGGGAGTTAGCCTGTTCCTGTCTCTGGCTTCTGTCATCAGGCAATGTGTGCCGAGGTTTCTGGGCCCCAGTATAGGACAAGCCACACATTCAAGCAAAGACACTTGACCAGAACTGTCTGCACATGGCACAGTAGTCCCTGTCTGTTTGCAAGTCACTGTCTAGATTAGCTTATTCTTGATTCATTTAATTCATTTGTTTTAAGCTTTATTTTATTTTATTTTATTTATTTAAGTGAGAGAGAGAGGGAAAGAGGCAGCTAGAAAGAATGGGCCCACCAAGTTCTCCAGCCACTGCAAACACACTTCAGACACATGCTCCACTTTGTGCTTCTGGCTTACATGGGTCCTGAGGGAATCAAACCTGAGTACTTTGCCTTTTCAGACAAACTTCTTAACTACAATGTCATCTCTCCATCTCTGTCTTTTATTTTTTCTTTTACCTTTGCCTCCCAAGTGCTGGAATTAAAGGTGTGCATCACCACACCTGGCCCAATAAAAATTTGAAGGAACTTATCAACAGAAGCCAGGGGATAGGTTGAAGCAGCGGAAATAAGGCAATTAAATATGTAATCAGTGAAAGCGAGCGAATCGTATCATACCAATCACACATACATGATCTACAGAGCTACAATAGCACTTCATAGCCTAACAAAAACCATTTAAAGGCAGACGTGGTGGCGCACACCTTTAATCCCAGCCCTTAGGAAAATCGCTGTGAGTTCGAAGCCAGCCTGAGACTATAAAAGGAGTTCCAGGTCAGCCTGGGCTAGAGCGAGACCCTACCATGAAACCTCCCCCCTCAAAAAAAAAGAAAGAAAACCCACAAAAATAAAAATACAAACCATTCAGGGCTCACTCTTCCCCCATGTCATGACCTATGCCCATGACCTCTTGCTATTGCAAAGGAACACTGGATGTATGAATCACTTTGTGCATCTGGCCCCTGAGCCCAACTACTTCTGAGCTGGCAAAATGGAGAGTTCCAAGACCTGTTCGTGTCTGCAATTGGGTGGACTGGCATTTACGACCTAGTAAGACTGCGCCCTGAAGGAAGAGCCGGGCTTAATGAGCACTGGTCACGTGGCTGGCAGGGGCGGGGCAGCCAGTTCATATCCCCTCATGGTTTTAAGCTTTTTTACTTGAGTCTGTCCCAGGCCTTCCTCGGTGCGGTCCCTTCCAACTCAACCTCAGACCATCCAGCTCGCTTGGCCAGGGCAGTTTTCAGTCTCTGGAGCCAGCCTTTAACAATCTGCTTGTTTTTCCTGTAGTTGGACATGTTTTCCAGACAATCTCGTTGCTGATGATGGTGGAGCCATTGAGTTCATGCACAAGCAAGGCTCTCATGGAGCCCAGGCTGGTTTCGAGCTTACTATGTTGCTGAAGCTGACCTTGAACTCCTGATCCTTCTTGCCTCAGGTGCTGGGATGATAGGTTGAGTGTCGCCTTGACTGGCTTGGCTCACTTGATCCTAGTGAAGACTCAGAAGACCCTTGACCTTGATGTCCCAATGAGATAAGAGAACAAAGGGAGCCACGGCCCCAGGGCAGGGCACCACCATTTCCACTCCAGGATCATGGCTCAGAACACCGGGAGCAGTCGCCCACCGCTCCTGCTTTGGCAGGGCCCCTCTGCCATCCGTGACAGTGAGGGAACCCCAGGTGGAAGGCCTTTGTGGGCTGGGGGAGCAGTAGTGAAAGTGCTCTTTGAGCCAGAGCAGGAAGAAAAGACAAGGCTGGGCTGTGGAGGTAGCGCTTGCCACACAAGCAGGAGTTCCTGACTTTGGAGTCCCCTGCCTAATTAAGGCTGCGTTCAGGCGTGCTGATGTCTGGAATCCCAGCATGAGACAGGCAGATTCCTTGGAAGCTCTCGGACCAGCTAGCCCAGCAAACACAGCAGTGAACAAGAGACCCTCAGGCAGATTGAGAGAGAGGACTGACCCCTGATGTGGTCCTTTGACCTCCATATATGTGCCATGGCATGTGTACACCCACCCCCACACACATGAGCGCACACACATACACACACACATACACACTTAAAAAAGACAAGGGAAGTCGGGCGTGGAGGCACAGGCCTTTAACCCAGCATTCCAGGGGCAGAGGTAAGATTGGGATTAAAGGTGTGCGTCACCACGCCCGGCTCACAAGCAAGTGCTTTTCACTACTGATCCATCTCCCCAGCCCTTGGTTCTTTTTTTGAGGAAGGACCTCAGTCTAGCCCAGACTGACTTAGACCTCACTCTGTAGCCCAAAAACAAAACAAAAAGAATCAGTGGGACAACTAGAGAGATGTGCTTATGGACTATAAGTTAGATCACAGTACTCTGGCAATGTCAAATTACCAGGTTTAACAATCAATGGATCAGCAGAATTATGGAGGTAGAAGGTGGCCAAAGCTGTCCTCCAGGCAGAGTCAATGACAGTGATGTTGCTTTCTGGCCATCCAGAGTCATCACCACCTAGATATGCAGAATGGAATGACCCAGGAGACCTGTGCAACATCTGTGCCACCAGCCTCTATTTGTACTATCCTGCCCTCACAAGGTAGCTCTAGGCCCTGAGGAGGGCGCGTGTTTTAATCAGACAATCAGACGCATATGTAGGTGTAGATGAGTTTCTTGCCTGGTTTTTTGTTTTGTTTTGTTTTTGAGGTAGGGTCTTACTCTGACCTAGAATTCAATATATAGTCTTAGGTTGGCCTTGAACTCATGGTGATCTTCCTATCTCTTCCTCCTGAGTGCACCATTAGCCCAGCTCTCTCTTTTTTTAAGTTATTTATTTGCAGCTAGAGAGAGAAAGAGAGAGAGAGAGAGAGGGAGAGAGAGATGGGCGTACCAGAATGAACACTAGACACATGCGTTATTTTGTGCATCTGGCTTTACATGGGTACTGGGGAATTGAACTCAGGACATTAGGCTTTGCAAGCAAGCACCTTTAACCCCCAAGCCATATCTCCAACCCTCTTGCCTCTTTTTAAAAACTATTAAATATTTTTTTTATTTGCAAAGAGAGAGAGAAAGAGAATGAGAATGAGCACCACGGGAGCTCTTAGAGCTGCAAATGAACTGCAGACATGTGTGCCACTTTGTGCATCTGGCTTTAAATGATTACTGAGGAATTGAACCTGGGTTGTCAGAGCTTGCAAGCAAGTGCTTTGTTTGTTTGTTTTTGTTTTTTCGAGGTACGGTCTCGCCGTAGCTCAGGCTGACCTGGAATTCAGTATGTAGTCTCAGGGTGGCCTCGAACTCACGGCGATCCTCCTACCTCTGCTGCGAGTGCTGGGATTAAAGGCGTGCGTCACCACACCCGGCTCACAAGCAAGTGCTTTTCACTACTGATCCATCTCCCCAGCCCTTGGTTCTTTTTTTGAGGAAGGACCTCAGTCTAGCCCAGACTGACTTGGACCTCACTCTGTAGCCCAGGCTGGCTCAAACTTACAGCAATCCTTCTACCTCAGCCTCTCCAGTGCTGGCATTGAAGAAGTGAGCTGCCTCACCCTCCTGAATTTGTCACTTTTATCATTCCATCTGTACACAAACAATTTCAAATTGGAACACTACATTTTGAGTTTTCAGGAAAGTTCACGTATATAAAAACGACAGAGGACTGTAGAGATGGCTTAGCTGTTAAGCACTTGCCTGTGAAGCCTAAGGACCCCAATTCTAGGCTTGTTTCCCCAGGACCCACGTTAGCCAGATGCACAAGGTGGCACAAGCATCTGGAGTTTGTTTGCAGTGGTTGGAGGCCCTGGTACACCCATACTCTCTCTCTTTTTCTCTCTCTCTCTCTCCCTCTTTGTCTCTCTCTCAAATAAATAAATAACTAAAAATTTTAATTAAAAATGATCTCTGGAGTGGTCAAAAAGATAGTTTGCAAACCAAACACTTATTTGCAACCTCTTTTCAACCACCAGGTATTGCACACTTTTGGGACTGGTTGGATTGGGGAGGCCCATCACATGTAGATGGAGATGATTGATTGTGTGTTTGAGTGCAGGAAGACCTGTCATCTCGGAACAAGAAGAAAACAGCACCAATGTACAGCTCAGTGGTAGAGGGCACACTTAGCGTCTGCGAGGCCCTGGGTTCAATCCCCAGTACCAAAAAAAGAAAGCATAATCCTGCAAGCACATCCACGGGTGTCAAGTGCGATGTCCTTGCCGTGACTTGACATGGTTGGTATCACCTCATGCAGCTGTCAGCACAGTGGGTCGGTTCACACGGACACCAGCAGAGGCATGCAAGTGGCACAGCTCCCAGATCGCCAGACCACAGGGATATTTCAGCTTCCTGCCATCTACGACACTACTGTCCTTGTGCAGCCTGTCCTGGACCCCGCTGGAGTTTGTTATAACGGCACATGATCGGGCTTTGTCTGTGACGTCACCAATTGGTATCATTCCCTCAAGTGAGGGTAAAAAATGGTATTTAAGTTAAAGGAGGCTGGAGAGATGGATCTGTGGTTAAAGGTGCTTTCTTGCAAAGCCTGATGGCCTGGGTTCAATTCCCCAGTGCACACATAAAGGCAGATGACAAAGGGGCACATGTGTCTGGAGCCCATTTGCAGTGGCAAGAGGCCCTGATGCAGCCACGCTCACTCTCACTCACGTTCTCTCTCTCCCTCTGTTAAATAAATACATAAGTTGAAGTCGTGGGTTTTTGTTTGTTTGTTTGGTTGGTTTTTCAAGGTAGGGTCTCACTGTAGCCCAGGCTAAGCCCAGGTTAACCTGGAACTCACTATGTAGTCACAGGGTGGCCTTGAAGTCATGATGATCCTACTTCTGAAGTGCTAGGATTAAATGCATGCGCCGCCACACCCTTCTTAAAATCTTTTTTTTTTGTTTTTTGTTTTTTGTTTTTTCCAGGTAGGGTCTCACTCTATCTCACTCTAGCCCAGGCTGACCTGGAATTCACTTCATAGTCTCAGGGTGGTCTTGAACTCACAGCCATCTTCCTACCTCTGCCTCCCAAGTGCTGGGATTAAAGTCATGTGCCACCATGCCCAGCAAGTCATTTTTTTAAAATAATTATTTATTCACTTATTTATTAGGGAGAAAGAGAAAGAATGGGAGCACCAGAGCATCTAGCCACTGCAAACAAACTTCAGACGCATGTGCCACCTTTGCATGAGGCTAACATGGGTCCTGGGCATTTGAACATGGGTCCTTAACCTTCACAGGCAAGCACCTTAATCACTGAGTCATTTCTCCAGCCCTAAAGTCATTTTTTAAAGCTACCAAGTTAACTATCACATAGCTATCAAAGAGCTTCAGCCAAAAGCGCAGTGGTAGAACGCGGAGACCCAAGCTCTGGGCGGTCCTTCCGCAGGCCTATGTTTTCATAGCTGCCTTCTCTGTTCTCCAACCTCACACACATCCTTCTGTCCAGTCCACGAGGCAAGGAAGCAGGTGGCTGGAGCACAACCCATCCCTCCCCCAGACCAGCCTGTTCTTTCCAGCTGTGTCCCAGCTCAGAGCTATACCCCTAGGAGAGGGTGTCTCCCCCATGCCTCAATCTGCAGATAACCAAGAGGAATCCCCTTCCCAATCTCTGCTTGTCAGGTAGGCAGGTGAGGTATGAAGGAGGAGACCCACCTCACTCTCTAAGGCCAGGGGCCCAGGCAGCCGGCAGCCCTGATTGCTTCTCTGGTCCTTGGCGATCACTCCCTACCTCACTGTTCACGGGCTCCTTCAGCCGGGCGTGGTGGCGCATGCCTTTAATCCCAGCACTCGGGAGGCAGAGGTAGGAGGATCGCCATGAAATCGAAGCCACCCTGAGACTACATAGTGCAATCCAGGTCAGATTGGCTAGAGTGAGACCCTACCTCAAAAAAACAAAAAGAAAGAAAGAAAAAAGAAAGAGAGAAAGAAATTCAAGGTCTGGGCTGGAGAGATAGCTTAGTAGTTAAGGCACTTGCCTGCAAAGCCAAAAAACCCTGGTTCAATTCCCCAGGACTCATGTAAGCAGGATGCATCAGGAGCTGGTTTACAGCAGCTGGAGGCCCTGGTATGCCTGTTCTCTCCCTCCAACACCCCCGCCATAAATAAATAAAAATTATAAGAAAAGAAATTCAAGGTCATCTGCTACATAGCAAGTTTGAGGCCAGCTTGGGATCCATGAGAGGGAGGTAGGGAGTAAGGGAGAAGGGAAGGGAGGGAAGGAGGAATTAAGGGAATAATTTTTATGTACATATGTTCACATACACATTATATATGTGAGTATTCAAAATATAGTTAACAGGTCACTAAAGATGATTCACAACTACATTATCACAGTTTTTGATCTCTCAAGAAATAATGTAAGCATAAAACATAACTTTATCATCATTATGTTAATTTTAGTGTGGAGATTAAACTAATCTAATAAGCTAAAATGATGTGAGTATTACCCAAAAATAATAATCCATACAGAGTGTGGGTTGTTAACACTGAGAGCCGAGGTAATTTTTTTTGTAGCCAGCATTACAAATGGGTAGTATCTATTAATTCTTTTTTTTTGCAAATGCTTATCAACAACTTACATGATTATAAAACATATCCTATGGTAATGCCCTCCTCCCCCAACTTTCCCCTTTGAAACTCCACTCTCCATCATAACCCCTCCCCCTCTCAATCAGTCTCTCTTTTATTTTGATGTCATCGTCTTTTCCTCCTATGTGGTGTCAGGCACTGTGAGGTCATGGATATCCAGGCCATTGTGTGTCTATGGGGTCCTACCCTTCCTTTGGCTCCTATGTGCTTTCTGACACCTCTTCCGCAATAGACCCTGAGCCTTGGAAGGTGTGATCGAGATGTTTCAGTGCTGAGCACTCCTGTCACTTCTTCTCAGCACCATGATGCCTTCTGAGTCATCCCAAGGTCACTGCCATTTGAAAAGAGAAGATTCTCTACCAAAAATGAGCCAATGGGTGCCGTACTGGGACAGGAGCAGCAGCTGAGGGTGAAGGGGGCGACCCTGCCATCATCCTGAGTGACAGCGGCAGGACAAAAGCCGTGTGTTCTAGATCTCCAAGGAGAAAGGACCAGGAATATCTTCGACTTGGAGGAGCCGTGGCGCCAGGCTGGACTTTCAGACTTCTTAAGAGCCTTGTTTGCTCTGAGGGCTTTAAAAAATTTATGTTTCTACCACAAAAAGAGCATAATTGGGATATGAATAACTTAAGAAATGTGCAAGAATATCAAAACAAAAGAGAGACTTGTTGAACCAGGGGTGGTGGTGCAGTACTCGGGAGGCAGAGGTAGGAAGATTGCCATGAGTTCAAGGCCAGTCTGAGACTACATAGTGAATTCTATAGTGAATTCCAGGTCAACCTGAGCTCGAATGAGACCCTAACTCAAAAAAAAAAAGGAAAGAAAGACTTGTTGGAAAGAAGCAGAGTCAGTGGAGGGGGGAGAGAGAGTGATGGGAGGAAACAATGATCATGATATACTGTCTATATGTATGGAAGTTATCAATAAAATGTTTAAAAGATAAAAAGAAATGTGCAAGGGCTGGAAAGATGGCTTAGTGGTTAAGCACTTGCCTGTGAAGTCTAAGGACCCCAGTTTGAGGCTCGATTCCCCAGGACCCACGTTAGCCAGATGCACAAGGGGACGCACGCGTCTGGAGTTCGTTCGCAGCGGCTGGAGGCCCTGGTGCGCCCATTCTCTCTCTCCCCCCCCCCCTTTCTCTCTCTGTCTGTCGCTCTCAAATAAATAAACAAAAAAAATTTTTTTTTTAAAAAGTAATGTGCAAGATGCTTGTACAGAACTTACCTCTGTCCCCACACAGTGTTACAGACAAAACTAAGGTCCTAGGCAATTAATTGCTTTATGACTGAGTCTACCTCCATCCCAGTTTTATTTTATTTTGGTTTTTTGAGGTAGGGTCTCACTCTAGCCCAGGCTGACCTGAAATTCACTATGGAGTCTCAGGGTGGCCTCGAACTCGCAGCAATCCTCCTACCTCCACTTCCTGAGTTCTGGGATTAAAGGCGTGTGTCATCACACCAGGCTCCAGCCCAGTTGGAAATCTCACAGAAAGTGTCAAAGACTTATTGCTTATTGTTTTGTATGCATGCATGTGCATGTGTAGAGTGTGTGTGGTGTGTTTAATGTGTGGTGTATGCACGGGTGTTTGCAACAGTGCACGCTGTGCACGTGGTGCAGAGGCCATAGGAGGACTTTGCGTGGCCTTCTCATTGCTCTTCTTCGTATTCCCGAGACGGCATCTCCCGGTTTTCTGTCAGTGAGCACTAGAAATCCTCCAGTCCCCACCCCATCAACATGCTGCACCCTAGGGTCCCAGAGCCTATGTGTGGCCATGTGCAGCTGTGGGTTAACTGAAGCTTTCCTAGGCCCGCATGCTTAAGCAGCAAGCTCACTTAACTACTGAGCTGTCTCCCCAATCCTAGCCCCAAGCTTTTGAGTGCCCAAGACCCAGGGGCTGGACTGCCAGACCCAGAAGCTCACAGCTCAAACCCCTGAGAGCTTAGGACCTGTTGCTCCAAGCTTTGGAAGGCAGACGCTATGGCTGTAGGCATTCAAGGTCAGAAATGGCTTCTCTGGGCTTTAACGCCAAGCAGCTCTTGACCTTGGCAGCTACTATAATCCTCAGCTTGTGGCTCAGGGATGTGGCAGCAACAGACAGAAACAACAGCATTCATCACCTGCTAGCGTGGCAGGGCTCAAACGGGCATTACATGCTGGGATCCTCAGCCCGACAGCATCTTGCACTACAACTTTGGGCTTGACTGTCATGATTATCAGCCTGTGGCCTGAGCTGATGTTACAGTGCTCTGGCCTAGAGACCGTGGCAGTCTTTGCTCTTAGGCTCGGCAGCTACTTAGAACTCTGCCAGTGACCAGGGCCCGCAGCTTCATGCCCTCAGCTCTGCACATCCCTCGTCTCCACCCCTCCCCATCACTTCTGTCTCAGTGGTGTCTAGGATTTTTCTGCTGCTCTCTCCTCCCGCCTCTATGGCTCTGCCGCTGCCTCCACGGTCTGGGTGTGACCAGCTCAGCCCACGCCATTGACGATACACATCCGAAGTAGGCAGTGCCAGGGGGCAGCGCACAAGATGTGTCCTGGAGATGTGGGAAGGGTGCTCTCACTCATCAGGCAGTCCTTTATGCAAATGAAGGACTGTGTATACATCCATCACAGCTTTTTAAAAAACTTTTTTTGTTTATTTATTTATTTGAGAGTGACACAGAGAGAAAGAGGGAGAGAGAGAGAGAGAGAGAGAGAGAGAATGGGCGCGCCAGGGCCTCCAGCCACAGATGCGTGCGCCCCTTGTGCATCAGGCTAACGTGGGTCCTGGGGAATCGAGCCTCGAACTGGGGTCCTTAGGCTTCATAGGCAAGAGCTTAACCGCTAAGCCATCTCTCCAGCCCCATCACAGCTTTTTTTGGAAAGGTCACCAGAGGAAGCCTTTTGGCCTGGGTGAAACTAGCTTCAATGTCATCTGGCATTCGCAGTTCAGAGTCTTGGGATATGATGGTAATAACAACAACAACAAAAAGTCTGGCACAAACTGTTTTTGTTTGTTTTACTGTGCTCTGTTTTTCCTTCTATTTGTGAAGGGAGAGAGAGAGAGAGAGAGTGTGCGGACACTCCAGAGCCTCTTGCCACTGCAAACAAACTCAACATGCACCACTTTGTGCATTGGGTTTTATGTGGGTACTGGGTACTCAACCCCAGGCCAACAGGCCTTGCAAGCAAGCACCTTAACTGCTGAGCCATCTCCCCAGCCCTACCCAGCTTTTATTTATTTATCACACACACACACACACACACACACACACACACACACACACAGCATGGGTGCACCAGCACTTCCAGCCACTGCACACAAACTCCAGATGCATGTCCTACCATGTGCATCTGGCTCACATGGGTACTGGGGAATCAAACCTGGGTCCTTAGGCTTCTCAGCCAAGTGCCTTAACCACTAAGCCATGTCTCTACCTCCCTAACCCCTGTTATGTTTTTTTTAAGAAAGGGGCTCATGTATCCCATGCTGGCCTCAAACCCATGATGTAGCACAAATGACTTTGGATGTCTGATCCTCCTGTTTTGAAATGGTCATAGCCAGGAGAGTGTCTTCTGCAGTGTGTTTCGGCAGCACGCAGCCATAGTTGCCGCTTCTTCAAGGAGTCTGTGGAGTTCAAAGCAGCTGCTGCTGTTAGGATGGCAATGCAGCTGGCTGCTTGGCTTGTAGTCTTTTTAAAAAATATTTTATTTTGGGCTGGTGAAATGGCTTAGTGGTTAAGGCGTTTGCCTGCAAAGCCTAAGGACCCCAGTTGGTTTTCCCAGGACCCACGTAAGCCAGATGCACAAGGCAGTGTACACATCTGGAGCAGTGGCTAAAGGGACCTGGCATACCCATTTTCTCTATCTATCTATCTGTCTGTCTGTCTATCTATCTGCCTCTCTCTCTCAAATAAATGAATGAATAAATTTTTTTAAAGTTTTTTAAAAAATATTTTATTTGAATTTATTTGTTTGAGAAAGAGGAGAGAGAGAGAGAGAGAATGGGCATGCCAGGGCCTCCAGCCACCACAAACTCCACATACATCCACCACCTATTCCTATTCCCCTCTTCCCTTTAAATTGAATTTTACCAAATTTTATCAGGTATATTGTCCCAGCACCAAGAAAGGTAGCAAATAGCACTTATTATTTAGCAGTAATAGTGATTTGATATTACTTAATCATATTGCTTTTTTTCTTTTCACTCTTTTCCATGCAGGTTGTCATTCTAGTCCAGGCTGACCTGGAGCTCACTCTGTAGCCCCAGGCTTAACTCGAACTCATAGCAATCCTCCTACCTCAGCCTCCCAAGTGCTGGCAACTAAAGGTGAGTGCCACCATGCCCTGCTGAACTTAATCTGCCCCACTGCCCCATGAAGAAGTGAGTTTCTCTAATATATCCAGGGTCTCACTCTGTAGCCCAGACTGGGCTCAAATTTGCTTATTTATTTTTAAATATTTTATTTTTATTTATTTATTCATTTTGAGAGACAGAAAGAGGGAGATAGAGAGAGAATGGGTGCACCAGGGCTTCCAGCCACTGCAAATGAACTCCAGATGCGTGGGCCAACTTGTGCATCTGGCTTACGTGGGTCCTGGGGAATTGAACCAAGGTCCTTTGGCTTTGCAGGCAAGTGCCTTAACTGCTAAGCCATCTCTCCAGCCCCTGGGCTCAAATTTATAATTCTCCTGCCTCATCAGTGCTGGAATTACAAGCATGTACCCACATGCCTGATCTCAAAAATAATTTTAACTGAACTCTGGAATGATAAGTATTTTGTCCTCATGCATTCTTTTACAAATAGATTCTACTTAGTTAATTGTTAAATCTGATTTAGCAGTGGAATTAATGATTGATAGATAATGAACACACTTGTTGACTGTTTCCTGTGCTGGTCACTATGCCTAACATATGCAAAGGAATGAAAAACCCGCTGTTTAAAACAACAGCTTTCTGGTAAAGAGAGAGTATTCTGCCTGAGAGCCCTATTCTGAGCAGCAAGTGTAGACCAAATTCCAAACTGGCCGTGGGAGAACCTAACTGCTGTGCCCTGTGCAGTTAGAAGAATGTGGAGCTGCAGGAAACCAGGGAGAGGGTGAGGAAGAGTGACAACAAAGGCCAGACCATAGGAAGGAGGCTGAATTCCTGACTGCTAAAATGACTAAGCATGGACTGGAGAGATGGCTCAGTGATTAAGGTGCTTGCCTGCGAAGTCTAACTACCCTGGTTCCATTCCCCTGCGTCCACGTAAAGCCAGATGCACAAAGGGGCACATGCATCTGGAGTTCCTTTGCAAAAGACCTAGAGGCCCTGATGTGCTCCTTCTCTCAACCTCTCTCTCTCTCTGCTTGCAAATAAATAAAATAATATATAAATAAATAAGTCAGGGTTTAATTTTAATTTTAATGTTTATTTTTATTTTTGGAGGTAGGGTCTCGCTCCAGTTCAGGCTGACCTGGAATTCACTCTGTAGTCTCAGGGTGGCCTCGAATTCATGGCGATCCTCCTACCTCTGCCTCCCAAGTGCTGGGATTAAAGGCGTGCACCACCACACCCGGCTCAGGGTTTAATTTTTAAATGACCAAGCACACATCCACTTTTAGGACACCAAGGCCTTCCATTGTGTTTGTTTTGCATCACGCATCAGGCAGTGGCACACGTGTGTGGGACTTTGAACAAATGCCTCACTCACATGGGATAACAATGGGAAAGAGAGGCCTAGTATCCGTTACCTGCCTCATTGCCATGACCAAAACCCTCCAAGACACAGCTGAGGGAAGAGAAGGTTTATTACGCAGTACACTTTAAGGGGAGACATTCGATCGTGATGGGAAAGGCACGACGGCAGGAGGCTGGCTGGGCACACTGCAGTCACAGACAGCAAGCAGAGAGGGGATAGGAAGTGGGGCTGGGCTATGAAACCACAAGGCGCTCAATGGTATTTGTTACACGCCTTTAATCCCAGCCCTCGGGAGGCAGAGGCAAGGGGATCTCTGTGAGTTCGAGGCCACTCTGAGACTACACAGTGAATTCCCGGTCAGCCTGGGCTAGAGCATCTTGAGATTCTACCTCAAAAAAAGAAAAAAAAATTAATAAATAAAACCACACCTCCCATCCACAATGGTCGCTTCCGTCACTGAGGCCCACCTCCCAAAGTTTCTTCTACTTTCCCAAATGGCAGTACTAAATGGGGTTCGAGTGCTCAAGTACTTATCATGAGGAACTCACTCCAAACGCAGCTTCCAGAGATGAGGCACATAGCACACAACCACAATTGCATTTTTTTTTGACCCCCCTACACACCAAGGTAAGGTCTCACTCTAGCACAGGCTAACTTGGAAGTCACTCTGTAACAGGCTGGCCTTGAACTCACAGTGATTCTCCTACCTCTGCCTTCTAAGTGCTGGGATTAAAAGTATGTGCCACCATGCCTGGCCTCAAACTATATTATATTAATGGTAGTCCCACAGGAGGTATAGATACAATGGCACAGAAGGCTAGCCAAGCAGAGCAAGCAGATAAATATGCTAGAGGTATAAAAGGCTACACTTTTTTTTTTTTTTTTGGCCCACCAGTGGGGCACTTCAGAGCTCCCCAAGTGGACTTTCTTTATTTAAGAGAGACAGACAGAGAGAGAGAAAAAAAGAGGGAGAGAGAGAGAGAAAGGGCATGCCAGGGTCTCCAGCCACTGCAAACGAACTCCAGATGCATGTGCCACCTTGTGCATCTGGCTTACATGGGTCCAGGAGATTCGAGCCTTGAACCGGGGTCCTTAGGCTTCACAGGCAAGCCTCTAACTGCTAAGCAATCTCTCCAACTCAAAGGCTACAAATTTTACAAAACAAAACAGTAAAGGTGTCATGTTAACAAGAAAGAAACCAGACCCAGAAGGAAGGCATGGGAGGAAAAAATAAAGAGCCAAAAACTGAGGAAAACTTGGTAAATATAAACAACCTTGACTTTGTTTGTTTGTTTGTTTGTTTGTTTTTTCGAGGTAGAGTCTCACTCTAGCTCAGGCTAAACTGGAATTCATGATGTAGTCTCAGAGTGGCCTGAACTCACAGTGATCCTCCTACCTCTGCCTCCCGAGGGCTGGGATTAAAGGCGTGCGCCACCTCGCCCAGCCACTGACTGTTTTTGAAATAGGTTCTTGCCTCAAAGTGGCTATGTAGCTGAATATGACCTTGAATTTTTTTTATTTTATTTTTTATTTTTTGTTTTTTTTTGAGTTAGGCTCTCACTCTGGTCCAGGCTGACCTGGAATTAACTATGTAGTCTCAGGGTGGCCTTGAATTCATGGAGATCCTCCTACCTCTGCCTCCCAAGTGCTGGGATTAAAGGCATGCACCACTACGCCTGGCTGATTTTGTTTGTTTGTTTGTTTGTTTTTTTGAGGTAGGATTTCACTCTAGTCCAGGCTGACCTGGAATTCACTATGTAGTCTCAGGGTAGCCTCAAACTCATGGCAATCCTCCTACCTTTGATCAAAGGTGTGCATCATCACGCCTAACTTGATTTAAATTTTTTTTTTAAAGATTTTCATTTATTTATTTGAGAGTGACAGAAAGAGAAAGATGCAGATAGAGAGTGCAAGAGAGAGAATGGGTGCGCCAGGGCTTCCAGCCACTGCAAAGGAACTCCAGACACGTGCGCCCCCTCGTGCACCTGGCTAACGTGGGTCCTGGGGAATTGAGCCTCGAACTGGGGTCCTCAGACTTCACAGGCAAGCACTTAACTGCTATGCCATCTCTCCAGCCCTTGATTTTCTTTTTTTGTTATTTTTTTTTTATTTATGTGAAAGAGAGAGAGAGAGAGAAAGAAGCAGAGAGAGAGAGAGAGAGAGAGAGAGAAGCAGATCTATTGAGAGAACAGGTGCACTGGGGCTTCCAACTTCTGCAAACAAACTCCAGACACATGTGCCACCTTGCACATCTGGCTTACATGGATCCTGGGGAATCTGACCTAGGTCCTCAGGCTTTGCAGGCAAGTGCCTTAACTTTGAAGCCATATCTCCAGCCTATGACTTAAAATTTCTGATCTTCCCACTTCCACCTTCCAGGAACTAAGATTACGGGCATACACCCCCACTCCTGGTTGACGCGGTGCTGCCTGACGCTTGGACGGCGTGCATGCTGGGCAAGCGCTCTCCCACCTGAGCCACATCGCCAGCCTCTACATTCCAATTATGATGACACTAACAATGATGAACCCCTGGGAGTCGTTTTAGTTAGTCCGTATGTAGGTATGTATGTACGTATTTGTTTTTTTTTTTTTTTGAAGTAGGGTCTCACTCCACCTCAGGCTGACCTGGAATTCACTGTGTAGTCTCAGGGTGGCCTTGAACTCACAACAATCATCCTACCTCTGCCTCCCAAGTGCTGCGATTAAAGGCATGCGCCACCACACCTGACTTCTGGGTGAAAGGTAAAGCTCAAATACTACCAACAATAATGTAGAAGATGTGAGAGAGCTTAAGGGGTTAAAACATTTTGTTTTCCTGGTATAGTTTAAGGAAACAATAGAGATGAAACCTAAATATTGATTAGGTCTAAACCTTTATTCATGCACACTAATAATTAACCACCAAATAAATAGAAATTGAATGTTTAACTTCTAAACGGGGTCAGAAGAGGCAGAAAGAGAAACAAACACCAGAGTAAATGAAGGAAAATATACATAAGCAAAAAAGTAAAATCAATCCAAGGTGTATCAATAATCACAAGAAATATGAATGACCAAACAGAAATTCTCTTACATGTACCCAAGAAAAGAAATGGGCCACAGGGCTAGAGAGATAAGTTAATGATTAAGGTGCTCATCTACAAAGTCCAAGGACCCAGGTTCGATTTTCCCCAGGACTCACATAAGCCAGATGCACAAGGTGGGACATGCGTCTGGAGTTCGTTTGCAGTGGCTGGAGGCCCTGGTGCACCCATTCTCTCTCTCTCTCTCTCTCTCTCTCTCTTTCTCCCATAAATAAATAAATAAATATTTTTTTTTAAAGAAATGTGCCAGAATCTTCATCACATTTTGTTTGGTTTTACTATGTTTTGTTTTAGACAGGGTCTTAGGGATGCCAAGCATCTCAGGCTGGCCTTGAACTCACTGAGGATGACCTTAAACACCTGCTCTTCACAGCTTCATCTCTCTCGGTGCTGGGAGTGCAGGCATGCACCACCACACCCAGTTTATGTGGTGCTGGGCATGAACCTAGGGCTTTGTGTCTGAGAGGTGAACATTCTGTTAACTGCCCTATACCTTCAGCCCCACAACATTAGTTTTTTGCATGTGTGTGGTGTGTATGCATGCATGCATGTTGATATATGTGTGGGTGAACATATACATGCAGGTCTATGTGTGCATGTGAAGGCCAGAGGTTAATATCAAGTCTCTTCTCAATGGTTCTTCACATTGTTTCTATCCCTTCTTCCTCTTCCTCTTTTTGTTTTTGTTTTTTTTGTTTTTTGAAGTAGGGTCTCACTCTAGCCTGAGCTGACCTGGGATTCATTTGTCTTCTTTTTCTTTTCAAGGTAGGGTCTCACTCTAGCTCAGACTGACCTGGGGGGGGTCACTATGTAGTCTCAGGGTGGCCTTGAACTCACGGCGATCCTCCTACCTCTGCCTCCCAAGTGCTGGGATTAGAGGCGTGCACCACCACTCCTGGCTTGTCTTCTTTACTTCATTACTTCTTTACTTCATTACTTTCTTTCTTTCTTTTTTTTTTTTTTTTTTTTTGAGGTAGGGTCTCACTCTAGCCCAGGCTGACCTGGATTTCACTATGGAGTCTCAGGGTGGCCCTGAACTCACAGTGATCCTCTTACCTCTGCCTCCCAAGTGCTGGGATTAAAGGCATACACCACCATGCCCGACTACTTTACTTCATTACTTTCAAGACAGCATCTCTCAATGAACCTACAGCTCACCGATTCTGCTGAACAAGTTAGCCAGCAACTCTGGATATCCTCCTCCTGCTTCTACCTCCCCCACGCTGCGATTACTGCACTTGGCTTTTATACGGGTATTGAGGACTCAAGCCCAGGTGCACACCGAGCTATCTCTTATCTCTAGTAGAGCTATCTGCTACTAGCTTTAATAAGGGCAAAAATAAAAACAATCAAATTGACCTAGATAAATACATTTGGGCAAATTTATAACTTGAAGCTTTCTTAGAGAAGTTAAAATAAATGAAATGGGCATATATGTGAAATTAGTTTTAATACATCAACATTTACAGGGTCCAAAATAACAATAAGTGGGAAAAAAACATTTCTAGACTTATATATACAGTATAATGCCATTTATTTAAATTATTTAAACAAATAATTCTTCTTTTCATTACTAAATGAAGTATAAAAGCATGAGAATTAGGCTGCAGAGATGGCTTAGTTAAGGTGCTTGCGTGCAAAACCTAAGGACCTGGGTTCAATTCCCCAGTACCCATGTAAAGCCAGATTCACAGGGTGGTGCATGTGTCTGGAGTTGGTTTGCAGTGGCTAAAGGTCCTGGTGTGCCAATTCTCTCCCCATCTCTCAAATACATTTTAAAGAACCATGAGAGGGAGCCATGTTCAAAACAGTCTTTGGCTACAAAGCAAGTTTAGAGGCCAGCCTGGGCTACATGTGATCCTGTCAAAAATAAACAAATACGTAAATAACCAAATAAATAAACAATTTTAGAAATGACTGGGACATTTGCATGTGCTTCTAGAAGGGGGGGAAAGATAAACTAAAAAGAAAACTAAGAAGAAAAAAAAGTGTCCTTTTTTTTTTGCAGAAGGTCGGGGGTCGTTACTAAGAATTGAATCCAGAGCCTCCTGCATGCTAAAACACCTTTTCCACCACTGAGGTCCCCAGGACTTCAATTGTCATCTTCAGTGTTTGATTTGGTTGTTATTTAGAGGCCGGGCTCACTTTAGGCCCCGGCTGAGCTGGAACTCATGTCCTGTTACCTCAGTCTCCCCAGTGCTGGGATTGCAGGTATAAAGCACTATATTCAGCTGTGATTTCTTTTGTGTGTGTGTGTGTGTGTGTGTGTGTGTGTGTTGGAGATCAGATCCAGAGCGTTGTGGATATCGATCTTTACTGCTGAGCTGCACACTAACCCCCGCTTCCCACTTCTTAATTCAGAAGCTAAGCATTGATGACAGTAAAATCCAGTCCAAATGTGCAGTGAGATTAAGCCCAGCTATAGGTCCCTGTGGAAATCTGGTTAAATGTAGCTACTGCGTTGCATTTTGTCACATTACTTGGAGCTCTTGGTAGGTTAATGTCCAGTTAATTGAGATTTTCCTATAATATCTCAACTGTTAACAGCCACCATAATTTAAAGCTGGTAATAATTATAGGATTCTTCCAACCACTGTTTATTTGATTTTCCAACTATCCCAATTCCACCCAAGGTATAAATCTGGTAAAATTAACAAGAGAAGAGACATTTCTCAGATTTTCTCATTTACAAAAGTAAGTGCTGAGGACAGTTATCGGAATACCGAGTATTTCAGTAGGAAGTTCAGCCTTAGCAAAAACCCATTACCAAAACTTCTAGGAGGTTAGAAAAACAAACATCGGTTTCAGGAAGTGAGGGCTTGAAACTTTACCCGTAGACCACAGAGTTATTGCAAGGACATTAAATTCTTTCCATCTGGGCTTTAATTGGCTTTCTCCTTGGCACAAATTCTCCTAAATCTCTTGTACCTGTCTCATCAAAGGTGAGCCATGAAACATGCCAGGGCCAAGGTGAGGTGGATTCCATCAACTACCAAATGCGGTGGCTTACTCAGAAACTTTTGGAAAAAGTTTTGGGTTCCCAAAAGCTTCGAGAATCGAAACCACCAGTTAATGTACTCTTAAGAAGTAAAACAAGGGATTTATTACACACTTTCATGTGTGGTCTAATATATTTGTACTATTAGATCTTTCTGGAAGCCATGAGTAGATCCTTAGCTTCTACTCACCAAAAACTAAAAATGCCATCAAATAGCATATGAGGCCACTGACAGTGGACTCTCCACTTTGTTGTAACCTGCCTGTCTGACATAGCCACAATTTTTATAAGTATTTCAATTTATTACTTTCTTTGTTCTGTTACTATAAAAACCATAAAATTGTTTCCTTGTTGGAACAAGAAATTTAGGATAACTTAAATTTGTGTTCCCAAGCCATGGGCACTCATATTTGGCTCCAGAACAAGCTATTTCCTATTCTCTTTGAAGTGAGAACTTTTTATTTTTATTCTTTTTTTTTTTTTTTATACTTTTAGGATGGGTCTCAATTATACCTCAGGCTGACTCACGGTGGAACCCAGGTTGGCCTTGAACTCACTGGCAATACTTCCATCTCAGCCTCCTGAGTGTTGGGATTCAAAGGGTGAGACGCTACACTGGGCTGAGAGCTGTGATTTTTTTTTTCCTTTTTTTTGGTTGGCACACCCATACTCCTGAAGGTGATGCCAATAAACTCATCAGTTCACACACACACAAAAAAGCAAGAGGCAGGCGTGGTGGTGCATGCCTTTAATCTCAGCACTTGGGAGGCAGAGGTAGGAGGATTGCCATGAGTTCAAGGCCACCCTGAGACTCCATAGTGAATTCCAGGTCAGCCTGGGCTAGAGTGAGACCCTACCTTGAAAAAAAAGAAAAAAAAGTAAGACAAGGGCTGTGGAGATGGCTCAGCAGTTAAGGTACCTGCCTGCAAAGTGTAACGACCTGTGTTTGAGTCCCTAGTACTCATGTAAAGCCAGATGTACAAGATGGCATAGGTATATGGAGTCCATTTGCAGTGGCTGGAGACCCTGGCATGCTCATTCTCTCTGCCTATCTCTCTTCTCTCTCTCTCTCTCTCTCTCTCTGTACTTGCAAATCAATTTTTTAAATTTTAAATAAGAAATGAGACATTATCAGTGTCTTACTATGATTCCAGGTGGATGAGATATACCCATTCATTCATTCAACAATCATTCTGGGGCCTTTCTGTGTGTCAGGAACTGTCCAGGAGACATAGAAATATGAAATTACACATTCACATCGTCCAGATGTTAATAATCAATAGAGAAAAGCTATCATCTGGCCTAATTTCCAAGTGAATCCTGCATAATCAGATATGCTAACTGAGGAAGCTGAGGCTGGAGGGTTATACTAGATTTGAGGTCAACTTGGAATACATAGGAAATTGAGGGCCAGCCTGGGTTACATAGCAAGATACTGTCTCAAAAAAAGAGAGCTGGGCGGGGCGCACGCCTTTAATCCCAGCACCTGGGTGGCAGAGGTAGGAGGATCACCATGAGTTCGAGTCCACCCTGAGACTTCATAGTGAATTCCAGGTCAGCCCGGGCTAGAGTAAAACCTTACCTTCGGGGAATAAGAGAGAAAGAGAGGAGCCAGGTATGGTCCATGGCACTTGCCTTTGCTTTAATCCCAGCACTTGGGGGGGCAGAAGTAGGAGGATTGCTGTGAGTTTGAAGCCACCCTGAGACTACGTAGTGAATTCCAGATCCACCTGGGATAGATCTTAGCTCAAAAAAAAAAAAACAAGAGAGAAAGAGAGAGAGAGGGAGAGAGAGAGAGAGAACAACAATAATTTTTAAAAGTCAGTAGAGTGCTTTACAACTTGTGAACTGGTGTCAGAAATGGCATTGGAGCTTTTATAAAAAATGACCTGCATTTCTTTCAGAATTTCAAAATCACCAGAGGTCTCTATGAAAATCTCACCTTGCCCATCCAAATCCATTTTTTGTTTGCTTGTTTATTTTCTTTTTCTTTTTCTTTTTTTTTAAATTTATTTTATTTTTTGTATTTATTTGAGAGCGACAGACACAGAGAGAGAAAGGCAGATAGAGGGAGAGAGAGAGAATGGGCGCGCCAGGGCTTCCAGCCTCTGCAAACGAACTCCAGACGCATGCGCCCCCTTGTGCATCTGGCTAATGTGGGACCTGGGGAACCGAGCCTCGAACCGGGGTCCTTAGGCTTCACAGGCAAGCGCTTAACCGCTAAGCCATCTCTCCAGCCCTTGTTTATTTTCTTTTTATTTATCTTTAATTTTTTAATTTTTTTTTTAATTTTAGAAAGATAGAATTGGTATGCCAGGGCCTTAGCCCCTACAATTGAACTCCAGACACATATAGCACCTACCGGGCATGTGCGACCTTGCGCTTGACTCACCTTTGTGTGTCTGACTTACATGGGATCTAGAGAGTAAACATGGGCCCTTAGGCTTCAAAGACAAGGACCTTACCCACCTCTCCAGCCCTTCTTTTTTTTGGGGGGGGTTCTATATCCCAAGCTACCTTTGAATTCTCTATGTTGTGAAGGATGACCTTGAACTTCTGAATCTCCCACCTCAAACTCTGGAGTGCTGGGATTATAGGTATGAGGCATCATTGCCATTTATGCAGTGCTGGGGATCTAGCCTGGGGCTTCTTGATTGCTAAGCAAGCACTCTGCCAAGTGAGCTCCATCCTTAGCCCTATGCCCAAGTGTTTTATTAAACACCCAAGTCCCTTGGAGACATTCAAGAAGACCCCAAATCTGACAGAGAGGCCAATCTAATGGAGAACCTAACAGAAAGGAGAAATGGCACCTTCCTTGGTGGCATGGGGAGGAGGTAAGTTGAAGGAATAGAATGGAGGGAAGCCAGGGCATGCAAGTCTCTATGGATAGTAGGTATGGACTTAGCCTTTGCTAAGTTCCTCTGTGGGTCCAGGAGCCAGTCTTCCATGGCCCCTTCCATTCTTCCTATAACCTGGCAAATGGACAGTCTCACCCCTATTTGACCATTGGGCCCTCTCAAGTGTTGGGATTAAAGGAGTGTACCACCATGTCTGGCCCAGAGTGAATTCCATGTCAGCCTGGGCTAGAGTGAGACCCTACCTCAAAAAATCTAAAAGACAATAGGCTTAAAGAGGGGCACTTCTGGGCTGGAGAGATGGCTTAGTGGTTAAGCGCCTGCCTGTGAAGCCTAAGGACCCCGGTTTGAGGCTTGGTTCCCCAGGTCCCACGTTAGCCAGATGCACAAGGGGGCGCACGCATCTGGAGTTCGTTTGCAGAGGCTGGAAGCCCTGGCGCGCCCATTCTCTCTCTCTCTCCCTCTATCTGTCTTTCTCTCTGTGTCTGTCGCTCTCAAATAAATAAATAAATAAATAAATAATTTAAAAAAAAAAAAGAGGGGCACTTCTTCCTAAAACCTTGCAGAGGGGCAGTCTCGCCCCTATTTGACTAGTGAAGAAAAGTCTTAAAGAGGGACACTTCTCCAAGGCCACACAGTAAAGAGTAGAAGTTGGAACCTCCATGACCTCTAAGCCACTTGTTCTGCCTTAGAGGCAAGGACACGCTCTCAGGTCCCTCCCACTGTCTCGGAATCAGTGCAGACACCTCCATTTTTTATCATGAAGTCAAGGGCAAGCCGAGAGAGGCTGCTGAGCTGCTGATAATTAAGGGATTAGAACTGGAAACCAAACGAGCCTGGTTTCATGTCTCTTTTTATTACACTCAAGTTTTACTTGCTTGGTAAGGCAATAAGAGAATAAAAAATTTGAGAAGGCCTTTGATCCCCTCGGTGCCCCCGAAGCTGCAGCCTCTTTTCACAGTTGTATTGGGAGGATAGATTAAGTATTAAATTATAAAACTAATCTGTCCAGATATCAAGAATAATGTCAACCTTGATAGAGCGTCGCTCACTATAAAGATTGCTTTTAAAACGATCTGATCTGGCTCGATGAATAATTTAACAATTGATTTTCTGACAAAAACCCTAAAGAGTGAGAGACATGACCTCCATTGCTCAGAGAACCGAAAGACAATCTTTGGGAGCAGGAGATGTTTCCTTCTCCTGGAGGTGGGCAGCTCCCCTTGGCTTGCAGGTGTCTGGGCCCATGGGGAAATTCCATCGCTTGCCCCCACCATTAGTTGCTGATGGACCCAGTGTGAAGCTTTACAGAGAAATGCTACTTATTAGGATGTGAAGATATATATACAAATCTCTGCTCCGAGGCCCAAGGCAGGGATGCTCACTGCATCCCACACCTGGTCCAGCGCTGGGGAAGGCAGTGGTCAACAGTGCCAGGGCCTCATCCTGCTGAATGGAAATCCTGGTAGTGCAGACAGCAGATGCGGCCTGAGAAGCACCCTGGAGACCAGAGGACATCTTCTCCACACTGGGATGTCAGGGACACGTCTCAGAAAAGGAAAGGTTGCATGGAAAGGGCAAGGTCCTGGCGGGGGGAGATGGCACAGCCCCTTTAGAGCGGTGAACTGCCAGGCATCTGGGTCTCAGTATGGAAGCACAGTGGAGATTGTACTAGAAAGGAAGATCCTGCAGGAGCTATGGCAATCAGACATGAAGTTGAGCAGGATGGTGCACATTGAGTTATCCAAGAGGATAACTAAGGGATCTTGGCCACCATGGGATAGATACATAATGAGTTTCAAGACAGACTAGACTATAGAGTTAGACCTTGTCTAGAAAGAAAGAAAGAAAGAAAGAAAGAAAGAAAGAAAGAAAGAAAGAAAGAAAGAAAGGAAGGAAGGAAGGAAGGAAGGAAGGAAGGAAGGAAGGAAGGAAGGAAGGGAAGAAAGAAAGAAAAGAAACTAAAAAAACCCCAAAAGTCTAACAAAGATGCTAGGACGGTCACTTGGCCTGGGCTCTGTCCAAGCGGCATAGGTGAGCATAAACTTTCCCCTCCTCCCTTAGTCCCTTTCCACAGTGTTGGAGATCGGGCTCGGGAGACAGCTCAGCGTGTAAAAGCACATACTTGCAAAGCCTGTCGGCCTAGGTTCAATTCCCACAGTTCCCACAGCATTGGAGGCGAAGCTGAGCCTTTGAGTATTCCTACAATTTTCAGAGTCCTGGGGTGATGACAAAACAAACAGCCCTAGATCACTTAAGCTGGGGGCTAAGACCTACATGATTAGGAAAAGCTTGTCTTGGTCTCTGTATTGATAAAATATATATCTCCTTGTTTTGTGGTGGAGGGCAGGCTGCGGAGACAGTGGGCAAAGGCTTGCTATGAAAGTGTGTGTGCCCAAGTTCAGATACTCAGAACCTACATCAAGCCCAAGCCGCTACAATCCCAGTGTGCCTAGGGCAAGAGGGGCAGACAGGAAAATTGCCCAAAAGCTCTCAGGTGAGCAAGCCTGGCAAACGAAGAGGTGAATGACGCGAGCAATGTGAGATCTGCAAGACAAGGAGGAAGGTGAGCGCAACACCCAAAGATGACTGCGGACCTATGAACTGCACTGTGCTGCGCATGCGCAGGCACACACACACACACACACACACACACACACACACACACACACGCGCGCGCACAACCAAAGGGGCAGAAAAATGTTATGATTTCCTTTTTTTTCTTCTTCTCCTTCTCATACTGCATCTGTTTCTTTTTGTGTGTGTGTGTGGCTTTTAAAATTTTTTTATTTGAGAGAGAGAAAGACAGGCAAAGAGAGGGAGAGGGAGAAAGAGAATGGGCATGCCAGGGCCTCCAGCCACTGCAAACAAACTCCAGACGCATGCACCCCCTTGTGCATCTGGCTTACGTGGGTCCTGGGGAATCGAACCTGGGTCCTTAGGCTTCACAGGCATGTGCCTTAAGCGCTAAGCCATCTCCCCAGCCCCTCCTCTTTCTTTCCTCTTCCTCCTTGTATTCCTTGTTTATTTTAGCTTGTGTGTGTGTGTGTGTGTGTGTGTGTGTGTGTAAATGCCACGTTGGCCTGAAACTCGCTGTGCAGTCCAGAATGACCTTGAACTTCTGATCTCAAGTGCTGGGATCACAGGCATGCACCCCCATAGCTACAGCCTACAGAGAATTCCTCGATGCGAAGCTTTGTTCCACAGATCGAGGATGCCTGCTGCCACTGTCCCCCACACTGTGCTTCTTCCAGCAGCGCCTGCTGTGGCACTTGGCCCACAGCAATGTGGGCAAAAGGGCTCGGGGGCTTTCTGAGGTGCAGTTCTTGAACGACCTTGAGAGGCATGGTTGCCCATTATATAGGCTGGAAAACAGGGGCTAAGAGAGAACAAACCACGAGCCTAAGGTCCCTCAGTTAACAGGTGACAGGCATTAGTCAGAACCCAGATACGAGCTGGGTATGGTGGCACACATCTGTAATCTTAGCACCTAAGAGACTGAGCCTGGAAGATCATGAGTTTGAGGCCAGTCCGGGCTACAAAGCAAGACCTTGTCTCAAAACAAACAACAGGGCTGGAGAGATGGTTTAGTGGTTAAGGCACATGCCTGTGAAGCCTAAGGGCCCCGGTTCGATTCTCCAGGTCCCATGTAAGCCAGGTGCACATGATGGCGCGTGCACCTGGAATTCATTTGCAGTGCCTAGAGGCCTGACGTGTCCATTCTCACACACTCTCTCTCTTCCTCTCTCTGTCTCTAATTAGTAAATAAAAATAAAATCTTTAAAAAATTATTAAAAAAAAAACAGCAACAAAATAAATAACTCAATAAATAAACTGTGATACACCTGGCTCTAAGAAGTGTAACAAGGGAAGGATATCATCTAGTCTAGACATGTGGGTCCCATTAGAGACTGGCTTTCTTCCCTGGTTACCTTCAAAGTCACATCTGTGTCCATTAAAACCATTAGCCCAGGACTCTTGTTTGTTAGTTGTTAGAGATTTAGGGCTCAAAAAGTGATAACAAGGCAAGTTCTGGCCTCTTCTTCTTGTGACACTGTAAACCATGGAAGATTTGTAAATCTTGGAATAGTCATAAAAGAGAAAAAAAATTAAGAACACAATTCTGTGGTTAATAAATTTTTTCATATACTCACAAAATGGGAGGCAATGGAACCATTAAAGAGCAGGATATTCAAGACTCACGAGGGGAGTGTTATATTAAGTTGGAAAATATACACGTGTGGATATTATTAACCATAATGGACTTTGGGAAATGGGATGTTGAGGGGGTTTTTTCTCCTTTTCATACTTGTATTGCCAAAAATTTTCCTTCAGTGAGCATTCATAGTTTATGCTAAACATTTCAAAAATATTTTATTTATTTTATTTTATTTTCAAGCAGAGAGAGACAGAAAGGAGACAGAGAAATAAAGAGAGAGAGATACTGGGCACACTAGGGACCCCGACCACTGCAAACAAACTCCAGATGCATGTGCCACTTTGCGTGGCTTCACGTGGGTACTGGGGAACCAAACCCAGGTCGTTAGGTATTGAAGGCAAGCGCCTTAGGTGCTGAGCCACCTCTCCAGCCCTGAATGTTTCAGTGTTGTTTGAGACAAGGTCTCTTGTAATCCAGGCTAGCTTCAAACTCACTCTGTTGCTAAGGATGGCCTTCAACTCTTGACCTCCTGCCTCTACCTCCTACACCCAACAAGGTCCCACTGTTACAATGGCAGTCACACTTGATCCCCTGGGAGCCTGCCTCCCCAATCCAGAGGGTCATCAGTCCCTCCTCCCATGGTCCCCACAGAACTGCCCTTGGGATTTTCTCAGCGGACAGCTGCCCATCATTTCACACGTCTCCTCTCTGGGCCTCTGTGGAGCCCTCAACTGCTTCCGTGACTTTCCAAGGCCTCTGGCTAAATGGAAAGAAGCAGAACCAGAACCTTGAGCTTCTTGTTTGTAAATCCCGAGAGCCTGCTGGTCCATGCTGTGCCACCTGGGAGCCTTTCAGACATGTCCTCCAGGACTTCTCCAGTCTCCAGGAAGCATCTGAGGCTGGCCTTACAATCGTCACTGATTAACAAGCGTCCTAAGATCACTTTTCTTGGCAGCATTCTAAATCCCCAAACCAGTGCCAGGCCAGGCTAAGTAAACTAATCAGTAAACCAAGCAGTCTCTAAGACTGAGGGCTGGTGAGGTGGCTCAGTCAGCAAAGCACTTGCCTTGCAAGCCTGAGGACCCAAGTTCAGATCCCCAGCACCCACGTAACATGCCAGGCAGAGTGGCATGTCTGCAGGCCCTTGCTGGGGAGGTAGAGACAGGCAAGTTCTCAAAGCTTGCCGGCCAGGCAGTGTTAGATTGATCAGTGAGTTATCTCCAGGCCAGTGAGAGACTCTGTCTCAAAATGGGGTGCACAGCATACCTGAAGATGATGCCAGGGTATCCTCTGGAGTGCTCGTGCTCCCCACACACAGGTGTGCCAACACACATGAACACACATGCATATACTCCTAACACATACACACCACACACACATGCAACAATAGTCATGGGCTGGAAAGATGGCTTAGTGGTTAAAGCACTTGCCTCCAAAGTCAAAGAGACCCAGGTTCGATTCCCTAGTACCCACAAAAAAGCCAGACACAGAAAGCAGCACATGCATCTGTAGTTCATTTGCAGTGGCTAGAGGCCCTGGCGCACCCATTCTCTCACTCTCTCTCTATCTGCCTCTCTCTTAATCTCTCTCAAATAAATAAATAAAATTGTTTTATATTTTATTTTTCTTTATTTATTTGAGAGAAATAGGTAGGCAGGGAGAGAGAGAGAGAAAATGGGTGTTCCAGGGCCTCCAGCCACTGCTAATGAGCTCTAGATATGTGCATACCCTTGTACATCTGGCTTACAGGGGTACTGGGGAGTTGAACCTGGGTCCTTTGGCTTTGCAGGCAAGCACCTTAACCACTAAGCCGTCTCTCCAGCCCCAAATAAAATATTTTTTAAAAAATAAGAAATAGGGCCTGGAGAGATGGCTTAGCAGTTAAGGCACTTGCACTTGCCTGCAAAGCCAAAGGACCCAGGTTCGACTCCCCAGGACCCTAGTAAGACAGATGCACCCATTCTCTCTCTCTCTACTTGCCTATTTCTGTATCTCTCTCTCTCTCTCAAATAAACAAGTAAAAATAAAATATTTTTAAAAAATAAAATAAAAATAATCACAATAAAGTTTCTGAAAATGAGTTTATTTTTCTGTCACAAAGGAAATCAGCAGTCCATCCACACAACAGCACAGCAGTATGACTCGTCATAGGAATGCAGCTTGAAGTCAGACTGAGGTAATCATTACACACGCTCTAGAATGGCCAACATTTCAAACTGACAGGTCCAAGCTTCTGCAAGAATGTCGAGCAATGGAACACGCGTCCTTTGCAGCTGGGAGAGAACACGGGCCCTACCGCCTGGGAAAACCATTTGGCTTGTCTACTGAACAAGACCTGGCAATCTTCTCCTGGAAAGAAATCTACGAGACATGAGTTTGTACATGAGTGATCACAGCGATAGCATCAACTGGAGGAGGAATCAATTGCAGTACAGCCACACAGCGGAATACTACACAGCAGTGAAGAAACGGCTGCAACATAAAATGACAGCAATGACTCCTCCAGGCAGACTGGTGAGTGAAAGAAGTTTATACTACAGGGTCTCATGAGTGCCAGAATCAGCTATTCTGTCCTGAGAATGGACTATTAGGGGAGATGGCTTAGTGGTTAAAGGCAGTGCTTGCAGAGACTGCCGGCCCATTTTCAATTCCCCAGTATCACCATAAAGCCACGAAGTGGTGCTTGAGTCGGGAGTTTGTTTGCAGTGGTTAGAAACACTGGTATACCCATATACTCACGCTCTCTCTCTCAAATAAATAAATAAATGAAAAATATACTTGTTGGGGGGGGGAAAGAGTTGAGCTAGAGTCTCACTGTAGCCCAAGCTGACCTGAAACTCACTCTGTAGGCCCACGCTGGCCTCAGACTCACAATGGTCCTCCTACTTCTGCCTCCCAAGTGCCAAAATTAAAGGCATGCACCAACCACACCTGGATATGAAGAATACTTTTAAAAAAGAATGGAATGTTAGGTTTTTGAAAATTCTGCAATTGAAAGTTTGAAAGTACTTGCTAAACACAGGCTTTCTTTCTTTCTTTCCTTCTTTCTTTCTTTCTTTCTTTTTTTTTTTTTTTTTTGGCTTTTATGAGGTAGGGTCTCACTCTAACCCAGGCTGACCCAGAACTCACTCTGTAGTTCCAGGCTGGCCTCGAACTCACAGTGCTTCTCCTACTTACCTCTGCCTCCCAAGTGCTGGGATTAAAGGTGTGCACCACCAAGCCCAGCTAGGCTTTCTTAAAAATTAAATTCTAGCCTGGCATAGTGGCACTTACCTGTCATCCTAGCATTTGGGAGGCTGAGGCTAGAGAATCATGGGTCTGAGACCAGCCCGGGCTGTACAGAATGGTTGAGACCAGCCTGTTATATATAACAAGATGTTGTCTCACAACAAGTTAAATTATGTAACTTTACAGCTAAGTAAATGATATGTAAAACAAAGGTAGTGCAATAAGCACTTTAAAAGTTTGTATTTTCGGGCTAGAGAAATGGCTTAGCAGTTTAGGCACTTGCCTATGAAGCCTAAGGGCTCGTGTTCGACTCTCCAAGTCCCATGAAAGTCAGATGCAAGTGTGCAATGTCTCACATGCACACAAGGGGTCGCACACATCTGGAGATCGTTTGCAGGGGCAAAAGGCCCTGGCATGCCCATTCTCTATTTCTCTCTCTTTCTCTCTTTTTCTTCATCTCTGCCTCTTTCTCTCTCAAATAAATGTTTTTAAAAAAATCTTTATTTTCTGGGCTGGAGAGATGACTTAATGGTTAAGGCACTTGCTTGCAAAGCCTAAGGACCTAGGTTCGATTCCCCAGTACCCACATAAGCCAGATGCATAATGTGGCGCAGTGGCTACAGGCGCTGACGTGCCCATTCTCTCTCTCTCTCTCTCTCTATCTGTCAAATAAATAAAATATCTTTTTAAAATATCTTCATCTCCTAATTATTTTAATATACATTTCACTCTGATCTGTGTGGATGAGGTCATTTCCATCTATTTTATCAACTTGGTGGCAAAGCTATCGGATGTGTTCAAATACACACCAGTTTCCAGATCCATGTTGAATAGCCACACCTTGAGAACCACATATCAGTGAAAGCAACCGCAGGGAAACTGACCAAGTAAAAACCAGAACTTACTTTTTGACTTTTTTTATTGACAATTTTTATGTACACGATGTATTTTGATCATAATCCCCTCCCACTCCTTTTTTAGTTCCCCTGCCCACTTCACAGACCCCTTCCTACCATCCAGTCTCCTTTGATTGTTTTGGAGTGGGTTGAGGTAGGGTCTCACTCTGGCAAGGCTGACCTGGAACTCACCAGGAAGTCTCAGGGTGGCCTTGAACTCACAGTGATCTTCCTACCTCTGTCTCCTGAGTGCTGGGGTTAAAGATGTGCCCCACCATGCAGCCTTTTCTTTTTCTTTTTTTTTTTTTCTTTTTTTCTTTCTTTCTTTTTTTCCCTCCTCTATCATGCATGACAAAATGTCGATGGGCCCAGTACTGCGCAAATGGCAATGGCCACTATGAGTT
Source organism: Jaculus jaculus (assembly GCF_020740685.1). NCBI lineage: Eukaryota > Metazoa > Chordata > Mammalia > Rodentia > Dipodidae > Jaculus > Jaculus jaculus. Next base: position 39,326,947 of record NC_059112.1, read on the forward strand.
TATGAATGTAACAGCGACTTCCTATCTGGAAAAGTTTCAAAGTCTCCTCCCCATCCTCTGGCCCTTACATTCTTTCTAACCCTTTTTCCACAATGTTTCCTGAGCTGTGGAGAGGAGATAGAGATCAGAACTTGTTTGTTGTTATTGGTTTTTTTAATTTTTTTTAAACTTTATTTGTTTGAGGCAGAGAGAAAGAGAGAGAGAAAGAATGGGTGTGCCAGGGCCTCCAGCCACTGTGAATGAACTCCAGACGCATGTGCCACCTTATGCATCTGGCTTACGTGGGTCCTGGAGAGTCGAACCACAATCCTCTGGCTTTGCAGGTAAACGCTTTAACCGCTAAGCCATCTCTCCAGCCCTGTTACTATTTTTTTTTTGACAGAATCTGTCAGATGTAACCAAGCTGGGCTCAAACTTGTAACAATCTTGCCTTAGCTTCTGGAGTGCTGATGCTGATATACAAACACTACCACTCCAAGCCCTCTGGCTGTTTTTGTTTGTTTGTCTGTTTGTTTTTGTTTTTGAGGTAGGATCTCACTCTAGCTCAGGCTGAACTGTAGTCTCAGGGTGGCCTAAACTCACAGTGGTCTCCTGCCTCTGTCTCCTCATGGATGGGGTTAAAGGTGAGCACCACCCCACCAAGCTGGCCTTGAATTCCTGATCCTTCTGCTTCTTCCTCATCAGCAATTTCCTACAGGCATGTGCCACAACAACCAGCCTTCTGGCTGTTGCTGTTGTTTGTTTGTTTGTATTTGTTTATTTGCAAGCAGAGAAATAGAGAGAAGAAAGACAGACAGCAAGAATGGGTGCTCCAGGATCTCTAGCCACTGCAAATGAACTACAGAAGCATACGCCACCCTGTGCATTTGGTTTATATGGGTACTGAAGAATCGAACCTAAGTCCTTCACAGACAAATGCCTTGGCCACTAAGCCATCTCTCCAGCCCTTTGGTCATCCCCCACTGTTTTTTGATACAAGGTCTAGCTCTGTAGCCCAGGCTGGCCTGGAATTCTCAACCCTCTTGGTTCTGTCTCCCCAGGCTGGAATTACAAGCTAGCCCTAACCTCCACACCTGGCTCCAAATCAGGCTGGCTTTAAAAAGAAAAGAAATCAGAAAAACAGTTGTTAAACATTTACCATTATAGGATGCTCAGAACAAGAACAGCCCATCCACGGGGTTAGATGTCAGACAGAAGGTTGCCCAGAGCTGAGGCTAAGGGGCTCTTACCCAGGATGAGACATGGGGAGCCTTATGGAGTGAGGGTGGCAGCCTACATTTGGATCATGCCATAGTTCCATGGTGAAAATATTTGGAAAATTTTTACTATATTCAATACTAAAACCTTTCTCAGGCCGGGGAGATGGTACAGTGGTTAAGTGCTTGCTTTGCAAGCATGCGGACCCCAGTACCCACGGAAAAGCCAGATGAGGGGGTGCCATGCCTGCAATACCAGCAGTGGGAAGGGAAAGACAGGAAGATCCCAAGACTTGCTTGGCTGGTCTAGCTGAATAGGTGAGCTCCAGGTTCAGTGAGAGACTGGCTTAAAAAATAAGGTGGAGGGCTGGAGAGATGGCTTAGCAGTTAAGCGCTTGCCTGTGAAGCCTAAGGACCCCAGTTCGAGGCTCGACTCCCCAGGACCCACATTAGCCAGATGCACAAGGGGGAGCATGCGTCTGGAGTTTGTTTGCAGTGGCTGGAGGCCCTGGCGCGCCCATTCTCTCTCCCTCTCTCTATCTGCCTCTTTCTGTCCCTCTCTGTCTCTCTCAAATAAATAAACAAAAACAAATTAAAAAAAAAATAAGGTGGAGAGTGATTGACAAGACACCAGAAATCAGTCTTCGGCTTCCGCAACGCATGCACACACATGTGCAGGTACACCCCTCCCCCACCATACACCTACAAACACACATGCACACCCGAAGCACGTAAAAAAACCAAATTGTCTTTTTTTTTTTTTTTACAACAGTTACTCTTTTTTATTGTTAAATTTACTTTTTAAAGTTTTTTTAAAGTTATTTATTAGAGACAGAAAGAGAGGGTGAGCATGGGCACACCAGGGTATCTAGCCACTGCAAACAAACTCCAGACGTATGCGCCACCATGTGTATCTGGCTTGTATGGGACCTGGAGAATCGAACCGGGGTCCTTAGATTTTGCAGGCATGCGCCTTAACCACTAAGCCAGCTCTCCAACCCTAAAGTTATTTTTTTTTAAGTTGTAACTGTGTGTGGTCACATCGTTTGTTGGTACCATCACTACCCTCCTCCCTGCTCCCACTCCACTGAGGGCCACCCCCTTAGTGGATTGCCGACATTCGCCATGGAGTTATCAGTTGTGAGAGCAGCAGTCAGCCATTGTTGGGGGGGGGGGTTGGGAGGCTCCCTCAGCAGGAAGGAGGGTAGTTTGGTCATGGTAAAACTTTCATTTTCACTGGGGGTGGTGGCGCACACCTTTGCTCCCAGCACTCTGGAGGCAGAGGTAGAAGGATTACCATGAGTTCAAGGCCAACCTGAGAATACAGAGTGAATTCCAGGTTAGCCTGGACTAGAGTGAAATGCTACTTCAGAAAAAAAAAAAAAAAAAATCCCTCCAAGAAGGGCTGGAGGCTGGGCATGGTGGCACACTCCTTTAATCCCAGCACTCAGGGGGCAGAGGTAGGAGGAATTTGAGTTTGAGGCTGTGACTTTGAGGCCACTCTGACACTACATAGTGAATTTCAGGTCAGCCTGGGCTAGGGTGAGACCCTACCTCACAAAAACAAAAAAAAAAAAAGAAGAAAAAGACTGGAGAGATGGCTTAGCGGTTAAGACACTTGTCTGCAAAGCCAAAGGACCCAGATTTGATTCCCCAGGACCCACAGGAACCAGATACACAAGGTGGTGCTTGCATGTGGAGTTCGTTTCCAGTAGCTGGAGGCCCTGGAAAACCCATTCTCATTCTCTCTCTCTCTCTCTTTCTGCCTCTTTCAAATATATATATATATATATATATATATATATATATATATATATATATATATATATATTTAAATCCAAAGAAAGAAAGAGATCTGATCATCTTCAAATTAAGGAAGACAAAAAAATCTGATGACAACATACATATATCAATACATATATCCCCGCAGACCCAGATCTACCTGGGAAAGCAGTACCTTTTATTTTATACTACGTTATTCTGTTTGTTTCATTGCATTGCTGTGTAGCCCAGCCTGGCTTTGGCATCACACTCTTGCCTCTGCCTCGCTAGTGCTAGCATTAAACATTGCACGCTCAGCACAAGATGCTTTGAAAGTGGGGGCTCCCCTTCTCCATTCACTGGCTCTTGGGTAAATTTCCTGCCTGTTCCAGAATCATGTGGTTGCTGGTGAATAGGAGCAAGAAGGAAAAGATTCCAAGTGGATTTTAAGACTCCCATTGTTCTGGTGGGGCAAATGCAAGGAATCCAGCTGGAGGCACAAAACCAGGATTTCAATCCCAAAATCATGCCTGAGGCATGCTAATCCCTACATCCACCTGACAAGAAATCATCAAAATGAGCCATTACATTATTAAATAATGCCCACCCCATGTGGCCCACCTTCTGTGATTTACCTGTATCTGTGAAAAGGGGCACACAGGTAGGTGAAGGTGCAAACCTGTGCCTCTAGGGACCTGTTCTCTCCTCTGTGGCATGGCGACACATCATGTGACTTGCTTGATGCAAGCTAAACAGGAAGGGCACTGAACAGCCAACTACCCCTGGTCCCCAAGAAGTGTGTCTAGCAGTTGCAGGGGTGAGATTTGGTTGGCTCTGGCAAGGGAAATGGAAATCCACAGAACTCGCTAAGTTTAGATCTACAGAAGAAAATATGAAGTGTGGCCTTGACACTGGAACTTAATTACCTTGACCTTACCCCGAGTAAGCCTGAGACTTTCCTCACACAAACGTGCGTCTGCAGCAGAACCCTTCATAGCGAAGTCCACTCCCCTCTTAATCACTCTGGGTTGGTTCGGTAACCTGGGAAGTCTCCAAAACCCCAGGGTCAAGTGATAATGGCAAGACTGAATTGCAGAGAGCGACCCCACAAAACAGGAAAAAGAACTCGAAGCTGGGCGTGGTGGTGCATGCCTTTAATCCCAGCCCTTGGGATGCAGAGGTAGGAGGATCGCCACCCTGAGACTACGTAGTGAGTTCCAGGTCAGCCTGAGCTAGAGTAAGACCCAGCCTTGGAGAAAAGGAACTTGAGTGATACCTCACAGTGGCTGGCACTATTGACACAAGACCTATATGGTAGAAGAGTGGCAATACAAAAGAGACTAGTTGGAAAGAAGGGGTTCAGTGGAGGGAGAACTCAGGAGGGGAAAAATAGGGTGGTGGGAAGGTATATTGTCTATATGTATAGAACTTGTCAATAAAAAGTTTTATAAAATGATAAAAAAAAACTGGGCTGGAGAGATGGTTTAGCGGTTAAGCGCTTGCCTGTGAAGCCTAAGGACCCTGGTTCGAGGCTCAGTTCCCCAGGTCCCACGTTAGCCAGATGCACAAGGGGGCGCACGCGTCTGGAGTTCGTTTGCAGAGGCTGGAAGCCCTGGCGTGCCCATTCTCTCTCTCTCTCCCTCTGTCTGTCTTTCTCTCTGTGTCTGTCGCTCTCAAATAAATAAATAAATAAAATTTTAAAAAATGATAAAAAACAGACTAAAAAAAAAGAACTTGAAGCCGAGCGTGGTGGCGCACACTTTTTTTAATCCCATCACTCAGGAGGCAGAGGTAGGAGAGTCACTGTGAGTTCAAGGCCATCCTGAGACTACACAGTGAATTCCAGGTCAGCCTGGCTAGAGTGAGACTCTACCTCCAAAAACCAAAACAATAAAAAGAACTTGGGTCATAGGCCCATTCAGGAGGACTGTTGATCTGCCCTGTTGTTTGGTGGGAAGACATGCCTCTGTGTGGTGCAGCTAAGACCACGCTCTTTACACTCAGTCTTCCCGGAAGTCCCACACCAGCTATGGCCCTAAGGCTTATGCATAACTGTGAAAACCAACCAACAGAGCCAGTGTCAGGCTGTGGGGTTTTGGGGGGAGGAGAGAATTTTATATATATACATACATACATATATATACACACACATATATATAGTGGTGGCTTGAATAGATGGCCCCAATATATTCAGTTTCTTATTGTTTGTAGTTTGCATCTGCAGTCACCTGGCTGGAGGCAGTGTCACTGGGTGTATCTTAAGGTGCGGTGGTGGGTTTCAGATTTCAATCTAAAGATATGCAAAGTGTGCCTACCTGGAGTTCCTAAAGTGTGCTATTTGGCTTTTGGCTTTTTTGGCTTGTGCTTCTCTCTCTGCTTGGTCCTGTGAAGGCAGGCCAGCTTTGTCTGCTATTATGGAACAGAGAGAGAGAGATGTATGAATATATATATATATATATATAGAGAGAGAGAGAGAGAGTTATACACATATATGGAGACAGAGTTATTTCTATGTGTGTGTGTGTGTGTGTGTGTGTGTGTGTGTGTATGGAGAGAGTTATATATGGAGAAATACCTATAGAGAGAATTATATATACACATACACATACATAGATAGATACATATATGCAAAACCTAAAAAGAAAGCGCACTTCTGTAACCATTGACTTCCCATTCAGACCATTTGGAATAATTCTCACCCTAACCATTCAGATCCTTCCAGACGATTCTGCCACATTAGACATTAGTCTACTGACTCAGACCTGTGGCCCTGGAGCCCAGCAGCGGCAGGCATCAAAGGCACAAAGGTCTCTCTGGGGAATGTGTTCTTTATCTGTGCCTTTTGAAAACCCACCCGCTGTCATAGGCAAGTGTCCTTTAAGGCTTTACCCCCAACCTGAACTGCAAATTCCACTCTGGGCCCCTCTTGAAAGCCCAAGGCAAAATAGGCAGGGAGAAAATAAACACAAAGCATTTCTCTCCGTGTGGCTCCATCTCCTAAGCCTTGCCCTCCAACCTCCAGTGTGGCCTGGATGACTGTCACTGTGGGGAACGCAGCCCCACCGAGGTGAGGAAGATGCGCTCGGAAGCAGCCATGGTGGCGGGGCAATTGCCTGGCATGCTCAAGGTCTTGGCCTCAGTTTCCAGCACTCCCATCCCCAAGGGCAGAGCGAGGGCTGCTGCATGCTTTTTGTTACTTCAAATGTGTGTGAGCGCGGAGTTCACATTTAGAACGTAATGGTCCCAGCATCAGAGGTGGAGGCGGGAGGATCAGCGTGGACTACCTGGTACACTGTCTCAAAACAACAAGGACAAAAAAGCTGGGCATGATGGCGCACCTTTAATCCCAGAACTTGGGAGGCAGAGATAGGAGGATCACTGTGAGTTCAAGGCCATCCTGAGACAACTGAGTGAATTCCAGGTCAGCCTGGGATAGAGAGAGACCCTACCTCAAGGAAAAAAAAAAAAAGTGGACTTCAGGCCAAGATGGCAACCTCCTAGCTGCCCTGCAAATCCTGGGGAAAGAAAGATAGATGCAGATCCTAAGGAGAGAGCCACCCCATCATACCTCAAAAGGGCCCCGGCTGAAACTAAGGAAAATTGGCGAAACAAGCAAGGGTGCTGTTTTCCTGATGAACCGGATACCAGCACAAGGGGGAAGGAGACCAACACAGAGAAAAACCATCTCCTGCCAAATCAGAGAGCCAGAGCCTCAGAGGCCCCCAACACCTCATCACTGAAGCAGACCAAAAATGAACCCAACATGGCTCAGGGAAATTTTGCGGAAGAGGGGGATGAAAGAATGTCAGAGCCACATATTGGGTCATGACATACAGAGACATTTATCGTACCAATAACTGAGGGCTAACTCCACAATGCACGACCCATTTACCTCAACAAGGAGGGGCCAATGGGGAGGGGTAGGTCACGGATGAGCCTAATAATGGTACCAAATTGCTTGTACTTGCAGAATAGAAAACTAATAAAAAAATTTTAAGAAAAATTTTTAAAAAATGTAGATGCCAGGCGTGGTGGCACAGGCCTTTAATCCCAGCACTCAGGAGGCAGAGCTAGGAGGATCACCTTGAGATCGAGGCCACCCTGAGACTACGGAGTTAATTCCAGGTCAGCCTGAGCCAGAGTGAGACCCTACCTCAACAAACAGAAATAAGTGTAATATAATTCCATATAGGTCTGGTTTCTTTTTTTTCCCTTTCCTTTTTTTTTTTTTTTTTTTGTTCTGTTTTGTTTTGTTTTTTGAGGTAGGGTTTCATTCTTGCCCAAGCTGACCCAGAATTCACTATGTAGTCTCAGGGTGGCCTTGAACTCATGGTGATCCTCCTACCTCTGCTTCTGGAGTGCTGGGATTAAAGGTGTGCGCCACCATGGCCAGCTTTCCCATAGAGTTTTTTGTTTGTCTTTAACATTCTCACACCCCCTCAATGCTCCTTGCTCCGAGAGGCCACTCAGCATGCATTCACTCCCTCTCCCAGACATCAGGAATATTAAGAGATGAGTTTTCAACAGGGTAACAATACTTCATAGGAACAAAAACCTTTCTACTGTCATGCATAGAGCTATGATCAATTTTGTGAGGGGGTGGGCAATCAAGGAAGATAATAAAGCTCCTTACGGAGATGATAATGAACAAAAGATTGAGAAACACTACTTCAGAGGACAAGACCGTAAGTCCCATGAGTCCACTGATTGCCTCCCAGAGCTCCTGACTCCGGCCTAGCGTGGCTTCACTGTAGCAGAGCCCACCCTTCCTTCACGAAGAGGGACCTCTGGTCCTCCTCTCATAAGCCAGGATGCAGAAGTGCACTCACAGACTGGAAGACAGTACATGAGTGTAACAACTGACGGAGGTCACGTGGGTCAGCAAGTCAGAGAAGCTCTAGTCATTAAATCAGTCATCAGTACAGTGATCCAACAAATGTATGTTTTATCTTCTTTGTAATTTTTTTTTTTTAATTTGAATCAGAGAGGGAGAGAGAAAGAGAGAGAGAGAGAATAAGCATTCCAGGGCCTCCAGCCACTGCAAACAAACTCCAGACGCATGTGCTACCTTGTGCATCTGGCTTATGTGAGACTTGGAGAATTAAACGTGGGTCCTTAGGCTTTGTAGGTAATGCCTTAACTGCTAGGCCATCTCTCCAGCCCTCAACAAATAAACTGAGTGCCTACAAGATGGCGAGCAGTTGCTATGGCTTGAAAAAAGTTCCATGTGTTGAAAATTAAATGCCCAAATTCCTATGTTAATAGTATTTGGAGAGTGGCCTTGAGGAGAAAATTGAGATTAAATGAGGTCCCAAAGGTAGGATGCCCATGATGGTATTAGTAAGTTTATTGCAAGAAAAAGATAGATGTTACTAGAGGTGGAGGCAGGAGGACCAGCCTGAGCTCACTGTCTACCAATGTGACTGCCTCCCCCATGAATGATATAGCACAAGTCCTCCATCACCAGATGCCAGTCAGATGTCGTAACCATGATCCTGGACTTCCCAGCCTGCAGAAATATAATCCAAATAAACTTGTAGCCTTTAAAAATTATCTTAGTCAGATGTGGTGGCACACACCTTTAATACCAGCACTTGGGAGGCAAAGATAGGAGGATCATTGTGAGTTCGAGGCCACCCTGAGACTACATAGTGAATTCCAGATCAGCCTGGACTAGAGTAAGACCCTATCTCAAAAACACAAAAATAAATAAATAAATTTTGGCTGTGGTATTTTCTTATATGAGCAAAATAAAAAGACTAAGGTATCTGTGGTCTGGGCATAAATCAATGAATAGTTATATGCACATGCATATCATATATATATATATATATATATGTATATATATACATATATATATAACATATATACATATATATGTTATTTTCTCATTACTGTGAGAAAATACCAGAACAGAAGCAATTTAAGGAAGGGAAGGGGTCAGTTTGGCTTGCAGCTCCAGGGAGATACACGCCATCGTGGTGAGGAAGGTGTGGTGGCAAGAGTGAGGAGCCTGCTCATCACATTGCACTCGGGAAGCAGAGGATGAGCCGGAAGTGGAGCAGGACTGTAAAACCTCAAGGCCTCCAGCAAGGCTCCGCCTCCTAAAGGTCCTGCAGTCTTTCCAAGTAGCTCTTGCTGGGGACATGAGCCTATAGGTGGCATTTTACATTCAAATCCCATCCCTATTTACTCAGTTGTATGTATAAAATGGCTGTCTAGGTAGATATAGATATAGATAGATAGATGATAGATTACTTTATAGGGTTCATAATCTAGAAAGTGTTGAAATGCAGGAGGAAAAACAGACGATATGCAAATATTCAAAGCCTTATGAAAGTCTGAGGGGATTTAAAAAATTATTTATTTAGCTGGGCTTGGTGGTGCCTGCCTCTAATCCCAGCACTTGGGAGGCAGTGGTAGGAAGATCGCCATGAGTTTGAGGACACCCTGAGATAACATAGTGAATTCCAGGTCAGACTGCTCGAGTGAAACCCTACCTCAAAAAAATTATTTATTTATTTTATTTTGGGGGCGGGAGAGAATGGGCACACAAGGGCCACTGAAACCAAACTCCAGACACATGTGCCACCTTGTGCTTCTGGCTTCTGTGGGTACTAAGGAATCGAACCTGGGTCCTTAGGCTTCATAGGCAAACACCTTAACTGCTAAGCCATCTCTCCAACTCTGAAGGGACTTTTCAAGTGGTGAAGCTATTCTGTTTAATGCTATTATGATAGATACATGTCATTATGCATTCATCAAAATCACTGTGCAACATAAATGAGTTGAGCCCTAATGCAAACTGAGGATCAGAGTTAATAGCTGTACTAATAACTATTGTACTAGTCCATTAACTATAACAAAAGTATACTGAGGGTACATGTGGGTAGTAGAGAAACTGTTCACAAGACTGCTGGTATGATGGAAAAGCTATAAACACTATTTACTTAGTTCTTCTATAAATCAAAAGCTGTACTAAAGTATTTAAAAAATATTTTATGTGAGCCGGGTAAGGTGGCACCCCCTTTAATCCCAGCACTCGGGAGTTCAAGGCCAGCCTGAGAATACAGAGTTAATTCCAGGTTAGCCTGGACTAGAGTGAAACTCTACCTCAAAGGAAAAAAAGAAGGACTCCCTCCAAAAAGAGCTGGAGGCTTGAGGCTGGGGGCTGGCCGTGGTGGCACATGCCTTTAATCCCAGCACTCAGGAGGCAGACATAGGAGGAGCACCATGAGTTCAAGGCAGCCCTGAGACCATATAGTGAATTCTAGGTCAGCCTGGACTAGAGTGAGGCCCTAACTTGAAAAACAAATATATATATATGTATGTATATATTATTTGAGAGAGAGTCATATAGGAAGAGTGAGAATGGGTGCACCAGGGTCTCTAGCCACTACAAACAAACTTTAGATGCATGTATCACCTTGTACATCTGGCACTATGTGGGTACTGGGGAATCTAGCTTGGATCTTAAGGCTTTACAGGCAAGTGCCTTAACTGCTGAGCTATCCATCCAGCCCTAAAGACCCTATTTAAAGCTTTGAACAAAGTCTGTGCAAAAATACAGAGAAAAGGAAGAGGGCACCACTGGCATGTTTGGGTTGGAAAGGTTTGTCAAGAAGAAAGCCAAAAGAGATGTAAGTATTCCTGATCGCGGCCTAGGCCATCGAAAGGGATCCATGTGCCAACACAGAACAGTGAAGTAGCAAAACCCGGAAGAAGCAGAAGAAAAAGTTCCCAAAGATGATTGGAAGGAGAGCTGCAGAGGGCAGGGTAGACACTCACAGCAGACGTGAAATGAACGCCGGTCATAAAATATAAAGACCCAGCTATCCAAGGGCGGGCAGAGACAGAAGCTAAGTCATGATCAATTTTAAAGGGGATGCAGGGCTAGCCACAAGAGAGATAGATGGTAATCAATGCACACAGCAGAACCGAGGAACGAGGAGTGGAGAAGAAATGTTTAATACCTTCTCCCAGATGCAACTTCCAGCTAATTAGCATTAGTTTTATGAGTTTTCCCAGCTATACTGAACCATGAGAAATAATAATGAAGAATAGGAACATTTTATTATACCTAGATTAATTCATCACAGGACTCTAAATAGCTGTTGCCAAGTTTCTCATCACAGGGACCTTAAAAGCCCCAAGCTTGCAATAACACAGATTTATAAGCAAGAATTCAGACCTTCTAGGGACGCTGAGGCCAGCGTGACTTTATTAACCCATGAACCACATGGGTGGATTTTTGAGTCTATACACCGTCCACGTCCAGACACTCACAAGGGGCATGCAAGCCAAGCTCTGCCCGTTAGGGGGATTACCTTCTTATTTTTTATTTTATTTTATTTTTTTATTTATTTGAGAGCGACAGACACAGAGAGAAAGACAGATAGAGGGAGAGAGAGAGAATGGGCGCGCCAGGGCTTCCAGCCTCTGCAAACGAACTCCAGACGCGTGCGCCCCCTTGTGCATCTGGCTAACGTGGGACCTGGGGAACCGAGCCTCGAACTGGGGTCCTTAGGCTTCACAGGCAAGCGCTTAACCACTAAGCCATGTCTACAGCCCTGGATTATCTTCTTATTGGAAAGATGAGGTTGGCTTAAAAAGAGAATGAAGATGTTGAGCAGAGAGACCTACAAGGTCCCCAAAATAAGACAGGCTTCTGTCAAAGCACTTGATCACCCACCTGAGGTAAAAGGTAATACCCTATTGCTTAAGGCGTCACATGCTCCTGACACAGAACGTGGAGAGATCCAGTTCAATTTGGAAGGAAGCCAATTCCTACATGGTTGGCTTGGATAGAGCTGAAAAGTGCTCCTGAGCTGCTGGGGACAATGGCCAGTGATGTTGTGAGCATTCAGCGAACACTGCTGTATGTAAGCAACCAACCCGACAAGATGTACACACGTGTGCAATAGCGGCACACGGCCTAGGTGATAATCAGTGGCTCTCTTGTTGGCCATGAGATCTGCTCAGTGGAGAGAAATCCATAACTGGAACTGTTTGTGGCCAAAAGAGAGGCTACACCCATCCAAAACTCCCTAAATTAGCAATGCTGATCCCCTTTAACCTATCCTGATCTCACTTTCCACTGGAAAATCTGTTTTTCTTTTTCAGAAGACAGCGAGACCAAAGGACAACCAAAATCTATCAACAAGACAAGGATATATAACCAGCTTTCTGACGGGAGAGAAACCACCCCTCACACAGCAGCCAGGGCCCAGGCAAAACCACAGAGGGACTGGGGAGATGAGCAAGAGTGATGCTTCCACAGCGAGCCCAGCAACCTGTGCCAGGGTGATGGAGGCAGATGCTGAGGATACCCAAAATATGCCAAAGCAGAAATCCAGAAGCTGCTGAGTACTCAACACTAAAGTAGACTTAAAACACACCCACCAAGACTCAGGGAGTCTTGCAGAAGAGGGGGCAGAAAGAACGTAAGAGCCACAGGGTAGGAGGAGACCCTGCCCACAGCCACAATGACTGGCTGCTGCTCTGAGTACACATAACTCACAACCCCCCGGCGAATGCCAGCAACCCCGCTGAGGAGGGTCCTCAGCAGAGTGGGGACATGGAGGAGGGATCTGATGGTACCAACATATGATGTGTCCATACAAAGTTCCTACTTAATTAAAAAAGAGAAAGACAGAGGGAGAAAAAGAGAATGGAGGTGAATAAAACAGTGTCCCACTGAGCAGATTAGGCAATGGGTGTCATGGGCTCAGTGTTCGTTTTCCTCCAGAAACCATTTATTGATGCAAAAGATCTGACTTGAGGGCTGTGACCATTGAAGGGAGGCCCCAAACCATGGGAAACAGCTCTGAAAGAAAGACACACAGAGAGAGAGAGAGAGAGAGAGAGAGAGAGAGAGAGAGAGAGAGAGAGAGAGAATGGGGCACACCAGGCCATCTAGCCACTGAAAACAAACTCCAGACCCATGTGCCACCTTGTGCATCTGGCTTACATGGAACCTGGAGAATTGAACCTTAGACTTCTCAGGCAAGCGTCTTAACCACTAAGCCATCTGTCCAGTCCTGTTTGCCTATTTTTCATTGTTTCTCCCCTCGGTTTTTCCAGAATGCATATATACAGTCTTCAGAGGCCAGAGAAGAAAAGAAGTATGATACTCTATCCCATGGCTATCACACTGCTGACAATCAGCAAGGTAGAATGGCAATGAACAATTGCCACAGGCTCACTGTCAGCCACAGCTTTCCTTTTGATCTCTCTCTCTCTCTCTCTCTCTCTCTCTCTCTCTCTCTCTCTCTCTCTCTCTTTTTACTTCTTTCTTTTTGGTAAGGTTTCATATCGCCTCGGCTGACCTAAACTTGCTATATAGCTGAGTGTGATCTTTAACTTCTGACTCTCCTGCCTCCCTCACCTGATTGCTGGGATTACGGGGGTGCCCCACCATGCCAAGTTTTTGTGGGACTGGAGATTGAACCCAGGGCTTCGTGCATGCTAGGCAACAGCTATAGTATTTTCTGGCCACATAAGATTGCAGTTGTCCACTGTGTGTGTTAAGTGAGTGGTGTATGCGGGTGTGTTCATGTACGGGAAAGCACACGCGTTTCATCCCATGTGTGTGGAGGTCAGAAGATAGCCTCATGGGTCTGTCCTTGCCTTCCACCTTATTTGAGGCAGGGTCTCTCATGGGTCCCCACTGCATCAACCAGGCTAGCTGTCCCATGAGTTTCTGGGGATTCTTCTGTTTCTGCCTCCCATCTCATCATAGGAGCTCTGGGATAGCAGCTGCTCATGCCACTCTGCTGGACTTTACATACGTTCTAAGAATCCAGATGCACCTGTCAGGCATGTGCAGAAAGCACTTGGACCCACCAAGCCATCTCCCCAAGCCCTGAAGTTGTCCACTCTTTATTCTGTCTGTGTTTTCCTTTGGGGTCGGGGAGGAAGCCAGGCATGGTGGCTCATACCTGTAATCCCAGAACTCAAGAGGCTGAGGTAAGTAGGAGGATCATCATGAATTTGAGGCCAGTCTGGGCTATAGAGTGACTTCCAGGTTAGCCCAGGACTACAGTGAGACCTTGCCTAAAAAAATGAAGGCGAAACTACTGATTATCTTCCCTTCAAAATGCAAGTAGGGCAGGTGTGTTTGAGGACAGAAGGGCAAGCAGCAGGTGGTCAGCGCTGCCAAATTTAGAAACCCAAGCCACCGGAAATGACATCAAGTGGGTAATTACGCGTAAAAATATGTTTCAGAGGACACATTTTAAGAACAATTAGTACTTTCCCAAGATGACAGATGGATAGGTGGATAGACAGACAGATGAGGTCAAATCTGCTGAACATTTTACTCTCCAGTCTTTTTGCCCTTGGCATTTATCCCAAGAACTGAGCCACTGAGGCATGGTCACAGATGTCCTCATTCCCTTTCAACTGTGAGCTTGATGGCCACCACTGTGTCCCCACTAACACAAGTGTGCGTGGAGCAGGCATGAAAAGAAAATATCCGGGCTGAGGGAGATGGCTCAACGATTCAAGGTGCTTTCTTGCAAAGCCTGCAGGCCTGGGTCGGTCTGGATTTGATTCTCCAGCAGCCATGTAAAGCCAGATGCACAAAGTGGCCCATGCATCTGGAGTTTGTTTACAATGGCAAGAGACCCTGGACACTCCAATACTCATTCTCTCTCTCTCTCTTTCTGTGTCTCTCTCTCTCAAATAAATAAATAAATAAATAAATAATATTTTTATTTTTATTTATTTATTTGAGAGAGAAAGGCAGAGAGAGAGAGAGAGAGAGAGAGAGAATGGGCATGCCAGGGTCTCCAGCCGCTGCAAACGAACTCCAGATGCATGTGCCCTCTTGTGCAACTGGCTAACATTGGTCCTAGGGAATTTGAGCCTCAAACTGGAGTCCTTAGGCTTCACAGGCAAGCACTTAACCTCTAAGCCATCTCTTCAGCCCAATTTTTTTTGTTTTAAAGAAAGAAGCATCAAGGGGCCAGAGAGATAGTTCAATGAGTAAAGTGCTTCCATATAAGCAAGAGGACTTGAATTCACATGTCCCAGTTACCCATGTAGAAAGCTGGGCATGGTGGTGCATACCTGTAATCTCAGCACTGGGGAAACAGAGAATGCCCAGGGCTCACTGGCTCACTAGGTGACTAGGTGAGCTCCAGGCTCAGCAAGAGACCTTTGCTCAAAGAATAAGGTGGAGAGTGATTGAGGAATACACCCAGTATTGAACTCTGGCCTCAATACACACACACACACACACACACACACACACACACACACACACACACACCTACACACCTCATGGAGAATAAAAAAAGCAATACCAAGTTTAACAGACTGCCTGGCATGGTGATTTAGCACTGGGGAGATAGAGGCAGGAGAATCACAAGTCATAGCACAGCCTAAGTGTCATAATGAGACTTTGTCACTAAATTAATTACCTAAGTAAATAAACTTATTTAAAAAAAATTGAGCAGAACCTCAGACTGAAGGCCCCTCCTTTCATGTCTTAATCACTTCTGTAGACGGGGAACTTTGATCCTGCCATCAGGGAGCTTCCCCTTCGAGCCTGAATAAACCTTTTTTTTTCCTTTTTCTTCCCCCAAGCTGCTCTTGGTCAGATGATTTCTACCAGCAATGTGAACCTGACTGCAAAACTCATCATGCTTGTAAACCAATTATTAACCCAAGCCCAGTGGCCTCACTGTCCCTGGCCAGCAGTGACATTTGTGCCCTCTCACCTTCTCAGACTGAAGCGTCCTCCCTGCGTCCTCTGCAGGAGGTCATGAGTGCCTCCAGGTCAAGTTCCGGGCCTGAGATTCAGAGCTCAGGGTCACCTACACTCACCGCCTGCTCACATGGAAGCTATGGGCCCAAATGGCTATGGAAACGAGGCAGGTAAGGCTGTGGAACTGAACATTTACTTTTAAAAGAATATTTTAATAATTATTTATTTGAGAGAGCAAAGGAGAAAGAGCAAGAGAATGGGCACACCAGGGCCTCCTGATGCAGCAAATGAACTCCAGACACATGTGTCCCTTTGTGCATCAGGCTTTAAGTAGGTACTGGGGAATCGAACCCAGGCTGTCAGATTTTGCAAGCAAATGCCTTTAACCACTGAGTCATCTCTCTAGCCCTGAATACTTTCTGTTTATTTTAATTCTAAGCTAAACATTGAAGCATGGAGTTTTAAAAATCTTTTATTGATTTTCTTTATTTGAGAGAGAGAGAGAGAAAGAAAGAAGCAGATAGAGAGAGAGAGAATGGGCACACCAGAGCCTTCAGCCACTGCAAACAAATTCCAGACACATGTGCCACTTTGTGTATCTGGCTTAAGTGAGTCCTGGGGAATCGAATCTGGGTCCTTTGGCTTTGCAGGCAAGCACCTTAACCACTAAGCCATCTCTCCAGTCAGAAAACATTTTCTCTACTGCTATAAAATTATTTTGCTGAAACTACATGTCACTCTAACCACTGAGGACATAATGTGGGGCAGTGTTTTGAGTATGGAACATCAACCCATCAGTGTATTTCTTCAGTGCAGTGTGGGATATGTGTTGTGGAGGTTGGAATGGATGTCCCCCAATTGATTCAGGAGTTTATTAAAGCTTATAGTTTAGATTTGCAGCCGCCTGGCTGGAGGAGCTGTCACTGAGGGCGGGTCTGAACCCCGGCCTGAGAGATGCCAAGCGCTGAGCTCTGCCTGGGGTTCCTGAGTGTGCTTGCTCCGCTGCTGCTGGTGGTTTTTCTCTATGCGTGGGTTTGATGAAGCGAGCCAACTTCTTCCAACATTATGGAACATTCCCTGAATCTGTAAGCTTCAATAAATCCCTTCCTTCCATAACGATGCCTGGTCTGGAGGTTCAGCCCAGCTCTCTGAAGCTGTCTGCTACATACCTTGGGACCTCGTAATATAGTTTCATATTTTCAGCTGCCAGAAAGAGATACATAAATTTTGGTGTAAATTGTCATTGATAACTAAATCAAAATTTCTTTTTCCTTGTTTGTTGTTTTTCAAGGTAGGGTTTTTCTCTAGCCCAAGTTGACTGTGTAATCTCAAGAGTGTCCTTGAACTCACAGCAATCCTCCTACCTCTGCCTCCAGAGTATTGGGATTAAAGGCATGTACCACCATGCCAGACTCAAAATTCTTTTTTTAATTCTATATTTTATTTATTTATTTGAGAGAGAGAGAGAAAGCGTCCGAGAGAGAGGAGAATGGGTGCGCCAGGGCTTCCAACCACTGCAAATGAACGCCAGACACAAGTGTCCCTTTGAGCATCTGGCTTACATGGGTCCTGGGGAATCAACCAGGGTTCTTTGGGTTTGCAGGCAAGTGCCTTAACCACTGAGTCATCTCTTCAGCCCAAAATTCTTTTGTGTGTGCCTATGTGCATGTGTGTGTGGATTTTTTGAGGTAGGGTCTCACTCTGGCTCAGGCTGACCTGGAATTAACTATGTAGTCTCAGGGTGGCCTCAAACTCACGGTGATCCTCCTACCTCTGCCTTCCTAGTGCTGGGATTAAAGGTGTGCGCCACCACACCCAGTTCCAAAATTCTTTTTTTATTTTATTATTACTTTTTTTTTTAACTTTTTATTAGCATTTTCCATGATTATAAAAAAATCCCATGGTAATTCCCTCACCCCCCCCCCCCGCTTTCCCCTTTGAAATTCCATTCTCCATCATATTACCTCCCCATCACAATCATTGTACTTACATATATACAATATCAACCTACTAGGTACCCTCCTCCCTTCCTTTCTCTTCCCTTTATGTCTCCTTTTTAACTTACTGGCCTCTG
This sequence comes from Jaculus jaculus, assembly GCF_020740685.1. Taxonomy (NCBI): domain Eukaryota; kingdom Metazoa; phylum Chordata; class Mammalia; order Rodentia; family Dipodidae; genus Jaculus; species Jaculus jaculus. Next base: position 39,344,690 of record NC_059112.1, read on the forward strand.
CTACTAAGTATTTTCCTTCTCACGCAGAAGCTCAATTATCTGTAGCGAGGATCCACATATGAGAGAGAACATGTGGTACTCGGCTTTCTGGGCCTGGGTTACCTCACTTAGTATAATACTTTCCAGGTCCATCCATTTTTCTGCAAATTTCCTAACTTCATTTTTCTTTACCACTGAGGAGAACTCCATTGTATAAATGTGCCACATCTTCATTATCCACTCATCAGTTGAGGGATATCTAGGCTGGTCAAAATTCTTATTTTAAATACAATGCCATTAAAAATTTTTTGTTTAAAAAAAGCGAGATGGGCTGGAGAGATGGCTTAGCGGTTAAGCGCTTGCCTGTGAAGCCTAAGGACCCCGGTTCGAGGCTCGGTTCCCCAGGTCCCACGTTAGCCAGATGCACAAGGGGGCGCACGCGTCTGGAGTTCGTTTGCAGAGGCTGGAAGCCCTGGCGCGCCCATTCTCTCTCTCTCCCTCTATCTGTCTTTCTCTCTGTGTCTGTCGCTCTCAAATAAATAAATTTAATAAATAAATAAAGCGAGAGCAGGGGACTAGGAAAACGGCTCAGCAGGTAAGAGCATGAGAGGCGAGAGGGCCAAAGACAGGCTGAGTTCTATCCCCATCACCCACATAGACAGCTGGGCGTGGTCATGCACGTCTGAACACCCAGTACTGTGCCGAGCAGAGATAGGAGAACCACTGCAGCCTGCTTTGTCTGCAAGCTTGACCAAAACTGGCAGCGCCTGGGCTGGAGAGATGGCTTAGCAGTTAAGCACTTGCCTGTGAGGCCTAAGGACCCGGGTTCGAGGCTCAGTTCCCCAGGTCCCACATTAGCCAGATGCACAAGGGGGCGCACGCGTCTGGAGTTTGTTTGCAGAGGCTGGAAGCCCTGGCGCGCCCATTCTCTCACTCTCCCTCTATCTGTCTTTCTCTCTGTGTCTGTCACTCTCAAATAAATAAATAAATAAATAAATAAATAAATAAATAAATAAAAATGGCAGCGCCAGGTTCAGTGAGAGACTCCATCTCAAAGAAACAGTGTGCGTGAAGAATAGAGAAAGATCCTGACATTCTTTTTGGGCTTCCATATGCATGTGCACAAGGCACACACATCTGCACACACTATATACACACCACACAGCACATGCTACACACACGTGCATGTGCGTGACAAGGAAAAAGCATGAGCAGCCCAACGTGGCAGCACACACCTCCAATCCCAGCATTCAGGAAGTAGAGGCAGGAGGGTGGTTAAGTCTGAGGCCACATAGCAAGGCCATCTTGAAAAACAAAAATTAATTTTAAAATAAATTTACAGAGGACCTGCACATATATTTGGCAAGTCTTAATGACCTAGGATTTAAAAAATATATATGTTTAATTAGGGGCTGGAGGGGTGGCTTAGCAGTTAAGGCACATGCCTACAAAGCCTAAGGACCCAGGTTTGATTCTCCAGGTCCCACGTAAGCCAGATGCACATGGTGGCGCATGGGTCTGGAGTTTGTTTGCAGTGGGTAGAGGCCCTGGCACACCCATTCTCACTCTCTCTCTCCCTTTCTCTCTGACTCTGATAAATAAATAAAAATAAATCTAAAAAATATTTAAAGATATATTTAATTAATTTATTTATTTAAAAGAGATAGAAGGAGGCAGATAGATAGGATGCTACACCAGCATACCATACAAATGAACTCCAGATGAATGTGCCATCTTGTGGATCTGGCTTATGTGGGTACTGGGGAATCTAACTTGGGTCTTTAGACTTCTTTTTTTTTAATAATTTTTTTTAAATTTTGTTTATTTTTATTTATGTATTTGAGAGCCACAGACAGAGAGAGGAAGAGGCAGAGAGAGAGAATGGGTGTGCCAGGGCCTCCAGCCACTGCAAACGAACTCCAGACACATGTGCCCCCTTGTGCATCTGGCTGACGTGAGTCCTGGGGAATCAAACCTCGAACCGGGGTCCTTAGGCTTCACAGGCAAGCGCTTAACCGCTAAGCCATCTCTCCAGCCCGGGACCTTTAGACTTCTGCAGGTAAGTGCCTTAACTACTAAGCAATCTCTCCAGCCCAAAAGCTAGGATTCTTGTATAAAAGAAAACCACTTTTAGATGAAAAAAAAAGCAAAATGTTATATTTCAGTGGAAATGGAAATAGTGTTAGAAAATTCCAAGGAAAAGTAAAAAAGATAGTTAGTGAAAAGTGAAAGCCTTTCAATTCAGCCAACAAGTAATTGTCTCTGAAACACAAAGACATTTCTAATAATAGCTAAGGCCAGTCAATAAGCTTAAAAAAAAATTCACAAGTACTTTTTCTTAAGCTTTAGACGAGCCAAAATAAAGGATGCAGCCAACATGGGCCAATTAATACTGGGAGTACATTTTGTCTTAAAGGACTTCCAATTTACAAAGAAATGTTGTTAATTCATGGCCAAGAAAACCCCCATTATTTGGCATAGATAATTTTTAATCTTATATCTATTAGAGAATTCCATCTAAGTAAGATGATAATAGTGCCTTTCACCACTGATGTTAGTTCTGCTATGCTAGGTCAAAAATTGGGGTTTATTGGAATTTTCTCTTTTTAAAAATGTATTTTATTTGGGCTGGAGAGATGGCTTAGCGGTTAAGCACTTGCCTGTGCAGCCTAAGGACCCTGGTTCGAGGCTCAATTCCCCAGGACCAACGTTAGCCAGATGCACAAGGGGGCGCATGCATCTGGAGTTCGATTGCATTGGCTGGAAGCCCTGGCGCGCCCATTCTCTCTCTCTCTGCCTCTTTCTCTCTCTCTGTCTGTTGCTCTCAAATAAATAAATAAAATAAACAAAAAAATTTTTTTAAGTATTTTATTTATCTGAGAGAAAGAAAGAGCAAAGCAGATAGAGATAATTGGTGTGCCGGGGTCTCTAGCCACTGCAAACGAACTTCAGATGCACGTGCCACCTTGTGCATCTGGTTTTATGTGGGTCCTGGGAACTGAATCTGGGGCATTAAGCTGTACAGGTAAGTGTCTTAACTGCTGAACCATATCTCCAGCCCTTACTGGAATTTTCACTTGACTGCTTCTTCCATTACACAGAACACTGTGACAATATTTATGCTTTGTTTCCTACAGTAGGCTCTAAGAGAAGTATCATGGCACAGCTGTTAAAACCATTCCCTTATACATTCAGTACCATGAATCTTCCCTACTTTGTGGAACAGCTGAAAGAAATAGAAGTGAATAGATTTAATGGCCTTTTGTTCCTCACCGGAATTCTTTGAGCCATGGAAGATGTCTGTATTTTTTTTTATCCCAATTCAAGACTTGATTGAAACAAAGTGGGTGCTTGCCAAGTATTCAGTAAGCAGAGAGAAAATGACAATATTATCTGTGTTTTCTCATCACAGTCAGACTGCACATGAATGAACTAAGTGTGAAACTCCAAGAGGAGGAAAACTTTCTTATGACATAAATAGATAGGTTTGATAATTTATGTTGAAAATGAAACGTTTTTTAAAAACTTTTTATTGTTATTTATTTATTTGCAAGCAAAGAGAGAATGGTCATACCAGGTCCTCCAGCTGCTGCAAATGAACCCCAGATACATGCACCATTTTGTGCACCTGGCTTTACGTGGGTAGTGGGGAATTGAACCGAGGTCATTAGGCTTTGCAGGCAAGCACCTTACTGATGAGCCATTTCTCCAGCCTGAAACTGAAACTTTTGAAACACATATAATAATGATCTCACCCCCCCTTTCTTTTTTTTCTTTTTTCTTTTTGGTTTTCTGAGGTAGGGTCTTGCTCTAGCTCAGGCTGACTTGGAATTCACTATGTAATCTCAGGGTAGCCTCGAACTCACGACAATCTTCCTACCTCTGCCTCCCAAGTGCTGGGATTAAAGTCATGTGCCATCACGCCTGGCTAAAAACGTTGTCATAGGCTCATTGGGATCACACACTTTACATGGTACTGGGAAATTGTACTTGGAGCAGCAGGCTTTATAAGCAAGTGCCTTTAACTGCTGAGCCATCTCCCTAGGCCTCTACATTCTGTTTGTTATTGTTGTTTGTTTGTTTTGTTTTATAAAATTTACTTATTTTATTTATTTGAGAGGGAGAGAGAGACACAGAGAGAAAGATAGAATGGGCACACCAGGGCCTACAGCCACAGCAAATTCCAGACACATGCACCACCTTGTGCGTCTGTCTTACGTAGGTCCTGGGGAACTGGACCCAGGTCCTTTGGCTTTGCCTTAATCACTAAGCCATCTCTTCAGTCCCATTCTTTCCTTTTTTTTTTTTTTTTTTTCCTAACAGAAAACAATCTGTAAATTCTTTTTTTTTTAATTGACAACTTCCATGATTGTAAACAATATTCCATGATAATACCCTCCCTCCCCCACTTTCCCCTTTGAAACTCCACTCTCCATAATATCTCCTCCCCCTCTCAATCAGTCTCTCTTATTTTGATGTCATGATCTTTTCCTCCTTTTATGATGGTCTTGTGTAGGTAGTGCCAGGCACTGTGAGGTCATGGATATCCAGGCCATTTTGTGTCTGGAGGAGGATGTTGTAAGGAGTCCTGCCCTTCCTTTGGCTCTTACATTCTTTCTGCCACCTCTTCCACAATGGACCCTGAGCCGTGTAAGGTGTGATAGAACCTTAATATAGGCACTTAAAGCTATAAATTTCTCTCTTAGGACTACCTTCATTGTTTTCCAAAGGTTTTGGTATGTTGTGTTCTAATTATCATTTGACTGTATGAATTTTTTAATTTTCTTCTTGATTTCTTCATTGACCCATTCATCATTTAGTAGTGTATTATTTAGTTTCCATGATTTTGTGTATACTCTTTTTTTCTTGCTATTGATTTGTAATTTGATTCCATTGTGCTCAGATAGAATGCAAGGAATTATTTCAATTTTCCTATATTTGTTAAGGTTTGTTTTGTATCCCAATATTATGGTTTATTTTAAAGAATGTATCATGTGCTGTTGAAAAGAATATGTATTCCGTAGCATTTGGATGAAACGTCTTGTAGACATCTCTTAGGTCCATTTCTTCTGTGACCTCATTTAATCCAGATGCCTTTCTATTTATTTTTTTTTGCCAGGATGACATGTCAATTGATGAGAGTGGGGTGTTGAAGTCACCCACTACAACTGTGTTTGGTGTTATCTGTGACCTTAGTTCTAATAGCATTTGTTTGATGAAGTTGGGAGCCCCATGTCAGCTGCATATATGTTTAGGATTGTAATGTCCTCCTGTTGGAGCGTGCTTTTAATCAATATAAAGTGACCTTCCTTATCTTTCCTAACTAATGTTGGACTGAATCTGCCTTGTCAGATATTAGGATAGCAACCCCTGCTTGTTTTCTAGGCCCATTTGTATAAATTCTTTTCTTTCTCATTGTCAAGTGTTATGTAAATTGGCTGTAAAGACAGAAAGCAAAGGACACTGTGTTATCACTGGTAAACTTTGAATTGCTTTTCAGCTTCTGAATTGATCCCTTAAGGAGAGACTCATTTCATTTGGGCAGTGGTAGCTTTGAAAACCAACACACTTTGGTGCTACTGAAGTTTGGATTCTGGGCCTCAATCATGCCAGATAAGCACCATCACTGAGGTATGCTTCCGACCACTTGTGTTCCAAAGCCACATCAATTGTTCTGGGAAAGATGAGTAAGTTTCACAGGGTCTCTCTGTGTAACCTAGGCTTCTCTCAAAGTCACAATTCCCCTACTCTAACTTCCTGAGTACTAGAATAACAGGCATGCATCACTACACATAACTAAATTTTTTGATTAGTGGAAAACATTTCATTATTAGACCATCTTGTGTATATATATCTTCTTTTTCAGCCATAAGTCTCATGAAACATAAGACAGGTGAAATATTTCAGTGATACTTTTGCATTTAAATCAGGATTGTTATAAGTAAAAATGAAACACTGAACCTCCCTGGTAATATTTATTATTTACTTATTTATTATTCATAATTTATATATTTATTTTAATTTTATTTATTTATTTGAGAGAGAAAGGGACAGATACAGACAGAGAGAATGGGCATGCCAGGGCATCCAACCACTGCAAATTAACTCCAGACACATGTGCTACTTTGTGCCTCTGGCTCATGTGGGTACTGGGGAATAGAACCCAAGTCCTTAGGCTTTGTGGGCAAGTGCCTTAATTGCTAAACTATCTCTCCAGCCATCTATATTTCTTTTAATCCCACATTGAAATGACAATATTTTGGATATGTTATTAAATGGAATATATCACTAAAATTAACTACCTACTTTTAAAATATGGATACAGAGACATTTTAAACTACATATGAGGCCTGCATTGTATTATTATTGAATTTCTTTGATCAATAATGTAACTAACTGCCAGGCTGGAAATATAGCTCAGTGGTAGAAATGCTTGCCTAGTTTGATCTCCAGTATCATGAAAGGAATGAGGTTGTTATAGCAGGTATGGTGGAAACACATTTAATCCCAGCACTCAGGAGGCTGAGGCAGGAGGATCATGAGTTTGAGGTTAGGCTGTGTTGTACCAATACGCTGTGTCTAAAGAAAGGGAAAAAAGAAGTGAGAGGAGCAAAGGAGAGTAGAGGGAAAGGAGAGAGAAAAAGAAGCTGGTGATATAGCCCAGTTGGTAGAGTGTTTACTGAGCATGCAAAAAGCCTTGGGTTCAGTCCCCAACCCCTCACAAAATGAGCTCTGGTGGAGCATGCCTGTAATCCCAGCACATGGGAGGTGCAGACAGGAGGATTAGAAGTTCTAGTAAGTCCCGGGCCCATCCGGGGTATGTAAGACCCTGTCTACAAAAAAGAAAAAGAGATAAGTAAATAAAATAAAAATTTATTTAAATATATTTTATTTATTTGAGAGAAAGAGGCAGAGAGAGAGAGAGAAAGAGAGAATGGGTGATCCAGGTCCTCCAGCCACTGCAAACAAACTCCAGATGCATGCACCCCCTTGTGCACCTGGCTTATATGGGTCCTGGAGAATCGAACCAGGATCCTTTGGCTTTGCAGGCAAAGGCCTTAATCACTAAGCAATCCCTCCAGCACGAAAATAATTTTTTTAAAGGAAGTAAAGAAGGAGAGGAGGGAAGAAGGAAGGGAAGGAAACTGTCTTATAATTTCACAAATGACAGTGATACGACTTTTAAAATTTTTATCTATTTACTTATTTTGTTTTTTTGAGGTAGGGTATCACTCTGGTCCAGGCTGACCTGGAATTCACTATGTAGTCTCAGTGTGGCCTCAAACTCACAGCCATCCTACTACCTCTGCCTCCCGAATGCTGGAACTAAAGGTGTGCACCACCACGCCCAGCTTTTTAAAAAATTTTTATTTATTTGACAGAGATAAAGACAGAGAGAGAGAGAATTGGCATGCCAGGGCCTCTAGACACTGCAAACAAACTCCAGACACATGTGCCACCTTGTGCATCTGGCTAACATGGGTCCTGGGGAATCGAACCTGGGTCCTTTGGCTTTGTAGGCAGGCACCTAAACCACTAATCCATCCCTCGAGCCCGTGATATGACTTTTGACTTATTCATTCACTGAGATCTAACACTAGTGCCAAAGACACACACAGTGCTGAGAAAAAAATGAGCCTACTGTCCTTTAGTAGCATAGCAATGTCACATATATATGCCATATATGTTGGTCAACTACAGATCAAATATAAGATGATGGCCCCGTAAGGTTGTAGTGCCTAGGGCTGAGGAAAGGGTTTATTTCAGATTTACAGGTTCCAGGAGAAACCCCATCCATGGTGAAGGAAGCTGACTCCCCTCAGTACACACCACCGCGCAGAGATAGCTGCCAGCAGCAGCAGTCCAGTGAACAGGGCAGCCAGAGCCCCAGTGGTCTCGGAGCACTTCTTGGGGCTGGACTACAAGACCTACCCCCAGTGACACCTCCTCCAGCAGGCTGCTGGAGACTTAACTAGGAAACTTCATCTTGACCGAAAATCCCTGAGACGAGGGCTGGAGGGATGGCTTAGAGGTTAAGGCATTTGCCTGCAAAGCCAAAGAATGCAGATTTGATTCCCCAGGACCCATGTAAGCCGGATGCACAAGGGGGCGCATGCGTCCAGAGTTCATTTGCAGTGGCTGGAGGCCCTGGCGTGCCCATAGTCTGTCTCTCTCTTTCTCTGACTCTCTTAAATAAATAAACTTTTTAGGGCTGGATAGATGGCTTAGCGGTCAAGCACTTGCCTGTGAAGCCTAAGGACTTCGGTATAAGGCTTGATTCCCCAGAACCCATGTAAGCCAGATGCACAAGGGGGCGCATGCATCTGGAGTTCCTTTCCATGGTTGGAGCCCCTGGCTCCCATTCTCTCTCTCTCTCTCTCTCTCTCTCTCTCTCTCTCTCTCTCTCTCTCTCTGTCTCGTTCTCTCTCTGTCTGTCACTCTCAAACAAATAAATAAATAACTTTTTTTAAATTTTTAAAAAATAAATAAAACTTTTGAAAAAATCCCTGAGGCCATAGTGGACACACATTCACATTCAAACCACCACAGGATGGGAACATTGCTCACTGGTAGAGCATGTGGTTGGCATGTGTAAGGCCCTGGATTTGATTCCAAGCATGCACACACACACACACACACACACACACACATTCTATCTACCAGCAATGATTAGCTGTCGTAATTTGTCTGTCTCCTCTGGAAGGTCATTAGCTCCATGAGGTGGGGTTAGGTCTGCTTATTCACCATCATACATTTCTGATATCTGCTGCATAGAGAAGAAATGAATGAATGAATGAAGACTTGCAAAAAAAACTTGAACGTATCTCTCCCATGCTTCAAGCCCTCTCAGGATCCATGTACATGTCCCCACTAGGGGTCTGACACCTGCCAGTGAGATGACCACGATTTGTACACCTGTCATCAGGGGAGCACAAGCTTGCTCTCTCAGGAGAATGGCTGGGGTCACTTCTAAGTAATCTGGAAGGTCTGAGAATTAACACAATTGCTTTCAGAAAACTGCCTCGGACTCTGAGATGCCCAGGTATAGAACTGCCCTCCCACGCCCCCCCCCCAAAAAAAACTAGAGTCAAATGCAGTACTAGACACTGCCCACCAGCCATGGCTCCTCCAGCAGGAGGATTCAAGCAAGGCGCCCAGAGGTGGGCCAGGTGGTGGAAAGAATGAATTTTGTGTTTGTTTGGTTTGCTTGATGTTTTTTTTTGGGGGGGGGGGAGGAAGGGGACACAGTTTCCTATAGCACAGGTTGTCCTCAAACTTTCTATGTAGCTAAGGATGACCTTGAACTTTTGATCCTTCTGCCTCCACCTCCCTAGTGCTTGGATTATAAGCATGCTAGGGATCGAACTCAGGGCTTCATGAATCCTAGGCAGGCACTCTACCTACTGAACCACATCGTCAACCCAAACAAGGCATTTGACATGGGACTGTTTTCACAGCTCACAGAACTCTTTCAAATATATTGACTCCTTCATCATTATCACTTCCTCCTTTACATAATAGATGTGGAAACTGCGACCTAGAATGAGCAACTTTTTCAAGGTCAAATGTCATGACCTTAAGCAGCATCATGCTGTGGTTACGACATAGGCTGTGAAATCAGAGTCAGATTCAAAGTCATCTTTTGCCATCCAAGAGGATGTTATGCTCTGAGTCTCCAGTTTCTTAGGTATAACATGAACACGTTGTATAACTCACAGGCTTGGTGTGGATATTAAATTTAAAGGTTTATATACTCAAGGGGAAGAAGGGGGTTAGGAGAGGAGGATAAGAGAAGTTAACTGGATAGAATAAGATGAAAATATATACATGTATAAAAATGTCCAAAAAAAGCATGGAGAATGGGGGAAAGAATGGCGAGGGAGATCTGGGGTGATGGTCCAGCAGCTCAAGGTGCCTGCTTACAAAGCCTGCCGGCCTGGGTTCAATTCCACAGCACCTATGTACAACTGGATGCCAAGTGGCACATGCCTCTGCGATGCCTACAACAATGGGTAGGCAGAGTCAGAAGACACGGAAGCTCGCAGGCCAGCTAACTCGACATTAATTTGCAGTCTGGCAGTTCGTTTGCAGTGGCAAGAGACCCCATCTCAAAGAATGTGGAGCTCACATACCTCAAGAATGTCCTCTGAGCCAGGCATGGTGGAGCACTCCTTGAACCCCAGCACTCAGGAGGCAGAGGTAGTAGGATCCTCGTGAGTTCAAGGCCAGCCTGAGACTACATAATGAATTCCAGGTCAGCCTGAGCTAGAGTGAGACCCTACCTTGAAAAACCAAAAAAAAAAAAAAAGTTTTTAAAGTCCTCTGCCCATCACACATGTGCTGTGGCATGCTGATGCTACCTCTTCCCCACTCCAGAAAACACACGATTAAATTTTTTAAAATGTATTTTATATTTATTTATTTGCGAGAGGGAGAGAATGGGCACTCCCTGGCCACCAGCCACTGCAAACGAACTCCAGACACATGCACCACCTTGTGCATCTGGCTTATGTAGATCCTGGAGATTCAACCCGGGATCCTTTGGCTTTGCAGGCAATTACTTGAACCCCTGAGTCATCTCTCCAACCCAGGAATAATTTTTTTAAGAATTATTTTTGGGCTGGAGAGATAGCTTAGCAGTTAAGCCCTTGCCTGTGAAGCCTAAGGACCCTGGTTCGAGGTTCAATTCCCCAGGATCCACGTTATTAGCCAGATGCACAAGGGGGAGCTCATATCTGGAGTTCGTTTACAGTGGCTGGAGGCCCTGGCGCACCCATTCTCTGTCTCTCTCTCTCTATTGGCCTCATTCTTTCTGTCTGTCCCTCTCAAATAAATAAATGAAACAGGAAAAAAATTTTTTTTTTTTTTTTTTTGGTTTTTTGAGGTAGGGTCTCACTTTGGTCCAGGCTGACCTGGAATTAACTCTGTAGTCTCAGGGTGGCCTTGAACTCGAGGCAATCTTCCTACCTCTGCCTCCCGAGTGCTGGGATTAAAGGCGTGCACCACCACGCCTGGCTAGAAAAAAAAATTTTAGTAGCCTTAAAAATTATTTTTAATTTTTTTGTTTTTATTTATTTATTTATTTGAGAGCAACAGACAGAAAGAGGGAGAGGGAAGGAGAGAAGGAGGGAGGAAGGGAGGGAGGAAGAAAGAGAGAGAGAGAGAAAGAGAGGGCTAGTCAGGGCCTCCAGCCACTGCAAACACACTCCAGATGCATGCACCCCCTTGTGCATCTGACTTATGTAGGTCCTGGGGAATTGAGCCTCGAACCAGGGTCCTTAGGCTTCACAGGCAAAAGCGCTTAACTGCTGAGCCATCTCTCCAACCCCCCACGAATAAATTTTTAAAAAAGAACTTGGGCCACATGTGGTGCACCTGTAATCCCGGCACTCAGAGACAGGAAGAGAGTGTGGACCTCAAAGCCAGCCTCAGCTACAGAGTAAGATCCTGTCCCAAAGAAAACAAAGCAAAACAACTGCAAGACCTGAGTCCATCACCTTGTGAGGAATGAGGACTCGGCAAGTAGTACCATTGTTACGATTGCAAGTTTTTAAGTCTGTACAAAGTTTATGATGATAGGTATGATTTACTCTAAAAGTACTTCAACGCGACATAAATCCTGAAGGGTGTTAATGGGAATTAACAGGAGGCTTTCGGGTCCTTGATCAGCAGGGCAGATAAGCTCTGGCTGAACCCCAAAGACTCCTCCCCAGACACAGCACCATAGGCACCTCCTCATACTTCTACGTCCCCATGGGTCTCCTCACGAATCCACATATTAGATGTGAGAAATGTGTCGAGGGCTCTTAAAGGCGTGTTGATCAGAGTAATGGATGGGAGCCGTCGCCTCCCACTGCTAAAATCATGTGAAGGGGCTCAAGGGAGGACTGTGACGACCCCGACAGCCCCTCCTAGATGCCATCCTTTAACGCTCACCCGTGGCTCCGGACCGCCTTCCTTTTGGAAAGGCAGCTCACGGGAAGGGACCACAGTGTTCTGGGCCGGTAGTGGGACCCCTGAGCCTGTGGACTGCGTACGTAGTAACATTGGCTTTGCTCCTTTCTTCCCTAGGCAGATCACAAGGGAACAACTAAGCCTCAGATGACAGAGCCCAGTACACGCGCATGGCCCGGGGGGCTTAGGCCGGGGCAGCGAAGGCGCAGCCGGTGACTGCGTAAAGTGCACACGCCTGGCGCCGCCAAGCTGCGAAGGACCGCGATGTCAGGACTCACCAGCAGGGCATGGTGGGAATGCATCCAAGTTAACTAGTAAGAACCACATCTTGTCCTCTTTTGGGGTCCCCTTTATCCAAGACGCTCTTCACTGCCCCCCACAGGAAGTGACTAGCATGTTCCCAGTAGCTGCCTTATAGACTGGCTCAGAGAGGTTGAGAGGAGGGACCGCAGATGGTGCCAGTGTGTTAGCCCCCAGCCAGAGGTGGGGCTCTGTCCTGCCCCCCTGGAAGAAGGGGAGGAAAACCCCCTGTTCTAGCCTCAGAGGAGTATGCTCAATGGAAGGGAAATAAACGTTCCTATGAGGAGTATGACCTCCCCGATGTGTAACCGCCTTGCTGTGTAGCCTCCGCACGGTGCAGCCTTCCCAGGGCCTAAGTTCTTCACGGTGTAACCTCGTGACAGTATGAGCTCCTCAGGGTGTACCCCCTCCTTGGTGTAGCCCCCTCCGTACAACCCCATCATGCTGTAATGTCCTCACAGTGTCTCCTTCTCCCGAGCACCAGCGGTGGCTTAGTGATGACTTCCCTGTAGGTGACAGCAAGCTCTGAAGTTCAAGTCGCCTCTGCACTCCCAGTAAGTTAACAGGGACCTGCCTCTGCCACCCACAGCTTCCCCGGAAGTTGAATGTATCAGATACAAAGAATCAAGAGTCAGCACGATTCTTATGAGCGCCGTCATTGAGTGCAGGACAAGCGTCCTCAGGTTGGGTGGACCGTGCATGAAGAGGAAACATCTGAGAACCACGGGCCACCCAGGCTTGAGACATTCTTGCCCTGGTGGCCAAGACTGCTGCTCTAAACCCAGGGGTCTGTTTCCCAGTGAGTCTCTCCACCCCAGGAGCCTCTCAACAGGCAAATGCATGCTGGGAGGCCCCAGTGTGTAAGAGGAGAGAAGGATTCTGCTGCCCCTCCCTCCAAGCCCACAGCTCAACCTTCATGAAAAGGGAAGGAGAAGGGGCCAAATGGGGAAGGGGTGTGGCTCCCTCAGAAGAAACTCACAGCTCCTCTGTCCAGCGTACTGAGGTCCAGCTAAGCTTTGGGGGCTCCCACATGCTCAGATCACTCAGTTCTTCCAAAAGCGAAGAGCAATAAATAAGTTACGCCTCCCTAGGCTCTGCCTGTCTCTTACTTCTCTCTCTCCAAATAGACCTCCAGTAGGTTATAGCCATGGCCTTGAGCACAAATCCCACTGGCTGGGCAATCTTGAGCATTTACTGTTTTTAAATTTTTGATTGATTTGAAAGCAGAGAGAGACAAAGAAAAGAGAAACACACACACACACACACACACACACACAGAGAGAGAGAGAGAGAGAGAGAGAGAATGGGCACTCCAGAGCCTTCAGCCACTGCAAACAAAATCCAGATGCATGTACACCTGGCTTTACGTGGGTATTGGGGAACTGAACCTGGGTCATTAGGCTTTTGCAAGGAAGCACCTTAACTGCTGAGCCATCTCTCCAGCTCATTAGCATATGCTCATTGGCATATTCATAACTACCTCAAGCCCCCATTTCTCCACCTGTAACACAAGAATAATAGCACTCACCTTTCAGGATTATTGCAAGAACTAACTCTATGCAGATCTCTTACCACAGTGCCTGGCACCTAAAAAAGGGCTCTGCAAATGCCATGCATTTACAATGTAAGTAGTAACTGGATCCCATACCATGGATGACTAACTTAACTAGACAATTCAGCTTAACTAGGTGATTTGCTTAACTAGAGGGAAAATGGTGCTCCCTGAATTACTAACCCGTAATTATGACCTCTCTGGTTTTGTTGAAATATAGTCATGCTGACAGTGCTTTCCAGAAATAGAAATAAAGACACCTTCCTAGCAAATACTGTGTTGAAAAGCTTAGAAATGAAGGGAGACAAAAAATAGTCATTATAAAATGTAATTCAATAACACATATAATATAAACAATAATTCAATGATCTTACCTACAGATTACAGATTAAACCTAGAGGTTAAATTAAATCCAACACAAAGGATATCCTTCCTTCCCTTCCTTCCTTTCTTCCTTTTTTCCTTCCTTCTTTGTTGTCTATCTCTTGGTTTATTTGAGGTAGGCTGTCATTGTATAGCTTAATATGGCCTCAGACTCCTGAGTCTCCTGCCTCAGCCCTCTGAGTGCTGGAATTACAGATATGAGCCTCCATGCCTAGCAGGGAATAGATTTCTATTCAAAGTATGGAAGGACTCTGTCCGTTGGGACTTTCAAACACAGGGGGTTGTTTCTAGAAGGAATAATTTCCCCTCTGTTGGAGCTGAGTGCCCCAAGGCTGGACGAGCCCTTGGCATGAGCAGCTGAGTCCTGCACGTGCAGTGAGTTTCAGGTTCATGTGCCCACATCAACTGCCAGTGAAGCTTGCCACTTATTCCCTCCTGGCAGGTGAAGAAACAGAGGCTCCGGGAGACTATGTTCCTTGCCTGATGTCTCTCTGATAAAGAACTCAAGGTAGAAATTGGCTAGGCAGTTGAGGGTAAAAGGGCCCCCAAAAATGAGCAGTTTTGTTTATTCCTGGCTAGTAGCAGAAAATGTCCTTGAGCCTATAAGGGGAAATCTGATTTTTCCTTATCTTTTTCCCTAAGTGTCCTCCACTTTGCCAGAAGTGCCAAAATGGGGCTGGAAGAATGGCTTAGCGGTAAGGTGTTTGACTGCAAAGCCAAAGGATCCAGGTTCAATTCCCCAGGACCCACATAAGCCAGATGCACAAGGGACACATTTGTTGGGAGCTTGGTTGCAGTGGCTGGAGGCTCTGGCATGCCCATTCTCTCTTTGTCTCTCTTTTCTCTCTCTCTCTGCTTGCAAAGAAAAAAATAAAAATTTTTTTTAAAAAAAGAAATGCCAACCAGAAAGCTAAGCACCACATGTTCTCTCTCATATGTGGATCCTAGCTACAGATTATTGGGCTTCTACGTGAGAAGGAAAATAATTAGTAGCAGAGGCCAGTAATTTTAAAAGGAGACATAAAGGGAAGAGAAAGGAAGGGAGGAGGGTACTTAATAGGTTGATATTGTATATATGTAAGTACAATGATTGAGATGGGGAAGTAATATGATGGAGAATGGAATCTCAAAGGGGAAAGTGTCGGGGGGGGAGGGAGGGAATTACCATGGGATATTTTTTTATAATCATGGAAAATGTTAATAAAAATTTAAAAAAAAAAGAAATGCCAAAATGGAGGGTGTGATTTTTTCCTTATCTCCTTTTTCCCAAAGGAAATCCCCTTTCCTAGAAGCCAGACATAAGGATGTGGGTAAGACTACAAGGCATATGGATACCTGGCATAGGAACTGGACTGTCCAGCTCATCCCCATCCAATAAAGCTTTATTCCTATAGGAATCCCCAGCCCCAGTCACCATGTGCATTACCTGCTTGGGACCCCTCCCAATTTGGGAGCTTTCTACTTTACTTTCTAGGGACCCCTCCTGCAATACAGAAGCCCTGCCTTCTTTCTTTCTCTTAAGCTCTGTAATAAAATCTTTCTAAGCCTTACCCTCTGTGGCATGTGGATTTCATGCCTCAAATTCACAGGACAAGAATCGGGAGGTCACTGACTCAGGGTAAGTTTTGTGTGACCATGAGCACCAGGCACCCTAGCTCCTGAGTTAAAAGGCCAGCCAAGAGCCAAGAAGGGGGCCAGGCATGGTCAGGGTGGCACACACCTCTAATCTCAGCATTTGAGAGGTAGGAGGATCACCAGGAGTTCAAGGCCATCCTGAGACTATATAGTGAATTCCAGGTCAGCCTGAGCTAAAACAAGACCCTACCTTTAAAAAAAAGAGACAAGAAGGGCTCCATCACTCTGAAAGACACCCCAATTTCCCATATCAACACATTTAGGAGGTGGAGCCACGAAGCTGGACCTCTGTCTCATCTTTTCACTGCAATCAGGCAAGCCTTGGCAACAAGGAGTACCCATCAATCCCAGCTCAGCCCTGGTAGCACTGGGAACTCTATAGACTACAGCTTCCTGGGATCCGTCCCAGGCCTCCTGGGACAAAGTTCCTGAGATGAGTATGAATGTCAAGTCTTTAAAACACCCTGAATTGGAAAGATAATCATAACAAAAAAAAAAAAAAGAAAGAAAGATAATCATCATATTCAAGCAAGAGTTTCCTCCGTGGTTGGGGAGAGAGTCAGCTGGGGATAGGCCCCTTGGGACTTCCAGGTACCCTGGGAAAGCCGGTGACTGGGTGTGGATGGGATCACAATCCTCACCCTGTTTTATGTGATGGAACTGACTGATCAGGAAAAGTTTAAGATTCCCTGCGGACACTGCAAGAAGGCAGGTTGGGATCCATTTGGCATCTCTAGAATCTTCTTCTACCCTGAAACATTCTAAAGCAGAGGAATTGAGAACAGTTTCTAAATATCCATCCAGACCTCTTCTCAACACCTAGACTGGGTTTCCTGGGGTTGCATTGGCCAGAGTTGAACTGTTTGTTCCCCACAGGGCAGTCCTGATAAAGCCAGTTGCTTTAGATGTTTCTTGGGCCTTCAGCTCCCTGGCTGGTGAAGGGACCCCACATAGAGGCCAGGTTGGCTGTGGGTCAAGAAGATAGCTATCTCCGAGTCAGGCATGATGGTACACACCTGTAATCCCAGCTCTTGGGAGACAGAAGCAGGATCTACAAATTCAAGGCCAGTCTGGGCTATGTAGCAAGTTGAGACCAGCCACATCTACATGGAGAGACCCTGTCCTGTCTAAGAAAAGCCAGCTATCTCTGCTGGTGTGGGCAGGAGCCACAAACCTGTCGTTAAGTCATTCTACCTTAATCTACTGGTCAAAATGATGGCAGGTTTTCAGCACAGACTTGACACACAGCTGTTCCCACTGGCCACTGTCTCCCTGGCTAAATTTAAGCTCAGTAGGCGGTGCCTAAACCCAGGTTTGTGTATGCAAAGTGGGGAGCAGAGTGGAGGCACCCTTCTGCCACGTGAGTGACCTACTCTACTGGTCAGGACTGGCCAGGAGACCCTGCACTCAGACTGACCTGATTACTGTTTACAGCAGAGAAGCCAGGACGCTGGGTGAAAATGAGAGTGCACGTAATCCCGGTGCAAGACAGTCCGACACACCATCGTCCGAGCCTCACAGGGCGTCTCAGGACTCAGCAGATCCAAGGGACAGTTTATGTTCCTATCATTGCCTACGCCAGCAGTTTCCAAAATGGGGTGAACGTACCACAGAGCTCACAGGACAGTCCATCAACACAAAGGGACATATAGATCCTCCGCTTCTGCTTATTTATTTTTCTACTTATAAAATTGTTATTCCCTTTATATTTTACAATGTACCTATTTTCTTGCATAGCAGGCATGCCCACAGGTCATGTGAACGTGAGGGCTTTTTTTTTTTTTTTTCAGTTTTTTGAGGTAGGGTTTCACTTTAGCCCAGGCTGGCCTGGAGTTCCCTATGCAGTCTCAGGGTGACCTCGAACTCATGGTGATTCTTCTGCCTCCCAAGTGCTGGGATTAAAGGTATGTGCCACCACGTCCAGCTTGTGAGTTCTATGTCAGGCAATACTGTAAGACCTTTTAGATTTTATTAATAAGAAAAAAATATATGCCAATTGCCAAACCAACTAATTTTTATTTTTTTAATATTTTATTCATTTATTTGCAAGGAAGCAGAAGTGCGGGAGAGAAATGGGCATGCCCGGGTTTCTTCTGCCCCAAATGAACTCCAGACTCATGGGTTACTTTGTGTATTTGGCTTTAAGTGGGAACTGGGGGACCAAACCTGGGATGGCAGCCTTCGGTAGCAAGTGCCTTTAACTGCTGAGCCATCTCCCCAAGCCTCCAACTAATTTTTAGTGATTTATACTTTCTTCCTTTATTAAAGACAGAAGAAAAGTATGGTTATGAGGTCTAAGACGTCCAACAAAATTAATGTGTTTATTTCTAATTTGTATATAGGATTCTTAATTCTCAGAAATTCAGTGTCCTGTTGTTGTTTGATTTCTTTAAGATAGGGTCTCAAGGAGTCCAGACTGGCCTCAAAGTTGCTGTGTAGCAGAGACTGGCCTTGAACTCCTGACTCTGCTGCCTCTACTCACGGCTGCGGATATAGGCATATGCCACCATGCCTGGCTCTTGTATCATTTTTGTTTCTTTTCTTATTATTGTTAGTCTGTATATAAGGTAATGGGATTCACAGTGACAATTTTATATATCACTATATTTTGTGCTTTTCTGCCTCCTCCCATCCCACACATTGTCCTTTCCCTCGGAATTTCTTATCTTGTTTAAAATGTGCTTTTCAGGCTAGAGAGATGGATTAATGGTTAAGGCACTTGCCTGTGAAGCATAAGGACCAGGTTCGATTCCCCAGGACCCACATAAGCCAGATGCACAAGGCGGCACATGCCTTTGGAGTTTGTTTTGGTGTCTAAAGGCCCTGGCACACCCATTTTCCCTCTCTCTCTCAAATAAATAAGTAAAAATAAAGTGAAATCATTATTTTAATATGATCTGAAATAAAGGGAAACACACAGTATTTTTTTTAATGTACTTGGGGGTTGGAGAGATGGCTCAGTGGTTAAGGCACTTACCTGCAAAGCCTAAGGGCCTCGGTTCAATTTTCCAGTACTCACATAAAGCCAGATGCACAAGGTGGTGCATGCATCTGGAGTTTGTTTGCAGTGGGTAGAGGCCCTGGTGTGCCCATTCTCTCTATCTCTCTCTGCTTCTCTCATAAATAAGTAAAAAAGTGTATTTGGGGCTGGGTAAATGGCTTAGTGGTTAAGGTGTTTGCCTATGAAGCCTAAGGACCCCAGCTCAATTCCCCAGGACTCATGTAAGCCAGATGCACAAGGGGGACATGCGTCTGGAGTTCATTTGCAGTGGCTGGAGGCCCTGGCGTGCCCATTCTCTTTTTCTTTCTGCCTCTTCCTCTATCTGTCTCTCTTAAATAAATAAATAAAATAAAACATTTTTTAAAGGTGTATTTGAAGAATGCTTATTATAGGAGACTATTTTTAGTTATTTATCCTGGATATTGTTGTTTCCAAGTAGATACCTGTTCCACTTGGAAGTCCAAGGTTGGAGGAGCATGAGTTGGAGGCCAGCCTGCCTGTCTCAAAACAACAGCAAATAAGAAGTAGTCTTATCATTAGCTAAATGGTCTATCCCTTCCCACTGACTTACTTTATGCTTTTGTACGGGTAACTTTCCACACTTGTTTGGGTTTAGTTACTGATTCTCTATCTAGGTACAGTTGATCAATTCTACCATCTCTCTTTTCCTCAAGCCCAGAGCCTTCCTCATGCTCGCTAAGTGCTCTGCCACTGAACTGCATGACCGGTCTTCTGCTTGCTCGCTTTCTTTCTTTCTTTCTTGATTTTTAGAATGCATTTTATTTATTTATTTATTTGACAGAGAGAAAGAGGCAGAGAGAGAGAGAAAGAGAGAAAGAGAGAAAGAGAGAATGGGCACGCCTGGGCCAGCAGCCACTGCAAGCAAACTCCAGGCGCATGTATCCCCTTATGCATTTGGCCTACGTGGATCCTGATGAGTCGAACCAGGATCCTTTGGCTTTGCAGGCAAATATCTTAACCCCTAAGCCATCTCTCCAGTCCCAGATTTTTTTTTTTCATTTATTTACTCATTAGAGACAGAGAGAGAGAAAGAGAGAGGGAGGGAGAATGGGCATGCCAGGGCTTCTAGTTACCATAAATGAACCCCAGATGCATGCGCCACCATGTGCATTTGGCTTGTATGGGACATGGAGAATCGAACCTGGGTCCTTAGGTTTTACAGGCATGTGCCTTAACCGCTAAGCCATCTCTCCAGCCTCAGTCCTCTGCTTTCCTGAGATGTGGTCTGTCTACATAGTCCAGACTGGCTTCAAACTCACAATGCTCCTCCCTTGGGACCTCCAACCACTGCAAATGAACTCCAGACACATGTACCACCATGTGCATCTGGCTTATGTGGGCTCTGGGGAATCAAACCTGGGTCCTCAGGCTTTGCAGGCAAGCACCTTAACCGCTAAGCCATCTCTCCAGCCATAAAGAAAGTCTTGATGAGGGGCTGGAGAGATGGTTTAGCAGTTAAGCGCTTGCCTGTGAAGCCTAAAGACCCCGGTTCGAGGCTCAGTTCCCCAGGTCCCACGTTAGCCAGATGCACAAGGGGGCGCACGCGTCTGGAGTTCGTTTGCAGAGGCTGGAGGCCCTGGCGTGCCCATTCTCTCTCCCCCCTCTATCTGTCTTTCTCTCTGTGTTGCTCTCAAATAAATAAATAATTAATTTAAAAAACACACACACACACAAAAAGAAAGTCTTGATGCCTCGAGGACAAGTTGTCTACTACTCATTATTCTTTTTCACTAACTTACTAGAATTCTTCTTGTATTCTCCCTTGGATGAATTCTAGAATCCATATTAAGTGCCATGAAAAATTGCATTATCTTTTTTATTGAAATGACAGTGATTTGTGTATTATTCATGGCGAAATGATTTATGTGCACTACAATATTCCCATCCTGTCCCTATTAAAATATCCTTTTCAAATAACATGAAATCATATCTCTTTTGTGTACTTGAACATCTTATTAGATTACTCCTACATTTCTTATTCTAGTTTGATTTGATTGTGTAGTTTTATTTATAGCAATAAAAAGAGAAGATATCTTCTTATTTATAGCAAAAAACTCTCTCAATTTTTCACAGATGCTATATCTAGCAATCTTACTAAACTATCACTATTAGCTTTTCTTGATTGGTTGGTGTTTGTTTGTTTTGTTTATTTGTGACAGGGTCTCATGTTCTCCAGTCTGGCCTTGAACTCACTTTATAATCAAGGATGACTTTGAACTCCTGATCCTCTGCCTCCACTTCCCAAGTACTGGGATTACAGGCATGCACCATCACATCTAGCTATTAGGTTATTTTTTAAGAATTTTATTTATCGGGCTGAAGAGATGGCTTAGCGGTTAAGTGCTTGCCTGTGAAGCCTAAGGACCCCGGTTCGAGGCTCAATTCCCCAGGACCCACGTTAGCCAGATGCACAAGGGGGCACACGCGTCTGGAGTTCGGTTGCAGTGGCTGGAAGCCCTGACGCACCCATTCTCTCTCTCTCTCTCTCTCTCTCTCTCTCTCTCTCTCTCTCTGTCGCTCTCAAATAAATAAATAAAAATAAACAAAAAATATTGTTTAAAGAATTTTATCTATTTATTAATTATTTGTTTATTTATTTTTGCAGCACTCAGGATCAAATCTAGGGTCTTACAAGTACTCTACCACTGAGTTACACCCTCAGCACCAACTTTCAATACTTTTATTGTTGTTGTTGATTCAAGGTAGGGTCTCACTCTAGCCCAGGCTGACTTGGAATTCATTATGTAGTCTCAGGGTGGCCTAGAACTCACAGCAATCCTCCTACCTCTGCCTCCCAAGTGCTGGGATTAAAGGCGTGCGCCCCCACACCCAGCACTTTTAATAGATCATCTGAGAGTCAATTACCTTGGGTTCTTGGCGAATGATCACATTATCTGGAAATAATCATAATTTTATTTCTTCCATTGTTAGCTTTGTTTTTCTGGATTTATTACAATGGCAAAGATCTATCTTCCTGTGGAAGATAGCTCATTTTAGCTCATTGAATTTTACAATAGTCTTATTGCTGACGTCACTGGGAATGCTTTACAGTGTGTCATCACTAATGTGATACTTGGTACAGGCTTCTGCAAGTTGTTGTTTATGAAGTTAAAGGAGATTCTTTTCAGGATTTACTTAGATTTTTAATCAGGTGTTGCTTAAAGTTTAATTTAATTATCTTTTCATCATTTATTCAGAAGACTGAATTTCTCTCCATAAATGTATTACTGAAAAGGATTTTATTAATAGATTTCTTCATGTTAAACCATCCTTGAAGCTTTGGAATGAATTCTCCTGGACTTTTACTATAATAAGGATTCAATTTATTATATTTTAATCTAGGATATTTGCATCTCTGCTCATAAATATACCAGACAATCATTTCTCCTCACACTATGCCTGTGTGCTATCAGCAGCCTGCTTTATTGTACTATCAAGCGGTGCCAACCAAGACAAATGAGTTGGGAAGTCACTCATTTTTCTCCATGCTCTGAGCGCAACTAATAAAACATACAGAAACACTTAAAGTGGTTATGTAACTTGACCCTAAAATAGTCCGCCTGAGCATCTTCTCAAACGAGAGGGAGAGGATTTAAAGGGAGAGATTTTTCAAAGACCTTTTAAATTTTTCAAGGATTATTCCATTATTCAGATTTTCAATTTCCTCCTCAGTTAATTTTAAATTTTTCCTGGAAATTGGCCATTCAATCTTTTAAAAAGAATTTATTGAAATATAATTCACATGCCCCACAATTCATTCAAAGTAGGCAATTCAGTGGGTCTTTAGACTTTTCAAAGTTCTGAAATGATTCATTTCCAGCATCCCAAATGGAACCATACCCATTAGCAGCCACCCTCCATTTCCCCTATATTTCCTCTTTATTTCCCCTCCATTTCCCCCATCTCTAGCCCCAGGCAGCTACTAATTGACTAGACACAAAAGTATGTCATCTGAGGCTGAAGAGATGGCTTAGCAGTTAAGGCATTTGCCTGCAAAGCCAAAGGACCCAGGTTTAATTCCCTAGTACCCACATAAGGCCAGGTGCATAAGGTGGTGCACGCATTTGGAGTTTTACTTCCTCCTTCCCAATCAGAATGTCCCTTAATACTTTTTCTTTCCTAATTGCCTTGACTGTAACTTCCAGTACCATGTTGAATTGCAGTGGCCATATTTCTGTTGTTCCCAATCTTAGGAGCAAGGCATCCAGACATTCACCATTATGTATGACTTCCACTGCTGGTCCTCCACAAATGCTTTTTCTCAGATTGAGAAAGGTCTTTTTTTTTTTCATTTGTTGAATGCTTTTATTTTATTTTTCCTTTTGTCATGAAAGACAGCTGCATTTCATTTAATGTTTTATCTGCAGCTACTGAAATAATCATGTTATTTCTCCCGTTCCTCAAGGTAGGGCTTCACTCTAGCCCAGGCTGACCTGGAATTCACTCTGTATTCTCAGGTTGGCCTCAAACTCACAGCAATCCTCCTACCTCAGCCTCTCGAGAGCTGAGATTGAAGGTGTGTGCCACCATTCCCAGTTGAACCTTGATTCCTTTCCTTGATTCCCATAATATAGCACTCAGGAGGCAGAGGTAGGAGGATCACCATGAGATCAAGGCCACCCTGAGACTACATATGAATTCCAGGTCAGCCTGGGCTAAAGTGGGACCCTACCTTGAAAAACAAAAAAGATTTATTTATTTTTATTTAAGACAGAGAGGGAGAGAGAGCAAAATAGAGTGAGAATGGGTGCACCAGGGCCTCTAGCCACTGCAAACGATTCCAGATGCATGCGCCACCTTGTGCATCTGGCTTACATGGGACCTGGAGAATTGGAACCTGGGTCCTTAGGCTTCACAGGCAAGCACCTTAAGCACTAAGCCATCTCTCCAATCCTTCATCTCATTCTGTGAGACAAAGTCCCTGAACCTAGAGCTCACTGATTCGGCTAGGCTAACTAGGTAGCATGCCCCCAGGGACTCCTTGTCTCTACCTCCCCAGAGCTTGGATTATAGAGAAATGCCAACACCCCTGGCATTTTATCTCAGCTCTGGGGATCTGAACTCAGGTCCTCATGCTTGTATGGCAAGTACTTTAGCCACCAAATCATCTCCCCAGCCATAATCTATGGGTTTCTCTTCTTGCAATATGTTTGTCTAGCTTTGATGTTAGGTAATACTAACCTCCAAGTGAGTTAGAAAAAGCCAAGATTACTTTACATTTTAGCCACCTACTTCCTACCAGTACCCAACACCTTGCCTGACACTTAGCAGACATGAATAAACGTTTATAGCATGAATGGATTGGCTGTGGTGCTGTAGACTATATATCATATCTACACACATCTACATGCCTTGTTTTTTTTTTTTTTTTACAGTTTCGAAAAATATTTTATTTATATTCAAGGAGAAAAAGAGAGAGAGAGAGAGAGTGTGTGTGTGTGTGTGTGTGTGTGCGTGTGAGAGAGAGAGAGAGAGAGAGAGAGAGAGAGAGAGAGGGAGAATATATGGACATGCCAAGGCCTCTAGCCACTACAAACGAACTCCACATGCCTGTACCACTTTGCGAATCTGGCTTTATGTGGGTACTGGGGAATCGAACCTGGGTCCTTAGGCTTTGCAGGCAAGCACCTTAACCACAGAGCCATCTCTCCAGTCCCACACCTACAGTTTTAAATGCTTTCTCCTTTTAGCTCTGCGTGCTACATGCCTTGTTTAAATATACTTAAACACAACTAAAAATGCTAGATAAAAGCATTAGGGCTGGAGTGATGGATTAGTGGTTAAGGCACTTACCTGGGAAGCCTAAGGACCCAGGTTTCATTCCCCAGTACCCACCATAAGCCAGATACACAAGGTGGCACATGTGTCTGGAGTTCATTTGCAGTGGCTAGAGCCCTGGAACACCCATTCTCTCTCTTTCTCTCTCTCTCTCTCTCTCTCTCGCCCCCTCTTTCCCTACTTCTTTCTTTCTCTCTCAAATAAATAATATTGTTTAAAAAAGTTTAAAATATGTTTAACTACATGACTGCGATGGACAGACAGAGCATACGTAAAACACATAAAGCCAAAGATGATATGGAAGTCAGAATGAAAGCCTTTTCATTTGAAGCATTTCTTTCATATCAAATGAAAGTTGGTGAGAGCTAGGCCTGAAGGCAAGTGCAAGGTTTGGCAAGGAAAGGGCTCAGACTGGAGACCACCGCACAGAGCCGGGGTCCCCGACATCTGCATTCTCAGTAAGAGAATTATCTGTGAAAATATCCCCTCAGCAAAGCAAGAGAGATGATAGTCTTGTCTGTCATGCTTGGCTTGTGGGAAGAGAGTCTGCTCCAAGAATGAGTCACCACAACCAGCCTTGATGCATGTTTGGGGGATAATTTATACTATCTCTGTACTGTAAGAAAAGAAAAAGTCACCTTGAAAATTAAAGGTAAATTTATAGCCAGATCACCCTAAATGTGCCTGTTCTTATCTGAAAATTACATGTAAATTCTCTCAGTAGGGACTCAGATATTAAAGAATTTCAACAAATTCCATCAAAAACTAGATGTCAGGGGCTGGAGAGATGGCTTAGCAGTTAAACGCTTGCCTGTGAAGCCTATGGACCCCGGTTCAAGGCTCGGTTCCCCATGTCCCACGTTAGCCAGATGCACAAGGGGGCGCACGCATCTGGAGTTCATTTGCAGAGGCTGGAAGCCCTGGCACGCCCATTCTCTCTCTCTCCCTCTATCTGTCTTTCTCTCTGTGTCTGTCTCTCTCAAATAAATAAATAAATAAATAAATAAATAAATAAATAAATAAATAATTTTAAAAATTAAAAAAAAAAACTAGATGTCAGGACTGGGAATATAACCCATTGGATAAAATGGTTGCTTTTCAAGCGTGAGGACCTGAGTTTGATCTCCAGTCCTCACATAAAATAAAATGCCAGGCATGGCAGCAAATGCCTGTAATCCCAGCGGTAGAGAGGGGGAGACAGGAGAATCCGTGGAGCTAGCTAATCTAGCCTAACTGGTGAGCCCCAGGCCTCTGAGAGATCCTGTCTTAAATAGAGGTGGATATACCAAAAGGTTTCTCAAATAGCTATGCATATCTCCTTTAATCCAAACTGCTCTCACTCTTGCTTGGAGAATGTGTTTTATTTTATAAATGGCGGAGAAAATGGATGAGATCCAAGATCCATCAATGCCACAAGAGAGCTGACTGCCCGCCACAAGACAGGCCACCTCTAGCACACCGCTGGGGCCCAGGGAGACATTGCACATGAAGCCACAGCATGAGTGGGTACTGCTCTCACTACTAGCTGCTCGCTCTCCCAGCTCCAGGGTGATGGTGACAGACATTGTGGTCAATCAAAACCCACCAAAGCAGAAATCCAGAAGCTACAGAGAACTCAACACTAAATCCGACTGCTAACAGGCCCGCCATGGCTCAGGAAACAGTGCAGAAGAGGAGGTGGGAAGCTTATAAGAGCCACAGAGCAGGAAGGAAAATCCTGAGGCATGGTCCCCTAGATATTCTACAGGGACTGACTGAGGCCTTCATGCCCCACAGTGATGACCAATAACCCCACTGAGGAGCCCCCCACAAACACACATTTCCCTAGCAATGGAAGCATGAGCAAGGGGATCAAAGAGTGTAACTTTTTATAAAATAAAAATGTAAGCCAGGTGTGGTGGTGCATGCCTTTAATCCCAGCACTCGGGAGGCAGAGGTAGGAGGACCATTGCGAGTTCGAGGCCACCCTGAGACTACAGAGTGAATTCCAGGTCAGCCTAGACTAGAGTGAAACCTTCTCTTGAAAAACAATTTTTAAAAAAAAAAAAAGAGGTGGATGGCATTCCTGAGGATAACACCTGAAGCTATATTCTGTTCTCCCATGCCCACGTACACACACACATATGTATACACACTGACACATATGTGCACTCACAGCCATGAACATACATCTGCATGGATACTACATACACAGATATGCAAAAAACAAATGATGCTAAGAGTATCATCAGAAAATGTGAAGAGAAACTGAGTAAGTTAGAAGAAACGTCTGACCTGGGTGTGACATGCCTATGATTCCAGCATTTGAGACTCAGAGGCAGGAAGATTACCACAAGTTCAGGAACAGCCTGTTCTGCATAAGTTCCAAGCCAGCCACAGCTATATAACAAGACTCTGTCTCAAAAACAAACAAACAAACAAAAAAAAGACATATTAAAAGCAACTGAAGAAAACCAAGAAATCATCTTTTCCCAGAATGGTGCTTCATACCTGTAATCCAAGCTTTCAGGGGGCTAAAATGGGAGGATTACCACAAATTCCAGGCCAACCGGGGCAACAGAGTAAGATCCTGCCTAAAAAAGTTTTGGAGGGCTGGAGAGATGGCTTAGTGGTTAAGGGGCTTGCCTATGAAGCCAAAGGACCCAGGTTCCATTCCCCACTACCCACTTAAACCAGATGCACAAGGAGGCGAATGCCTCTGGAGTTCATTTACAGTGGCTAGAGGCCCTGGTGAGCCCATTCTCTCTGTGTCTGTCTCTCTTCTCTCTCTCTGCTTGCACATAAATAAAATAAAATAAGTAAAAATTTAAAAAAAATTTGAACTGACTTTTAAAAAATTATCTATTCTCCGGGGGTAGTGGTGCACGCCTTTAATACCAGCACTTGGGAGACAGAGGTAGGAGGATCGCTGTGAATTCGAGGCCACCCTGAGATTACATACTGAATTCCAGGTCAGCCTGAGCTAGTGTGAAACCCTACCTCAAAAAAACAAACAAAAAAAATATCTATTTATTTGAGAAATAGAGAGGCAGATAGAGAGAGAACGGGCTTGCTAGGACCTATTTCCATTGCAAACTAATTCCAGACACATGCACCACCTTGTACATCTGGCTTACATAGGTCTTGGGGAATCAAACCTGGGTCCTTTGGCTTTGTAGGCAAGCGCGTTAACCACTAAGCCATCTCTCTAGCCCTTAAACTAATTCTTAAGACAGAAAAAGTACATAAATCTGAGGAGAGAATAGAGAGAATAGGATGGGAAATATGAAAGATTCTAAAGCCTATGGGCGGGGCTTGGGAGATTGTGGGTAAAGTGCTTGCCACACAAACGGGAGCCCCTGAGTTCAGACCCCCAGGACCCACATAACAGATCGGCATGGTGGTGTGCATCTGTGGTCCCAGTGTCTGGGAGGCCGAAGCAGAGAATCCCCAGCGCTCACTGGCTAGCTAGCTTAACAAGACTGGTGAGCTTTGGATTCAGCAACAGACCTTGTCTCAAAGAATAAGATGGAGAATGACTAAGGAAGGCCCCAAAACTTGATATCTGCTCTCCAAAACTGCATGCCCACACGCACTCACACATACATACACATGTGCACAAGCAAAAGGTCCATGGGATGGGTTGATAAGGTTTAAATTATATTAAATTGGAAAAAACGTAGAAAAAACATAGGGCAAAGAGACACACTATACCATCCAGACTATACCTGAGATTTTTCTAGGAAAAAAAAAATCTCAAGCAGATAAATGAAAGACAATCCAACCTAGATTTTTATAGATGTTCCCTTTCAAAAATAAGAGGAAGCCTGCTATGTGGCTCACGGTCCTAATCCCAGCATTCAGGAGACTGAGCCTGGAGGATCGCTGGTTTGGCCTATGGTGTGAGACTTGGCCTCAGACAAACTAAAGAGTCAAGAGAAGCTGGCTATGGCAGGCCACACCTGCAAACCCAGAACTTGGGAGGCTAAGGCAAGAGAAGAGAGAGAGCGAGCTGAAGGTCACCTTGAGCTACATAGTGACTTTCCAAAACAGCCTGGGCTACTTAGTGACTCGCTGCCTAAAAGAAAAAAAATCAGGGCTGGAGAGATGGCTTAGTGGTTAAGGCACTTGCCTGTGAAGCCTAAGAACTCTTATTAAAATCTCCAGGTCCCACGTAGCCAGCCATTGAGCGACACAAAGCGCACAATGCCGCACATGTGCACAAGGGGGCACACACATCTGGAGTTTGTTCACAGTGGCTGAAAGCCCTGAAGCACTCTGAAGGCAGAAGTAGGAGGATCACCATGAGTTCAAGACCACCCTGAGAATACAGAGTGAATTCCAGGACAACCTGGGCTAGAGTGAGACCCTACCCCAAAATACACATAAATAAATAAATAAGAAAGTTGAGTGGAATTCGTACAGCTAGTTGCCTCCTGTTACTCATGTAATTTTCTGCTCAATATCTATTTTGGTTATTATTCACTTGCATTTTAACTTTCATTCTGACATACAATCAGATATAAGCTATAAATTCTTTTAGTTAAGACCATATGGGAAACTGTAAGAGGCAAGTTTTTTATCCATCTTAATTTCCCCTACTTTTTTTATTTTTTTATTTCTGTTTATCTTGAGGCAAGGTATCCCTATAACCCAGGCTGGCTTTGAACTTATGGAGATCCTCCTACCTCAGCCTCCTGAGTGCTGGGACTAAAGGTATGAGTGTCCACACTCAAGTTTCTTATTTACTTATTTATGCCTATTTTTGAGGTAGGGTTTCACTGTAGCCCAGGTTGACCTGGAATTCACTCTGCATTCTCAGGGTGGTCTTGAACTCATGGTGATCCTCCTACTTCTGCCTCCAGAGTGCTGAGATTAAGAACATGTTCGAGAGAGACAAAGAGGGTTAAGTTAAAAAAAAAAAGTTAAAAATATAAAAGAAAGCTGGGTGTGGACACTCATACCTTTAGACCCAGCACTCAGAAGGCTGAGGTAGGAGGATCTCCATAAGGCAATAAGATGAAACTGAAATTGGATAGAAAACATTTGCTTTAAAAAGTCTCATGAGTAGAGGACACAGAGAAATAAGCATGGAATACGAGGCAAAACTTCCATTTCTGGATATAGGAGTAGACTAGCAATCCAATTTTCTCATAGGAGGTGACTAGGAAAACCAAATAAAACACACACACACACACAAATCCGCTTAAGATATTGGAAATAGGCTTAGTCATTATAACTTCATTGGTAAAACTTCTGAAAATGGGGAGCCGAGAAGAAGAAAGCAGAAAAAAGGGGAAGGTGGAGAAGGAGAAAACAAAAGTGGTTGACATTTTCCCTCTAATTATAGAGGGATTCTAGTCACAACATCACAACCTCTACAGTAAAAGGCAGAGAATCCGGGCCACACCCATCAGAGGGATCTTGTTAAGAGACAGAAAATAGCAAGACTATTATCACTCTGTGTTGGCCAGAGAAGTAACATTGAGATTCAGGGGCCAGAAGCCCAGTCGGGAGAGGGACAAAGGGCCCAGGCCAGCATTGCAGTTTTCCCTCAGGACTGCAAGTTCACCCTCTTCTCAAGCTGCAGCAGGAGGGAGTTAAGCTGACAAACAAGAGGCTGGAGGTGTAGCATCGTGATAAAACATTTGCCCAGCATGTGTGAGGTCCTGGGTTCAATTCTCTGTACTGCAAAAATGGAAAAGAAAGTATATTAGAAAATGAAAGCAGGGCAGCAGGGTGTGACTATCTCACCACAGTAATGGGATACCATGTGTTTTAGAACACTGAAAGAAAAGAGCCACGTTTAATATCCCTGATTCTCAGACGGGAGCTCTACAGGGAATCTACCAACAAGATAATCAGAATGCCAGGAAAGTGTAAGTAACAAAGACTTAAGAGTGGAAAAAGAACAACAGAGACAGGCATATAGAGCTATTAGACTTAAGCAGACAACTTTTTACAAATGTTGTTGTTGTTGTTGGTGGTGGTGGTAGTAGTTTTTGGCTTTTGGGTTTTGGTTTGTTTCGTGTTGTGGTATCATTGAAAGCAACAAGAAAAGTAACTGGTACAACCACATAATTAGAATCCATAAAAAGCAATAAGTCAAAATGGACTAAAAATATAATACAGGAAAGTCTATTATATGTTAAATGGATTTAAGAGAAGGTTGAAGCCAGAAAGAATGGATTAGTGAACTGGATGACAAAAGAAAATATTCAAACCATAGAGATAGACTAAGACAGGGTAGATATACAGAAAAGTGGATAAGAGACAAATGAAATATAACAAAAAGTGATAATGTTTGCGTAATTAGGGAAAATTAATAACAGATAAAAGGGTGATGGGGATAGCTTACTGGTTAAGGCACTTGCCTGTGAAACCTACAGACCCAGGTTTGATTCCCTAGTGCCCACATAGCCAGATTTACAAGGTAGCACATGTGTCTAGAGTTTATGTGCAGTGACTAGAGACCGTGGTGTGCCCATTCTCTACCTGCCTCTTTCTCTCTCTCAAATAACTAAATGTAAAATATTTAAATAATAGGCAAAGGATTTCTGAATTGATGAATCATGCCATAAATCAAATACAAATTCACAGCTCAAGCATGATGAAAATTTAAAAAAGAAAAAAACAACTCATTGACTGGCTCATAATCAAGCTAAAGAAGCCAAAGATAAAAGAAGCACCAGGGGGCTAAGGCAGGGGCCCTGGGGCTGGGTGCTTGTCACCTAAACATGATGATGTCTTGAGTAAAGACCACTGAGTTTGACTCTCCAGAACCCACTTAAAGAGCTGGACATGACAACTCATGCCTGTGACCAGAGGTGTGTTGTGGAGGCAGAGACCTGAGAATCTCTGGGGCTCACTGATGGTCATCAGCTCTGGGCTTATCACACATGCATACACCACACATTACATACCACACTGTATACGTACTCTGCACACATGTGCATGCAAAAGGACCAGGAAAAGGGTGCCAAATATGATGGCACATGCTTTTAATCCGAGCATTCAGGAGGCCCAAAGAAGGAGGATTGCCATGAGTTTGAAGTCACCCTGAGACTACATAGTGAATTCTAGGTCAGCCTGGGCTAGAGTAAGATCCTACCTCAAAATAAATAAAGAAAAAAAGAAAAGAAAAGAAAGGAGAAGGAGGGAAGAAAGAAATTTTAAAGGAAGAAAATTACAACATGGTTTCAACTAAAACAATACATCTCAGAAGACAGAGTGCTGGAAGAAATCAGTGATGGTTCCAGATTGTGCAGACCTTTGAAATGGAGGTATGACAAGTCACTTCACTGTGACAGACAGTGCAAGCTGTGGCACTTTCCTGCAAAGCCAAAGAAAGGACCCAGGTTCAATTCCACAGGAGCCACATAAGCCAGATGCACAAGGTAGCACATGGAGTTCATTTGCAGTGGCTACAGGCTCTGGTGCACCCATTCTCTCTCCCTCTCTCTCTCTCTCTCTCTCTCTCTCTCTCTCTCTCTCTCTCTCTCTCTCTCTCTCTCCCTCTCTCTCTCATTCAAATAAATAAAGAAAAATATTTTTTAAAAAGAATTCAAGATCAAAGCTAAGTGTGGTGGCATGTACCAGCTACTTGGGAGATGGAGGCAGGAGGATTTTGAGTTTATTAAAGGTTGTTTACAATCGCAAAATGCAAGAATTGGTCCAATATCTGCCAGCAGGAAAGTGGACAGCTCCATGGTGGCTCATTCCTATAGTGTGTACAATGCCACTCTTAAAAAAGAATATGGCCAGGCGTGGTGGCACACGCCTTTAATCCCAGCACTCGTCAGGCAGAGGTAGGAGGATTGCAGTGAGTTCAAGGCCAGCCTGAGACTACATAGTGAATTCTACATCAGCCTGGTCTAGAGTGAGACCCTACCTCAAAAATAAGAACATAGTTTCACATGGGCAGGAATGCAGATGGTCTCCAAGATGTATTAGCAAGTGACATGAGAGAGCATAAATTATGCCCTTCAATAGAATTCTTTACTCTTTCAAATTATACTACAAAAAGTCTATGTGTACGTGTATGTATGCATTTCTCTGCCAGAGTAAATAAAATCGCAGCAATTTCGGTTGGCTTTTTGCCCTGTTGTATCTCAAAAGAGCTTTCGACATTTTCTTTAAAAAGAAAATATCCAAGTCAGAGCCACCTTTTAATTATTTGGCAATTTGGCTTCCTCTCCCCTCTGGCCGTGTTTTACTCTTGAAAGAGCACCATCAGCTAAACCAGCCTCTCCCTCAAGCCGGACTTCAAAGGACCTTGAGTAAGTCCCAGGAAGAGAGAGCCACACAGTAAACACGGCTGTAGTGACCTTTGCCAAATTTCTGCGTACCTTTCCTTCTTGGGGGGGGGGGGCGGGGGGGAGTTAAGTGACTTCAAGTTTGACCAAGGCTCTTGGGGGCCAGCAGGACAGGATGTAACTGTTTACACTCTCTGCCACCCAATCCTGCCCCTGGGGGAGTGTCACTTGCTCGCAGCCTTCACACTCTCCAGCTGCTCCCGGACTGGATGAGCTCCTGGTCACCTCAGGCAGAGAATGGGTGAGTCTGAAACGGTGCTGAGCTTCCAGCCAACAGACCGAGCAGCATGGCAATGAAAGCAGATGGCTCCAGGGCCAACTTGATCCCTGAAACAAGAACAGGGTTCTTCCAAAAACATGGCACGCCCTTGTTTCAGGAAGGCGGCCAGTGGGGTCACTGATCACACTTTTGCTCCCGGATCATGCTGCCCTGTGTGCGGGATTCCCGCTCTCTGTCGCCCGCTCGGTTCTCTTCTGCTTTAGATTCAGGTTTGATTTTACTCCTCTGAAATCAGCCTGTAGCTGAGGATGGAGCTCAGCAGTGGAGCCCGTGCTTAGCACAAGGCCCTCGGTGAAATTCACATCACCCAACAATAAGATACATATACAAATAAAATTGTTCAGTCTACATGTGTTTCTGGAGCTACCTCAAATGCTTTTCAGAATGAAGCAAGTTTTTTTTTTTTTCCTCAATTTATTTATTTCCAAGGGGAGAGAGCGAGCGAGCATGTCAGGGCCTCCAGCCACTGCAAATGATTGTCAGATGCATGCACCACCTTGTACATCTGGCTTTACATGAGCTACGGAGAACTGAACCCAGGTCATTAGGCTTTGCAGGCAAGTGCCTTTAACCACTGAACCATCTTTCCAGCCCAGAATGAAGCAAGTTTTATCCATCAAGGAAAAGAGCAGTTGACCAAACATACTGACCAGCTGATATAGTCAGTGGGAAGCACCACACATTTAATTATTCATTTTTTAATTTATTTATTTATTTTTATTTTGAGTAACAGAGGCAGATGAGAGAGAGAAAGAGAATGGGCACACCATGGCCTCCAGCCACTGAAAACAAACTCAGGATGTGTGTACCACCTTGTGCATCTGACTTACATGGGTTCTGGGGAATCAAACCTGGGTTCCTTGGCTTTGCAGGCAAGCTCCTTAACCACTAAGCCCCCTATTTATTTATTTTAATTTTAAATTGCTAGGCATGGTGGCACCTGTCCTTAATCCCAGCACTTGGGAGGCACAGGTTGGAGGAACCCTGTGAGTTGGAAGCCAGCAACCGGAGACTATATAGTGAATTCCAGGTCAGCCTGGGCTACCTTTAAAAAAAATTAAATTAACTTATTTGTGTGTGGTGGGGGGTGCATGTGTGGAGGTCAGAAGACAACCTAAGGTGTCTGATCTCTACCTTCCTTGAGGCAGAGACTCTGGCCAGTGCAAATGAACTGCCAGGCTACAAAGGAACATCAGACCAGCTGGTCCACGAGCCTCCAATTGCCCCAGCTCTACCTCCCATTGCTATAGATGTGTTGGGATCACAGTTGCATGTGCCCCTTTGCCTCTCACTTGATGTGTGTTCCGGAGAACTGAACCTAGGCCATTAGACTTTGCAAGCAAGTGCCTTTAACCACTGAGCAATCTCTCCAACCCCAATTTTATTCAGTTTTAAAGCAGTAAATATTTATTTATTGAGCCTTTATCTATCCAGCCACTATTCTGGCATCAAGGGCATAGCAAGGAATAAAAAAAAAAAATTTAAATTAAAAAATTTAAAAAAAAACTTCCCTTGTGGACAGTCCATTCCGTAAGCCAGATGCTCATGGTGGCATATGCATCTGGAATTCATTTGCGGAGGCTAGGGACCCTGGTGTGCCTCTCTTTCTCACTCTCACACACACATATACATAAATAAAAACAAAATATTTTTAAAAAGAAAAGAATGTAGAAATGGTAATTGGGGGAAAAATACAAGGAAGGACTTGGTACAGGGCGTGAATGTTCTGCTCAGAAGATTAGGGCTTCTTCCCTAAGTTGGCACCATTGCATATGCGGCCTTCTACTCTCTCCTCTCCTGCTGCTTACCACCATCCTTATTTTCACACCTTGCTTCTCCCTGGATGAGCTCAGTGGACACCAACAGTGGCCCATCCTGCTCTCAAAGTCCCTCTGCCTTCTGCCCTGCACGTGAGGGAGCTGATCGGTTCAAGCCCCTGACACAGTTCAGTTCTTGGATTGGTACTCAAGTTCCTTCGAGGTCTGACCCACTCACTCCAGATACACGGGGACAGTGGTGCATTTACTCACCCTGCAAGCACGCCCCTCCTCTGCCCTTGTCTGGACTCTGTCCATGTCACTGTCTTTACCATCTTTCAGGATCCCATTTGAGTACTACATCCTCCGGAAAGCTTTCCACAGTGTCCTTGAGGTCCCATGACCTTGTTCAGGTAACTAGGTCAGCATCACATTAGTCATGTGTCCATAGATGCCTGCTTTTCCTCCAGGACTCCGCTCTCTAGAAGTCTTGGATATTAAATCGTGACAGCATTAATTGTTGCAACACACGTACATTGCCTATTTCACCCTCATATTCACCTTGTGACTCAGTAGGAGTGTTTGTTTTTCCTATTTGTCAGGAGAGGATTCCAAGGGTCAGACAAGCTAGGGGATTCATGACTAAATCCATGGCCAAGCTCAGAGTAGGGTCCTCATCCACGTCATAAATCACACATAGTGAGCCTGTTTAAGCAGAGCAAAAGAGATTCCAAACAGGGCTCAAAATTACGATGTAACCAGCAAAGTTCAAAGGTACAGGAAGGTTCAACTAGACTGGTCATCAAAAGGACCCACAAATGAGCAGAGAAGCATTCGTAGTAAGTGGACAGCTTTTCCCTAGTGATGGGAGAAGCCTGTCTCCATGGGAAGGAAGCTGGGATGAGAATGTTAAGGAATGAGTCAAAGTCTCATCAACTGGATGAGTAGGTCAATTTCAATTGGTTTTTGTTTGTTTGTTTTCAGACTGAATTTCCTGTATTCCATCCTGGCCTCAATGTCGGTGTGTAGCCCAGGATGTCCTTACACTTCTAATCCCCCTGCCTGCACCTCCCACTGCAATACTGGGATCACAGGACTGCACCACCACGCCTGGTTTAGGTGGAGCTTGGGATGGAACCTAGGACTTCCTGCATGCTGGGCAAGCCACCGACCAACAAAGCTATGCAGGTTTGCTCAGAATAGCATAAGTCCCAGGACACTGGACTTATAGCAGCAAAAACAGAGTAAGTCATGGGCAAACTAGAAGAAGCCAGTCACCAAGTAGAAGACTCCATAGGTTACTGCTCACCTTGGCCAGTGGGCTTTAGAATCCCTCCCTTAAAGTGGCCTGACAAGCTGTTATAGTCAGCTTCAAGTTGCTGGCAGACAACACCCAACCAAGAGCAGTTTGTGGGAAGAAAAAGGTTTATTTTGGCTTACAGGCTCTAGGGGAAGCTCCATGATGGCAGGGGAAACAATGGCATGAGCAGAGGGTGGACATCACCACCTGGCCAGTATCAGGTGGACAACAGCAACAGGAGAGTGTGACAAACACTGGCAAGGGAAGCTAGCTATAATACCCTTAAGTCTGCCCCCCAAAATATACTGTCTCTAGGAGGCTCCAATTCCCAAATTGCCACCAGCTGGGGACCTACCATTCAGAGTACATAAGTTTATGGGGGACACCTGAATCAAACCACACAGGCCAGTTTATAATCCAGACAAGAAAAACGGCTCTATTATATTTCACTTTATTTGTAAATAAAAATGGTATTGCCTCAATGGAATCTGAATAAATTTCACATCTTGTCAAAAACATATTCACCCTTGGGAGAAAAAAAGAAAAAAGATTTTCTCACCAATGTGGATACCTGGAAGAATGTGCCAAGAAGTAGGAAGTCCCAAAAAGGCCCAGGTGTGAACTTCCCTAAGTGGTTCTTTCCACTGATGGTTTATTTGGATGCTTACTACTAAGTATTTGCTCATTAAAGGAAAAGAATTCAGGGACTGGGAAAATGGCTCAGTGGGTAAAGTGCTTGTCACAGACTCTTGAGTACCTGAGTTCAGATCTCTAGCCCCCATGTAAGAGCCTGAAGCTATGGCAGGCTTCTGGAATCACAGTGCATGTACCAGGGAAAGAAAGACGGCAGAGACAAGAGACTTTCCTGGAAGCTCACAGGGTGGTGAACAACCAGAGACCCTGCCTCAGATGAAGTGGAAGGCTAGGACTGACCCAAAAGTTGTTCTCTGGTCTCCACACCCCCACACGAGCCCCTGCACACACACACATGAACACACACACATACTAAGTAGAAATAATCAAAAGATTTAGCTCGGTTAACTTAGGTGTGAAACCCCTGTAAATTACATTGTCACATAAAACTATGCAGTTGAGTGTGGTGACACGTTTTTAATCCCAGCACTAGGGAGGCAGAGGTCGGAGGAACTCAATGAGTTTAAGACCAGCCTGAGACTACATAGTGAATTCCAGGTCATCCTGTGATACAGCGAGACCCTACCTCAAAAAAACAATGATGATGATGATGATGATGATGATGATGAAGAAGAAGAAGGAGAAGAAGAAAGAGGAGGAGAGGAGCACCAAAGACCTTGGTTGGTGTCTGACAAATGGTGACAATTAACATGCACGTGGATCTCAATTTCTTTTCTAATCAGGAAAGATCAGAGTTATCTTAGGCATCTTTGGAAAGAAAAAGCTGGGGCACGATTCATTAATTATAACTGGTTTATCTGACCACAGACAAACCCAGTGTTTGTGCATTTTTCACCCATGAGGCAATGGATGTTGATTATAGCCATGAGTGCGTTGTGAGTCACAGGTATGTGAAAATGTCTGAGGCATTTGCATTTCCACGGGCATGTCTACTGCCACAGCTCTCGCTTCACAAAGCAGAGACTGACATTTGGGCAGCACTTAAATGTCCTGAGACCTGTCATTAAAGCCAGAGACCTTAGGTCCGAGAATGGCTGTCTCTCACTAGGTGAGCAGAGAGGAGGCTTAGTGCGTGTACTGATTTACCTTCCTGGATAGGACAGAGGCCCACTTGGTGTTGCTGGTGAGTGACCCATGGAGTAACAGAGCCAAAGTGACCCACGACGCTAAAGCAGATCTTTGCAAGTCCCTTTCCACCTGTAAGATTGGTGATTCATTAAGTTCTTGCTGTGTGCCAGGCACAAAACTAGGTTGCATGTTTATTACTTATTTACTCTCTAAAGCAACCCAAGGAAGTAGATTTGCAGTTTCTTTTTTTTTTTTAATTAATTTATTTATTTATTTGAGAGCGACAGACACAGAGAGAAAACAGATGGAGGGAGAGAGAGAGAATGGGCGCGCCAGGGCTTCCAGCCTCTGCAAACAAACTCCAGACGCGTGCGCCCCCTTGTGCATCTGGCTAACGTGGGACCTGGGGAACCGAGCCTCGAACCGGGGTCCTTAGGCTTCACAGGCAAGCGCTTAACCGCTAAGCCATCTCTCCAGCCCAGATTTTCAGTTTCTTAATCCTCATATTCATAAAGGAGAAGACAGAGGTGCACAGGTGCTAGGCAATGTGCCAAGGCCATGGACTTACACTGATACATGAAGCCAAGTGAGATTCCACGGGCTCAGACACGGCACTTGCCTTGGGTCTTGAGATAGGGGCTGCTCTTGTCTTTCTCCAGTTTCTAGTCATCTCTCAACTCTTGCCACCACCAGCACAAATTACTCCCTCCACTTCCCATTTTGCCCATCTTCCTGAGTAACATCTCAAGGAACCTTTAGCTCAACATAGCTCTACACAGCACATCATCTTTGACTCGGGCTAGCATGGCAGTGATGTGCCCCCATGTTTAACTTTTTCAAAAACATTATACTGACAGCTTTCCTAAGAAATACAATGAACCATGACAATTCCCACCCACATTCCCATTCTCCCCTCTCTCAAATCCACCTTCCAGTGAATCCCTTTTTCGCTCCAAGTAGTCTCTCTTTTATTTTGATGTCATCATTGTTTCTTGCTATTATGCAGGTCTCATATAGGTAGTGTCAGGACTGTGAGGTCATGAAAGTCAAGGCCATCTTGTGTCTGGAAGACAGCATTGTAAGCATTCCTCCCCTTCCTTTGGCTCTTA
The DNA here is from genome assembly GCF_020740685.1 of Jaculus jaculus. NCBI lineage: Eukaryota > Metazoa > Chordata > Mammalia > Rodentia > Dipodidae > Jaculus > Jaculus jaculus. The sequence goes on from NC_059112.1 coordinate 39,383,757, forward strand.
AGTTCTTTCCCTCACTCCTTCTGCAATGGACCCTGAGCCTTGGAGGGTGTGATAGAGATGTCTCTGTGCTGAACACTTCACTGTCTCTTCTTCTCAGCACTATGGTGACTTTGAGTCACCCCAGTGGTCACCATCATCTGAAAAGAGAAGCTTCTCTAACCCAAAGTGAGAGTAGCATTAATATACACCATGTCCAATTTTATGTGGTATTGGAGACCAACCCCAGGACTTCATAAATGCTAAACGTGCTACCACCTGAGCGACACCCTCAGCCTGTTGTCTTCCTTCCATTCCAGAAGATTTTCGGCATGTTGATGCCAAAACACAGCTGCCATCTCAAAAGGAATAAGTGAAAGTTTACTTAAAAATTAGCCGGGCGTGGTGGCGCACGCCATTAATCCCAGCACTCATGAGGCAGAGGTAGGAGAATCGCTGTGAGTTTGAGGCCTCTCTGAGACTACATAGTGAATTCCAGGTCAGCATGGACTAGACTGAAACCCTACCTTGAAAAACAAAACAAACAAACAAAAAAAAAATTAGTGATCATGGCCTGGGAACACAGATTTAGGTTTACCTCAAGTACCATGTTTGGAATAGTTGCATGAAGTTTTTACACTAACAGAACCAAGAAAACCATAAAGGGAGGCACATCAGGTAGATAAGTTACAGCAATGCAGAGAAATCTGTTATAGACCTCAGAGGTTATCTGACGACATGCTTAGCCTTTGGGAGAAGCTAGTGGTCTGTACGTACATTCCAAAACAGGCTAACTGAATCATCACAAAGATACTACACAGTCAGAGGGATGATAAATGGCTATTGTGGGGGCTCAAGATGGTCCAAGATAATTTAGCTCAGGCTGTGTGTGGTAGTTTGAATATATGGCCCTGAATACATTTCAATGTTTTATTAGTTTGTAGTTTGGAATCTGCAGCCACTTGGCTGTGGGCAGTGTCACTGGGTGGATCTTAAGGTGAGATGGTTGGTTTGAGATATCAATCTAAATAGGCAAAGTGTGCTTAGCTAGAGCTCCTGAAGTGTGCTGTACTTTGTGGCTTTTGGCTTGTGCTTCTCTGTGTGTGTGTGTGTTTTGTCCAGTGAAAGCAGGCCAGCTTCTCCTGCCATTAGGGAGCTTCCCCTGGATCTGTAAACTTCAATAAATCCCTTCCTCCACAACTGTGCTGGTCTGGAGGTTCATCGCAGTGAACCCGCAGCTGTTTGCTGCACCCTGCAACGTGCCAATGCTCCACAGCCACAGCTCTGTGAGTTAGTCTTGTAATACCTTCAACAGGTGAGACTCTTTTCTAGGAACCTCAGTTCATATTCATAACGATTTTCCCTCTATGGCACCATCATCCCACTTGTATTTGTGGCAACAATCTCCTAGCAAGTTGTCCCAAGTCCCTGTGTCCCTGTTCCCACTCAGCCTGTTCCCTTTGCCTGGTTGTCTTTCCTAATAGGAGCTACAATGGACAAGACTATCACCGTGGGTGTCTTACAAAGTACTGTAGCACATAGCATTTCCCAACCACCAAGGACGGGGCGCTCAGACCAAAGCCGCAGCTGATGAGACAGCAAACCCCTTCTGCGGCAATACAAGCTGCTGCCCGCTCAGAACCGTCCCAGGCTTGCCTGTGAATGTCAAATGACAGAGAAACTCCTCACTAGTGTTCCAAGTCCTTCTATGACTTGATCCCAACTAGCCTTCCCTACATTGTCTCCCACCTAGCCCTTGATAATGCCTAAGCAAAGAAAACAATAGAGAGAGAAGAGACATTGGGTACTAACGATGTAGTTTAACAGCAGAACCCTTGCCTATCATATGTGGGACCCTGAGTTCAATCCCCAGTGCCACCATTTAAAAAAATGGTAAGGTTCTTATTCTACTCTATCTCTAGGCTGTTCAGAACTAAGATGCCGGTCCTCCGGCAGGGAGGGCTGTAGGAGAGCCAGCCCCGCCGGTCTCGGTGAGTGTCCACGACCCAGACCCCCTCCTAGTCACCGGAGAGAAACACACCGAGGCGGGAGACTTGTCGAAGCAGGATCCCACTTTATTGTAGCAGGCGGGTGTTTATATAGCGTTGAGAACGAAGGCGGGGATGTCAGGAAAGGATGCGGTGTAAGGGTCAGTAGCATATCGCGACTTTTGAAGCGATTGGTTCTAAGTGCGCATGCGCAGGAATTCCACCTCCTGCCCGGAAGTAACAGGCCAGAGGCCATTAGGCGTCTTGCTGAGTCCTAGCTGGCCAGAGACAGGCTGCCAAACTTTAGCTAGCCTCAGGAAGTTCCACTAGGCCTCACCTCCGGGCCTCTCAAGGCCCAACACCAAGATTAAGAATTATTTCCTAGCCTACCGAAGAAATGCACCTTAAAAGTTAATTTTTACGACGCTTAGGATGCTAAGAAAGCAGATGTTCCAGATGTTTCTCATTCCCCATAATATTTTTCTCAAATGATTTCACAATTATCCCATTAGGCGAGACAGCTATCTCAGTTGTATTAAGATAAAGTGTGAAAAGGCTCTTCTAAAAAGATCCCACAATAGAACATGAAGATCACTAGGTATTTTTGAGCTATGTTTAGTGGGTCGGGGCTGGTCAGGCAAGTGTCATATGAACAAGGACAGACAAGGCACCTTCTTTGGGCTTGATAAAGTCATTAATATTTTTCTGATTTTTTGTTTTTGTTTTTTGTTTGTTTTTTGAGGTAGTATCTCAGTCTAGACCAGGCTGACCTGGAATTCACTCTGTAGTCTTAGGGTGGCCTTGAATTGACGGTGATCCTCCTACTTCTGCCTCCCGAGTGCTGAGATTAAAGGCAAGCACCACTATGCCTGGCTTCCTTCCCTTATTTTTAATCGGCTTTTTAAAAAACAATACATTCAGGGTCATAAAAAATTTTCCACTACACAGGTCCAGCACCCCACTGTCAATACTCTCTCCTCTCCCCTCAGCCTGGTAGAATGGTACATGTGTTAGGACTGGTGACCATGTATTGACACATCACCATCAAAAGTCCTTAGTTATTTATTTTCTCAGTGGAAGTAAAGTCTCAATTCTGCTATTCCTAGAATATAAATTCCCATGCCAAGTAGGAGCTTGCTCTCCATGCTTAGCCAAAGTCAGCATGAAATTATTTCTAAATTGGGCAGTCATGAACTTGGGGAATCATGGTTTTTTAAGTACCACAAGCCAAACTCTTAATCCTTCCCAAAATTTTGCTGGATATTTGACAAAGTTTCCACTATGCATATGCTCTAATGAGCACTTCCTAAGTCCCCTATGCTAAGAGTGTTGCACATCTCATCTCAGCTCCATAAAAAGGAAGACTCTTAGGTTCCCATCTTATTGACAAGGGAACAGAGATGCAAAGGGGTTAGGTCACCTGACCAAAGCACCACAGGAATTAAAAGCTAGAGCTGATGGAAGGCTGGAGAGATGGCTTAACAGTTAAGGTGCTTGCCTGCAAAGCCTAAAGACCCATGTTTGACTCTCCAGGTCCCACATAAGCCAGACACATAAAGGTGAGGCAATTACAAGGTTGCATATGCCCAGTAGGTGGCACAAGCGCCTAGAGTTTGATTTCAGTGGTTGAGGCCCTGGTGTACCAATTCTCTGTCTCTTTCTCTCTCTCGTTCTTCTAAAATAATTTTTTTTTTAAAAGCTACAGCTGGGCCCAGGCTCAAACTCCTACAATCTAAAGTACTCTTACAAAAACAGAACATAAAGCCGGGCGTGGTGGCACACACCTTTAATCCCAGCACTCGGGAGGCAGAGGTAGAAGGATTGCCGTGAGTTCAAGGCCACCCTGAGACTCCATAGTGAATTCCAGGTCAGCCTGGGCTAGAGTGAGACCCTACCTCAAAAATCAAACAAAATAGGGGCTGGAGAGATGGCTTAGCGGTTAAGCGCCTGCCTGTGAAGCCTAAGGACCCCGGTTCGAGGCTCGGTTCCCCAGGTCCCACGTTAGCCAGATGCACAAGGGGGCACACGCGTCTGGAGTTCGTTTGCAGAGGCTGGAAGCCCTGGCGTGCCCATTCTCTCTCTCTCCCTCTACCTGTCTTTCTCTCTGTGTCTGTCGCTCATAAATAAAAAATGACCAAAAAAAAATTAAAAAAAAAAAATCAAACAAAATAAAAAAACAGAACATAGAGCTGGAGGGATGGCTTATCAGTTTAGGCATTTGTCTGCAAAGCCAAAGGACCCAGGCTCGATTCCCCAGGACCCATGTCAGGCAGATGCTCAAGGGGGCACATGCATCTGGAATTTGTTTGCAGTGGCTGGAAGCCCTGGCATGCCCATTCTCTCTCTCTCTCTCTCTTTCTCTCTCCCTCTTTCTCTGTCAAAACAGAACATAAAGGTAAATAGTCTTCTTTAAATGCATGTGTGTGTGTGTGTGTGTGCATGCACGCGTGCACATGTTTATGTGTTTGCAGATACACAACCATGTGTATCATGTGTGGAGGATAGAATGCAACTTCGGGCATCATTCCTTAGGAATACCATCCACCTTTCTGGAGACAGGGTCTTTCATTGGCCTGGAGCTCATCGGGTGGTCTAGAGATCTTCCTGTCTTCACCCCCTTAGCACTGGGATTACAAGTGCATGAGCATGGGGAACTAACGATTAAACTCAGGTCCTCATTCTTGCAAGGCAAGCACTTTACTAACTGAATTCTCCCTCTAGCCAAGGAGTATCCTTCTTTTAAACAAAAAAACTTTATTGACAATGTTCATGCATGCACACAATGTATTTTGATCATAATTCCATCCTAATATCTTCTTATACCCTCCCCCCCCCATGAATCCTTTATTCTTTCCAACTATTACCTCTTCATCTTCTTCTTCTTCTTTTTTTTTTTTTTTTAAGGTAGGATTTTGCTCTATCCCAGGCTAACCTGGAATTCACTATATAGTGTCAGGGTGGCCTCAGCTCACAGCAACCTTCCTACCTCGGCAAGTGCTAGGATTAAAAGCATGCACCACCATGCCTGGCAACCTCTTCTATTTTAATGTCCTTTTTTGAAATATATATATTATTGACAACTTCTATACTTACAGACAACCACCCGTGGTATTTCCCTCCCTTCCCCCTCTTTCCCCTTCATAACTCTGCTCTCCGTCATATCCCCTCCCTCTGTCCATTAGTCTGTCTTTTAGTTTGATGTCATCATCTTTTTCTCCTATTAATGAGGGTCTTGTGTAGGTATCGGTAGGCACTTCGAGGTCTTGGATATCCCATTTCTTATTACCTGTGTAGAAATACTGATGGAGCCAATACTGTAGTTCTTGGGCAGGTAACAGCCACTCTGAGGTTATGAATGCAATGGTCACTTCATGCCAGATAGCACTGCAAAGCACCCCTCCACTTCCTCTGTCTCATACATTTTTCCTACCCCCTCTTTAGAAGTACCCTTCTTTTTTTTGAGGTGCAGTCTCACTCTAGCACAGGCTGATCTGGAATTCACTATGTAGTTTCAGAGTGGCCTCGAAGTCACAGCAATCTCCTACCTCTGCCTCCCTGGTGCTGGGATTAAAGGTGTGCGCCGCCACGCCTGGCTCTAAAAGTACCCTTCTTAAAGGAAGGTCTTTCCAACACTATGGATTTTGAGAGGCAGTGCTTCCCACCATGTGAGGATCGTGTCATTCATCCCCCACTCCCAGGCCAGAACATCATTTGTTAAGTGATAAACTAGAATTCCACTTGCTTGTGTCTAAAATATTACAAATTCTGTCTGATTTATAACTCATGCTTGAGTTTTATAATGTTCCATACTTCCTAGCTTTACTAACATTAAAAATGTTCAAGTTGGACTGGAGAGATGGTTTAGCAGTTAAGGCATGTATTAGTCAGGGTTCTCTAGAGGAACAGAACTGCTAGAATGATTTTTTTTTTTTTTTTCGACGTAGGGTCTCACTTTAGCTCAGGCTGACCTGGAATCCTCTATGTAGTCTCAGGGTGGCCTCGAACTCACGGCGATCCTCCTACCTCTGCCTCCCGAGTGCTGGGATTAAAGGCGTGCGACATCACACCTGGCGTAGAATGAATTATTTTAAAAAGGGAATTTATTGGATTAGTTTACAGTAGTCCAAAAGCAGTTGCAGGCCCGAGAATCACGGAACCTGGTAGCTGCTCAGTCCATGTGGCCAGAGGCCTCAACAGTCCCGACCCAGCACTGCAGATGGCACCGGAAGGCCTGGAGCCTTCCTGAGGAGCCACTGGGTTTTGATCCACATGGGTCTTCAGTGGATGCTGGTCTTCAGTCCATGCTGATCGTCAATCCACGCTGGAAGGCAGCAAGCAGCTCAGGCAGCCAAGTGGAAGGAAGGAAGGGACTGTTTTCACACAGAGCTTCTTTATATAAAGTCCCTCTCTGAGTGGGGCCACCCACTCTGGGGGAAGGACTTCCTCCTTTAGCTGATCCTTCCTGGAAGCAACCTCAAAGACCCACCCAAAAGGGATTTCTGTGGATTACTAAACAGATCAAGTTGACAACACCTTAACTATCACAAGGCCCATGCCTATGAAACCTTAAGGACCAAGGTTCGATTCCCCAGTACCCATATAAGCCAGATGCACATTGTGGTTCATGTGTCTTCAGCTTGTTTTCAGTGGCTACAGGTCCTGGCATGCCCATTCTCTATCTATCTATCTTCCCTTCTCTCTCTCACACATATATAAATAAATAAATAAATAAAATATTTTTTAAAAAAGAAAAAGTGTTCAAGTTAATATAAATTACTTGTGAAGTAAATTGTTTCCTTTGCAATAATCACATGTGGAAGCCTGAATTCTCAGTGTAACTACATTTGGAAGAAGAAGTATTGAAGGTTAAATAAATGAAATCTGAAAGATGGAGACATTATTATATAGGATTAGTGTCTTTTAGGAAAAGACACCAGAGCACATGTTTACTCTTACCACAACAATCATAACCACAACCATCACCATGGCTACCATCACCATCACCATCATCACCATCACCACTATCACCACCACCACCATGACCATAACTATCACCAATACCACCATCACTATTACCACC